>NC_061817.1:19001024-19682053 GCF_021462225.1 Girardinichthys multiradiatus | reverse complement strand
TCACAGTAGAAGCTCAGTCAATCGCCATGTCTAGGAGAGAGAAAGGGTTAAACACTAAAAGACAGGGCCATGTGGATCATCGGTAGAAGGTGAGCATTAAGTTGTTGCCAGCAGAAGCTTAGACGATCCCCTCTCCAGAAAGGTGTCACAGGTAGACACAGAGCCAGGCCAGGTGTAGCTTCTATGAAGAGAAAAGAGAGAACAAGGTTAAAAGCTGAAATAACAGCAAATAATGCAAAATTGGAGAGTAGTGTGAGAATGTAGCGAAGAGGGTGAAAGTGGTCATTATGTCCTCCAGCAGCCTAAGCCTATAGCAGCATAACTACACAGATAGTTTCAGTTCAGATTATTTAGTTAAACGGCGCTTATTTACAACAATGTCGTCTCAAGACAAAGGGTCCCACTGATGGTCATTGTTATACTAAAAACCACAAGGATTGAGATACCTCTCTCTGTGAGACTGATCACAACCATCAGAAAAGAGAAGGGGTCACACAGGTAGCAGAAATGGAGGCTCTGTTTGCACCTCAACCATAACTGAGCCGGTTTAGGCTAAACCTGACTTCCCCTTACTCCACCCAACAGGGAGGGAGGAAGGCTCCCTCCCTGATAAACTAAGCCACTCTAACTATAAGCTTTATCAAAAAGGAAAGTTTTAAGCCTAGCCTTAAAAGTAGCCTGGGTGTCTGCCTCACTAAAACTGGGAGCTGGTTCCACAGGAGAGGAGCCTGATAACTAAAGGATCTGCCTCCCATTCTACTTCTAGAGACTCTAGGAACCACCAGTAAACCTGCAGTCTGAGAACGAAGTGCTCTGTTAGGAACATATGGAACAATCATATCTCTGATGTATGATGAGCTAGATCATTAAGGGCTTTATATGTGAGGAGGAGAATTTTAAATTCTATTCTGGATTTAACAGAGAGCCAATGAAGGGAAGCTAAAATAGGAGACATATGATCTCTCTTTTTAATTTTCATCAGAACTCTTGCTGCAGCATTTTGAATCAAGCAATAAATACACTATTAGGAGTAAAAAGGAGACTTCCATCTGCCAACCCCAGGCCCTCCCCCAGTTTGTTCACCTGGTGTTAATCTGGTCTTTAAACTGCTGCTGACACACACACCTATTTTCTTTCCGAAACTTGTGGCTTCAATAAAACATTTTCTTTTTGGTTACTGGAAACACCTCGTCAGAGCAGAGAGGTACACCCCTTTTTTTTCCTCCACAGGAACATCGTACAATTCGGGATGAGTGGTTAGAAAAGTGACTGTAAAGGCCAGCAAATGATGTTGAATGGCAAGAGGCGAGGAAGCCGGGTCTCTTAGCAACAGTTTCTCCTCACTGCCAGCTCTCTGATATTGGCTAGAATAAACAGAGTTTGGTATGTGTGTGTGTGTGTGTGTGTGTGTGTGTGTGTGTGTGTGTGTGTGTGTGTGTGTGAGATTGAGTTTGTGTTTCTGCCTAATTGTAGCACGTCTCATCTGTTTGACATTATAAACTCAGGAGCATAATGTTAAATGATTTTCCTCTTAAATCCAATTTTAGAGGTGCAGTAGGCAGGTTTGTTGTTCAAAAGCCAAAATCACTCGTTATTCTAATTTGTCTAAGAAAGTGTGTGAGTGTGTGTGTGTGTGTGTGTGTGTGTGTGTGTGTGTGTGCGTGTGTGCGCGTGTGTGTGTTTCATTTTGAGAACATAGCATAGAAAAGGTAAAGCACTTTCACACTGCTACTTGCAGCCCTTCTTTCCAATTGTTAATCGTCTGGCATTTTAACCAAGCTGTAATGTGTGTGTGCAACTAAATGTGTGGCTGTGCACATGTAAGCTATGGTTGTACAAATATTCTGGGTTTAGTAACATTAAATCCCACGTGCTTGCACAAGAAAATCCTCACTTTGTTTCTCTCACATAGCAGTTTGAGTACAACTGAAATCATCCAGGCATACTAATGAGGTAATGATAACCAATAGTGGTGAACAAAAGCACAAGCTGATGCCTACTGTTCAACATATTACATAAAGAAGACAAAAAAGACAGCACTGCATTACTAGCTATGTGACTTGTTTAAAAAGAGTCATGAAAATGTTCAAATAAATGCTGAACATACCTGTGCTAAAACAATCCAATGCTTGTTCTATATATTCATCTGACTTCACTCTTATTTTTCTGATTATCAGCAATGCAAGGAACTGGTTATGTGAATTTTATTTTTTACAAATAACTGAAAAACTATGACATTACTAAATGATAGAGGAGGGAATGTTCATATGTTTCTAGATTATATGAGTGGATTGCTTAATTACCTTCCTGGTCTGATATCAGAGGTGTAAAAAAAATGCAAATTCACAATAAGTTTGAGTGCAAAGCGCCCTCTTGAGTTCAGAAATATGAACTGTTGTCTTTAAAGAACAAGACAGGGTTGACAAACTCCAACTCTACAGGCTTGGGTTCCTGCATGTGTCAGATGTATCTCTGCTGTGATGCAGTTAATACAAACAGCCAAACTGCCTCCTTTATTTAAATACGTTTGTCCTGTTGATGGAACCTCCAGACAAATTTAATTTCTACACTGTGATGAAAACATGTTTTTGAAGGACAAAGATTAAAAAGTCATATTTGGAAAAATATACATATACATATTCACATAGTTGAAACGCCTTTGATATAACTAAATAAATATGCTTGAGTAAATTAAAAACTTTCTTCATATGCAAGTATCTTATATGACTAAATTTAACTTAAAAGACCCAGGGTTGCAATATGGATTGTGATACCAAATATGGCTCACAATCCCTGTATCTGTTTATAATGATGTTTATATATCTTTACAATGGCAATATATCCCATATTCTTCTTTGTTTGTGTATCTGTGCATTTAAGTTATTTTGTGGCTATTTTACTGTGGACATGAGCACAAGGCTTAAAAAGAAATGTGATATTTGAGTCCAGGGCCATCTTGCTGCTTTTCTATATTGTATTTTGCATACTCTTCATGGAGTTTGCATGGTCTCTTTCTAGGTTCACCGCCTTCCTCCCACAGTCCAAAAACATAAGATTTATGTTAATTCTCATACACTGCAACTGTGTTTATTATAGGTCTGAACATGTGTATGCATAGTTGTTTGTTCAGTGATGTTTGTTCAGTGTGTCTGGTAACCTGTCTGGTGTGTATACTGCCTCTCACCCAATGACATCTGGAGATTGGCACCAGCCCCCGATACTACACAGATTAAGATGTTGGAGTTTACATGTCTTTTATCTTCCCAGTTTAAATGGTGCTCAATGATTAAAAGAACTACACAGAAAAAAAACTGTGATGTGTGGCCATCATTTCAGTGGACCTGTGCAGGATTACGTATTGTTAAATTAGTCTCCAAACAAGAATATTTCACTAATATTCATGAATGTTACTGACATACAAATCATGATCTGGTTTGCATTTATTGCCAATTTTGTTTTTACTAACCTTTTAAATGTTTTAGTTAGTAAAGCTTTGGGCTTTTATATCAAATCATAAGGATTTGAAAAATAAATACATGAATGTAAAGTTATGTGGCAAAAGAAACAACTTTTCTATGAATTCCTGAAGCTGTTTTTTATGTATTCTCCATCTTTTATAGTTGAAGACACAGAAAAAAATGATGAAAAAAAATTCATCATATGGTATGTTTTTTTCTCTCCAGAGAGCACTTCTGAGAATGCAATAAAGCTGCATCATAAAAAAAAAAAAAAAAAAAACACATGCTGCTGTAAGCCCCCTTTAGTAAAAAACATCTGTTTTTGTTCCTTAAAGACAATGACATGTATATGCTGCTATGCCATTTGGATTTAAATATCTCTAGTGACACCTAACGGATGACACGTAGCACTGCAAGTCATTAACTCTTCTAGCAATATTGGTTTAAAAAATATCCCCCTGAGAACAGTTTAATTATAATCCAGTTCTCTGTAAATGCTGTTAAATTGATCACCTCGATCTGCAACACATGCAATGATAATCTGCAGATTATGTTTTTTAGCATTGCAGTTTCAGGTTATTTTCCACCGAAAAAAAGCATAACCAATCTAACATTCAGCCCTAAACAAGAACGTTTAGAAGCACTCATCAGAGACTCTTAATTGTCTTGATTGGATCATTTTTAATTGATCTGTTCAGTTTATTTAAAACAAACACAAAAAAAAACACATATTGCTCTTCAGAGCTATTAATTTCTTTAAAAACACTGCATACTGTGCTGTAAGTTCCCATTATCTGCACTTTTGCAGATTTTCTGTCACACTTAAATGGTTCAGGGCTTCACGGTGGCGCATTTGGTAGCACTGTTGCCGGTTTGACTCCCGGCCGGGGGTCTTTCTGCATGGAGTGTGCATGTTCTCACTGCGCATGCGTGGGTTCTCACCTCCCCCAGCTCAAAGACGTGTAGGTTAATTGGTCTCTCTAAGTTGCCCTTAGGTGTGTGAATGAGTGTTTGTGTGTTGCCCTGCGATGGACCGGCAACCTGTCCAGGGTCTACCCCACCTCCTGCCCCTAGACTGCTGGAGATAGGCACCAGCCTCCCTGCGACCCACTATGGAAGAAGCGGTATAGAAGATGAATGACTGACTGACTTAAATGGTTCAGATTATGTAACAAATGTGTACATCTAACAAAGATAACCTGAGTAAATTATTTTATGCATAAAGAGGAAAAAGCTGTCCAAAGCAACCTGGTGTGAAAAAGTGCATAATCCGTAAGACCAAAAATTTATATAATCAAGAACTAAGGGAGGCATAAATAAACAACCATGAGATTAATAAGAGGAGGACACAGCAGAGTGTGGGTCCACTCCTCCAAGTATATAAATGTATATATATAAATACTTGGAGGAGTGATTACTGTAGTGGAAACAGGTATGGGATTACTAAAAGGCTGCAGCTGTGGGCCTGATCGAGAATCTGAGAAGTGAGGGAGGGTAAAAAATTAAGGAGATCTAATAAAAAACCAACAAGAATCAGGGAGACAACTACAGCCACACAGAAAATTATTCACAAAGTAACGAGAAATACAGACTTATGTAAACACAAAATAATATGTTTCATATAAGCTTAAATAAATAATGAACATCCTAAGTAATCAAATATCTGAAAGATTTTGTTTTGGAAATATGATTTATTTGACTATTTGCTGAACATATCATAGAAATTGTTTTAGTTTTGCTTATAGTTTATAGACCTTTGATATTTTGTACTGGGTAAAAATGTATACTTGTAAATGGTTAAATAAAGCACACATTACTACAATAAAACACAAAGCTGAAAATCAAGGAGTCATACTAAACTCAGCTCTTCAGTTTGTAGTAATCAGAAGGGAACAGATGAATCTTCCATTAAAATGTTATTAAAATTATTACAAAAAATCTCTAAATGAAGTCCTTAAAGTTGTTCTAAAAATATCCTATAAAAGAAAAAATAGAGAATTACGTTAAAACTTTTTTTTAGGCTTTCTACCAAGAAAAGTCGTACACAGCTAAACTTCAGCACCATGGTTAGCTACATTTCAGAACCAAGGCCAGTACCAGGACTACAATTAGTCCAGGATCAGAACCACAGTCAGAACCACGGTGCTGGCAGACGAGCAACACTGATGATACATTCAAAAGGACTTACTGTGAATTACCCAGTAGATAAGTTGAGCAACATACACACTACCTGTCAAAAGTTTTATAACGCCTTTCTCATTTAATGGTTTTCTTTAAGTTTATGACTATTTCCATTGTATGTAGATTCTGAGTGAAGATATCAAAACAGTGAATGAAATCATAAGGAATGACGTAGCAAACGAAAAATTGTAAAACAACTTTAAATTCATTTTATATTTTAGATTACTTTGCTGTGATGACTGAAATATTGATCTTTGGCCGTCTCTCAATGAACCTCTGGGAAGTTCTTTCAAGACTTATTAGAAAACCATTCCAGGTGACCACCTCATGAAGCTCATGGAGAGAATGGCAAGAGAGCCAAGGAGTAATCAGAACAAAGGGTAGCTAGTTGATAGAATCTAAAGTATAAAAATGTTTAGAGTTATTTTTTACACTTTTTGTTTGCTACGTAATCCCATGTTTGTTCATTCATAGTTTTGTTACCTTTGGTGAGAATCTACAATTTAAATAGTTATAAAAATAAAGAGACCCACTAAGTGAGAAAGAGTATCTAAAACGTTTGACAGGTAGTGTATATAGTTTTGGGGTAGAAAACAGAATTCTAGCATATAATTATGAAAAATACCTTAGCAATACTGCACACTTTGACATTTAAGTACCGATGGTGGGCATAGTAACAGCTAATTCGGATAATAAATTAAAAACAAACTAAGGGATTATCTAACGATACTGAGGCACACATTTTTATCTGTCATTGCTCCAAAGCAATGCAGTCATTTGACATTCTTACGGTTATCTCATGCTGTTGCTGTATATTTCGACTGCAGGGGTCATTCATATGCGTTTATTTGTTGTTGGTCCACTCAGCCGCTGCGCGCTCCTCCGCTTCACAGAGCTGCTGCTGCTGTTCTGCGTCGCGCATCTCCGGACGGAAAACTAAAGAGAAGCAGATATGCTGATACACTTCCTTACGGTACAGTGAAGATTTTATTTCTCTGGAAGGGCTCAGTTGTACTCCTGGACTTAAGCGAAAAGCCCGTTGTGAGGGACTTATTTCGGAGTTTGCTGTTGGTGCGCTTTTTGCGTTACCGGATTTTTAATGAATTAGTTTAGAGAACTGGTGGAGGGTTTTGCATGTTTTGAAGGAATCTCTTGAAGAAATCTCCACTGCGGAACGGCTGCTGATGAAGAAGTGAAGCGGGATTTGGTGATTATTCCCGATTTTCTTGGATTTTATTGTGGAGATTTTCCAACTCATCCATCCGCAGCTTCTTCCTAGTTGCCATCACCTTCTGTGCGGGGACAATGTTGATGAAGGAGTACCGCATCTGCATGCCTCTGACAGTAGAGGAGGTAGGTGAAGTTTTCAATCATTCTCGCTGTTGTACATCCTGCTCTTTCTGCTGGGTTTCACTCTTTCAGTTTTAATCTGTGCCCAAAAACCTTACAACTGTAGATTTGTTCCCTGATGTGCATTTTTATCACTGAAAAGATTGTTGTAAAGTTGCCTGCTATGCGTTTTTTCGGTGTTTCGCACCAGAGCTGCTACAATAGACTTGCAGTCAGGTTGCAATCGCGGGGTGGCGCTATTGCTGTTTCTCAGTTTACATTTAAGATCTATCTATCTATCTATCTATCTATCTATCTATCTATCTATCTATCTATCTATCTATCTATCTATCTATCTATCTATCTATCTATCTATCTATCTATCTATCTATCTATCTATCTATCTATCTATCTATCTATCTATCTATCTATCTATCTATCTATCTATCTATCTATCTATCTATCTATCTATCTATCTATCTATGATGTGCAACATCTTTATATGCACATGGAACACCCCTTTCAGGCAGTAGTAGTTGTGGACCTGTAACAAATCACTAACAAGCAGATTGCAAGAAGTCATCTGTGTTAATCTGCTGCAATTACTAAATTGAGGTGGTGCCCTCTGTCATCAACTATAACACTGTCATATAATGCAGCTCCCGACGTGCCTCCCTGGGTTGTTTGACCTCCATTTGCACCTTGATTCATGTGAGTCGAGCCACTAGTGTGATGGTTTAGTGGTTCCGGGGTAGAAATGGCAGTGTTACCATTTCGGGTTTCACAGTGCTGATGGCCTCCTATAACATTCAGTACCTGACACAGCATTTGAACTTGTTACAACCATAAACATATTTTAAAGGGATTTTATATGACAATACCACAAATGCAGATTTGTGGCATGCAAGACTAATAGTTTTCCTGTAGACACATTTTCACAACTGAGCTGTGGACCTCTGCAGCTCCTCCAGAATAATTGTGGCCCTCTTAGCTGTTTGTTTAATTATGCTCTCCTTGCATAACCTCCTAGTTTAGGTGGGCGGCCATTTCTTGGTTGGCTTGAAGTTGTGACATACTGGTTCCATTTTCAGACAATGGACTGAACATTGCTCTGCGTTTCCAACATATTGTGGTACTATTTTATGACTTCTTCCCAAGTTTATCCCAGAGCTGACTGCTGTTTCCTTTGGTCTCCACCAAATCTTAGGGGTTTCACAGAACAGCAGTGTTCATACTGAGATTAAGTTATACAGAGGTGGACTCTATATGCTCATCAGGCAACTGGATTTTATTTAGAGGTATCAGAGTCAAAGGGGCTGAACACAAGTGCATGTCATAGTTTCCAGATTTTATTAGTAAAAAAAGGGAAAACCTTACACCATTTTCTTATCATTTTTGTCCGAAGAAAATACATTGAGATGTGTAGTTGTAATTTGACTAAATGTCAAAAATTGAATGGGAAATTTGCATGGCACTGTAGATGTTACAGGTTAAACATCTTGATGAAACCGACACAAGTGTTGAATACATTCTATGGCTACTGTGCTTCTCCAGTTGGCTTCCATGTAGGCCTTGTGTTGGAAAACTGATTTAGAATGGTAAATTAATGCATAAACCTAGTCATATTAGGGGAATCTTTTTAAAGAAGGTATTGGCTCCCGCATTTCCTGTTGTTATGCTTTCTAATAATTGATATGTATTACGTGTGTGCTTTGGGACATTTTATAACCAGTCAGGATTTTTGGTAAGACAGACCAACATAACAGATGGTAGAATTAATGAGCTTTGATGAAACTTCGATGCAAAGGTTTGTAAAGTTTAGCATGTTATACATCACAGTGACAGAGTTGGTATAATAAGTCAAGATAAAATTTATGTCTAGTTGCTTTTAATCAGACAATTTACCAGCTTGCTTTGAGGTCTATTGATCGTTGGCCCCTTTTTTGTGGTTTCTGGGAGTTTGATGTTTCTAATTAAGAGCATGCTCCTTCATCACTTCATGTCTTGAGGCACCGTCTTTGCTCCACTAGTGATGAAACACAAAGAAGCACTCCACAGCCAGACAAAAACAGTTACATCTGTTGTCGTAATGACTGTAATGCAAGTCAGCTTAATCTATTGATATGTCAGTGACTTGGCAAATGAACAGTTATGATCTATCAATGTTGGCAGATAGCAAATATGCACCTGCTTGCAAAAACAGACGACCATGCACTCTTTGTCCCTTCTCAAAAACACTCCTAAGCTCACTAAGTGTGCATCCATGGGGATTTGCTTCAGCTCTTTAACCACAAGGAAATTGCAAACCAATAAAGCAATAATGAGGTTTCTATGTGTTTTTCTAAGTTACTTTAAATGCAGAGCTCGAGGACAAATAGCTAAATGTACAGTTCCTTGGCAATTTAATTAAAGAACAAGTATTTCATAGTAGAGTCACCTTGATTAGTGCAAATTACATAATGTGCAGTTTGGTGCTGATGCAGAAATAGAATGACAGAATAGATGACAGAACACATCATTATCATGATCATCATCTAAGGCTGTATTTTCCTTTGAATTCCTGAAGAGTTCATTTAGGGCTTTGGTGACCTGCCTATATTGCTTTGATTACTTCCACAATGCTTTCACGAAACAGATTCATTTCATTGTTTTTTTTAGAAAACTCAAAAAACAACATGACAAGACAGCAAAGGAGTTTCACCTACTCTTTATCATTAGACCACCAGAGGCGATGAAAGCGAAGTGCTGCAGAGAAACAAATCACGCCAGAAAGCTGCAGTCGTGACAGACAGAGTTGTATTCTGTAGCACAAATGTTTCATTTTGATTGTGCCAATGGTTTTGAGATTTTTGATGTTACTTAATTGGGTTATCCATTACTTCACTCTGTCAGCAGAAAATGAATTAGTGTTTTATGTTGCACAGTCATATAGTACATCCTAAGCTATTTAAACTTTGTTTACATCAGGTAAAGTTAAATGTTACTTAATTAAAACTACTGATACTAACTGTGATGGCTGGTGGACAATGAAGCACCCTTTAAATTTAGAAATTTTCTCATAAGGCCCTTACATGATTTTGTTTGTGTTTTTTTTAAACATTTATAATTTACATAGAGTCCAGATGCATTTCTTAATCATTCTTTCAATTTGATTTCCTGATGCTGGAACTGCCAATGTTTCTCCAGTAAAGATGACGCTTCCACATAAAGATCATGTCTAGTTCACTAAATAAAAATATACAAACTTTACTTATCAGATACAGAATTTCTGTGCAGTCTGAAACAGGCAGAAATTTAATTTCAATAGTTTCTAGATGTGGGCAAGTATGAAAAAAGCAACAACCAAAAAAACGGAGGATGTTAAATATTTGTATTTTCAAGATAAATTCCCCATCTAATTGTCTAGATCATAAGCCCTTCCATCCCTGCTTTCTTTCAGCCTTTTAAAATGTTATTGTGTCCTCCCTCCCTCCATCCCTGCCTGCATTATATCCTTTCCTATTTTTTTCATTCTTCCCTTTTCTCATTTTTCTCTTTCTATCATTTATTTCTTTAATGTGCCTTTTCTTTTTTCCCTCCTCGCGTCTCATCTTTCCCTCGTCTCTCCTTTCTTTCTTGTGCCCCATGTCCCTTTTTTGTCTTTCCTTCATTGTATCCTACATCTGCCCCTTCCTTGACTCCCACCCTCCTACCTTTTCGGCTTCTATCTTTCTTTGCTTTCTTATATCATTGTTTCCTTCATTTCCTTCCATGTGTCCTTTTTCCTTCCTTCCTTGCTTACTTCTTCCTTCCTTCATGTCGTACCTCTATTGCCACCTTGTGTCCTTTCTGGTGTTTTCATTCTGTCTTTCCTTGCTTGTCTCTTTCTTTACTTTATGTCTTTCATTGTGCCCTTCTTCTGCTGCCTTGGATAATATCACAACATCTATATCACCTGCAGCTTTCCAGCAAAACGTAAATTGTAACAGGTTTTTAAACATGACATATTAGATTTATGACACAATAATGACAACAACAAGGAGATAACCCATGCATGCACTGGAAAAACATGCAAACTCCAGGCAGAAGAACCCCACCCAGGATTCAAACCCAGGACCTTTTAACAACTGATCCACTCTGCAGGTCTCTTTTGGGACATGTCTGGTTTAATTTATTATGCTGCTTTAAATTTTAAATATTTACTTGGAGTCGGGACCCATTTTAATTGTTTCAAAGCTTAACCACTGTTTGAAAATTAAACCACTAGGTTGTAATCTTAAATTAAGCTTCTGTTCTTCTCTCCCCAACCAGTAATAATTGAGAATGTTGAATTTTGCATCCGTGAAAATCATTTGAAAGATGCTACAGTTGCATGCTTTTGTTGTTTTATTAGGTGTTTAAATAAATTATATATAGTGAAGCCATCATGAAAGAATTAATGTCTATAGTTTTTTTTTGTTTTTATTCTTGAAAATTAGCCCTAATAGTTGTAACCTGAGGACGTTTCATTTAGCAAAAAACCTGACCTGATGTCTGCCCACAAAACAAACCTACTCAGACAATACAAAACCTCCCAGCAACAGAATATTTGTGTGGCGAAGAACATAACTTTATGATGAGTAATTTTAATGTTTTTGAGGGTAGTAGAAGGCAGTCAAAATTCAACAGCTCAGTCTTGTGTTTTTTAAGGTATTTAATTCATAGGGGAAGCAAGGCATGACATTTGAGCAAATTTCTCTGTTTTTATCATCAGTGAAGCATAAAATTAACATATTTGGCCCCACAAAAGTAAGAAACTAATGTAGGAAGAGTCTAAAATTTGTCAGCTGCAGGCAGGATTAGAAGACACACTCTGTAGGAGGACGTAATTATGGCTCAGAAATTTAGCGGGAATGGGAGGGGACTGGATTAGTAAAACAGTCCAGTGCAGAGAACAAATTACTACCTTCTAGTACCTATGTAAATATGTCTAACTTCAGGTCAGTGTATGCACACAGTTCAGAAAAATGTTATAAACAGCGGTTTGTTGTTAACTTCTAACAGACAATGTTGGCCTTCTCTGTAAGAGCGTAAGCTTTAAAACGCTTGCGTAATGCTTTCTTAATCGTCTTAATTTTTAAAAAAGGTGGATCGTTTGATGTTTCCTGTCCCTACTTGCTCTGATTTCTGTGCTAAAGCAGCAGCCAGTCTGTGAAGCTCGAGAGACAAACTGAGGGAGTCCCCGGTGTGAAGATAATTGAAACACTGGTGTTATTCTGCGATTGTGCTCACTTTGCCTCAGTTTATGGCGACTCTATTGAAGGTAATTCTCTGCACATTTCCCGAGAAGATTTCTTACTGTGAAGATTTCTTTCACAGTAATCTTTTATACAATACATTATTTTGGAGACCTTCCATGTATGAAATTGCAAAAAAGGCATTTGATCATGACGGGCACGGCTAATCTTTTTGGTAATTGCTGTTATTTGAAGTGTTTTCTCTACAATGACAAATTTTCGGGCTGCACGGAGGGACAGTGTTTAGCACTGTTGCCTTGCTGCAAGAAGCCTCCAAGTTCGAATACCAGCCTGGGCTTTTTTTGCCTGGAATTTGCATTTTCTCCCCATACATGTGTACTTTGACTTCCTCCCACAGTCCAACGATATGAATGTTAGGTTATTGTGTTGCTATTTTGCCCTCAGGTGTGAGTGTAGATGGTTGTTGGTTCTGTGTGTTTCTGTGTTGCCCTGTGATGGACAGGCGACCTGTCCAGGGTGTGCCCCACCTCTTGTCTAATGACCGCTGGAGATAGGCACCAGCCCCCCTCATCCCTACAAAGATAAGCAGGTATGGATGTTAGTATTTTTGATCATATCCATACGTCTTTGATTTGTAAAGTGCTTAATGTCTACATGGTTTGTGCACAAATGTTTGGTGTTGCCACATAGATGTGTCTCTATTATTCTGGTCTCTATCTAATGTACAGAGCTTTTATTGTTTTTGTTCAAAGTCTAAAAAAATATATAAATAAAAACAGTTAAATGACCAATTCCAAATGTAATTACCATCTGCATCTTCATCTGATCTTGTGAAGTACTGGAACATGCTGCGACTGGATATCTTTCAGGTTTACTGTTTTTCAAAGCTTTTTGCTTTGTATATTTTTTTCAAAAGTCTACATTTTGTATAAATATTAGTGAAATCTGAAGCAGGTTTGGCTTAATCTGTGGACCTCAATGCAGGTTTCTTTTTAAATCAAAATAACAGTTATTTTAATGTTGTCAAAAAAGACATTATGGTGAAAGAATGCATGTCTGAAATGTAAAAAGAAAAAGAGGGAGAGGGTCATTGAGGTAACATCCTTAATTGGAGGCTGTGGAAATGTAAAAGGCAGACAGGACAAGCAAGTCAGAAATGATTTTCCTTAGCAGGAACATTTATTATCTGGCAAACACAGAGGGTCAACACTTTTCTATTTATAGTAAACACTAAATTAAGAGCAGCCAGGCATGCAGTTTGTCAGGTGAAGCTCTGACAAGTAAAATTAGTATTAGGTCTTAGTGAGAGTCTATGATTGTGTTAGCATGGTGTATTTGTGTGTAGCTGGGCCTGAAGGAAACTGTTGTTGACAGGAACTCTGCACATCAAGTGCTTGCTTATTAATTTAAAGGCATGCGGTCAATAGAAGGCAGACACTCAGCGCTGTGTAAGGTAGGAAAAATAACAAAAAAACATTCATCATTAGGAAAAAATGACAGACACAAGGAGAAAATAAACCCAGCAAACACCAACTGCTCTATAAATTACACACAGACCACAGATACAACTGAGGAGTCTCAAACACACACTAGAAAACATAGTTATCAGATTAACATATATCAAAGCAGAGAACAGGACCAGAAATTCAAATCTTGCCACTTTTGCTGCAATATATACATAATAAATTCTAGATTATACATGTTTGCATTAAGAAAAAGACCAAAAGAACTTGTATTATTTCAGTTGGTCTTGAGCTGAATCACCAAACAGTCCTATTGCACTGTTGAGATAGAGAAGGATGGAGTGGGAGAACTGGTAGGAAAGACCAGGTTAAAAAGAAAAACAAAATTTTATCATACCTACAGTTAGGTGGAAAAGAAACTACATGTACACTATTTAGAAGGTGATAGTAATGTATAATGGCAGGCTGTTACCAGTCTGACCTATGATAAACCGATGCTGAGCAAAATAACACAGATAGAAACTGCTGGTACTTGGATGTTTACCCATAAGCTACTGCAGGTGATAATGCTACACCAGGGTAGGGCTGCACAATACATCACAACCATATTGTCATCGTAATATCAGAGTACACACTATTAATTTGCAAAGGATGCTTGGAATGCAGTAACTGTATGCCACGATATTCCAAGTATGAAAATTTGCATGCCAATCAGATATTCAGCATATTTGGTTAAGCAGGACTTATGCAGATGCTTACATAGATCACAGTGCCCAGGATGATGGTGACAGACTTGGAAGCACAGTCAGAAAAAAAGAGGACTGAGGAAAATGTGGAATCATCAGAACTGATATCGTCATTACAATTTGTACAAATATCACCATTGCATCATTTTCTAATGTGGTGCAGCCCAACACCAGGGCAAGTACCCCAACCAGCTACTGGGATGCAGTAGCTGGTATCTCACTGAACGGGACTGAGCAGTCAGCTGATGTTCACTTCTCTGTGTTTTTTACCCTAATTCATAGCAGGACGTCTGCCTCCAGCAGTTCTCATTTTTAGGCTGGTCATCTGTTACTGTTGTGTCCTGCTGACTCAACCTTCAGCTACATGTTTGAAGCTAATAATTTGAAAGGGAGTTCCTTTAGGCATATAGATAGTGGATTCACAATTTTTACATGCTTCTCTGCATCCTCAGACACAGCTACCAATAACAATCTAATGCTTGACACAAAACGTCAACTAATTTACATGCCTTGTTATTTCTTAGACATAATATTGATAAAATTAATAGGAGTGATATATCCAAACAATGCTGCCATCTGTATCCAGAACAGTGTTGTACTCTTTTATTTGAACCCATCTAAACTGTTTTACAAACACAAAAAAAAAAGTCTGTAGAAATTCATGATGTTTTCGTATTCAGTCCTGTACAGATTAACTGTTGTAATATAAATAGCACAATGTTAGATTTTAATGTTAATTGCATTGTTACATTCTGATTTGTGTGTCATTTTGCAATAATCTGTCTGTCAAATGCATAAATATAACATAACATAAACTGATTTCAGGTTGATCAGATTTTAGATATTTGTATGAATGAATATCATTTCTTTATTTTGAGTCATAAAATGAATAATTTCCAATTACAGTAGATGTTTTTTTTTTTTCAACTGTGCAGCAATTTGTTAATTCTTTGTTCTCAATTTAACTACTGATCTACTGATATTTTACTCAAAGAAAATGCAATTAAATGACAGCAATAAATATTATGGACCAGCAGAAGGTTGCTCAGAAATATTTTGGTAATGATGGGTTATATTTCATAAGAGGTGGCTGAAGAGGTGGCTGGCCCAAACAGGAATGAAAACAGTAATCAGTGGAAGTAGGGTGCCATACAAACGTTTAACACAGTAATACATGAATAAATATCTAAAATGGAAATTTATTATATTGAACATTTGTGGGGGGTTTTCTCTATATTTCATAAAAAATAGGTGAAATGACCTGGAGATATGTTTGTTTCTTTGTTGTATTGATTGTGATTGTTTTTTGTGCTCTGCCAACATTGTCTATTTTTTGTTCTGGTTTTTGTGTTTTAATATTTAACTTAATGAGACTTAAAAACTCATCCCACACCTTTTCTCTGTACTTTTGTTACCTCAAAACATTAATAAACAGCCCAAATGATTGTTTCAGTCTTTCCATCAATTTAATCTCAAACTGAGGTAAAGCTGAAAAAAGCTCAAAAAAAAAAGATTGAAAGGTAGCCATAAATTTAACATTATACATCAAGTCAAAACAATAATCTATGTGACCCTGTCCTCATGTTGGTATTGTGTTAAATATAGAAAAGTGGCAGTCATATATTTGTTCACTTTACTATACAGAAAACTATAAATCACATGATTCCCTGTCTACTTCTGTTTTTCCTGTCACTTACTGTTAACATCCTGTCTAAACAGGGAGAAACAATGGCCGCTGAGAATAGAAGCTGCCCCAACACACTCGGTGTGCCGTTAGAGTTATGGGACAGGTGTAAGGAGAGGAGAGCAGCTGGGCTTGCAGCAACATAATGTGATCACAGAGTAGCAATGTGATTTGTGTACGCCGCTGATTGATTAAGTCTGTGATCAGAGCCTCCGTATGATAATGTGGTCACATGCATTAGTCATTTGCTATTTTCTAAATTAAATGCACTCTCACCAGGAAGATGCTAAAAATATACTGTCACAAGATTAATAAATCATAAATGTTTTGCAGCATATGCTGTTACAGTATAACAGAATCACAGTTCCTTTGCAGAAAACTAGAGAATCATATATTCAACTCTAATTTGAGTTAATAAACACAAGAAAAATGCATTCAGTTCATGCCAGTTCACATTTTGACTTTTAGGCAGGCATTGTACTTTCTCCCATATTGTTGACTGATGCTTTATTTCTCTGTATGTTTTGAGAAGTAATGCTTTATATTTTCTGGGTATACATTTTGGCATCAAACAAAGGCAAAGTTAACTTTTAAATTCCCCTTATGTTTTTGAGTAAAGCATGCTTCTTCATATCAGAGATGGTAAACCACAACAATGTGCACATGTGTATGTATGTATATAATTCAGGAAAGTTGTTGTGTGTTTCTTCTTTCCAAAACAGTATAATTTATGTGGCTGTTGTTGTCAACTTAAGAGCACGTAATCGGTACTTTTGGAAATTGAAGCATTTGAAGTCTGGGTGTTCTCGTTGGACACAGTCTAATTAAAAGTCATACTAGGTAGTGATTAAGTTATTATGCTTTCAAAATGAGAACACCTTTAGAATCCAGCAGGTCATCATAAGTCAAATAAGCCGATTCCTTTTCAAAACATGACAGCTTGTTTTAATTAGTAAAATCCACCTCAATCCTGTAGGTGTTGCAGTTTGATTGTTTGTGTTTGCATGTTCAGGTGTGGTAGCAGCAGATGAAGTTAAGTGGTTTGTTTTAGTTGCTAGTTTTAATAGTTAGCCGTATTTGTTTTAAGTAACTGGTTTACATTTAGCTAAATTTTGTCATTTAGTCTATTTGATAATCATGCACCTACAGACAACTCTGGAAATGACTATGGTGTTGTTGGCTGGTGCACCTTTAATTAGATGTAGTTTAACATGTGGCTTTAGTAGGTGCATCCACCCAAAGTAAAACAGGAATATTCATGTGATCAGTGGATTACTATCCATTCGCATACAATTGGATGAGGAATTAAGTATATTGCTGCATTTAAATTTATTTAGACCACTGAAAACCCTCAATGATTTCTCGATTATTTCACTTTTCCAACAAAAAAAAAGCCAACAAAGCCAAATCTGTAATGTCGTCATGGTGAGCTGCTGCTAACCATCAGAGGAAAAAATGGTGCCGTCTAAAAAAGATTAAATGTACAACTCTAATTAGGTCAGGTATGACTTTAGGCCTAAGAATTGATGAGTAACACAGTTATGTAATTTAAAGTTTAATAATAAAATATCAGTGCATGATATCCCAGTCTTTCCGTCAATGACTGGATTCTCAACCTAAATAGAAACGTGCCACGTAAAAATCGGCACTTACACAATTTATGAGCTCTATGCAATTTATAAGCTTAGAAAAAAAATGCTGCATCAGTATTGAATCGTCATAATTTTACCCTCAGTCTTTGTCACAGGCAATAAAGTTGACAAAGCAGCTCAATATGGCGCTATATTTATTGAGAAGTAATTTCTTCAAGTCATCCTCTCAGTCTCTGAAAAACAATGGCACAGCTATGTGTTCTCAATTAAAATCAATAATCATTAAAATTTGTTATGCTGTCAGATCAACCATCAGTCAGAATAGGTCCAAACTACATTAAGATTATTGTCAAATACAATGTATACAGTATGCCAGCACAACCACATAATTACTTGAACACACAAAAAAGCGCAGCAGCTAAGATAATTTGCTACTTTCATGCCTGTGGGTGCAGAGCAAAGATGTAACTTATTGTGCCTTGTTGGTTTATGTATTCATTTTAGGGTTTATTGGAGAAAACCCCTCGCCTCTACTGATGAATCTTATATTCTGGAAGTAATACTGGTCATTAGCAAAAGAATCCCAAGATAATTAAATGCAATCATTCAAACTGTATTGGATCAGAAAAAAGTATATTAACAGATTGTATGCATACAGTGACCTTTTCCCACCACTGAACAGATTCCGCTCCCTCGAAGCTAAAACGGCTAAAGATTAGAGTCCACACAGTCCCCTTATACACCAGGGGGTGGGGCAAGAACTGTTAAGAGAAAGCCAAAAAACCAAACACCCCCCAGTGCTTCCTGAGATAGCCCAGGCTTACATTCCTTGGCAAAATCAACTCGTTATAAGGTCACAGCATTGGATTTTATTGGAAAAAACATCTAGTTTAAGAGCAGATGAACCCATATTTCATCTCCTTGTAAGACATCCTCAAGGGGAGTGATAACTTCTAAGGTATGTGTTTTGCACACAGTAGAACCCTTTGCAAAACCCGAGAGGTCACTAGGACTTACATAGAGGGTTGCAATTCGACTGCTCTTCTCCTTTAACCTGAAAAGAATTACCCATTTTTCTAATAACTGTTAAACACAATAAACACATGGATGCTAATAAAAAAATATTCCCACAGGTTGTTTTGATCCAATCCCAGTTATCGGCTTGGAGTCACCAATCAACATTATTGAATGATCAGTCACCTGTACCTGACTTTACTCCTAATACCCGTTGTTGGTCTTATGTCTGTATATACATCAGCTGTACAACCAGCAAGATGCATTTTTGTAATTTTTTAACAATCACCGCCTTTCTTCATATCACTGCTTGCAAAATTGTATAGCTTGTGTAATTATTTTATAGATTGAGTCACTAAGCTCCTAAGTTTTTGTTACCTTTTCCAATGACATTGCCAGTGAGAGAGAAAGAGTCTGTGCCATTTGACCTGCTCTTCCAACTAGAAGGGAGAACTTGACTTAGAGAAGCTGTAACTTTTTTCATTAGGTTTTTCAAAGTTCACAACAAATTACGTTTTTAAAGCAGGATAACAACTTATCCAGTTTATATATTACAACATTTGGTACAATAGTTGTATAATAAATGAGCCAAAGAAAAACCGAGTTAACATGCTAATGTTGGCATAGAGCTAAAGGAAATTGCACTGTATGAACCAGTCTCACCTGGTGCCTGTGCCTTAATCAGTTTTGGGAACAACAAAATATAACATAAATAAAATATAAAGTAAATGAGAGAGTTCTGCAAAGGGAGATCGAACGAACTATAACTCCTGCTTTAAGTTTGAATATCTAAATATGTATATATTTACTGTGGAAACTACTTATATCACTTTGTAAATCCCTTGAAACATTGTTCAATATGGTATCTCAAATCTAGAACTAACCTTTGAACTTTTCATTATTATTCTGTCATTTCTGATGTCATAGTTGTTATTTTGATGCTTCCCTCACCCTTTTTAAATTTTTCCTCCCTCTTTTGCTATCTTTGTCTTTAGTTGTCTCCAGTTATTTATTTTTTTAATCAATAAAGTCAATTGTGTTCCACCAGTAATTCTCCCCATTCTTGAAGCCAAAATCTGTACCAACACTGCATGGCAACCAGACCCACCACACTGTCTTTCTAAGCTGTGAAGACATGACACCTACTTTTTTTCTCTCACTATCTCACTATCTATCACTAGATCAGTAAAAATTTTAGGACAGCCAAACCCTTTGTTTTAAACACACAATCCCCTTGATAAGGGTAAATGGTTCATGCATAGCATGAAATGGGATTCACCCTATAAGCAGAATAGCACACCTCCTCAACTTCCAGCTGCAGAAAATAGCTGACACTTCTGAAAGGCACAGTAATCATTCTCTGAATTCCTACAAAAGCAGGCTGTAATCACTGTAGCACTCTTATTTTGTGGGGGTGGACAACGCATTTGTGTGGCCCTAATTAATTTCCCTTCTCAAATCAAGGCAAGCGATGTGGCCGATTCAGTCAACGAGCAGCATAATTATCGTTTGATCCTTTGAAAGTCTTTCAAAGAGCATCTGGGTGATGTTCACTCTGCACTCCACTGACACAAAACCAGCCAGCACCAACAAAATAATAATTAGCAGAATGCAATTAAATTCCCTAACTTTTAGCTCCATAAGAAACCATCTATGAAACTAAACGACGCCGGTCTCGGTAAGCTGCAACATACTGGATGCTCAGTTAATTGACGATGACACAGACATACAATATGAATATCTAACTCATCCAAATACATGTGTATCACCTAAGGATGCTCACGCCACAATATCAGGTACAAGTGTCTTTGGTACCCATGGAAACATTTCTAGCACACACCTAAAAAGAAATCTCTTTGATGGTGAAGTAGCTTTCTGCATTTATGCAGTGAGCTTATATAGTTCAAGGTTTGTGTGCAAGGACAAAACTGATGATACAGTTTGTCAACTTAAATTAAAGTGGTTTTATTTTTGCTCATTTATAATGACCTGAGAACAACCTTCACTCTAAATAGTCTTCTCCTATAAGCTGCCAGAGAAAAAGACTCTAAACAGTCTTCTCCTAAGAACTGCCCACAAGACCATGAATCCTAATAGTGGGCAACACAGCTGTGGATGGGATTAAAAACTTCTGCAACAAGAGAAACACAGAAGTTATGATTGGTACCAGTAACGTAGCGTCCGATATCTCAGAGAATATTCTTGCAATCACAGAAAAGCGCCCGTCTCTAGAAAACCTCACTGTGGAGCCATGGATGACGTGGCTAAGAAAAAATCAGAAGGACTGAAGGAGGATTTCACTCGTCTTCTGAATATTGTTGGAGGTCTCAATATCAAGGTGTTTCTCAGTGGACCCTTTGCATCGATTTTCTGTGGAGATGAGATTTTTTCAAGACTTCTGATGATTAATAAATGGTTGAAAAAAACATGTGCTACTACATCCGTGAACTTCATCGACAACTTTAATATTTTTGGGGAAAAAAGACAACTCTTCAAGCAAGATGCCTTCTGTTTGAACAAGCCAGGAGCCAGACGTCTCACATCTAATCTGTTCTATTCAGTAAATAATCCACCAGCAGCTTCGACCTTCAGCAGAGAACATGGAGTATCAACAACAATGATAACGCTGCCTCCAACAGCTCCAGCAGAAACAATCAGCCAGTTGATTGAGAAAGAGAGGTCATCACAAAAGGTCTCCCCGTAGAAATCCACAGGAGAAGTGGATACCCCGTTACACCCCCTCCCCCAAAACCCAGACCCATACCGACACCCCTGGTAAACCCCCCTCACCCAGTCCCCGACCCAGACCGCACAGAACTCTCCCATCTCCCCACTGAGCCCACTTTTTGCTTTACTGGATTCTGATAACATGAAAGGAGCTCTTAAGATTGGGACCCAAATGGCTCTGACATCTTCTCCATTCAACACCCCCCGTGGCCGAGGCCCTGCTACTAAGCCAACATCTTCCAAATGCCGCAGACCTCCATCACCTCCTAATCTATCTCCTCCTAATCAGGACCTTCAAATCACTTCTCTGTGATACAGTCTGGGCCCCAGTGGTAACTCTATCAGAAATGAGCACGGTCAAAAGGCTAACAAACCCTCCTGTAACTGCAGCATCTGAACTCCACTCTACCAGGGCCTGCAATAAATTTGCTAACTTCTTTACTGAAAAAACCCAAAAGATCAGAGGGGCTGTCAGCACATCCACATCAACTCCAGTACCAATGCTGTCTCCAACTAGAACTGATTTTGACAAGATTTCTCAATTTCCCCAAATAAACTACAAAATCTTAGAAGAAATCGTACAGCAACTAAGCTCTTCTTCCTGCTGTCTCAATCTTTTACCCACAGCTTTCTTAAGAAAGCTTTGCCTGTAATAACATCTGATTTAACACAAATAATAAACACGTCCCTTTTGTCAGGTGTTTTCCTCCAGGCCCTAAAAACAGCAATTATCAAACCTCTATTGAAAAAGAGCAACTTGGACAAGCTGCTACTACAGAACTACAGGCCTATATCAAACCTCTCCTTCATCAGTAAGATTATTGAAAAAGCTGTGTTTCAGCAGTTAAATAACTTCCTAACAACGACCAACCGCTTCAATGTCTTCCAGTCAGGCGTCCGTGCTCACCACAGTACAGAGACTGCTCTTGTCAAGGTGTTCAATGACATCAGTATAAATGCAGACTGTGGAAGAACCACGGTGCTGGTATTATTGGACCTTAGTGCAGCATTCAACACTGTTGATCAGTCCATTTTATTAGAGTGCCTGGAAAACTGGGTCGGCCTTTCTGGTACAGCACTCAACTGGTTTAAATCCTACTGGAAGGACAGGGGTGTTTTTGTGTCAGTAGGTAACTTTACATCAGAGAGCACAACAATCACATGTGGCGTTCCCCAAGGATCCATATTAGGGCCCCTTCTATTCAATATCTACATGCTCCCCCTAACTCAGATTTTAATAAACAACAACGTAAGTTATCGTAACTACGCAGACGACACACAGCTATATGTTACGATGTCACCAGGTGACCATGAACCCATTCAAGCGCTGGGTAAATGCTTAGAAGAAATCAATGCATGGATGGGCCAAACTTTTCTTCAGCTGAATCAAAACAAAACTGAAGTAATAATCTGTGGACCAAAGGAAGAGCGTTTAAAAGTTAGCATACAGCTTCAGTTAATACAGCTAGAAACCCCCAGTCAGGCTCGAAACCTGGGTGTAGTGATGGACTCAGACCTGAACCTTCAGAGACACATAAAGACAGTAACAAGGTCAGCCTTCTATCACCTAAAGAACATCTCCAGGATTAAAGGATTAATGTCTCAGCAGGACCTTGAAAAACTAATTCATGCGTTCATCTTTAGTAGAATTGACTACTGCAACGGTGTCTTCACAGGCCTGCCTAAAAAGTTGATCAGACAGCTGCAGTTGATCCAGAACGCTGCTGCCCGCGTCCTCACTAGAACTAAGAAAGTGGAGCACATCACCCAGTTCTAAAGTCCCTACACTGGCTCCCTGTAGCTCAGAGAATAGAGTTTAAAATACTTCTGTTAGTCTATAAATCACTGAATGGCTTAGCACCAAAGTACATTACAGACTTGTTGTCAGTGTATCAACCAGCCAGATCTCTCAGGTCTTCTGGCTCAAATCTACTCTTCATACCCAGAACCAGAACCAGACATGGAGAAGCAGCTTTTAGTTCTTATCCTCCACTAATCTGGAATAAACTCCCAGAAAACTGTAAAAGCGCCGAAACCCTAAGTTGCTTAAATCAAGAATAAAAACTTATTTGTTTAGAGTGGCCTTTGAATGTATTATCTAAACATTATTAGTTAAGTTTTCAGTCCAATTTTCCTTTCATTTTCATTTCCATCCTTCTATTCTTTTTTTTATTTTTTATTTTTATTCTTTTTTAAATTACCTCTGTTGTTTGATTTTCTGTATCATTGTAATGTTTTTCCATATGTACAGTGCCTTGAGTGCCTTGTTGCTGAAAACCGCTATATAAATAAACTTGACTTGACTTGACTTGACTTGACTAATGTGTTTAGTTAGTCCTGAAAATCTGTTGAGCAGCTGTTGAAACTGGGGCAGCGCCTCTGTCGCTAGAAAGTTCAAATTGGGCAGAGGAACCTCATGGAAAACACCAGATGCTCCATGTTCGTGTGCTGACTGTGAATTTGTCAGTCCTGGAATATGTTTGTCACTTAGCAGTCTGAAAATCATACGGAACTACAGTCTTCAATTAAAATTCAGCAAGGACTCCTATGAAAAGTTTTATTCCATATGCAACTAACAACAATAAAATACACATTCCCTGATTCTACTTTTATGTAAAATAAAATTGGTATTAATGCAAATTAAAAAGATGTTATGCAAATCAAAATACAAAGAAAAAGTATTGCATATTCTTTTTATCTTAAGCTTAAAGCTGGAGCTTTGTAGTTTATATCGCCACTGTTGTAAAAGCTGTGCTTCTTACAATTGTTCACTATAAAAGCAATAAACCATGTATAAATTAGAAAAACATATTTAATTTGTAATCCAGTAACAATTCAGGATGTGTTACTGGATTACACTCCATATGGGCAGTGGTGGAGGCAGCAGTCTGGCATTTGATGATCTCATTGTATTCAGAGGTGTAACACGATGAAGAACAAGATGAACATTCTCAAATCTTTCCCCTTGTACTTGTTATCATAATAATAGCTGTGTACTTTGTATAAATACTATTTATATAACTAGTGAGGAAGTGGTTTTGTTTTTTTTTTTGGTTGGGGGGGTTGCACGAACCTGAGGTAAATCCCAACATTTCTCTCGAAACACAAAACCCAATTGGCATTTTTTATTCTTAATCATAATTTCCTAAACAGTGTTATTAAAAAAAAGAATGAACACTCCCAACTTACGCATCCTGTGAAAACAAATTAAATAACTTGGAGAAGGTTTTTATGAAGTGCTTCCACTTTTCTATGACCTCTGCTGGGTTTTTGCAACTATAAATGCTACTGATAAGAACAAATATGTAATGTTCACCAAACAGTAAGCAAATGTTTGTGATTACATACATGGGTAAATAACTCTTTAAAAGCAGTTACTATGAAATAGATGCTTTACTTAAAGCTGATGCTCTTGCAGTAAAAATAAAAGGAGATAAATCTGTCTTCTTAGGAGAGCAAAGACCAACATGTGTGACCGAAAGGTTTACATTATAGCTTTTAAAATATTAATGTTTAATCCTGACATACACCTTTTTTGTTTCTTTTTCTTTTTATAATTCTGCATCCAAATATTTAGTCAGTTAAACTCACTATTTCTGGAGACATGACTGCAGGTGTATAGAGGAATTAATATTCTCTTTTCCTCTCATCTCCGGTCATTAACACCGGTTGTAAAATTAACCAACAGAGATTTATTTTATATCTTGATTTTTTGTGTAATTGTATACTGAAAATGATCATTAAAAACATTCACCTTGTTTCACACTCCCTGTGTGCTGCATTTTCACACACAAACATAATGTCCTCATAAAATATCAGTGACTGACTGCCTGAGAGAGATTGAATGTGTGAGAACGTGAGAGAGGACTGTGAAACCGTTCTGCAGCTGTTGTGTTATTAGCTTACTGTACAGTACATACTGTTTCTAAATCTGTCTCCTGTACCTATCCTTTAAAATCTTATATACAAGCTGAAGTTTATTTTATAAATGTCAAAGAAGGGCGGTGGTGTCTTGGAAGCTTGGTGTAAATGTGGAACCTTAAAGGTACCAGGAAAGAAAATGTCTAACTAAAACCTGAACCAACAAACCAATGACTATGTTTGAATTATTCCAATCTGCAATTTTTGTGCACTACTCTTATACACCATAAGATGTTATGCCAATATTTTGGATTTTTTTCAGCCTGTTTTTTAAGTTCTCACCACAGCTATGTGTTTAATTATTTTGCTGTCACTATTGTTATTATATAAATGCACCAACTAGATTTGTCCTGATGGATTCCAATTTCTGGGTTCGTTTTAAATCAGGTTTTTTCCTCAGACCTCAGAACTAGAGCACATAAAAAGGAGGAAACGTGCTGTAATCATTTCTAGATATAATTTTGAATCAAACAAAAAACAAAGAAATTACAAGATGAACCCCGTTAATTCATCAAAGCATATATCCCTAATCTTAATCTAATTTTAATTAAACTCAAAAAGGTCATCAAAGCATCAAAACATCATGTTGATGTTTTTGATTGGTGTATCTATGTGTAATCATAACAGGGAGTCATATTAAGTAGACTGATGGAGCTAAAAACGGTGTACAACCTGTTAGATGCTTCAGAAGACATGAGAGAGGTTTCCAGCAGGAAAACTCTGCCACAGATACATTTGTTTAGAAAGCAAAGCATATTCATGTGTTGGAACAGCCCACACCTAAATCTAGTTGGGAATCTTGGGCAAGACTTGAAAAATTGATTTTTACAAGCGCTCCTATTTTTATTTCTTTTTCACTAAACCAAAGAGCCTAATACAGCACATATGCACCACATGCTTTTCGAAAATTATAAAACCATGTATATTTTGCTCCCTTTTCATAATTACTGTGTGTTGGTGTCACAGAGATCCAGAGTTGCATTTGCTTTGTCCATCTGCTTTGAATGCTACACTGAGCTCAGTATAATCCACAAGCTATCGACATGCTTGTCAACAGCTTGTTGCAAACCTTTATTCTAAACTGACCAAATCCAAACTATTAATGGATTTGACTGATCAAATTTGGATGAGGTTTGCTTTATCAGAAATGTTTCATGTAATGTGGAGTTGCAGGAGGACCCAAACACAGACAGGATAACAGCAGTTTCATAACAAATAGATTAAGAATCGAAACTTACAGGATTGCAGACATGAAAGGATTTTCAGATGAGGCTCGTTTGTCAGATTAAAAAGTCCCTTTGATATACCTTTAAGTAGGTATTAAACATACTTCTCATTAAGCACACATTTCTATAATAACTTTTTTTGCAATGGTCTGATTTAATAATCTTAAATGTCATGTTTTCATTCACTGGTAGCAGAAATGATTAACATAAATAAAAGCTTGACATCAACTTGTGTGTAATTCCTCTGTATAATAATTCACTTAGTAAACTGACTTATGAATTAATAATTTAATATTAACAATAACTTTATTTGCAAAGCACTTTCAAACAAAGTGCTGAACAGTTACAGAGAGACAAAAAACAAAACACAGAACAGGTCTGTTTAAAACAATTAAAACAAGGACATACCAAACGAAGCAGTAAAACATAGGCATAAGATTTAGATGCATAAGTTAAGGTAAACAAGTAGGTATTTAGCTTAGTTTTAAAAGCATTTCCATAACATTCTGATTTATGGAATATGGCTGTATATAACCAGAAGACGGGCAGAAGAATTTGAAAACAAATTGAAAACCTAATTGAATTTTTTAGATGTCATTGAAGACAGTGATCAGAATCTGCTTTATTGGCCAAGACTGTGTTCAAATAAATACAAGCAACTGGAGACCCATGAACGGAGGAACCACAACAGGGACAGATGGCAAGGACCTGAAGCTGGTGAAGGAGAACATGTGAGCAGAACTAACACAGAAGCATAGAAACCAGAAAATTATACAAACCCACAACAGAATAAAACCTAACATGAGAATGATGCAAGAACAGGAACCAGGGAGCAAAGAGAACAAACCTTAAGTAAAGGCAGAATTTGTAAACAATAAAACAGCAACTAGAGACTGATTCTAGAGAGAAAAACAAAAACTAAACACTGCACACTGAATCAGAATCTAAACACATAAAAATAATTACACTACACAAAAACTAGGACTCTTAAACGTAAGGAATGAACTGAATATGCAAGAACGGAAAAATCCCAAATAAATAAAAATGTCTTAAAGATTGTGGCAAAGCGAAACTTGCCTTACAATGTTTAAGTGCCTATTAATGATCTATCTATAAAAACATATTTAACATTCCTAAGCTGAAAAACATATTGTGTACAAATGTAAGACTAAATAATTTGTTTTAATTTGTTTATTTATACAGAGCCAATTCACAAAAAAATATTGTCTCAAAATACTTTCCAAAAAATAAAACTTTTATACAGTCCAGTCATACAGACAGATTAAAAGTAAATATCCAAATTTCCAAAACTTGAGACTAACAAGAAATATATTTTTCTTCTATATTTGAAGAAGCGGTGTATTTGTGCTGCAACCAGAAAGTCAGACAGTTTCACTTGGCACACTGTGTGATCATTAGGGTTGACATTTAGAAGTGGTTCAACAGGATTTTTGTGAAGCCAGCTTCCTCCTCTGCAAACAGTTTTCAGTTTGCACCCAGAAATGAGGAAAAACATACCCGCAGGAACCTGAGTCTGCCTGGTACAGCAACATTTTCACTGCATGTTCAGAACTGAGAGAATAAGAGCCATGTCAGGACAGCGGAATCAGTGGAGAATAAACAATCTGTACTTAGTATCTCTCCTACTTTTCTTTCGAGTGCCTTTTATCTGTGCAGCTGGTAAGTATTCTGCATAAAGCTGCTTGATCAATTTTACTTTCATACATACATTTTTACTGTTTCCTTTTTCGTTAGAAGGTCACCAACTTTGTTTTACCTTTGGGTGCTTTGACTCAAGTGATACCCAGCTCTATATAACATTGGACGATGATGAACTGGTCTATGCAGATTTTAAAAAAAGCACTGCTGTTTGGGAGAGCAAAATACCAACAACTTTACGTTCTGATTCGGCTTACAAATATGCAGAAGCATGCCAAATTGCGTGTAACAAAGATATATATCGATGGAAACCAGACCCAGATGTTAGAAGGACTGAAGGTAGGTGATCTCTACTTTCTGTCTTTCATTTGTTACTATTCAGCAAAGTTCTTCCAGAATCATAAATGCAGCATGTAAGAAATAACTTGCTAATGAAATTTTTTAGACGCACCAGAAATGATCATTTACCCCAGAAGTGAAGTAATTAAAGATGAAGAGAACACCCTCGTGTGCTTCATCAACAACTTTTTCCCTCCTGCGGTCAACATCAGGTGGACCAAGAATGAAAAAGAGGTGATGGTGGAAGATCCCTTTATCAAAACTATATCGAACTCTGATGGGAGGTTTCATGTCTTCTCCTACCTGAACTTTGTCCCAAAGCAAGGGGACATCTACAGCTGCTCTGTAGCACATGAAGCACTGGAGGAGCCAAAGACCAAGATTTGGGGTGAGAAGATAGAAATAATTTTTTATTCTTCAGCACAGTTAAAAACAATTATGAAAACTTGAATTGACTTTAGTTGTGCTTTAACTAGAGTTTCATATATTTTCTCTCCTGCTCTCATTCCCTTTAGATGTTGGAATAGAGGAGAAAAGTATGGGTCCAGTTGTGTTCTGTGTAATTGGCCTGACTCTTGGGTTTCTTGGAATTGCCGCAGGAACATTCCTTTTTGTGAAAGGAAGCCAGTATTGTGATCGCCCACACTTTGCTGGTTAATACGTAAAATGAGAGAGTAGTTTCCTTTTTGGCTTCATTTGCATGTCATGAACTTTAAGTAGGCTACTGTATGATTTGCAAAGATGTGATTCATTCTAGATTCATATTTCTAACATTTTTCCTAGGATTTGTTACTATCATTGTTCATGTTTTTTAAAGTCAAATTTCAATAAAATGAAATGAGTTATCCAGCATTCAAGTTTTTATTTCTTTTTATATACAGTTTAAAGGATGAAAAGAAAGTCTTTCAAGGGAAAGCGGACAGGGCTCTCTCCTGTATGTACTGTAGATTGTTTTTTTAATACTTTACTTGCTTGTTAATCTTCTTAATTAAGTGCTACATTTGTTAGGAAACATTAAACTTAGTGTATGAATCGACACAAACAGAAAACATGCAAATCTAAATTTAAATGGAATCTAAAGTTAACCCACTCAATAAGCCTTTTGTTAATGTAGGTTATTGCCTGCAAGTGCCTTTAAAAAAAAAATATATATATATATATGTAATTGTAGTACATCTATTGTCTCACTGTTCTAACTCATTAATGAGCTATACCTTATATAGAGTGGTAAAGATATGTTTTACTATTGCCAGTGTCTGATCTACAGTATTTCCACCACTTCAGAAATGTAGTGCTTAGCTACAGCATAATTGTTTTCAGGCAGCACGTTTATATATACACAATCTAATTTTATCTCTTATATTGCACCAAAAATGTTTTTGTTTGACGGTATTTAAAAACATTAAAACATATGTATGAATCTGAACAGTGTTGGGATCCCCGCCATGTATAAAAACATATATGCAACCTTGATGAACATTACGCAATCAAAGGCCGGTATGATCCTCTCTGCACCTAAAAATGAACACTAACCCACATCTAACCCAGCCCAGCAAGAGGAGGAGTCAAAGCTGGACTCCCTGTGACATCATTCAATCTGAAACAAAAGAGTCTCGTTTCAACACGGCTAGTGGCAGTCAAGTCAGAGGTTTACACATGACTCGTTGCCATCTTATGAGTCCATTGGCCTTTCTCGTCAACATTTTAGTAGTCCAAACCCCAGGTGATTGGCTAATTAAGAATGACCTGTCCAGAAAGGTTCTTACATTCCTATTAAGAAAATAATATTTGCCTAAATATTATTTTACTAAACAAGGACAGCTAATCAGACAACATTGAGAGTTAATTATCCAGAAGGTTGTTTTATACAGCAAATCCTTCTTTAAAATATTATTTTATCAAATTAATGTTTTATCTGTGCTTTTGCGTTTGAAGGTATACCAATTATTGTTCTTAATAAGCTCTAAGACTAATCTAACCTCATTGCCAGGTTCTTCAAGATAAACCTTGGTTCTCAAACGTGAAAAACATTTAATGATAAATTTGCATAATTTTATTGGTTCGTGGTTTTTAACCATCTTTGATTTCCTTGAAATTCTTGTATTTTAAGAATTTGTGTGAATTGATTCCATGTGTGTGCGAGGTTTGCTGTTCAGTAATGCCAGAGCTTGATTCACCCTGTTCACCTGCCATATTGGGCTGGACAACAATTAACGGACAATATTATTTTTTTATTAATTATTAAATAATGTAATCATAATTTTAATAACAACAACAGGTTAACAAAGACAAATGAGACAGGGATGAAGAAAGAAACACTATTCATGTAAATAAGATAAGGAAGGTCAATAAAACACATTTTTTGATATTGCGATAGTACAGAATAGAAATATCCTTTATTATCCCAAAGTGGGGAAATTCCGGTGTACCAGCAGCAAAGTGAAAGGCAACTGGAAGCATGCAGATACACACAACGGTAAAAAGTATAAAAACAAAAATGTTAAAACAGACTGTACAGTAAGGGAAAAAGGCACCTTTTCCTTGTCCACGTGCTTTGAAAAAGGACTGAGGGGACAACGGAGGTTGAAATCAACCCGCTACTGGTACATCCCTGTCTCACCAAGCAAGGTGGTCACAACCTCATTTCAGCTGACAATAGTAGCAAACATATAATGTTTTAGCCATAGTATGTGATGTAGCAATTACAACCAGCCTGTGGAGCAAGCCAGCCATGGGTTTAAAGGGAAAAACCTAGTGGGAAGATTAGTCATTTTGCATTTCAAAAGAAAAACCCATATATAAATTCAGTCGATTTACCATAGTGGAGGCAGATCATTTCTCGAAAACCCTAAAATTCAGCCAGAAAATAGTTTATTTTTATGTGTATTGCTCCATATTGACCCTGCTGATCTCCCCTCCATACCTCCTTTGGTTCCCGAATGCCAGCTTGATTTTTGAAATCTCACATGTGAGCGGACATCACAGATTAAATTTTTGCCTAATGTTTTATAGATAATCTCCTTCAGGATTTTCTACCAGAGAGCAGAAAAAAAAAACATTTCAATTTGTCTAGGTCCTGTTGCAGCAAAGCAGTCCAAGACAACGACATGAGATTCATAACAAGTGAAGAATATAAAAGAATATATATTTTGTCTTTACAGGACAAATGTTTGAACTATTTTATAGAGCTACTATCCTTTATTAATATTTACTATTTTTAATATACAGGGGTTGGACAATGAAACTGAAACACCTGGTTTTAGACCACAATAATTTATTAGTATGGTGTAGGGCCTCCTTTTGCGGCCAAAACAGCGTCAATTCGTCTTGGGAATGACATATACAAGTCCTGCACAGTGGTCAGAGGGATTTTAAGCCATTCTTCTTGCAGGATAGTGACCAGGTCACTACGTGATACTGGTGGAGGAAAACGTTTCCTGACTCGTTCCTCCAAAACACCCAAAGTGGCTCAATAATATTTAGATCTGGTGACTGTGCAGGCCATGGGAGATGTTCAACTTCACTTTCATGTTCATCAAACCAATCTTTCACCAGTCTTGCTGTGTGTATTGGTGCATTGTCATCCTGATACACGGCACCACCTTCAGGATACAATGTTTGAACCATTGGATGCACATGGTCCTCAAGAATGGTTCGGTAGTCCTTGGCAGTGACGCGCCCATCTAGCACAAGTATTGGGCCAAGGGAATGCCATGATATGGCAGCCCAAACCATCACTGATCCACCCCCATGCTTCACTCTGGGCATGCAACAGTCTGGGTGGTACGCTTCTTTGGGGCTTCTCCACACCGTAACTCTCCCGGATGTGGGGAAAATAGTAAAGGTGGACTCATCAGAGAACAATACATGTTTCACATTGTCCACAGCCCAAGATTTGCGCTCCTTGCACCATTGAAACCAACGTTTGGCATTGGCATGAGTGACCAAAGGTTTGGCTATAGCATCCCGGCCGTGTATATTGACCCTGTGGAGCTCCCGACGGACAGTTCTGGTGGAAACAGGAGAGTTGAGGTGCACATTTAAGTCTGCCGTGATTTGGGCAGCCGTGGTTTTATGTTTTCTGGATACAATCCGGGTTAGCACCCGAACATCCCTTTCAGACAGCTTCCTCTTGCGTCCACAGTTAATCCTGTTGGATGTGGTTCGTCCTTCTTAGTGGTATGCTGACATCACCCTGGATACCGTGGCTCTTGATACATCACATCTGTCTTGGTCACAGATGCGCCAGCAAGACGTGCAACAACAATTTATCCTCTTTTGAACTCTGGTGTGTCACCCATAATGTTGTGTGCATTTCAATATTTTAAGCAAAACTGTGCTCTTACCCTGCTAATTGAACCTTCACACTCTGCTCTTACTGGTGCAATGTACAATCAATGAAGACTGGCTACCAGGCTGGTCCAATTTAGCCATGAAACCTCCCACACTAAAATGACAGGTGTTTCAGTTTCATTGTCCAACCCCTGTAAGTGTTCATGTTCAAGTTTAAGCCTTCACATTAGGACATTAGCAGATACCTTGAATGATTATGGACATTCTCACATAAAAGGGAACTCCCATGCCTTCGTGAAATTAAAATTTAAAAGGCGTCATCTGTGTGCTTCACTTGTTTTTGCATTTAAATATCCAGACTCAGTCCACTGCTTCCGCAGGTCCCCCAAGGTCTGGAATTGGCCCTTCTCCACAATCTTCCTCAGGGTCCGGTCACCTCTTCTCGTTGTGCAGCATTTTCTGCCACACTTTTTCCTTCCCACAAACTTCCCACTGAGGTGCCTTGATACAGCACTCTGCGAACAGCCTATTCGTTCAGAAATTTCTTTCTGTGTCTTACCCTCTTGCTTGAGGGTGTCAATAGTGGCCTTCTGGACAGCAGTCAGGTCGGCAGTCTTACCCATGATTGGGGTTTTGAGTGATGAACCAGGCTGGGAGTTTTAAAGGCCTCAGGAATCTTTTGCAGGTGTTTAGAGTTAACTCGTTGATTCAGATGATTAGGTTCATAGCTCGTTTAGAGACCCTTTTAATGATATGCTAATTTTGTGAGATAGGAATTTTGGGTTTTCATGAGCTGTATGCCAAAATCATCTGTATTAAGACAATAAAAGACCTGAAATATTTCAGTTAGTGTGCAATGAATCTAAAATATATGAATGTTAAATTTTCAGCGGTATCTGGTCACTCCCCCCAATCCCAACGTTGGGGGTGCGCCCAGCACTTCGTACACATGAAAATGGCAGCCAGCAGATGCGCAAAAGTACAGACATACATCATTGACCCTGAGTCAGACCCAGAAGCAGAAGATGTGGAGCCTCCAGGACAACCATCAAGGATGCAGCAAGTAGTTTCTGAATGGTAACTTCAGAATGTCATGTTCATTAATCAAAATGGTCTTATTTATTACCATCTCAATTCGGGTTGCCACCCTGGTGAAGTGATTCGCGCAAACTAGTAGTGTCTTTGGCAATGTGACTGGAACATTGCCCTCAAAAATAAAATGAAGCCATGAATCTCTGTTGTCCAACAGTGAGACAATGTGCATGAACACATGTGGGTCTTTGCAGCTAACAACAGAACATCTGCCTTTGAGGGTAGCCATTGTAAAGCGTGTGTAATGTAAAACCAGCCGGCGAAAATCAAGTGGGTGGATTAAATTAAATATTCATTAATAGCCAAAAACGGATGAATGGGGGAATTTTGCATTTGTAGAAACATTAGAGACCCAAATGGAAGTATAAAAATGATCAAAATTTGAATTTTGCATAACAGGTCCCCTTTAAGTATGTTTGCAGTTTTCAGGAAGTTTGCGCCACATTAGTTGAGCATAAGATCCCAATGTTGCTTCTCCATGTTTGGTTCTGATTCTGGCGATGCAGAGTAGACTTGAACCTGAGTGGTCTGGAAGGTTGATATAATAAAATTCCAACAATAATTATGAAGTGATGCAGGATTTTAGAAGAGTGAGCAGACTTACTAGTTTATTTCTAAAGACTATAAAGGAACATAATTTAAAATGGAAAAGGAATGAAAGTAATGAAAACCCAGACAATCCTAACTAAAGCATAAAACATGAGAAAACTCACAAGTTACGACATTAGCAAATACTTCACAAATTGATTTAATACTGAAGTGATATCCAAAATAATGGAAAGGCATTTTAACAACACTAAAATTGAACAATCATTAGTAATGATTTTTTGCTCAAAAGATCTGATTTGAAGTAGGAATAACCATTGCTACAGCGTTCTTTGTATTGAACGTACAACAAGAGTGCATTGTTTCCTTTTTTTGGTATGTGGCAGAACTGGATTTATTTCCTCATTTGTGTGAAGAAAATATACTCTGAAAAACCAGTAAAGGTCTGCACATTACCTGCCTAACTGCTGAGGAAACATGAACAGTTATAGTTTTCTAATAACTTTGTTTATACATCTCAAATATCCAGGTGAGTTGGATTAATTTACGTTTTTAATTAGGTTTCATCTACAGCTTTGGGGGAACAATGAATTTAAAATTCACTGATTTCTATTTTTTTTTCAACAGTTTTCTCAGAACAAGATTTTTACCAGGTCAAAGCATGTTGTTCATTCAATGGTCCAAACTTTAACCATGTTGAATACATAATTAGATCTAGTTTTAACAAGAATAATATGAAGGAGTACAACAGTACAAGAGGAAACTGGATTGGATTCACTAATTATTCAATTGTGTATTCGAATCTCTCGAACATTAGCCCTTATGATGCACTTGAAAGAGCAATGGAAAAGCAGCTTTTGTGTAACGATAACATACAAGTTATCCAAACCATAGGTAAGAGCTTTTCTTTTTAACAATATGATGTTAGTTTTCAGTTTAGCTTGAATTAACAATATGGAACTGAGACTGTGATGTTATACATGCTCATTTGCTGACATTACCCACAAGTATTTTACCCATCTGTTTTAACGTAACATTGAGCAAAAAAGATTGAGCATTTTAGCTTTCACAAGAGTAAATTTATCAACTTTAATGTTGATTTCTAAAAATGTTGGTGTTATGGTTGACGATTGCTTGTCTGTAATATCATGCAGTTAATTACATGTACAAATGTAAAGGTTAAGACCTAATGTGGAAAGAAAATTATAAATAATTACACAAACGAACAATCTGTATTTTAAAGCAAATTTGAATGTAAGCTTAATAAACTAATTTAAATTGTGTTTTGTGTTAATTTCTGAAAATATTTATGTTATGGTTGACATTTACTTGTCTGTGATATTCTGCAACATATTGAACAATATAAAAATGTAAAGGTTAAGACCTAATCTGGAAAGAAAATTATAAATAACCCATTTTCTTTCTAGGAAACATGTCCACAACACCCACCATTAGGTTAAAATCAGTCAAACACCCTAATGGTCGACATCCAGCCATGCTTGTATGCAGTGCCTATAACTTTTACCCAAAGCAAATCCAACTAACCTGGCTGCGAAATGACCAAGACGTGACTGAAGGGGTCAGTTATACAGATGTTATCCCTGATGGAAAATTATACTACCAGTTTCACTCTCACCTGGAGTACACCCCGATTTCAGGAGACAAAATCAGCTGCATGGTTAAACATTTCACCCTGTTCGAGCCAAGGGTCATTGTTTGGAGTGAGTTTGTTACTGTCATGCAAATAAATAGCATAGATGTAATTTAAAACCTAAATGTTTACAAACCTTTATTTTTTCGCCGTTTCAGATTACTCTTTTACTGAGGAAGAAAAAACTCAGATTGTTGTTGGACTGTGTGCTCTGATACTTGGTTTGGTTATCCTGACCTCTGGATTTATCTACTACAGGAAAAAGTCAGCTTTATACAACTCTATCTGCCAAGGTGAGGACATTGAAGAAACCTAAACTTTTAAAAACAATATTACGGTACTTCAACTACCGTATTATTACAATTATCCTTTCTTTGACCAGGACGAGCAGTGATTCCTGTGGACGTCATTCCCGAATTTTGAGCCTTTTAGTAGCTCAAACAAAAACTAATTGAAAAAAGACAAAGTCCTCCATGATGTTCTACATATGGCACCTCTAACTATGTCTAGGCTTTGGTGGTCGGGTTGATATACGGGATTTTAAATCTCAGGGGAAATACACAAGTTTTACATATATTACTGTTTTTGAAAGTTTATATTTGTACTTGGCGGTTTTTTGTCTTTTTCTGCATGATTTATGGGGCTGCACAGTTAGTAGCTGCACATTGTTGCCTTGCAGCAACAGTTCTACCTTTGTTTGAATCCTGGCCCGGGGTCTTTCTGCATGGAGTTTGTTGATTCTCCCTTTGCATGTGTGGGTTCTCTCTCTGCATACTCTGACTTCCTCCCACAGTCCAGAAACATGACTGTTAGGTTTATTTGTCTCTCTAAATTGCCCTTAGGTATGATTGTGTGTGTGTACATGATTGCTTATCTTGTTGGTCTTTGCGTTGACCTGTCATGGACTGACGACCTGTCCATCACAGACGTCTCTCACCCAATGACAACTGGAGATAGCACCCCGCCACCTCAGGACCCTGCATGGATAAGCTGGTATGGATGGATGACTTACAAATATCTAAAGATAAGAAAAGATTCTGCACATGTGCCTTTACCCATAAGCAATGATACACTTACAAATAAATATATTTGTTATAAATACAACTTTAAATATCCAATAAATGATTTTTTGTCATGTCTTATTCATTGGAAGGTATTATGTGTATTGTTGTGTATGCTGGAATTCCCCCAGAAACATTTTCACCAAATCCCAGGTGAATGCCAAATAGAAAACACTTCTTGTTGGCCAGACCAACAAGATTATATCTATGAAGTTTTTAAGCCAAGTTAAAGTTTCAGCATTTTTTTATCAATCATGCAAGCTGCTGGTTTATTTTGTTCCTATAGCCAAAACTAACTAAAGCCTCTTGTAGTGTTTAAAAGATGAGGAAACAAAGTGTTTTGACAAGTTTAGGACCAAAAGAACATCCTCATATTCAAACTTCTGAGAAAAGCTAAGAATAAAATCAACCACTATGATGCCTCATACAGGCAGGTCAGACCGAATACCTGACAGACTTTAAAATCTAAACAGAGGAACACAAAGGGCAAAGACAAACCAAAACATGAATGGGGAAAACACCAACTATAAAAAAAAAAGTTTTTTTATACTTAGAGAGATGATTAGCAAGTGAAACAAGTGATAGTGATAAGTAACTTGGAGAAGTTGGTAAAAAGGGAAGGTAAGTGGTCACATCTTAAGAAGCTGGAAATAATAAAAAAACATTTCACCTAAAACTCTAAAAGAAATGTTGCACCAAACCAATGGTAAACCAGGGATGGTGTGAGAGCCAGTGTAATTACATTACAGTGTTTTTATGTGAAAGAACAGTAATTAACTGCTTTGTGTTACCATGGCCTGTAAACCACCTCAGTGTCATATGATTTTGTTATTAAAAGCATTTCTTCCAATGATTCTTCTTTTCTTGTATTCTGAGTTTTTGAAGAGGACTGGTAGTGCAGAAAAAAACATATTTATCTTTATTTGTTGAGGGAAAATTGTGTATCAATTTAATGCTTTAATCATATGATCATTACGTGTTTTGCCTTGGCCACACATCACAAACTTACAGTAACAAACTGATTTAAATGGCTTTTATTTATCCGCTTTTTGTTTTTGTAACTAAAGCTTTAACATGTAATTTATATGTCACTACCCATATATTTAATATACTGTGGAAGGCATTGGTTTTATATTATCTGAATGAAATCAATCAAGTAAGACCTTCTCTCAATATAAGAGATCAGACAAAGAGAAAATATATATTATGAGCGACTGTTGTGTGGTAGAAAATGCTTTGTTAATGACAGAGAGAATGGGAAGATAATAGATAATAGTAAGGCAACCCTAGCTTAAATAACCCCTCGTTAAAAGATGTTTAGAATACCATGAAAGCAGAACGTGTTGAAAAAAATGGGTGTCACTCCAGTCAGATCAGAACAGGAAACTGAAGCCACACATCACACACGGTCACCAAAATTGGACAAAAACAGATCAGAAAATTGTCACCTGTTCTAATACATCATGATTTCATCTGGTAAGTCAGAATATGACATAAACAACATTATAGCCTGGTACATGTTTGGGATATGGTGGAACAAGAGATTTGCATCATGGATGTGCAGCCAACAAATCTGCTGCAACTGGTTCTGTCCTGTCAAATACAATTGGTAAACGATGTCATGAAGAATTAGGGCAGTTCTGAAGGCAAAATTGAGTCCAATTCATTACTATCAAGATTCAAGAGTCTTTATGGTCATTATGTCACCATAATGAAAATTTGCTGAGACCTGGCACAAAAAATACACATGTAGTGCACAGATAGAATTTTAAAACACTTATAGAAAAAGAGAACATATGTACATAGAATGCGGCATGTAGTATTTAGTATTTACAAAAAGTGTGGCTTGTGCTAAAACATTTATGAGATGGGCTGGTGGTTTGTTTGATTTTCAGTAGGGATGTTAAGTGTAAACAACTAGAAGTTGCTGGACTTGAACCAGGGATCACACACTTGCCACTCAGCATGCCAACCCAGCATGCCACCAATTCAAGCTACCAAGGTGAATCTTACAAAGTGGCCAGAGACTCAGATTTTCCAGCAGACCCAATGCTTTGTCATTTGAACGGTGGATGTTTAGCTGCCAGCACCACCTATGTATCTATTTGGATTTTAGGGGCTTGCCTTAAAGCTGGTCAAAAACAAACACACAGCAGTCGGTTTCTGTGAGTTCACACGCTGCACAGGTTCTTGCAGCTGACAATTATCCACAAACATTAGCAGGGAAAAGTGGTGGTGTAGTTGTATTCTGTAAGTCATCTGTAAATCCTTCTTTTTCACACTTGAATCATTCATCTGGGGTCTATTTAAAGTGGAATTGCAATGCTATTGTCTGAATTCCTTGTTATTGCAGCTCCACAGGCTCCTCTTTTACCCCTGTTCTGGGGTAGGTCTCTTTAAATGCTATTGAGGCACTTCACGGCCCTCTCCCCTCCATGTGAAAGAGATTCCCCTTTAACCCATTCGGCCGTTTTTGTAGTTTGATAACAGAGATACAATTATCTAGCAGGGCAGACACAAGAAAAAAAACAGCAAAAACAATACTAAACTGTTAATGTAATGTAATACAATGCGAAGGCTGTATGGTTATGTCCTCAGGAGCTAAAAGCAGCACACAGCACTAACATGAGCAGAAGGCACGATGCTACTGCTATCAAAACAATGGCCAGGAGGTCATATCAGCACACAATAAATTCATGTCTAAATTAAAGTTTAGTGTCATTTTATTTGCAGCTTACTGCATTGCTGTGTCTGTCGTTTCCATAGACAGAAGGAACTGACCCCTTAATCAGATGGTCTTTCAGCAAATACTTCTAGATACTTGCAGCTTTGGCATACTTGAGCATGGACTACAAAATTGCAGCAAGCAATAAAAATGGTGGATGCATGGAATTAGTCCAAACTTGGGAAAACAGTAAAATGCAGGCAGATGAAAATGTATTGTCCAAGAAGCATGCAAAGTGCAAAGGCCTGAAATTGCTCTGTGAGAATAAAAAATGGCGACCAGATAAGTCCAACTTGTCTTCAGGTTTTAGCCAATCACAACAGGGCAGCACTTTTGCCAGATGTAAAACCTAATATTTTAAGTTTGTTAAACTTTAAAAAAAATAAGTTAACCCAAATCCCGCCCACTCCCATTTGATTGGGCAAAATAAAATTCTTCATCCAATATGATACAAACCCGAACAAGATTGAACCTGCCATGCTGCACCCATGTACACCTTAAGCAAACTTATGTAACATTCAAGGGACAAGGTAAAATGACAATGACCTGTTTTATTCTGCTTAAACTAGGTGTTCTGATCAGGTATGAACTACTTTTAAATCTGATACATTTTTAAATGACAACATAGTATTTTATCTTTTTTAAAGAAATTTATTATATTTATCTTCCATATTTATTCCACTTTTTATGGCTTATCTTTTTAGCACTTTGATATAAAGCCAATTCATCATTTAAACCTTAACCAACAGCATGATGTAAAGATTTTATTTGGCATGAGAAGAAATTTGTTGTCACTTCCATTTATCAAAAGTATTTATTTTGTTAAGGAATGAAATTATATATAACTTTTCCCAATGATTATATTTATATCTCAGATCTAAAAAATGTATGCACTGTTCTTTCTAATATGTTGCCTACTTCATCTGTGTGTGTGTAGTTGTCACAGATTGTGGGAGGGTGGTAGGAAGTCCACAAAGTCAAGTGAAAACATGGAACAACAATATAGCAGCTAAGGAAATTCCTAAAGAGGAACAGATGTAAGGGAACTCAGATGTGAAAGAGGAAGTTTAAGTCCAAACTATAAACAGAGGAACCTAAGCTATGTTTCAGTAAACTTTTACCCAAACTTGGACCTCGGCACATGTGCAGAGGTCCAAGTTTTTACAGGTGAGGAGAAGCAGCTCGTTCATCTTGTAGGCCAGGGAAAGCTCATTGGCCAGGATTGAAGGCAAGGATGAGCGTAGTTCCGTTGTCGAAGCTTCATGAGCTTGCTGTCTCTGGCGGTATAGCCCACAGAAATCCACAGCAACACTGGCCAGGATATCAGTGAAGCTGGTGTCAATCAATGATGGTGAGAAAATGCCAAGAGAGGTCTGTCTGATGTTTAGAAGTTCCTCTCTGCTGAAAGAAACCACTGAATGGTCACAGAGAGCACCACAAAAACCGCAGTAAGCGAGAGAGCAAAGCTCCAAGGCTGACATAAAGCGGCGCCATCTTGGATAAACCATGAATTTTAGTTAATACTTTAAATAGAACAGTCAAAAGCAACTCTAAATAAAAATGGGGGTTAAGCTTGATTTAAAAGAAGACAGATTTTAAGAATATTTGTAGTTTTCTGGAAGTTTGCTCCAGATTAGAGGAGCATAAGATCTGAATGCTGCTTCTCCAGGTTTGGTTCTGATTCTGGGGATGCAGAGTAGACTTGAACCAGAAGACCTTACCAGTGTGAAAGGTCGACATAATAAAATTCCAACAATAATTAAGAAGTGATGCAGGATTTTAGTAGAGTGAGCAGACTCACTAGTTTACTTCTAAAGACTCTATAAAGGGAACATGATTTAAAATGGAAAAGGAATTAAAGTAAATGAAAACTCAGGCAATACTAACTAAAGCATTGTTTCCTTTTTTTGGTATGTGGCAGAACTGGATTTATTTCCTCATTTGTGTGAAGAAAATATACTCTGAAAAACCAGTAAAGGTCTGCACATTACCTGCCTAACTGCTGAGGAAACATGAACAGTTATAGTTTTCTAATAACTTTGTTTATACATCTCAAATATCCAGGTGAGTTGGATTAATTTACGTTTTTATTTAGGTTTCATCTACAGCTTTGGGGGAACAATGAATTTAAAATTCACTGATTTCTATTTTTTTTTCAACAGTTTTCTCAGAACAAGATTTTTACCAGGTCAAAGCATGTTGTTCATTCAATGGTCCAAACTTTAACCATGTTGAATACATAATTAGATCTAGTTTTAACAAGAATAATATGATGGAGTACAACAGTACAAGAGGAAACTGGATTGGATTCACTTATTATTCCGTTGAGAATTCACATTACTGGAACACTGACCCTTTGGATGCACTTAAAAGAGCAATGCAAAAGAAACTTTTGTGCAACGACAACATACAAGTTATCCAAACCATAGGTAAGAGCATTTCTTTTTAACAATATGATGTTAGCTTTTAGTTTAGCTTGAATTTTTAGTTTTACTTTATTTATTTATTTAAAATGGAACAATTCATATGAATTAACATGAGCAGAGGTTCAAATGTAAATATGCCAGATTTAGTCATAAAGGCTAATTTTCATCTGCAGTCCCATTGCAGGTTGGTGTAAAAGCATGACAAAGACATGATGCACAGGACAATTTACAACAAGTAATTACAAAAATACTTTAACAAATAGTTAGTAAAAATGGTCGTACGTACAAATTAACAATATGGAACTGAGACTGTCATTTTATGCATGTTTATTTGCTGACATTACACAAACGAACAATCTGTATTTTAAAGCAAATTTGAATGTAAGCTTAATAAACTAATTTAAATTGTGTTTTGTGTTAATTTCTGAAAATATTTATGTTATGGTTGACATTTACTTGTCTGTGATATTCTGCAACATATTGAACAATATAAAAATGTAAAGGTTAAGACCTAATCTGGAAAGAAAATTATAAATAACCCATTTTCTTTCTAGGAAACATGTCCACAACACCCACCATTAGGTTAAAATCAGTCAAACACCCTTATGGTCGACATCCAGCCATGCTTGTATGCAGTGCCTATAACTTTTACCCAAAGCAAATCCAACTAACCTGGCTGCGAAATGACCAAGACGTGACTGAAGGGGTCAGTTATACAGATGTTATCCCTGATGGAAAATTATACTACCAGTTTCACTCTCACCTGGAGTACACCCCGACTTCAGGAGACAAAATCAGCTGCATGGTTAAACATTTCACCCTGTTCGAGCCAAGGGTCATTGTTTGGAGTGAGTTTGTTACTGTCATGCAAATAAATAGCATAGATGTAATTTAAAACCTAAATGTTTACAAACCTTTATTTTTTCGCTGTTTCAGATGACTCTTTTACTGAGGAAGAAAAAACTCAGATTGTTGTTGGACTGTGTGCTCTGATACTTGGTTTGGTTATCCTGACCTCTGGATTTATCTACTACAGGAAAAAGTCAGCTTTATACAACTCTATCTGCCAAGGTGAGGACATTGAAGAAACCTAAACTTTTAAAAACAATATTACGGTACTTCAACTACCGTATTATTACAATTATCCTTTCTTTGACCAGGACGAGCAGTGATTCCTGTGGACGTCATTCCCGAATTTTGAGCCTTTTAGTAGCTCAAACAAAAATTAATTGAAAAAAGACAAAGTCCTCCATGATGTTCTACATATGGCACCTCTAACTATGTCTAGGCTTTGGTGGTCGGGTTGATATACGGGATTTTAAATCTAAGGGGAAATGCACAAGTTTTACATATATTACTGTTTTTGAAAGTTTGTATTTGTACTTGGCGTTTTTTTTGTCTTTTTCTGCATGATTTATGGGGCTGCACAGTTAGTAGCTGCACATTGTTGCCTTGCAGCAACAGTTCTACCTTTGTTTGAATTCTGGCCCGGGGTCTTTCTGCATGGAGTTTGTTGATTCTCCCTTTGCATGTGTGGGTTCTCTCTCTGCATACTCTGACTTCCTCCCACAGTCCAGAAACATGACTGTTAGGTTTATTTGTCTCTCTAAATTGCCCTTAGGTATGATTGTGTGTGTACATGGTTGGTTATCTTGTTAGTCTCTGTGTTGACCTGTCATGGACTGACGACCTGTCCATCACAGGCGTCTCTCACCCAATGACACCCAATCTAAACAGACAAACCAAAACATGAATGGGGACAACACCCACTATCTAAAAAAAAAATATTGTTACACTGAATGACTGTTTTTTTGTACTTAGAAAGATGATTAGCAAGTGAAACAAGTTATAGTGATAAGTAACTTTGAGAAGTTGGTAAAAAGGGAAGGTAAGTGGTCACATCTTAAGAAGCTGGAAATAATCAAAACCATTTCACCTAAAACTCTGTACCAAACCAGTGCTAAATCAGGGATGGTGTGACAGCCAGTTCTCTGCTCGTAATGTAAAAGAACAGTAATTAACTGGTTTGTGTTACCAAAGCCTGTAAACCACCTCAATGTCATATGATTTTGTTATTAAAAGCATTTCTTCCAATGATTCTTCTTTTGGCTGTATTCTGAGTTTTTGAAGACGATTGGTGGTGCAGAAAAAAACATTTATCTTTAATTGTTGGGGGAAAATTGTGTTTCACCTTTAATGCTCTAATTATATGAGCCTTGTATTTTTTGCTTTGGCCTTATTTCAGAAACTTACACTAGCAAACAGATTAAAATGTTTTTTATTTATCCGTTTTTTGTTTTGTTTTTGTAACTAAAGCTTTAACACGTACTTTATTTGTCATTTCACACGTAATATGTAATATTATAGTATATAGCAAAAGGAATTGGTTTTGTCTTATCTGAATTAGATCAATGAACTAAAACCTTCCCTCAATGTAGGAGATCAGATAAGGAGACAATATATATTATGAGCCACTGTTGTGTGGAAGTAAATGCTTTGTTAATGTCAGAGATCAGAGAAGAATGGGCAGATAATACATAATAATAAGGCAACCCTAGCTTAAATAACCCCTCGTTACAAGATGAGTAGAATACCATGAAAGCAGAACATGTTGAAAAAAATGGGTATCACTCCTGTCAGATAAGAACAGGAAACTGAAGCTACATGTCACACAAGCTCACCAAAATTGGACAAAAACAGATCAGAAAATTGTCATCTGTTCTAATGCATCTTGATTTCATCTGGTAAGGTCAGAATTTGACATTAACAGCATTAAAGCGTGGCTGCAACTGTTGCCATCCTGTCAATATGGACCAAATTCTCTAGTTAATTGATGTCATTAAGAATTATGGCAGTTCTGAAGATAAAAGCGAGTCCAATCCCTTACTATTAAGGTGAACCTTATAAAGTGGCCAGAGACTCAGGCTTTCCAGCAGATCCACTGCTTTGTCATTTGAATGGCGGTGGCTTAGCTGCCAGCACCACCTATGTATCTATTTGGATTTTAGGGGGTTAGCTTAAAGCTGGTCAAAAACAAAAACACCAGTCCCTTTCTGTGAGTTAACATGCTGCACATGTTCTTGCAGCTGTGTTTTTCCATCTATCCAGTTATCCACAGGACAGCATTAGCATGGAAAACTGGTGGTATAGTTGTCTCCTGTAGGTCATCCCTCAGCTGTGCTCTGCTCTGTTAACCCTGTAGGTCATGCAGCTAAAATACAGACAGGCAGTCAGTTCTGCTTTCGTTAAATTTAAAACCATACCTTTCCCAGACAATAGTGCTGACCACTTAACTGCCAAATAATTAAAATAATATTATTGATTTCCACTGTTTCCTTGTGATGCCTGCTGATGTTCTGAAACTCACTTGTTGCGTGTGTTTAAAGATCAGAAAATGAAGGAGGTTATGTAGAAGTCCTTTGACGTCTTTGAATTTGTGGGATGCTTTTAATGTTCTGCTGTTGTGAAGAGTAAATTAATTGTGGCAATCGATGGGGTGAAATTCATTGTATCCCGCTGCATTATGATGGACACTTTACTGTGACATCACCATCTAGTTTCATTTTTCATATTATCATTGTAAAGTAACAACTGACCATCTGGGAAGTAAATTTCAATGCTCTGTAAAATAATGATGGCCACATCAAATATTGAGACTTTGGTCACAATTTGGACGTTTTTACTTTTGTTTCCAGTAGACATTAATGGCTTTGTGTTAAGTTATTGTAAGGGGCAGCAAATGTCCACTGTTATCCAAGCCATACACTGACTACTATATATTGTATTAATGTCTCACATCTTCTGTGTTGTCCAATGTAAAGATATAAGAAAATATTCACAAAAATGTGAGACATGTACTTTTTGTACGTTTGTGAGATACCTGTACTTCTCAGCTGTCAATACAATACATACATGCTGCACACCATAGAAGTTTCCTCATTTTTCCTCTAAATTGTGACGAAACATGAAGCTCAGAAGTTTTGTTTTTACATTGTTTTTTACTATATAGTCCAGGTAAGCTTGGTCAGTCTTCTGTTTAGCCATCAGGTCAAGTTTTTCTTTGAACATGTTGAATACATACTTGAAATTGCTTGTAACAAGTATGATGTGATGGAGTACAACAGTACAAGAGGCACATGAATTGGATTCACAGTTTATTCAGTGTTGGAATCATATATTTGGAACAGGGTCCTTATGATATGCTTAGAGCATATGAAAAGAAAAGTGTGCGATGACCAGAAACACATCATCAAAACCCTCAGTGAGATAGTTTCTATTTTTCATATGAATTTATTGTTCAGTTTGACTGGAATTAGTATTGATAATCCATGATTCAATCCTAAATATATTAATACTTGTTATTTTTAAAGTTGTTTGAAAAGAAACATAATTAATTTGTTTGTGATATGATGCATTAAGCATTAAATATGACCATGTATGTAAAAGACTGGACACATTGTGGAAAAATAATCAGATATTAGCATCTTTTACTAGGAACTTTTTACAGTAAAACCCACCATCAGGTTAAAATCAGTCAGACAGGCTGCTGGTCGACACCCAGCCATGCCTTCACTGTTATCCAAAACAAATCACCTGGACTACAACATTCAGGGCTCTCTGAACCACAAATTGTTGTCTGGGGTAAGTTTATCACTCTGGTATGAATTACACACATGGCAGAAAAAAGGGTTACATTGACCCTTGTCACTGTTTCAGACAACTCCTTTGCTGTGGAAAAACAACTTCAGATTGCTGTTGGTCTGTACGGACTGATGCTTGGTTTGCTTATCCTGAGCTCTGGATTTATCTACTACAAGAAAAAGTATGCTTCATACAATGCTATCTGCCAAAGTAAGGACGTTTGTTGATGTACATTAAAGTTATACCAATACTGTACATTTACGTTTTAAATAAAGACATGTTTCTGTCTTTGTTTAAATGGGAGGAGCGATGATTCCCGTGGAGGACCTTACAGCAACTCAAACAAAAACAATTATAGTGGACAGAAACGACCTGTGATGTTCTAACTTTGGCAACTCTGTGTATTTGTATTTTACATAGGTGTTTAAAGCAAGGACTTGAAATCCAGAGGACAATGGAAATATCTTTTATTTTCATATTTTAATTTCAGTGCAGCTGGACATGAATGCATTTTACTGCTTCCTTCCTATCATATCAATAATTGATGGCTTGCAAATCAGAGCAGCAGTATATTGTATACTTTGCTTCATGTGGGATAATAAACATGCAAATGGGAAAAACTGTACCTGTGAAGCAACCTTCATGAAAGCCCAGTCCTCACTTGTGTTTTATCTTTTTTGACCTCAAAGATAAGTACATTTTGCTGTATATGTAGACATCTTTTAGTGTCTTTTGAAGGGACTCAGAAGCAGCTGGTGGAAGAGAGGGACTGAAGGCAACTGAGGGAAAGTGGCTAATTAATATAGATGAGCAGGGAGTCTATGGAGGTAATAGAAAAACATCTAAGTGAACAGAAATAACTAAACAATGAAACTACCAAAAGAACATAAACAGGGAAGAAAATACAAACTAAAACATCTAACCTAGAAATCCAGGGAAGTGCCAAACACTTAAACAACAGAATGAATCTAATAAACTTGAATGAAGTGAAATAAAGCAAATGAAGAACATGGTAGTGCAGAAAATACAGGCAGATCTTGACAGAATGTGCTTGAACAGCCAGACCTGAGCATGTTGGCAGTTGTTAAGTATGTTTCCCACTTGAAGACCATTTCCCATACAGTGAAAAAGTATTTGCACACATCTATAAACACCTTATTTGTCAGGTGCGGTGTAGCGGAGGACCCCAGGAGCAAGAAGCATAGGTGGTGAGTAAACGGATTTAATAAATAAAACTCACTTCAGCAGGTGGTGGCAAAAAACAGGCATGGACAGGCAGGCAAGACAGGCATGGACGGCATGAACTGAATGAAAACAAGGTGATGTGATCCATAATGTTTCTGCGAGGAATGAACAGAATGAAGGTGTATAAATGGAGCATAATACAGGTCAAAAACAAAGCTCATTAACAAGGTACAAGCGGACCGAATGAAGCTAATTGCAAACAGACAAGAGAGAACACAATGTGGCTGGAGCAAAACCAATTCAAGGTTACAAACTAATCGGGAAAACATAAAGTACAGAACATGAACTAGGAAACAATAATAAGAAACTAAAGCACAAACTGGAAATACGAATAACTAGAACCCAAACAAAAACCCAATCACCCTCAAATTATGACATTACCAGAATCACAAGCTGCTACAATCTGTTTTCTGAAGGCCTCAGACAGTTTCTAACCAAGGTGTTCACTCTCACTTCAATATTCAGGAGCAAACCAAACTAAATGTCTTAATTTCAACAGGGCAGACCTCCTTAAAAATACTGATCAACAAAGTCATAATCATGCATGTGCACCTGATATAAGACGTCTATGTGTGATTTTTAAAACAGCTTTTTTTTTTTTTTTCCAATGTAGATATCATTGAGAAATGTCACTTTTGGAGTAGTTGTGACATGTTTTCTGTGAAAGGCCACCAAAAATACAACACAATATTTAAGTATGAACTGTGATAATTGGTTTCACTGTTTTTTTCGTCTTGTCTGCTACAATGTTTGGCAACAATTTTGAGATACGCAAAGAAATGAGGAAGGTTTTATCTAGCTCAGGCAGCCTTGTAAAGTCTCATTCATGCTGAAAGCTGACAACAGAGAACATAGGAGCAATGACAGGACATCTAAATAAGTGCAGAGTGAATAATTTATACATCATGTTGCATTTGTGCACAAAGTAAGTCTTACTGCAGGGGTTGGAACTGTATCTAAACTAACACATATGTTAATAGAGTGTGTTGGTAATAAATACTTTTAGGTAAGCTTTTGTAGTTGCTAAACCATTTTCTCTCTCCAGGAAGTTACAGACTTCTTCACACATTTGGATGCTTTGACTCAGGTGAGACTCTGCTATACTTGTCTCTGGAAGTCTTGAAATCTACTATGCAGACTTTAGAGATGGACTTCTTGTGTGGGACAGCAAAATATCAATAACACTACTTGCTGAATATGCTTACAAATATGCCATAATACACTAGTCCTTGTGTAAAAGTGCTATAGAAAAATGGATACCAGACCAGACAGCTACAAGGACCAAAGGTAATTTTAAATTTTACTTCCTTCCCTTATTTGTCACAATATTACAATTTAATAAATGTCCTCCCTGCAGAATTACAAACCAATTATAACAAGAATGTTGTAATTTCATTCTCAGACCCACCAGTGGTGGCTATTTACCCCAGAGATGAAGTGACTGAGGAGGAAGAGAACACCCTCTTCTGTTTCATCAAAAACTTTCGGCCCCCTATGATTAACATCACCTGGACCAAGAATGACAAAGAAGTGAAAGTGTAACATCCTTTCATCGAAACGCTATCCAACTCTGATGGGACGTTTCATGTTTTTTCATACCTGAACTTCGTTCCAAAACAGGGAGATATCTACAGCTGCAGCGTGGAACATGGAGCAATGGAGGAGCTGAAGACCAGGTTTTCGGGTGAGAACAAAAAGGCTCTGTATTTATTAGTCGGATATGTTCAACTGATGCGGGTCTGGAGTGATTTCAGTGTGTGTTTTAAGAGTTTTTAAACTGTTGTCGTATTCTTTTTCCGAGGTTGAAATAGATGACATGACTAACGCTCCAGCTGTTTTCTGTGGACTTGGTCTGACTTTTGGACTTCTCGGAGTTGCTGCAGAGACTTTTTATTTAGTGAAAGGACGCCAATATCATGAAACACTAGACTGTAACTAATGGTTGTTAAGGATCTTTATCACATTTATAATGCTCTAGTAAAAATTATTGTTTTATATTTTTGTATTGGCTGCATATCAGAAATTTGCAATAACCATTTTTAATAATACATGTTTTTCTTTTTTTAACTTGTTCTTCCACTTGTGTGAACGCAACACAAATTATTGTATCTGCAAGTAAACACAATTATGCAACGTATTTAGAGAAAACTTACTTCTGTGATATTAGCCATGTGTTTTTGTAATTTTGTACAATAAAGACGTTTAAATGTGCCTAATAACACCACAAAAAGCGAAACACAATAAAATCCAAAACAGAGAAATTGGACTGTTTATTAAGAATGTGAACTTATAAAATAAAGTTTATTTAAAAAAAACACTCCATTCCATGTCATTGTAGAAAGATCTTTCCAACGCATCAAAAAAATTAAGATGTTTTTATTGTTGTTGACATGCAGCATACCTGTGTTTACTTCCGCTTGGCTGGGAGCATATTAATGTTGCACCATCCGGTCTCTGTACGAGCGGAGCAGGAGTTTGGTTCGCATTGCCGGCACTAAGTCAGACCTGTTCCCAGTGCATGTTGGACTCCGGCAGGGCTGCCCTTTGTCGCCGGTCCTGTTCATAACTTTTATGGACAGGATTTCTAGACGCAGCCAAGGGCCGGAGGGGGTCTGGTTTGGGGACCAGTGGATTTCGTCTCTTCTTTTTGCAGATGACGTGGTCCTGCTGGCCCCCTCTAGCCAAGACCTACAGCATGCGCTGTGGCGGTTCACAGCCGAGTGTGAAGCGGCTGGGATGAGGATCAGCTCCTCCAAGTCCGAGGCCATGGTACTCGACCGGAAAAGGGTGGCTTGTCCTCTTCAGGTTGGAGGGGAGTTCCTGCCTCAAGTGGAGGTGTTTAAGTATCTCGGGGTCTTGTTCATGAGTGAGGGAAGAATGGAGCGGGAGATCGACAGACGGATCGGTGCGGCTGCCACAGTAATGGGGGCGCTGTGCCAGTCCATTGTGGTGAAGAGAGAGCTGAGCCGAAAAGCAAAGCTCTCAATTTACTGGTCAGTCTACGTTCCTACCCTCACCTATGGCCACGAACTTTGGGTCATGACCGAAAGAACGAGATCACGGATACAAGCGGCTGAAATGAGCTTCCTCCGTAGGGTGGGCCCGGGCACTCCCTTAGAGATAGGATGAGGAGCTCGGCCATCCGGGAGGGGCTCGGAGTAGAGCCGCTGCTCCTCCACATCGAGAGGAGCCAGTTGAGGTGGCTCGGGCATCTATACCGGATGCCTCCTGGACGCCTTCCTCGGGAGGTGTTCCAGGCGCGTCCCACCGGGAGGAAGCCCAGGGGACGGCCCAGGACACGCTGGAGGGACTATGTCTCTCGGCTGGCCTGGGAACGCCTTGGGCTCCACCCGGAGGAGCTGGAGGAGATGTCTGGAGAGAGGGACATCTGGGCGTCTCTGCTGAGTCTGCTGCCCCCGCGACCCGGTCCTGGATAAGCGGAAGACGACGAACGAACGAACCAGAGAAGCTTTCCTCATTTGTTGCCTTACTCCTGAAAAGAGATGAACCCTTATGTCGGGATCTGGGTTGTGTGTGTGTAAATTGTGCTTGCTACTTTGTCTCAGTGTTTCAGATGGTGCTGGAGTTCACAGGTGTGCTGGGTGACAGGTGCGACTTATTCTGCTGATTGCATGGAGCAAGCGGGAGGCTGCCAGCACTTTGACGCCAGAGTGTTTGCCTACTGTGGTAACAAGCTCAGCCAATTCTAAGTCTATGCTTTGTCCTTCAATCTCGAGTAACTTTGTTTATGTCCCTTCACAGGCTGAGAACCTGAACTTTGGATTTATATCACTGAACACAGACTTCGTGTCTGGACGTTTCTGGATGATCAAGATTATCTTCGTTCTGAGGACTTTGTTTCCTAACTACTGTTTCCATCTGGACTCAGACCAAGCTGGCAGTTTCCTGCTTCCTCCGTCTCCTGGACCAAGGCATAAGCGTACCCTGTCCACCCTCCATTGCAAGTATCTGCACAACAAACTTACTCCAGATATCTCCAGGTTCTCACAAACGGCACCAAAGAAATCATCTGATCAAACTCTGCTTCGACAACCTGGATCCCGAATCCCTCTACCCCTGGCGACCTGACAGCACCTACTTAGTAAGCTGTTCACTTGATTATCATTATTACTTGTCGTTCGCTCAGTTTCATTAAGTCCCCTGTTTTCACCAGTTCTCTTCCCCTTTTCCCGTACAGTTGGAGATTCGTCCGTTCACGTTCCTGATTATTTGTGGCACAATAAAATACCATTTTACCTATTCTGTTTCTCTGGAGTGTTCTTCTGTATGTGGGTCAGATCTATTATGAAAAAGATGACCCCTTATAGTTTTCTTTGTATTTTTGTTTGCTCTGTCTGCAGTCCAGGTAATTTTTTTTTTCTTTCTATTTAACTGCCATGACACTTTTTTTTTTTTTTTTTTTTTACTTTTAAGTTAAAACCTTTTTAGATTAACTTCACTCCTCTTGCAACAGTTTTCTCAGACAAAGATTTTTTTCCAAGGCGCAGGATGTTGTACATTCAGTGGTCCAAACCTTGAACATACTGAATACACCATTTTAGGCAGATTTAACAAGCATAATATGGTGGAGTACAAGAGGTAACTGGACTGCATTCACAGAATATTCAATAGTGGTGGCACAAAGTTGGAACGCTGATTCTCATAATGCATTTGAAAGAAAATCTGAAGAGCATCTCCTATGTGACGAAAACAAAAAACCTCTTCCCAGAATCTAGGTAAGAGGATTTTATTTCATTTAAAATTTTCATCCAGTTCAATTTTGGGTGAATTAAATTTAAGCCATCTGAAATAATAAAATCGAATATCATGAAAAGTAGTTTTCACAATACTAAATACCTCTATGATATTTTCTACAGTTGTTCCACAGAAGAGGTAATTGTTGTGATGCCTGACAAAACAAAACATTTTAAATCAGAACTTTTTTTTTTTTTTTGAAAATCTGTTTTTAGGACCCACCACCAAATTAAATTTAGTGAAGCAGCCTGATGGTCAACATCCAGCCATGCTTGTATGAAGTGCATATAACTTTTACCCAAAACAAATCCAACTAACCTGGTTGCGAAATGATCAACATGTGACTAGAGGGGTCTGTAACTCCTGATGGAGATTTTTACAACCAGTTTCATTCTCAGCTGGTGTACACCCCGACTTCAGGAGAGAAAATCAGCTGCACGGCTGAACATTTTAGCCTCTCTGAACTAAGGCTTATTGTCTGGGGTGAGTTTCACCTACAAATGCATTGCATAAAATTAATGAAAAATGTGAATGTCATTCCTTATTTTCTCCATGCTTTAGATGACTCCCTTGCGGTGAAAAGAGAACTCCAGATTGTTGTTGGAGTGTGTGGACTGATGTCTGGTTTTCCTGTGTGTTGGGTTTATCTACTACAAGAAAATTTCAGCTGTAAACAAAACTCTCTGTAAAGGTGAGAACCATAAAAAGAATATAAACGTAATAAAAGAACAGTATTACTTTGATTTTACTGCGGTTCTAATGACATTTTCTTGGCTTTGTTTCAACAGGTTCAGCAGAATTTTTTTGGAGGACCATTCTGCAGCTGGAGATGTTTAGCACCTCAAACAGTTATCATTGAAACCAACCATTATTGATGTTCTGACATTGGTACCAGGGAATAATGCACAAATGCGAAATATTTTAGTTATTGTCTAAGTTAATATTTATCTCTTGTATGCAGTATTTTACTGCTGTAACTGAAAACAACAAACCTCATTCTTTTCTTTTTCTGTAGGAACAACAGAAATGATTAAAAAACATTTGATAATTTCATTTCTGCACATGTGTCATTACCAATAAATAAGTAATTAATAGAAAGCCTCTTTTCCCTAGAGTATACATTAAAATTTTAGGTAAAAGCTAACTTTTTCTTAACGAGGCAGATGCTAAAGTTTGCAACCAACAGGCTTCTTCCAATATTGTGTCTCCCACCTCATGCATGACAATGTTACTGAACTGGAAAGTTTGTTCAGTGACAGGCTGCTGCATCCTAAATGCACAAAGTACTGATATTGCAGGTTGTTTGTCTGAGACGCTGTTGGACTTTCCAACTATTACTGCTCCCAACAAATCTGATAAGCTGCTAATAACATTCCTGCTATTCTTTGCACAGGTTTCCATATTCTTGTAAACAGACTGTTTTTGCACAAATTCACAAAAGCAAACTTTATACATTTTTTTACATTATCTTATTACACTTTGTAATAGCTCTTACCAGCTTCCCTGTACCTGTAGTTGAAAACCATCCCCACAGCATTATGGTACCACCACTGTTTCATTGTGGGAATGATGTGTTAAGGGTGATGTGCAGTGTTACTTTTCCACATTGTATAGTTTTTTACACAAAGGCCAAAAAGTTTAATTTTGCTCTTATCTGACCACATCACCTTCTTCCACGTTTGCTAAAGTCCCCTACATGGCTTATGGCTAATTGCAAATGGCACAACAGTATACTTTTCCTTATCACTCTTGAATTAGAACAGCTCTGTGGAGAGTACAACTAACATTTGTTCTGTTGAGTCTCCCTTTTAAACTGCAAATCTCTGCAGTTATTAATGAATTGATGGCTCTCTGACTAATGCTCTCAATGGCACACCTGTCGGTTTATATGGACAGACATGAAGGTATGCAGTCAGACATACTTTTCGCCTAACCCTCAATCATTTATTGTAACTTCTAAAGGCAATTAGTTGCACTGGATTTTATTTAGGGAACTCAGATTTAAGGGTTCTGATCATTTTAGAAAATGATTGAAATGAAATTTTTTAAAAATATGTATCAATTTCCTTCCTCTTCTCAATAATGTACTACTTTGTGTATTTTCATAACATACAATCCCAATACAATACATTGAGGTTTGAGGTTTTTAACAAGACAAAAAGTAAAAAACAAAAGTTCAAAATATATAAATATTTTTGCAAGGCATGGAATGTGTTGCTTTTCCTATTAGGATTATCAGCCAACCCAAAGTCAAAAGTGAGCAACAAATACTAACTGGCTGGCCAGCACAAGATGACATCTATCCAGTTTTCAAGCCAAGTTCCAGTTTCTTCAGTCATGTAAGCTGCTTTTTATTCAGTTCCCATAGCTAAAATTAACTACAGTCTATTTAAGAGCACAAATAAAAAAAAAGAAATTGGAGAATGTACAGCTTATTGGATACAGCTTATTGATCTTTACATGAAAGAGAGTGCAGGTTATGATAAAATCTTTGTCCTTGCTAGAATTCATAATTAGGAAATAAGCAGTGTCACCAACTTGGATCTATAAGAAAAGCATGATCATTTCCTTAAATTCATGACATAATTTCCCTCCCTTGTCAAAAGCATGCACAAAAAAAATACAATTACCAAACCTCTGCCATTTCTAATTAAAGATGTTGCTTGGATTTTAAAGCAAAAATGAATACAATAACAAATGAAAGCTGCATTAAGTTGCAGTCTATTGATTTATGTCAAATTCTGTTGTTGATTATTGTTACAGGACTCCATGCATATAAATTAAGTATGAAACTATTAGACTGATATAATTATTGTTAAAGCATCAGGTTAGCCCCATAAAGGATAGCAATATTTTTCTAAATTGCTTTTCAACAGAATTGAATTTATAGAGAATTTTTGCCAGCAGTTTAGACATTAATGGCTTTGTGTTGAGTTATTTTGAGGGAACAGCAAAGTTACATTTGTAAGGATCTGTCGGCGTCAGGTTTTTAAATTTGGTTAACTTTCTCTGCTTAGTCGGGTGCTTTTCTGTTCATTCTGGTTTATTTTGATTCTTTCTGTTTAGTTTTGTTGCTTCCTGGGTTCCTGTCTTAGATGTTTTTAGTCATTTCCTTATAGATCTGGTTTCCACTTGTTTATGTTCTTAATTCTAGTCATTGTTTACTTGTGTACCTCCCCGCTCTCCATGCTCATGTTCATTAGTCATTCTCCCTCTATATTGTTTAGGCTCCCTTGTCCCCAGCCATTTCATATTCCTTCTGATTAGCTCTTCTCCCAGTTCAATGGTCCATACTCCACTTCCCCTGCATTTAAGCCTTTGGTTTTTATTGTTCTCCACCGGATTCTCTGCTGACATCTCCCAGTTCTACATTTCTGAGTTAATTGTTTTCTGTTATTATTAAACGTTGAGTGTCAAACTCACCATGCGGTTCCCATCCTCCTGTATGCACTTTGGTCCTGCTTCACCTCCACCCAACATGACAACGTTGTTGTGTAAGATGTACACCAACTACTTTACATTGTATTAAAGTGTTATATCTTCAGTGTTGTCACATGAAAAGATATAAAAAAATATTTACAAACATGTGTGGGGTGTAGACACTTTTGTGTAGCATTGAATAATAAAGGAGAACTGGATTCAAATTTATCAGTCACATTTTTCCAAAAAAAGTAGAAACATCAGACTTCCCAGCCAGAAATGCGTGAATGTTATCACGATAGTCTCACCAGTAACTTCCCAGACATGAAAGAATTGCATGCGAATATGTTTCAGACCATCGCTTCTGTCAAAACAGATGGTTTTAGAGTCAGAATGCTTTCCATCCAAAGAAGATAAAAGTACCTAGTGTTTTTAAACTTAAACCAGTGCGGTTTTTCTAAAGGTTGGGCATGCAGCACTTCCTCAATCCAACCCCACCCTATTTCAAAGAGCGTAAAACACAAATAAAGACAGATGTAAAGATAGTGTGACAGGCAGTTTAAATAAAACAAAAATGAAAAACTTTTTTGATCTTTTTTTTTTCTGTCCCATTTTTTTCAGCTTTGCTACAGAGTAACTCTCAAACTCAGAGTGTGAAGTGCACTTTGCTCTCTTTATGTATAAAATATGAGATGGTTTTCCCCAAGCAAACTGAAACATCAAACTACTCCAGGCTCAAACAAAGGGGTGAACAGTTTATGTAATAGAGTGGGCGGTTTGAGAGGCAGCTTAATATATGTGGAAGAAACATCACCTGATTCCCACCCAAAGCAAGGATTAAATAGATTTGAGGGCTACAATTGTATCTGAATGGAGGCTGGACAATCTCATCTTTTGTTAAGTACTACTGCTGTTTATTGAATGTTGTTGCAGCCATTGTGTAAAATGTTACACATATACCCATCAAGATTCTCATGGTACAACATTGCAGTCAGCAACCCCATACGCAGCTAAATAACTAAAAAGATGATGATGCTGAACACTATGGTCTCATTTGGCTGTGTGCACCCACCTTTCAAGAAAAATAGCAATTTCTTTTAGCTTTGCACCTATATTCATTCAGGTTTATGTTTAGACATTTTTCCTCGTTTCTGTCATTTTGTGTGCTTTAAGCATACAGCTTTCAGAATTCTGATTGTGTTTTTTCACCAAGCCAAGCTCAACTTGGCTCAGGTGCTCTCTCACACCAGCCACATTATTTGGCTGCTCAAACAGGAAGTTGTTCGCAAATTTAGCAATTGTTTTCATGTTTCAATGTCTGTTCAATTCAGTTCAATTCAAAAATACTTTATTAATCTCAAAGAGAAATTAAATATTGTTCTAGCTCATTTTCTGCAGGTTTCTAAAAAGTGCGATTGTAGATGCTGATGGCTGTGGTCAGAAAGGATCTCCTGTAGTGGTCTCTTACAGTAGCTTTCTTTATTAGCTTGTTGAGCTTTTTCAAGGCCCTGGCTCTGATGCTGCTACCCCAGCATATGATGGATGGTGATGATCACACTCTCCACAACAGACTTATAGCCGATATGCAGCATCTTCCTGCAAACACTGAATGACCTAAGCTTCTTCAAGAAGTACAGTCTGCGCTGTCCCTTCTTGTAGACAGCTTCACAGTTGCATCTCCACTCCAGTCTTGTCCAGGTGAACACTGATGTATTTATACTCCTCCACCACCTCTCCTATGATGGAAATAGTGTTTGACCTATTCCTATTTCTCTTAAAACCTTCAGTCATCTCCTCTGTTTTATTCATGTTCATGAGATGAACATGCCATCCATCAGCACCTGTACTCTGCTTCTTGTCCATCTCTGATACATTCCACAACTGCAGAGTCATTTGAGTATTTCTGCAGATTACAGGAGTATGTCTTGTGTACAGAGTGAAAATGAATGGTGAGAGTACATTCCCCTGTGGTGCTCCTGTGCTGCTGACTACCTATTTAGAAACACAACCCTTCAGTCTCACAGATTGTTCTCCATTTGTCAGGTAGTCTGGAATCTTCTTCCAGGTCAGGCTAAGGTTGAAGATGTGCTGCAGAATCCCACAGTATCACGACCAGAGACAGAGAACCCAAATTCAGCCAAACACAAAGTGATAAGTAACTCAGGATCAGGATCAGAAAGCAGAAAAACAGCAGTCAGCTTCCAGGAACCACTGAGGACAGAGAGACTAGTTAGTGGCTGAATAAAACTCAGGATTTGCAAAGAGTTAGATAAAGCCACTAACCTTTTCAGTCTGGGGATGTGGCACAGAATCCAGAGGAGGAAGTGATCCAGACAGTTAATGAAGAAGCGTCCAACAGACTGAAGTCGGATTGCCGACTGATCCAAATCCTCCAGGTAATCAGCTGAAGTTGTGACAGGAACACAGAGAGCTGTGATTGTCCTCTTGACAATAATTCCAGGCGGACTTGAGAGCCAGGCTGAATAAACCAGTGGTTAGGCTGAGGCGTAAATCCAGGGACAGAAACAGGGTCGAATTCCAGGGCTAGAGGCGTCAGACAAGGGGCAGGCAGAGGCAGAAAACCAGAGGCAGAAAACAGAGTCGAAATCCAGAAATCCAATCCGTCAAACAAGGAGCAGGCAGGCAGGTAAAATCCATGAGGCAAGGCAAGGTCAGAGAACAAGATCAGTCAGGAAGGAACACTGGATAACTACTCACAAATGTTTTTGAAAATCTGGCACTGTCTGCTTGTCAGAGGGCTATATATAACTGCAGCTCCACAGGTGTGTGGCATGACGGTGATTGTGCAGCAGCGCAGCAGCAGACAGGTGAAGCAGATGAGTTGATTGCATGAGTGAAAGCAGAGCAGGCAGACGGGCCAGAATCATAACACACAGAGCTGCTCTGCACAGGCCTTCAGGACTGTATGGCTGACACGATCTGGGCCTGCAGCCTTATTCCAATTCAGTCTTTCGAGTTGTCTTTTTACCTGACGTCTTGAGACACAGGTGGAAGGGGGAGGCAAAGGGAGCATCAGCATCTTCTGATTTGGTTGAAAAAGACATGTAGAAGCAGAAGGGTCCATGGCTGAGGTGGAAGTAAAACATTTGAGGTGTGACAGAAAAGCTGTGGTCAACGGAGGGTGGGATATATGTTTAGCTGTGAGTAGAAGGGAAGGATGCTGAACTTGTTTCTGAACTGAACCTATTGAAGAATGTGTTCACATCATTGGCTCTGTCCAGACATCCATCGATCTGATCATCTTTTTGCTTGAAGCCTTTGATCTTCTTCATCCCTGACCACACATCCCTGATACTGTTTTGCTGGAGCTTGCTTTCGAGCTGCTCCCTGTACGCCTCCTTGCTGTTTCTTATCTTGATTTTAAGTTGCTTCTATAAACTCCTTAATATTCCCTGTTTCCCTCTTTTTTCTTGTTAAGCAGGTCTTTCAGGTCACTGGTGATCCAGGGTTTGTTATTGGGGAATAACCATTCTGGTGGAGATGGTGTCATCCACAGAGAAGATTATATAGTCGATCACACACTCAGTCTGGTCATTGGTGTTCTCTCCATGTGGCTGGCACAGTGCATCCCAGTCTGTAGCCTCAAAGCAACCTTGCAGGGCTTCTTCAACTTCCTGTGACTTCCTGAATTTTCTCACAGTTATTCTTATTACAGGTTGCCTTGAACAAGGGATTCCTTTTTGGAGCAGAGAATAACAAGATTGTGATCTGATTTGTCTAAAGGAGGTCTTGCTTTAGAGATGTATGAGTCCTTGACATTTGCATAAAATAAATCCAACGTTTTGTTTTCTCTGGTAGAGCAGCTGACAAATGGTTCAAACGTTGAAACAAATGAGGCATGATTAAAATCACCAAATATTGCCACAATGCATTGTGGTGTCTGTAGCATCTCTAGCATCACATGTAGTGTAGGCAACAGCTGATGGTGGAACATAAGCTGTTGCAAAAATAACACTGGTGAACTCTCCTGGTAAATAATATGGACAACAACCTACTGCTAACAATTCAATATCTGAGCTGTAGAGACGACACTTCTTTATTAAAAAGAACTACATTTTAATGGTGATATCTGAGGGAGAAGTCAACGTATATCTACTATATCAACTCATCACTAAGAAGAGCTTCTGTGACAGTAACATGTCTTGTATTACACCATTTGTTGTTCACAAGCACTGCTAATCCACCTCCTTTGCGTTTGGAGCTCCTCTTTGAATCTCTGTCTGCTCATATGGTCAGAAAGCCTAGCAGAGAGATTGCGAAGAAGGGGAAATGTTCCTGCAGCCATTTCTCAAGTTACACACATAATCCATGGTGCCTCCTTTCAAATTCATTAGGGATTTTGGGTTGTAGCTGAAGTATTATTTGAGGTTTTAAGATGTTAATCAGCTGCTACCAGTTGTTAAAACAAACACACACACATTGTTGCTATGTTTACACATCATAACAAATGTCCAAAAGTAAAAAATATATCCGAGTGAGGAGTCACCGTATATCTACTACATCAACCCATCACTAAGAAGAGCTTCTGTGACTTAGTACTGTGTAATTATTCTGTAACACTGTAGTAAATTACACCTGACAGATGATTCTTTATTCTAAATGTCACCTCTTCATGATAAAGTACAAACGTGTATGCATTAAAACTGTAAATTGACGTAAATATGGAAGGAGTTCTCTGGTGTCAAGGCGACTTTTAGTTTCTAAGATAAATTGCCTTATGTGTCTTGTTTTGCTTTCTGTGTTTGTTCTGGTTCCTTAAGTGTGATTTTCCAGGTTGTTTTAATAGTTTTTCCAGTCCACTAACAGACTAATTGCATTGTGTTGTCACGACTGCCAGCTGTACTGTGGTTGATAAAAAACCTCCACTGTTGTCTGAAAGTAAAGCATTAAAGCAGTAAAGCAACTTCTGGGAAGTGAATGTAAATATTTAAAAGTTATTTGAAAATTCAAACGTTTTATTTTGCACATGGCTACTCTAAGATTTATTAAGATGTCAGACCTTAGGTTTTATACAGGTCCTTCTCAAAATATTAGCATATTGTGATAAAGTTCATTATTTTCCATAATGTCATGATGAAAATTTAACATTCATATATTTTAGATTCATTGCACACTAACTGAAATATTTCAGGTCTTTTATTGTCTTAATACGGATGATTTTGGCATACAGCTCATGAAAACCCAAAATTCCTATCTCACAAAATTAGCATATCATTAAAAGGGTCTCTAAACGAGCTATGAGCCTAATCATCTGAATCAACAAGTTAACTCTAAACACCTGCAAAAGATTCCCGAGGCCTTTAAAACTCCCAGCCTGGTTCATCACTCAAAACCCCAATCATGGGTAAGACTGCCGACCTGACTGCTGTCCAGAAGGCCACTATTGACACCCTCAAGCAAGAGGGTAAGACACAGAAAGAAATTTCTGAACGAATAGGCTGTTCCCAGAGTGCTGTATCAAGGCACCTCAGTAGGAAGTCTGTGGGAAGGAAAAAGTGTGGCAGAAAACGCTGCACAACCAGAAGAGGTGACCGCACCCTGGGGAAGATTGTGGAGAAGGGCCGATTCCAGACCTTGGGGGACCTGCGGAAGCAGTGGACTGAGTCTGGAGTAGAAACATCCAGAGCCACCGTGCACAGGCGTGTGCAGGAAATGGGCTACAGGTGCCGCATTCCCCAGGTCAAGCCACTTTTGAACTAGAAACAGCGGCAGAAGCGCCTGACCTGGGCTACAGAGAAGCAGCACTGGACTGTTGCTCAGTGGTCCAAAGTACTTTTTTCGGATGAAAGCAAATTCTGCATGTCATTCGGAAATCAAGGTGCCAGAGTCTGGAGGAAGACTGGGGAGAAGGAAATGCCAAAATGCCAGAAGTCCAGTGTCAAGTACCCACAGTCAGTGATGGTCTGGGGTGCCGTGTCAGCTGCTGGTGTTGGTCCACTGTGTTTTATCAAGGGCAGGGTCAATGCAGCTAGTTATCAGGAGATTTTGGAGCACTTCATGCTTCCATCTGCTGAAAAGCTTTATGGAGATGAAGATTTCATTTTTCAGCAATACTTGGCACCTGCTCACAGTGCCAAAACCACTGGTAAATGGTTTACTGACCATGGTATCACTGTGCTCAATTGGCCTGCCAACTCTCCTGACCTGAACCCCATAGAGAATCTGTGGGATATTGTGAAGAGAACGTTGAGAGACTCAAGACCCAACACTCTGGATGAGCTAAAGGCTGCTATCGAAGCATCCTGGGCCTCCATAAGACCTCAGCAGTGCCACAGGCTGATTGCCTCCATGCCACGCCGCATTGAAGCAGTCATTTCTGCAAAAGGATTCCCGACCAAGTATTGAGTGCATAACTGTACATGATTATTTGAAGGTTGATGTTTTTTTGTATTAAAAACACTTTTCTTTTATTGGTCGGATGAAATATGCTAATTTTGTGAGATAGGAATTTTGGGTTTTCATGAGCTGTATGCCAAAATCATCCGTATTAAGACAATAAAAGACCTGAAATATTTCAGTTACTGTGCAATGAATCTAAAATATATGAATGTTAAATTTTCATCATGACATTATGGAAAATAATTAACTTTATCACAATATGCTAATATTTTGAGAAGGACCTGTATATGTGATAAAGAAGAAATAACAAAACATGCTGGTAGAGAAAAAAAAAAAAAAATTTTGATCATTTTTAAATATTTTGGCTTTGGTACATTGGGTTTTTGTCAAATGATAAAACCTGACTACAACTTCTGTCACTTTCATACCGGTCAGTTTTGAAATGTTGTAATTTAATCAAATCAAATTGTTATCAGAAAAGGCCAGCAGAGTCTCAATCTAATCTCTTTGAAGACTAAATACAAAATCAGGCATGGCTACTTGCACAGCATAGGCAACTATTATTGCCTCTAACAGTATTTTCAACTTTATATTGTTCCTCGGTAGACTAATTTGTTTAAGTGTCTGATCAAGGGCTATCAATTAAGTGTGTTGTCTGTTTTTTTGTACTACAGGCATATTTTCGTTTACTTACATTGATAGCTCTATTAACCTTTAGTATTGGTGAATAAACTCTACACTATATTAGTAATGTCCATTATGTAACAATTCTATGTGCCAATCTGGAGATGCAGTTAACTATTCTTCTCACCTCAACTCTGTTAGAGCAACGGCAATGATTTGTTTATTTTCTCATACTATTTTCATTGACTCTCCTTTATTTTACCCTTTCCGCTCAGTTTTGATGATAAAGTGCACTTTTTTGTTGTGAAGTCTGTCAAATGCTGTTATGATGTCTGTGTTACAAACTGTAAATTGAGCCATACTGTATTTATCTCTGATCAGCTGAGGGGAAATATTTACATCCATAACCTTTAGGAAAATGAAACTGTATTTTTGAAGAGGTCATGTTCAATGCAATTAATAATATTATGTTAATCCCCAAACGGAAATGACAAAACTAACGCAAGTGACTACTCTCCTCATTTGCCAGCGTCAGCAGCTCAGTTACCGGTGCCGGCCTACCATTAATCAGATCAGTAGCTGGCTTTAGAATGGATATAGCCTCTTGCAGCAAGGAAATAGCCAACGCTGGGTGCGCAATAGTAATAATCTTGGCACTGAGACCGTGCCATACTCTCCTTTCTTCATATTTTATCACACCTCGCTCAATATATACTATTTAGAGCATACTCTGGAACATGATTACTGTTTAGACTTCAGAACGATTTTTTTTTATTTTCAGTGTAGATTTGAAACAAGTGATTTAATTTGTTTGATGTTGAATTACATTGTAAATTATTAAAAAGGTAATTGCTAAGTATTTATGTGGTAAATTATGCCTTCGAGCAAATATTAAAGTATTGAAATCTGTACCTTACAGCAATGCAATGTTATAGGCAGACTAGATTGTACGTATTTGGTAAGACACATTAATTTTACTCGTTAGAAACTTGAACATTGGGCAAAAGAAAGGGTCTTGGATTTGTGAACATCTCTGCCTTAAATTACTTTTTAGTGGAAGGACTTTTTGATTTGATTTCAAAATTAAGTCTTCTTTAGGCATTACCTACCATCAGTTACTGTATATTGAATCTGGTGAACCTGAAATAAAGTTCAGCTGTCCTAATAGGATCTTCCAGCATCCTTTAGCTATGGCCATAGTTAGCAGAGAAGTTTCAAAGAATCAAAATGATCCCATTGTACAAAAGTATTAGTCAGGAAAACAATAGAAAAAATGTGCAGCAATAGAGCTGCACATGGCACAGTAAAGATCTGCATCAATAATTGGAGAAAATATGGGACAACAGAGACTTTATAAAAATCTGATATGTCTCCAAACAAAGATGAGAGTGGAACCAGCCAGAAAGCACGTCTAGACTAAAGAATAATGATGCAGCAGAATCATTTACTTCCACAAGAATTTACTCAGTTAATATGGATCCAGCCACGTATCATCTTGAGAAGTTAATTCTTCACAGTATCTTTGGAAAGCAATGAAGACTAGCGCTGATCACACAGTAATCAGTGCTAAAGTTTTGCCATCCAGAGCATGCACATATCATAACAACCATATATATTGTGCCAGCGCAACATAAACAGTAAGTGTTTCAGCACTATTTCCTCTATTGTTATTTTTTTAAATCTTGCTCATTGAGACATGAGATGAACACAAATGGTTGTAAACTAGGAAACTGAAGAGGGAAAGAGTCTACAAGTGAATGTCATTGAAGAAAAAGCTGAAGGGGACATTGATATGAATCTAAGAGAAAATAAATTAGAAGAGGAACATTAGTAGGGGGCAGCTGTCTTAAATTAAGTCTTGTTATGTAATGTCTCAACAGTCTGCCAGTTTCCTGAACATCTTTTTTTGAACATTTTCCTCAATTTGGCGCTCTCTTTATCTAAAAACTATTTCTCCCCCATCTCCCTCTCTCTTCATTTTTTCTTTTTCCTTTTTATGTATGCACAAACACATCACTCCCGTTGGCCTCTCAGCATGCTGTCAGGCAGGGAGTAAGGATGATGCACACTGGGGTGATCTGTAGTGGGTGATCATGACGTTATATAAGCTGTAACACAGTGACCCCAGATGCTGCAGAGATTATGGGTTAGATGAAAGGGGAATAAAACGTAAGTAGGAAGGCATGACTGGAGAGGGCTTTCTCACACCTGCAGCACTAGACACACCACAGCAGATTTTTGAAATAGGTTGTGTATTCTGCTTTTGTTTTCATTTATGGCATTTGTTAATTTATAATTCCAATGACATACTACCCCAAGAGGTTAATGCTTTAAAAAATCTGAATTTAGCAACAGGATTTTAGTGCCAAAAAGTGTAGAACATAAACATAACTCATAAAGCAGTAATGTAAGGTGTTCTGCAGTATTTACACTGAAACATTTTCACACCAGCTTTGCACATGAAGAGACAAGATTTTCTAACCATTTCTTCGTTCCAAAATAGCTCAAGCTTAGATAAATTGAATTAAAGGAATTTTAATTTTCTCAGTATTGACAAAGAATCTCCATTGGGTTCATGTGTGGACTTTAACTAGGCCGTCACACCACATGTGAATGCATTGATCTATTCCATTGTAGCTCTTGCTTTTTGTTCAGGGTCTCAAGCCTCTTGCAATCCTTAGCAGAACTGCCCTGTATATTTAGCTTCCCATCCATTTCCCCATCAGTGACTAGCACATATGTCCCTGAACCACATTCACCGTGTGTTCAGGGTGATGTGTAGTGCTGTATTCCATCAGATGTAACATCTTCCATGAAGCCAAAAATTTTTAGTTTTGGTCTCATCTTACTAGAGCGTCTTCTTACAGTCATTTTCTCTGTCACCAACATGGTTTCTAGCTTTCTTGCAACAATGCCTTTCTTCTTGCCACTTATACATAATTGGCAGATTTGTTAAGTGCAACAGTCGTCTTGTAAATGACTGCTCCTCCAAAGTTACCTCCAAAGTGGCCTCTTGGCAGGTTCTCTGGTTAATCCTCTCCGTTATTGGTCTGTCAGATTAGGTGGACACCCCTGTCTATGTGTCCACCTAATCTGCAACTGGTTATTATGTCCATTTCAACAACAAGGTTTAATTGAAAAAATTGCTTCTTGCATCTACTGTTTTGGCATTGAAACAACTTAGGTGTAGATTCTTTATGACTTAACCACCTAACACCACTAAACTATCTAAAACATGTATATTACTCAAATAATTTGAAAACATTTGTTGCAGTCCAAGCAGTTTCTTGCAATATGCATAATGTTTACAGTTTTAATGTAATAACGACAAGTTTGTGATATATATTGTGCAGCCCTAATTTACTTTTGTACTATACTCCCATATATGCTCTATACTTCCATCTTTAGGTGATGAATTGCACATTGTTCAGTAGGATGTTCAAAGCTTGGAATATTTATATTGTGTAACCTAACCCTGCTTTTGTACTCTTTCTTCCTAACCTGTCTGCTTGGTCTTCATGATGCTGGTTCTTCACTAATGCTCACTAACAAACGTCTGAGGCCTTCACAGAACAGTTTTAGTAATATTAAAATTAAATTACACAGAGGTGGACTCTGTATAATAATTAGGTGACTTCTAAATGCAATTAAATGGGTGATCAGAGTAAAGGAGGCTGAATACATATGCATGCCACACTTCAGATTTTTATTTGTAAAAGAAAAATCTGAAAACAATGTGTCATTTTTCTTTCACTTAATAACTGTTCTTACTTTGTGTTGGTCTTTCACATACAATCTGAACAAAATACAGTACAGTTCGTGGTTGTAAGATGGGATAAAATGTGAAAAGCTGGTATGAAGAAAGTTTTAAGGCCCCAAATTGTGTAAAACTAAATAGTGTCCCAAACGATTCTAACAAGTGCTCTTGAGTGAAGCTGCGAACATAGCAAAAGTCAGCTAGTTGACCTGTATTGCACATAATCCATTTGTGTTGAGCTACTGTACCATATTGCTGCCTTGCACCAGCTGTCATCCTCTGCATCCTGTTACCGTCCCCTGGTCACCTTCTGCGGCAAGTGAATTTATCAAAACTTCACAGGGCATTAAGACTAACCTTGGCTTTATGCTGGTTCAGCAAGCTTGGAGTAAAATACAGTCAGTATGGGGCGGTCACTCTCAGCAGCGTTCCCACGTTTCTGCTGACACAGCAGAGAGTGATGTGTGTGTTATGTGAGTATACGTTTGTATTTTTGAGTGTGTGTTATGTGACTGTTCTCTTGTACTTTATCCGTTATGGGGAAAAAAGCATTTTCAGAAGTTCAGTGGTGCTTTTGCAAAGCGAGAAAGCCTTGCCGCAGTTGAGCAGTTAATTAACTGTATCTGAGTGTAAACGTTCCTGTCACACATTGTGAGAAAGTTGTTGAAGTGTGACCAGCTGGGACTTAAATTTCCTCATGAAAATATCATTAGTTTTTCAATGTCAACTTCCTGTTTAACTAGGATTTAATGTAGGATAATAAGAGAGTCCATGTAAGCAGTTTGTGTGACTGATGCTTGAGAAGTAGCAGCATCTGCCACAGAGCAGAATCTAACTTAATGAGCTCTGCAGGCTTTCCATCACACATTATATCTATTAAATGGTTTTAAATTGAGGTGAATCCTGAGGTCAGGATGTTTTCTATTCTGAATCAATTAAAACAGGAATACTTTAGTCATTTAAAAACTATTCACATTGTATCTAGCTGTGCCTTTGGTTCCAAGGTCTATGTAAAGTAATAAGATGCATGCATGTTGTTGTTACATTTACTTTTTTAAAATATGTCTCTGTAACTGTGCAAATAGCAAAGTTTCGATAGCAATTCTAGGTGTCCGCATGTTGGAGTACCTTTGTTACTTTCATTCAGATTTATTCTCTTTTTCTCTGTAAAAAAGAAACTGCTTTTTTTCAGACGATTATTCTGTCTGGTTTTCGATGTTCTGCGGCTGATTGTTTTTTTGCTGATGTTGGACATTTGTTATGATGTGTAATCATAGCAACAAGGTGTCTTTTTTACAACCAGGAGCAGCTCAACATCTAGAAAGCTCAAACAAAACCAAACAGAGCAGGAGCAAAGAGGAGAGAAAGAAGAAGGAAGTCCATGCTGTTTTATCAATCATATTAAGCAATGTAAGATCTTTGGCAGACATTTTGGATCAACTCTAAGCGCTAACAAGAACCCAGCCTGACTATAGGTATCACGTTCTTGGTTTGGATCGGACCAAAGTGCAGATAAGAGCTTGGCAGCCGCATGATGAGCGGAAGACTTCTCTTTAATTAAAGATCTCCAAAACGTAACCTAATCCAGCAAGTACAAACATGAGTTGAGCCAAAAACTTACATGTGTACATAGTTCTCTAATGTAGCAAAACTGAACATAAACAGGGGAAGTGAACGAGGAATAGTGACGGAGGAACCAGCGGGGAACAAAGAACACAGACCAACTAATATACAACGAGAAAACAAAGGCAGGTAATCACAGGAACTAAGAACAGGTGTGACAAGCTGGCAGGGAGGCAGAGGGGACAGGTGGAACTGATTAACAACACAGGGAAACAGAACTAAACAAAAGTTAACACAAAACACAAACCAAGTCCAAGGATGTCATATCATGACAATAGGGAATGCAGTTTTATGTGTTTCACTGAGACATGGCTACAGGACCATATCCCCAGCTCCAACATCTCTCTGTTGGCCTTTCGGGCCATGCAAGTAGATCGAGACATTGATATACATTACTAGATTGTATATCACGTGACAACCGCATGCACACATGCGCCATTGCTAAACATTGTGTCAAGACCGTTAGAAATACACCAAACTGGTTCTTTTTAAAGGCCAATAAAGTTCTATGAGTAGAATAACATATTGCTTTGACAGTTTGACTTGAATGTAATTGAGATATAATTGACATGGAATGTAATTTACAGAAAATTCTAGAAACAATAAGCAATGAACACAGGTATGCTGTAAAAAGTTGTACAAAAGATTTTACCTGGATAAATAAAGGTTAAATTAAATAATATAATACAAGTATTTCAATATTCATGTACAGTAATTAATGAGGAGTTTATTAAATTTGTTTTTCAGATTTTGTTTGTTAACCGTAATCTACAATTTGCAATATCTTTTATAAAAACCTCAAATTTGTTGTATTAAGTTTTTTTAGCCCCTTTAGGTTCCTCAAAGTGGAACTGACTAACATTAAGCTAGTTGTGCTGAATAGGCTGTGCTAGTGTTTTCACTCTTCGCCATTAGTGTTTATGTCTTACCTTCTCCCTGACGAGCAAATATTAACTTACACCTGCTCATGCTTTTTCATTTTTATCTTTCCGATGGCCAGTCCGCCTCTGGGCCTAGGTGACAGAAGTCACATGAACCCTCTTCTTATATATCTGTTTTCAGAAATTCCAGCATGAAAGCCAGAAACCAGCAAACTGTGACACGATAATCACAACTATGCAGCTTGAGCTGTTAAAAATCAATTGACAGCAGGATGATTTTGTTGACATGACTTAATGCATTGCAATGGCGCCTGCATGTGTACATCTGTCTATAGCTGCTATAAGGCGATGCCCAATCCAGTAATACAGGTCCTTCTCAAAATATTAGCATATTGTGATAAAGTTCATTATTTTCCATAATGTCGTGATGAAAATTTATGATTCATATATTTTAAATTCATTGCACACTAACTGAAATATTTCAGGTCTTTTATTGCCTTAATACGGATGATTTTAGCATACAGCTCATGAAAACCCAAAATTCCTATCTCACAAAATTAGCATATTTCATCCGACCAATAAAAGAAAAGTGTTTTTAATACAAAAAACGTCAACCTTCAAATAATCATGTACAGTTATGCACTCAATACTTGGTTGGGAATCCTTTGGCAGAAATGACTGCTTCAATGCGGCGTGGCATGGAGGCAATCGGCCTGTGGCACTGCTGAGGTCTTATGGAGGCCCAGGATGCTTCGATAGCGGCCTTTAGCTCATCCAGAGTGTTGGGTCTTGAGTCTCTCAACGTTCTCTTCACAATATTCCACAGATTCTCTATGGGGTTCAGGTCAGGAGAGTTGGCAGGCCAATTGAGCACAGTGATACCATGGTCAGTAAACCATTTACCAGTGGTTTTGGCACTGTGAGCAGGTGCCAGGTCGTGCTGAAAAATTAAATCTTCATCTCCATAAAGCTTTTCAGCAGATGGAAGCATGAAGTGCTCCAAAATCTCCTGATAGCTAGCTGCATTGACCCTGCCCTTGATAAAACACAGTGGACCAACACCAGCAGCTGACACGGCACCCCAGACCATCACTGACTGTGGGTACTTGACACTGGACTTCTGGCATTTTGGCATTTCCTTCTCCCCAGTCTTCCTCCAGACTCTGGCACCTTGATTTCTGAATGACATGCAGAATTTGCTTTCATCCAAAAAAAGTACTTTGGACCACTGAGCAACAGTCCAGTGCTGCTTCTCTGTAGCCCAGGTCTGGGGAATGCGGCACCTGTAGCCCATTTCCTGCACACACCTGTGCACGGTGGCTCTGGATGTTTCTACTCCAGACTCAGTCCACTGCTTCCGCAGGTCCCCCAAGGTCTGGAATTGGCCCTTCTCCACAATCTTCCTCAGGGTCCGGTCACCTCTTCTCGTTGTGCAGCGTTTTCTGCCACACTTTTTCCTTCCCACAGACTTCCCACTGAGGTGCCTTGATACAGCACTCTGGGAACAGCCTATTCGTACAGAAATGTCTTTCTGTGTCTTACCCTCTTGCTTGAGGATGTCAATAGTGGCCTTCTGGACAGCAGTCAGGTCGGCAGTCTTACCCATGATTGGGGTTTTGAGTGATGAACCAGGCTGGGAGTTTTAAAGGCCTCAGGAATCTTTTGCAGGTGTTTAGAGTTAACTCGTTGATTCAGATGATTAGGTTCATAGCTCGTTTAGAGACCCTTTTAATGATATGCTAATTTTGTGAGATAGTAATTTTGGGTTTTCATGAGCTGTATGCCAAAATCATCCGTATTAAGACAATAAAAGACCTGAAATATTTCAGTTAGTGTGCAATGAATCTAAAATATATGAATGTTAAATTTTCATCATGACATTATGGAAAATAATGAACTTTATCACAATATGCTAATATTTTGAGAAGGACCAGTATAATCAATGGATAGAGATTTGAAGAGGAGCGACAAAAGCATTCAGAATCAGCTTTATTGGCCAAGATTGTGTGCAAAAATAAGGAATTTGAGTTCAGTTTCACAATTAGTATATATATATATATAAACTTTTGAGGAAGTAAAAATAAGGATTAAAGCAGCAGTATGTTCATGTATGTGTATGTATAGACATTTTCATGTAAAGAAAAAGAAGATAGGTTGCAAATATGCTTATTTTGTTTCATATCAGACCATCTGACTACTCAAGAAGGTGGATTAGCAGTGCTTGTCCACAACGAAGTGTCGTCTCTGCAGCCCTGATATTGAACTGTTCAGTTATCATCCATATTGTTTATTAGAATTCACCAATTTATCTTTGAAAAAACTAATATTGTATGAGTTACAACAACATTTAATTCCCCTTTGTGATTAATAAAGCGTTTTTGAATTGAATTCAATTGTTTTCTTGATGGATCTAGCTGTACTCCCTCAAAGAGATGCACATCATATCAGCTGGACAAATGTATTTACTCTATCTTCATTCGGACAAAATGTGCAGGAGGAGTTTGTGGGTTGGTTCCCAGTTGTTCATGTTTTCTTAATGAGGAACTTCTGCTCAGAATAAAATGCTTGCAGCAGAGACAGATCTTGTTTGGCTCTGCCAGAGGCTTCTTTAATGGAGTTCTGCTGGTGATGAACAATGCCAGTTGTCTTGAAAATAAATTGAGATTGCCATTTGACATGACATGTAGCTGTGGTATGTGTGTGTTTCTGTGCAACATCTGGGAAAAACATTGTTTTCCATATCCTTTTTTGTTGCTTTTCCCATGCAGATTGATGTGCAGTTTGGTGTTAGTCTAGCTAACTCATACTGCTGCTCTTGGAGTGATTTTTATTTAAGATACAGAATGTATTTTTGTTGGCATATGGCTTCCATGTGAAAGATTAGCATCAGCATCAGCCTCAGCCAGCAATAATAAATTTGTCTCTGTGGCTCAGAAGCTCTGTGATTATCAGTATGCACCATCTAGTATGAGATTAACTCAGCCATCATATGCAGACAAGAAATAAGACATGATGGATGGATTTCACCAACACATAATGTATACACATACATTTAATGACCATATTTTGCTATAATTCTTACCTTTGTAAATCAAGGCTCTGCTGGAAACTCTTGACACTCCATGTTTTCCTATGACTACTGCAATACCTTAAAGGGCAGTACACCTATTGAAACGCAAGAATACACACATCAAACCAATAAAGCACCTGTGAAACGTTTGCATGTTCTATACTTAAACTGATTCATTTCATCTTCACACAAAACTTCATCCAGAGTGAGCTAGTTGGTTGAAAAGCTTTAATGCTTCAAGAATATTAACGTGATCTTAACTGGAAAAGAGTTCATTTCATGTGTGCTGTATCATTTCTGTCTCAGTTTGGACATGTTGTATGTTCTGGATCATTATTCTGCTGACCCAGTGATGACCCATTTTCAGTTTACTGGTAGAGTTCAGATTGTTGTTATTTCAAGTTTTCCAGATTTTCAGGCACATTGGAAGAGACACAAGCCCGCAGCACTATAGATCCTCCACCGTTTTTGACTGTGGGCTTAAGGGGCTTTTCCACATATTTAGATTTCTCTGGCGTATTTGATGCTGAAAGGCTCAATCTCATGTGACAAAAAGTATGTAGTTCTAGTTGTTTTTTATCATGGCTGTAAATGTATACAAGTGTAGTTAGCTGAGTAGCTTTTTTTTTGTAGCCATTTCCCAACTTATGAAGAGCTACATGTATCTAATACTGGTCTTTCCAATGTTCTTAAGAATGGTTCAGAGAAACCAGCCTCTCGGTCCACCCATTGTACTCCCAAGACAAAACAGGAAGTCAATGATTCTGTTATATTGAGTTTTGGGGGTAGGACCCAAATGCAGAATAAGGTTGAAATGATAAAAAAGGTTTAGTGAAAAATAAACTTAAAAAACTTGCAAAAGACCAGGTCAGAAACTCAGGCAGGTGAAAAAACATAAACTGAATGAAAGCAGTAGCATACAAATCCAGACATGGAAGAACTCAGGACCAGACCAGGGCAAAGACACAGGGCAGGTAACAAGGTGTAAACGGATGTTAACAGAAGGAACCAGCAGTGAATAATTGAAACCAAAGAGCTGAAGTACAGAGGGGAGAGAAGAGTAAGCCAATGAGCAAGGAGACTGGCTAATCAGGAGCAATATGACACAGGTGTGAACAAGGGCTGCAGGGAGATAGAGGGAGTGAACAATTTAACCTGATTAGCAATGGAAATAATGGGACATGAGGAACTGAACAGAAGATAAACAAAGAGACTAGACTAGATAACAAAACCAAGGGAAAACAGATCTAAAGAGAAATGTAACTAAACAGAAGAGATCTAATAAACCTGAATGAACAGAAAACACCTTATCTTGTAAAGATAAATTGTCTATGGTATGTTTAACTGCATGTGCAGATTTCACTCTTTAGCAAACACAAAGTATGGAATCAAGCACATTGGCTATATAAGCATATCTCAATATAAGCTCACTCATTTATCTCACTGAGTTCTTAGAACTGTCATTTTTCAGTCCATGGATGAATTTTAATAACATCTTATCACTGTTCCCGACATTGTCACATGTTCGTTGTTGTAAATGTGTGTGCAGTCTCCAGGATTCTGGTTGTATTCTCACAGTAGCAATATTCTTGACTGACGCACGTTTCCACCACCAGCTGCTGTGTTAGAAGAAGGAGCCAGAAAAACAGAGAAACACACACAGTTTGGGTTTTTGCATGATCTGCTGATCTTTTTCTTTTAAACATGCACTTGGTGACACACTTGCATAATAAACCACAATCACTAAGCATGCATAGTGTTTTATAAGCATGATTCCTGATTTTTGGTATCTTTTTGCTTCCCTTCGCAGCTGAAGATGCCTAGATGTTGAGTGCTTTATTTAATATCACCAACTTCTTCTCTGTAGTTTTCTTTTGGATTTTGTTTTGTTTATTCTGTCTGCAAATTATTTTTTGTTGAACTTGTGATTTTCTTCCAGTGTGGCGCCAAAATAAAAACAAAAAAGATTCATGAAACTAAACTAAACATGCTAAAATATCGGTATATTAGTTTTTCAGTTAGAAGACATCAGGAAACAAGGAAACGAAGGACAAACGTCAATTTATGATTTTGGTTTTATTTGATTTTCTTAAGAAACGTCTTTCTTCTTCTTTGTTTCATTTGTTTAAAGTGTCCTTCAGTTGACTTACTTGCAATGGGAAGCTCTGTAAGAATTGGCACAATTCCCTACCACAGTACTAATGAATTCAAAGTTATGCAGTGAAGTGGAGAAAAGGTTCTGAACTGCTGTAATAGACCAAACATGGTGAGTTCAGTGAATATTTTGAAGATAAATGAGAGGAGGAAAACTAAAATAAAACAAATTAGGCAGATAGGTTTAGTGACATGTAGGACTAGAAGAGCAGTTAAAACTGAAAAAAAAAACTCATATATTTCCGTCTTGTCAGCCCTTGATCCTGCCCAACGACTATGCTGTCTTCAGAGAGAGAGTTAGAGATTATAATAACCGATTATTCATGGCCACTCTGTCCTGAGCCATGGCCACTTCTCCTATTTTGTCATTAGACAGAGATTTGCAAAGACAACAGTGAAAACAGCTTGTCATTCATCCGCTGCAGCTTTCAGGTAAACAACAGAGCAAAGTACAATGGTAGGTAGGGAGACTGGCACAAAAGCTGGACCATTTATACAAAATGTCCCAAACCTGAATTAATGAAAGGCAACAGAAAGAGGATGGTGCTTCATGTTAATTCTCTCTGGTTTGCCATCAGAATGATGAGGGGATTGCTTAGTGGTCCTCCCGAGTGGGCACTTTGCCTCTGTGATTTCCATCCAGCGTGGAGATTTATGTGTACTCTCTTTGCACCCACACTCTAAACTGACGTCACATAAGAAGTGTATCTCTCAGTTTTTTAACTTGTCTATTCATCACTATCATAGCAAATCAAAAAGAGCGGACAAAACAATGCATTCGCTTCTCATGGCAGAAGATGTTTCGTGATAGAAGGAAATAGGATTGGACTGTTTGCTGTGATTTGCTCCAAAGATTTGCTTTCACTTGCATAGCTCGGATTTAAAGTGGAAATCTTCATGATGTGAAGCATCTGAATGTTGCGTTTACATGTTTTATATTCATTTTTATCTGCCTTTGGTATAATTTATGAGTTAATGTTCAGGGTCAAATTTAAAAATAATGTCATATAGGCTGCTGACAAATTATCATCAAATAGTGGTAAACAGTGTTTTTAGGAGCTGAAATTAACAAATAGAATGAGAGACTTGCCCCTTACTGAGAGCAGTGCCCCTGTTTTACACAATAGTTTATTTGGCTAATTTAAATTGCTATATTATATTATTAGTATTATTATTTTATCTCACCAACGATCTATAAACGACAATATACTCCTTCACTATTTTGCTTCATAATATACTGAACACATATGTATATTTGTAGAGCTTCAACTAATGTTATTTTTGATTAAATAAATTCCTGATTGATCAACCAGTGATCAGTTTCTTCCTCTACTACACCTGACTGGTGACAGCGTTGTTGTGGCACAGTTATATTTCTGCCAGACTCCAACAGCTGTGCAGTCGGATACACCAGCATCAACGTTCCTGCTGGGATTACTTTGTCACACCTCATTAGATTCCTCTCATGGTCAACAGACGGAAAAATTTGGCATTGCGCAACAAAACGTTATACTTCGAGCCTGTTGCCCAGTTTAAACTAGCTCTGCTCTATTCCACTACACTATCATATTTCTCTGTCGTCCATGCCTGGGATTTTATAGCCGGATGGACAGAGTTCTTGTCCTCTTTTTTTCCATTAGCTTAATACAGCTATCCGTGGTTGGTGCACACAGGGTTGGTGTGTGTCAGCTGAGTCCTGGATGACCCCTTAACATTTCAGCACAGCAACATAAGTTGCAGGGCTCTATCTGTTTCCCAGGCACAAAAATAGGTCTACAAGCAGTTGGAAATCTGTCATGGAGCATCCCTTCTCCAACGCCTGCCGTTTTCTGAATGTATGGAAAATATTTGCCATGTGACACCAAGTCCAGCCTGTGAAGGAAGCTCAAAATGACATTGTGACAGAGCCAAGTGTGTCAGTCAGTGCTGAGTGAAAGATTGTGGGTGCTGACTGATTTATCACAGGGAGGCCCAGGGAGAGAGTCACTAAACCTGTTGTTGCTTCTGTTTTTGTTGTTATGTTTGGTCTGGATTGTTACTATGGTGCAGACAGCCTCAAATAGAGCCAGCTTTGTTTCTTAATGGTGATAATCCACCTGCTGCAGGAAAGAACACGAGCTGTATAAATTGTGTTTTCACTTTATTATTTTTCAGTGGCTACATTTATCTTGCTTTATTATCTAGATACATTGCCTTCTTTTGCTCCTGTAAGAGCACAGACTGCTCGAATTGACCAACATAAATGTCTAATTATCATCAAGCTTTTCTGCTCATATGTCCTTGCTCTGTCTTCCAGTACCGTATCGGCCAGCTGTACATGATCAGCAAGCACAGCCATGAACAGAGTGAACGTGGTGAGGGTGTGGAGGTGGTGCAGAATGAGCCCTATGAGGATCCAGAACACGGATCAGGCCAGTTCACAGAAAAACGGATCTATCTCAATAAGTGAGTATTTTTCCTGCCATGTCTCAAATCATGCTGTCAAAAAGAAACTTTGGCATTTCTAAGATTTGGGGGCCTGTCCTGACATGTTTTTTCAAATCCTCCACTTATACCTGCTGTATTAGAATTTGATCCATATTTAACTTTCGGACCCTCCCACTCAACAGAATCTTTTTGTTTCTATTTTTCCTTCATCCTCTCTTCTTCTAGTGCTTTTACATATTGGAATCATGTTTGGGTTTGGTTATTTGCTTGTCTTAGGGTAAGGGTCATTGTCTGAAATCCAGCTCATCAGTGTTTTGCACCAAACAGAAAAATATATGCATTTGACCATCGAGGAATTATTTTATGTACAGTCCCATGAAAAGGTATTTTTATTATTCATTTTCCTTCAGAATGTTTTGTTTAGTTTTTTTTTTTTTTTTTTTTTTTTGTCAAACGTACATACTCAGATCATCAAACTAATTTTACTATCAAATAACCCCAGCAAAAACAAAAAACTGTTTTCAAATGATGATTTCATTTATTAAGGGAAAAAAGCTATCCAGCCCGGATTAGAGCTATGTGTATATACTGTAAAATTGCCCCTTTGTGAAATAGTAGATTAACCGTAATTAAGTATACTATTTTGGATCAATTTCACTAGGTATACCCAGGTATGAAAACAGCCAGCCCCGTATAATAAAAGAAATGTAAACCGAACCTGTCTCTCAACATGAGGTGGGCTAAAAGAACTTAATGCAACAATTGAAAAAAGAAAAGACAGAAAAAATTGTCATTGACATTTATCAGTATGGAATACATACATCATGTATGTATGTATGTAAAAGATCATTTCAATCTTGTGCTTAAATCTCCTCTAATAACATTTATTCAATTAAATTAAATTAAATAGATGAAGCACATTGTCATTATAACCATTATACTTATCACCTTATTGAAAAACAAAACACTCTGAAATGTCCTGGTAAGGATCGCCATACATAATCATTATTTTGACCATAGAAAAGAGAAAGACAACCACTGCTAAGGTCACACTGCAGAACTTGCAAAGAAATTTATTTAAACTTTGTGTTAAAGCTAAATATGTAATTATCTATACATCTTGTAATTTTGAATGTTCTTTGACATTTTTGCAGTTTTAATATCAAAAGCAAATCCGCAGTATTAAATCTGTGGCTTAAATAGGATAGTTATTCCTGTATTTTTGTGCAATAAATGACATGTAGGACTTTATATGGCAGTCATGGAAAAACTTTCAACCTCCATAGAAATAAAAAAAAAAACTCACAGCTAGCTGAGGACTTATTATATTAGTGATATTTGATTTGATTTTAATAATCTTCAGTATTCCAATAGAAATTCCAACTGATGGAGCTGCCAGCGATTAAAAAGTGCCAAAAGAAATTTGACAAAAGGATGTTGCTTTCTTTCTCTGTACGGCTTTCAATCAAACTGATGTTTTAGTCACTGCTTTTAATATGTGATTATCCATCAGAAAATGTTCACCGATCTGTTCATCAAATCTCTAAATGATTTTACTACATGAAAATGCTAAATTTAAATTATTGTATCTATTAATAGTTCTAAATTAAAAACACCAGATATGGCTAGGCATTTCTGTCATGTTTCAGTAATGAACAAAGTGAAAATGTAATCTGATATCTGTTTTCATCATCCCTCTGCGTATTTTTCAGCTTTAAGTGTTTGACCTGCTGACAAATTTGATAAGCATGAAATTGAGAATCTGATTGTCTCTTCTGAAGATTATAACGGAATTGGCTGCTGTGTGCAATTGTATTCTCATTTATGAATTGGGTTTGAAAATGGTACTTTATCACCAGCTGCACAGAGTTTATTTTTTCATCCTATCAGGAACTGAGCAAAAGAATAAGGGATTTTCTTTTATGCAATATATATGAACACTTAGGCTTTTATTGAGAAGACTGATGGGAAGAATCTCACTGAAAGCAGACTCAGGGGGCTCTCTGATTTCCTTTTTCCCAAGCTATAAAGTTGAAGATATGGAGGTAAATAGATGAGCTTGGGGACAATTAGAATTCAAAGAGATAAAGAGAGTTTCCGTTTATCAAAACATGTTGCTAATACAATAGGCTCTGTACTTTTTTTGTGTTTGAATAAATCACTCTTGACCCATTAAATAGTCCAATCTTACAGTTTTCTGTTCAGAGACAAACCTATCAGTCATAGTAATGTCATTTGAAACAACTAATTTCTGTCAAGAAGTGAAAACTCAGATTTAGCTGTGCTTCTTTGTGGCTAGGATGATTTAGATGTTATGTTAAGCACTGAACCAAGGTAAGAGATGGGTGACAGTTTAATCCTGCTGAGCATGCTGACAGTCAACATAAGTTGCACAATAAGGTAAAAGTAATTTTAGCTGCTGAATTGTTTCCGATCAGACTCTCAGAGAGCATACATATCATTAAACCTATTTATAATATACATTATGAGGGAACTAGAAAGAAAAAGCTAAAATCTTTATTTTGATAACATAATTTTGCAAAAACAGTGCCTTGTTAAGGTCTTTATACCCCTTCTTGACTCTTTCACATTTTGTCCTGTTAAAACTACAAACAAGGTATTTTATTGGGATTTTGTGTGAAAGACCAACACAAAATTGCATTTAATTATGCAGTGAAATTAAAACAGGTGTTTTAAAAGCTTTAATAAGTGAAAAATTGTGGAATGCATCCTTATTTATCCTACCTTAGTCTGATAACCCTAAATAAACTCAAACGAAACAAACAGCCTTTAGAAGTCCCCTTGTTCGAGTCCATCTGTGCGTGATAAAGTCTCAGTATGAATTCAGCTGTCCTGTAAATGCCCTCAGACGTTTAGAGAACATAACTAAACCAACAGGTCAGGTCAGGGAGAAAGTTTTGATGATGTTTGAAGAACAGTAAGGTTATAAAACATATATAACTGCTCATCTTGGCTGAAACGTGGTGGTGGGGGTTCTTTTCTTCAGCAGGGAACAGAGAAACATATTAAAGGCTGCAAAAGACTTGAGACTGAGGTGGAGGATTATTTTCCAATAGGACAATGACCCTAATCATACAGCCAGAGCTATAATGGAATGATTTAGATCAGAGCATATTCATGCATTACAATGGACCAGTCAAAGTCCAGACTTAAATCCAACTGAGAATCAGATATAAAACATGAACATGTTTGTAATTAATGTGTACATTTAACCTTACTGAGCTTCAGCTATTTTCCAAAGAAGAATGGGCCAATATTTCATAGACCCAGAGGTGGAAAAGGGGTAAAATGCTTGTAGTCATTTGTTTGAATTTAGTCATTCATTTTTTTAAATTTACAAATAAAGAGAAATTATATGAGCCATTTGATGGCCTAACATGCCTTGATGTAAAGAGATGGATTTTAACTTTATTCCGGACAGAAGGATCTGTTGTTTTGCAGAATTTTATCCATTGTTTTATACTGATAAAACACAGTGAGATAATCCAAGGTGAGCACGGTCTGTTGAACAAACACCTTATTGCAGTCTCTCCCAGAAAACGCTGGCAAAAAGAGAGCAGCAATGCCAAGAAACAGGTGAAGTGGTTATAAATGACAAGCGAGTGTGCCTCAGGGACAAATGAACTGTCATTCACAGTCCTAGTAGAGAAGAAGACTACATGGTGGGTTGTACATATGAGGTAAGTCTGCTCCACTGTGGTTGTCTCTGTGTGTGGGGACACAGAGGGAGATGAGGTCAGTGTAAGTGATGGATAATTTGAGCAATCGCTGTCAGATGCCGAAACTGGCTCTCTCCGCCCACAAACCACCTGTTACTGTGTTATAGCTGCAGTCTGTGCATGTGAATGTACGTGCGTGGTGCTTGTAAATAAAGCGGTGTGAGGACATGGGACATGTGACCAGTCTGCAGTGTTTGGATATTACACCCTGGCTGAATAACAGAACAGTGAAGATGGGTCGCAGTGGTCTCCTTCAAACCCGTTTAACTCAAACCTCTTCCAGACATATACAGTGCCTTGCAGAAGCATTTACATTGCTTGAACCTTTCAACATTTTGTCACCTTTATGACAACCACAAACTTCAATGTATTATACAGATAATTTATTGTCATTATTTTATAATAGTGAGGGGCTGCAAGGTGGCGAAGTTGGAAACACTGTTGCCTTGCAGCAGTAAGATCCTGGGTTAGACTCCTAGCCTGGGCTTCTTTTTGCATGGAGTTTGAATGTTCTCCCATGCATTCGTGGATTCTCTCCAGGTACTCTGGCTTCCTCCCACAGTCCACAAACATGACTGTTAGGTTAATAGGTCTTCATGAATTGCCCTTAGGTTTGTCCTGTGTGTCACAAGCAAAAGGAAAAAGATGATTTTGCAAACAAAATTTGGAAAAGTATGATTTGTTCGTTCGTTCGTTCGTTCGTCGTCTTCCGCTTATCCAGGACCGGGTCGCGGGGGCAGCAGACTCAGCAGAGACGCCCAGACGTCCCTCTCTCCAGACACCTCCTCCAGCTCCTCCAGGGGGAGCCCAAGGCATTCCCAGGCCAGCCGAGAGACATAGTCCCTCCAGCGTGTCCTGGGCCGTCCCCTGGGCCTCCTCCCGGTGGGACGTGCCTGGAACACCTCCCGAGGAAGGCGTCCAGGAGGCATCCGGTATAGATGCCCGAGCCACCTCAACTGGCTCCTCTCAATGTGGAGGAGCAGCGGCTCTACTCCGAGCTCCTCCCGGATGGCCGAGCTCCTCACCCTATCTCTAAGGGAGTGCCCGGTCACCCTACGGAGGAAGCTCATTTCAGCCGCTTGTATCCGTATGATTTGTATTTGTATTCAATCCCCTTTACTGTGATAGGTCAATTCTAAATCCAGTCCAACCAATCCCATTATATCTAGTAAAAGTAAACGGTAGCTCTGGAGGAGTTGCAGAGATCCACAGAACAAGTTGAAGATCTGGTGAAACTTTAACTGCTAGCTGTATATTTCACAAATCTGCCCTTATTCATAAGAAGACCCATTTCAAGTTTGCCACAACACATTTGGATGTGGAAAGAAGATCCTCTGGTGAGATGAGACCAACATTTTGCAGCAGAAGCATATTCATGTGTCCCAAACTCCCAAACTAAATCCAAAGAATCTGTAGCGAGACTTGATGGACAGATGCTCTCCATCCAGTGTGACTGAGCTTGAGTTATTTTGCAAAGAACAGGCAAAAATGTAAATCTTTAGATGCTGGTAGAGAGAATAGAAAGCAAATAATAATAGTGTATCCATTTCTTTGCACTTCACAATTAAGCACTACTCTAAGCTGGTGTACAACATAAAATGCAATAAATATTCAGGGGTGTGAATACTTTTGCAAGAGACTGTGGGACAGAAAGGCGCTAATGATGGATGTTGGTGCTATAATAACCACAGACTGCTTTAATATTATATTAAAAGCGAAACCTGGTCTGTGTTATCAAATGGACGTATCCAAAGCTGGATATTGATGTTCAGGCCAAATCTAATTTGAGCTTAACCGCATCTGATCAGATTCAATTATGACTTTCGGCTCCTCTCTTTCCTTCACATGTTTTTTCATCTGTGATGATTGTTGTAATGTCAGTCATTTCTTTTTTATTCACCTACAGTTTCTCGTGTTTCCATAATCTGTGGCCTGTCAATTTGTCTGTGGTTCTCCATTTACAATCCATTTGTGAAGAGAAATGGCTGCTCCTCTGTATTTTACTTCTTGTTAACCTTCCATGCCTCCCTCTATATCTATCACCGTGCACACTCTAGTGAAAGTTGCCTGCAGGGTGCAGGGTGTAATCAGTGTAATCAACTTTCCCAGGGGCCATCATACCCTCATTGTATGGTCTCCATTATGACTCCACACAGCAGGATGTTTCTTATTGCCCGGTCCTGTTGATGGGCCAAAAGAAAAGAGTTGAGAAAGTAAGGCTTAATTTGACTCTGCTGCACTTAAGTTGTTTGTCTAACCAGTTTCCTCTCCTTCTTCGTTTTCAGCTTGCTAACCCAAACCCTCGTCTTTCTGTGTGTTTTAGCAAGCTGCCCAGCTGGGCCAGAGCAGTGGTACCTAAAATTTTCTACGTCACAGAGAAGGCTTGGAACTATTACCCATACACTATCACAGGTAATACTTTTACAGCATATCCCCTAGAGGCGCTCAGTAGGAAGAGTAGTCGTCTTGCAATCAGAAGGTTGTGGGTTCAATTCCAGCTTTCTCCTGCCTTATGTCAATGTGCCCCTGGGCAAGGCACTTAACTTCAAGTTGCCTACCTATCAGTGTGTGAGTGTTAGTGAGTGCAATTGGGTGAATGTGGCTCTAGTGTAAAAGTGCTTTGAGCGGTCTGTATGACTGGAAAAGTGCTATATAAGTTCAGTCCATTTACCATTCTTTTTTCCATGGACATTTATCAAACTCTTATTATGTCCAAATTACAAATTCAGCAATAGCAACGAGTTTGAAATCATACTGAGACTCCTTAGCATCTAATCAATATTTTAAAAGCTTAACATCTCAGTGAATGTTTTAAATATGTTTTTAAAAATATTCTGACATTATTTTGACATCAAGCAGCAAATTATAAAGTTTTTTATAATATCAGAACTTAATAGTTTGTCTTTGAACTGTATATTGTGATCATGATTGGATTGAGCTTAAGTCTGCTAAGAATTTTTAAGATGTTCGGTAGGTTTTAGTATTTTTGAGCATAATTGGCATACATTTCTAAATCAATATTTGTGCAAACAAGCAGGTCATTAATGTCTGAAGAGAATAAGATTGGTTCAAGTACGGGACCTTGCTGGACCTGTATTGGGGTTGACTGTTGATTAAGACTGGCAGGAAATGGAGAAGCTAAAATGTAACTTTTTAGTAGAAACTTTCATTTCTTGCAAAATTCACAGAACAGCACATGGTGACAGCTAAGAGATTAAAAATAAAGGTGCTTTTAATGAGACTAAAATGTTTTTTCTGAGGCCTAATGGTATATACGGTTTCATTTCTTTGTTCTCTTCTGCCCATCTCTCCTGTGCCTCTCACTTCTATCCATTAAACTGATGGTCTCTGGTCAGAGTACACGGTGAGTACTTTCACTTACTGCACACATGTGCACACATACACATTTTGATCCACGACACTTTGATCCAAGATCTGACATATTGGTTGAAAGAGAGATTTCCGAAACATGTGCATTACATCATGTTATATGCCATAGTTTTTGTTTTTTTTTACCTTTTTTGTTCCATTATCTATTTTATATAAAAAAAAAAATTTCATTTCACATTGCTACTTGTTACAGAATGCCGAATTGTTTTTGTTTTATCATAACAATACTTTGTTTCTTGGGTTACACAGTAACTCTAATTTTACACAAATCATGCAGAATTGGTTGTATTCTATGTAACATGATTGTTATGTCATATCGTGAATCCATTAAATCTTATACCTGTATTGTTTGTTCTAACTTAGCCTGATATGGCCAAAGCACATCATTACACTGAAAGTCCTGCAGAATTTTGCAAACTCCCCATTTTTATATTTGTTATGGTAGGACCAAAATAATTGTTTTCAGGCATTACTTCTAAACAACCAATTCAAATTAAGATGTTGTCTAATGTTTGGGATGGCAATATGGTGACCCTAAATTGCCACACTTTCTTGCAGACGTCTAACATTTTGGAGTTTCTTTTTTTGCCTCCCTTACTATCCCCCCGACTATGTGTGGTGAAAAGAGAAACTAGGGTCCTGTATAGTGGGCAGTGGCTAAAATAAATAGGCCTCTGTCTCATATCCCATTCATACTCCAGGGAAACAGCAACTTAAAGTAGTAGAACGTAAATAAAATAAAAAAAAACCTTAGTAACATTTATTTTAATATGAATTATTCATATTAAGAGTTTAGATTTTCCATTTTTTTATTCTATTTATACAGGTCACTGTAAATATGGAAAGTTATTCTGACAACAAATTTCGTGGGAAGATTTGTGCAATTAAATCTGTAACTACATGACAGAGGTAGTCAAAAGCAAACACTAAAATCTGTTTACTCAAAGAGGTCAATCTGACAGCTTACTTGACCATTGCTCACTAAGCTGTTTAAAGCCTTTATTGGGCTATTGTGGACATTTGGGTCTTTCCAATGAGCTGTGAGATTGTTTACTTGTTGGGTTTTTGTGTAATACATATAAAAAAAAGACCCTCTACAAATGATGACTCTAGGTACCATGCAAAGGAAGTCAAAATACTGATAGGCAATCTTATGTTCATTTAACTCAGACAATGTGAAAAAACAATGCGAATTATCATTGGTAAAGATGCATGACTGTTTAGTGAGAGTGGTGATAAGCATTTGTATTTGTATTTTGACAGACAGCAATAGAAACCAGTGTAAAACAACTTATTGGTTCTGCTTACAGTCACAGTCACCTTGATGGTGTGGCTGCCGATTCACTGCCAGAGGTATCATTGTAGTCACAGCAAGAACGGTGTTGTGTCCTTGATTGTCCCTTCCCCTGAAGAAATATATTGCTGTTTCGCCATCCTGGGGCGAAAGGGTTTTGAACAGAGACTGTTTTGGATAGGAGAGAAGAAATGTATTCTCTTCACCTATTTAGTCTGATGAATTTCATACTTTGCCAGAGGATCTTTAGAGGAAGTAGGTGTGCTCAAGCTATCATTTTCTGTGTTGTAAATAAGCATCGTCTTGGGACTGTTTTCCCCACTGAATAAATTTATTTCTTTGGTCTGAAATTGTCCGACTGCAATGAAAGATTAATTTATTTTTAAAAATTTAACCCAATGGTGACAGAAGTTATCTGCATCTTTACATTCAGTTTTATATGGGATATTTTCTATGTAGCGCATTGGTTGCATGATAAATGGACATTTTAATCTTTAACTTAAAAACTGTTGAACAGTATGCAATATGGCACAGAATAACACATTCGAGTTTACACATAAACAAAAGAGTTCTGTAATAAATAAATCTACAAAGTAAGAAAATAATCCTTAGAGCTGAACATTAATCAGTGTAATTATTTTGCGATTAAAGACATTATGGTGCAAAATAATGTCTTACCATTTGATCCTTTTTCTGCTCCATCCAGTGCTCCTTCCTGCCCAAGTTTTCCATCCACATAGAGAGCAAATATGAGGACAACAAAGGAAACAATGATAATGTGAGTACATTTCAAAATCTCAAGCGCTTGGTGAAGAACTGTGTGTGCAAAATGCAAAAAGTCTAATCTTCATTCTTCAATAGGGTTTAGATTAGGACAGTTGCCATTCCTCTATTGGCTGTTTTATTGGCTCATCTTTTTATCAAACTCTATCATCACCATTTTCATGCTTCAGGGCCTCCACATCAACTCTGAATTGCTTTTGTCGGAGGGTTATTGATTCATTGTGACTGTAAGATATAAAGAGAAAGACTCCTCATTCGGCTATATTCACATTCCAGCAGGATTCTGAGACATAATATAAAAGAATCAGTTAAATATTTTGTAAATCAATTGCCGCACATCAACATCTTTCTTAGATGAATACAATAAGTGGTATTTTTAAAAGAAAAACAAAAATCTTTTAAATCCACAGAGCTCAACATGCTGCTAAAAAATTAAATACGCTTTAGATTTACTGCAAAAATGTTGCAAAAAAGGTAAAAATAGTTTTGCATTAAAACATAAAGCAGAACATGCTCAAAAGTATATGTAATCATTAGTGCCATGACATGCCAGAGGACTGAATTTCCACAGAGGATTTGTTGCAGGAAACATTTGATACTGATATGGATGATAGAGAAATAAATGTACTTGAGAAACCAGCTCATTAGTTTGAGAAAGTCATTGTAACTGCTAAACTAAAGCTTGATTGGGTATAAAACATAAAATCTAGCTGGCCAGCTGTTTACCAATAGAGCACATCTATAATGCACTGCAATTAAACCTAAATAATAAAACAATTATCTGTTTTTAGGCTATAAATATGCATCCAACCTTTAGGATTCTTATGTGAAAAAAATAGGACACCACGTTTAATATTCTGCTCTTAATTAAGAAATATGATGTCCATTCTTTAATTATTATATATCCCTGGAAAGAAAGTATTTTTTTGCATTTAAACAACAAACATTAACCTTGTTCTACTCATTAAAAAAGACAATGAATAAAACTGCATTTGTTGTTAAGGAAAATGTTAGTACACCTGTCCTCTAAAAGCTAGTAATACATCATTGGACTGAAATTTCTTTCAGGATCTTTTCCTGGAATGCTGTACTTCATTTCTGCCAAACATGTCCTCTTTACTGGTGTCCAAATAATTAAACTCTACGTTCTACTCATTTATCCATAAAGCATTATTACAGAAATCCTGTTGTTTGTCTGCGTTGTCTGGCAAAGTTTAACCTAAACTTAAACTTAAACTTTACCTTTAGCCTTTCTGTTTGTATTAGAGAGGAAAGGTTTCCACCTCCTTTCCTCCTCCTTAGCCATTTTAAATTAGAATAAATGTAGGGTGTACTAACCTATTCCTCAACGTTTTCTTCCTTACTTTTTTCTGTATTGCTAAAATTAATGTTAAATATCCAATTATATGTCCACATATACACCGGCAGTAAGGGATGCTGTCATAAGAAGGGGGACCGGACGGTGTGTTCCAACTACAGGGGGATCACACTCCTCAGCCTCCCTGGTAAGGCCTACGCCAGGGTATTGGAGAGGAGAGTCCGACCGATAGTCGAACCTCAGCTTCAGGAGGAACAGTGTGGTTTTCGTCCCAGCCGTGGAACACTGGACCAGCTCTATACCCTCTACAGGGTGCTCGAGGGTTCGTGGGAGTTTGCCCAACCGGTTCACATGTGTTTTGTGGACCTGGAGAAGGCATTCGACTGTGTCCCTCGTGATGCCCTGTGGGGGGTGCTCCAGGAGTATGGAATTGGGGGCCCTTTATTAGGGGCCATCCGGTCTCTGTACGAGCGGAGCAGGAGTTTGGTCCGCATTGCCGGCACTAAGTCGGATCTGTTCCCGGTGCATGTTGGACTCCAGCAGGGCTGCCCTTTGTCACCGGTCCTGTTCATAACTTTTATGGACAGGATTTCTAGACGCAGCCAAGGGCCGGAGGGGGTCTGGTTTGGGGACCAGAGGATTTCGTCTCTTCTTTTTGCAGATGACGTGGTCCTGCTGGCCCCCTTTAGCCAAGACCTACAGCATGCACTGTGGCGGTTCGCAGCCGAGTGTGAAGCGGCTGGGATGAGGATCAGCTCCTCCAAGTCCAAGGCCATGGTACTTGACCGGAAAAGGGTGGCTTGTCCTCTTCAGGTTGGAGGGGAGTTCCTGTCTCAAGTGGAGGACTTTAAGTATCTCGGGTCTTGTTCACGAGTGAAGGAAGAATGGAGCGGGAGATCGACAGACGGATCAGTGTGGTTGCCGCAGTAATGGGGGCACTCTGCCGGTCCGTTGTGGTGAAGAGAGAGCTGAGCCGAAAAGCGAAGCTCTCGATTTACCGGTCGGTCTACGTTCCTACCCTCACCTATGGCCATGAACTTTGGGTCATGACCGAAAGAACGAGATCACGGATACAAGCGGCTGAAATGAGCTTCCTCCGTAGGGTGACCGGGCACTCCCTTAGAGATAGGGTGAGGAGCTCGGCCATCCGGGAGGAGCTCGGAGTAGAGCCGCTGCTCCTCCACATCGAGAGGAGCCAGTTGAGGTGGCTCGGGCATCTATACCGGATGCCTCCTGGACGCCTTCCTCGGGAGGTGTTCCAGGCGCGTCCCACCGGGAGGAAGCCCAGGGGACGGCCCAGGACACGCTGGAGGGACTATGTCTCTCGGCTGGCCTGGGAACGCCTTGGGCTCCACCCGGAGGAGCTGGAGGAGGTGTCTGGAGAGAGGGACATCTGGGCGTCTCTGCTGAGTCTGCTGCCCCCGCGACCCGGTCCCGGATAAGCGGAAGACGACGACGATGTCCACATATAACATTAACATTTTTTAAGCTTGTTAAAAACTGCCATTGCCATCTTAAAATTTTTAAATCGTGTGCTTATAGGAAAAGGGTTCAAATGCTTGCATTAGTATGTACACAATAAATAACAATGATTTCAAATAAACAGCTTGAGAAATAAATGTTACATGTCCTCTACAACATGAAACTGTGTCCTTGAATTTGTATTTGTCAAGTATTTTATCACACCTAAAAGCATGTTCCTACTTCAGAACCACTTGATGTTTTGACTGGCAAAAGGAATAAGTCTGAGAGTTATGCAATAGTGCCTCGATCTATATTTTAGGCTAAAACAAAAGTCTGCAGCTCCACTCTGTGGTACGTGACTGGAGGTGCACCCAAATTCTGCTGGTTTCACAGATGGTCATTATTTTCACATTTGAAGCTGACTAGAACAAATAGGGCAGTGGACTTGTTCAGTGGAAAGGTTTGCACCTCACTGCCTCCACCATTTGTACTATTGTTTGTGTTCTTTCTCTTTCATTCTCCATCATCGGTTTCAGTAACCTATCCATTCATCTTTTTGCTTATTTTTGCTTTTCATAACAGCAACAAAAAAAGGCAGAAGCGAGTTTTTTCATGGTTTAGTGATTCCAAAGTGTGAAACTGTTCAGATAAGACAAGATTATTGTTCTTGTGTGAATCAGTAGGAGGAAGTCACGGAAGATAAGTTGTAACTTACATCCTATTTAGAGTCCTGTAAAAACAAAAACAGGCACATGAGACAATCAACACAGCCTAATATCCAGCTGCATTTGTTGACAACCAAGGTGTCTATTTTACCATCCCTCAGATCTTTGGAAGTGAGCCCAAAGAGAAAGAAACAGAGTTGTGTTTTGTGGACATTGCCTACGATGACATTCCTGAGCGCCACTACAAAGAATCAGAGGTAAGAAAGATTTGAATCCATGTTTGAAAAAAAGTGAAAAAAATAGCAAAGGATCAAGAGAAAATCCACAAACCAGAAATTTAGTGGAGGGAGAACACATGGGATGTTTATTATTTGTCTGTTTTTGATCACCAGCTGGTCATCTACTTCTTCTGAGTGATGGAAGAAACAAATGCATGTACACACATGGGGGGAGGTCATATAAACAGCAGTGATTTCGCTTTTGCATACACGCGTGCTGGCCAATCTACCGCGGTGTGACGATCATCAGAAGTGGAGCTATTAATAACCACAAGGAGTCATGACCCTGCAGCAGTGATGTTTCATTATTGACACCTTCATTAAACACCTCCCACTTGGATTTGTGGTGTTCTGCTTTTAAACTCTCATAGCTAAGAATAGCTCTGAGATTCTGTCCAATAGAAACATCAGACGTTGCATGCAGATGTAATTAGATTCAAACAGATTTACAAGTGGATTATGTGTTTGATTTTTTGTCAGTGCTGACGCTCCTTCTTAATTGTTCATTTAATTAAAGATGCAAAAAATATATACAGGTCCTTCTCAAAATATTAGCATATTGTGATAAAGTTCATTATTTTCCATAATGTCATGATGAAAATTTAACATTCATATATTTTAGATTCATTGCACACTAACTGAAATATTTCAGGTCTTTTATTGTCTTAATACGGATGATTTTGGCATACAGCTCATGAAAACCCAAAATTCCTATCTCACAAAATTAGCATATTTCATCCGACCAATAAAAGAAAAGTGTTTTTAATACAAAAAAAGTCAACCTTCAAATAATCATGTACAGTTATGCACTCAATACTTGGTCGGGAATCCTTTGGCAGAAATGACTGCTTCAATGCGGCGTGGCATGGAGGCAATCAGCCTGTGGCACTGCTGAGGTCTTATGGAGGCCCAGGATGCTTCGATAGCGGCCTTTAGCTCATCCAGAGTGTTGGGTCTTGAGTCTCTCAACGTTCTCTTCACAATATCCCACAGATTCTCTATGGGGTTCAGGTCAGGAGAGTTGGCAGACCAATTGAGCACAGTGATACCATGGTCAGTAAACCATTTACCAGTGGTTTTGGCACTGTGAGCAGGTGCCAGGTCGTGCCGAAAAATGAAATCTTCATCTCCATAAAGCTTTTCAGCAGATGGAAGCATGAAGTGCTCCAAAATCTCCTGATAGCTAGCTGCATTGACCCTGCCCTTGATAAAACACAGTGGACCAACACCAGCAGCTGACACAGCACCCCAGACCATCACTGACTGTGGGTACTTGACACTGGACTTCTGGCATTTTGGCATTTCCTTCTCCCCAGTCTTCCTCCAGACTCTGGCACCTTGATTTCCGAATGACATGCAGAATTTGCTTTCATCCGAAAAAAGTACTTTGGACCACTGAGCAACAGTCCAGTGCTGCTTCTCTGTAGCCCAGGTCTGGGGAATGCGGCACCTGTAACCCATTTCCTGCACACGCCTGTGCACGGTGGCTCTAGATGTTTCTACTCCAGACTCAGTCCACTCCTTCCGCAGGTCCCCCAAGGTCTGGAATCGGCCCTTCTCCACAATCTTCCTCAGGGTCCGGTCACTTCTTCTCGTTGTGCAGCGTTTTCTGCCACACTTTTTCCTTCCCACAGACTTCCCACTGAGGTGCCTTGATACAGCACTCTGGGAACAGCCTATTCGTTCAGAAATGTCTTTCTGTGTCTTACCCTCTTGCTTGAGGGTGTCAATAGTGGCCTTCTGGACAGCAGTCAGGTCGGCAGTCTTACCCATGATTGGGGTTTTGAGTGATGAACCAGGCTGGGAGTTTTAAAGGCCTCAGGAATCTTTTGCAGGTGTTTAGAGTTAACTCGTTGATTCAGATGATTAGGTTCATAGCTCGTTTAGAGACCCTTTTAATGATATGCTAATTTTGTGAGATAGGAATGTTGGGTTTTCATGAGCTGTATGCCAAAATCATCCGTATTAAGACAATAAAAGACCTGAAATATTTCAGTTAGTGTGCAATTAATCTAAAATATATGAATGTTAAATTTGTATCATTACATTATGGAAAATAATGAACTTTATCACAATATGCTAATATTTTGAGAAGGACCTGTATTTCAATCTCACAATACACAATATTATACTTCTTTATTGCCGGCTGTTCAGTACTTTGAATAACATTAAGTAAAATGTACTTATTTTCTCTCAATGACTAAAGCCTTAGAGATTTTTTGTTTCTCAAAAGTGCTTTGTCAAGCATTTTCTGTCCTATTCTAATCTTTTGAACATGACTGCATGTGTTTTGGCAAAATAGTATACTGCATTTTTATATGAAAAGTCCAAAAATGGTTGCAATTTAAAACCGAGGGTTGCTTCTGTGTCATTTGTGGTCTTCAACACATTCTTTTATAAAAAGCTATTTACATTGGAATAGTTGAAGCACCATTATTCAGAAGAACGTATTTAAATTAAAGTTTAATACCGTCTAACCATTAATGGTATTTGCTATTTTTTCCTTAATATTCTTCAGTCCTTCTTCAGTAAATCTGATGACACATTTCATCCACCAACAAAGGCAGCAGGCTCCATCCACCTCCTCTTCTACGGTGGTTCCTCCAGGGACAAAACGTTTTGTCTCCCACTCGCACATCTCCGTCAAGCACATGACCCGCAAGACAAATGAGCACCACAACATAATTAGTCCACAGGGAGGAGTGATTAATGTGCGTAAAGTTTGTGATGAAGGACTCTGTCTGTGCGGCTTGGCTGTTTTCTATACGAGTCCTGAATTGAATGCAGGTGTTCCTGTCCTGTAGGCAGGAAAGGGTGGATTATTCTGACTGTTTGTGGGATAGAAATAACAAAGCAAAAAACAACATGGCATACTAATTTGGATCTTTTGAGCGATGTAAAATTTACTGGAGGAGTGTTAAATGTCTCCTGATCAGCTGCCTCATCCTTTGCAGGACCTTCGACATTTTAAGTCAAAGAAGACCGACAGAGGGAGTCTGCAGGAAGGATGGATCAGCACCCAGGACCCCATCATGTGCTCGTACAAACTGGTTACAGTTAAGTTTGAAGTGTGGGGACTGCAAACACGTGTGGAACAGTTTGTGCATAAGGTCAGTATGACAAAACCCCTGCAATGGATTTAGTTTTTTTTTGCACCCTCACTTAATCTTTTTATATATTGTCAAACATTTTGGTCCCTGCAGATCGCTATCTCAGTGCCTGAGGCTTTCGGGTTTTTTTTTTACTCTGGGAACATATAATCGCAGAACTGAACAAAATCTGCTGTTTTCTAATCACCCTTTTCAATGTCTGCCCTGGTCACCTCTTACTGTTAGTCCTGCCAGCAACATTTAAGCCTAATATCCCTTATTTCCCAGAAGCATTTATCCTTAGGTCAAACTATCCCGTTTTGCTTCTTGCCTGAGGCTCACTTTGACACACACATACGTACACACAGTCAGTGTGACTCATGTTAATCAACTGTTTCTGTGGACAAGTAGAATCACTAGCGACAAAAACATGTTTTCAGAGTTTCACCTTCAGGTTTAAGTTAATATGATTTACATCCTCTCACCTTGAACTGCATCCTTCGCACCGTCCGCTGTGATTTCACCTTTTTGTATTCTAACTGTCCACAGGTGATACGAGATGTCCTGCTTCTAGGACACAGGCAGGCCTTTGCGTGGGTGGATGAATGGGTTGGTAAGTCTTTTACTGAAGGCAGCAACAGGAATAAGAAAGTTCTGGTTAGTTTTTGTCTTCAGGTCAACCATTTTGAAATACATAATGAGGCCAAGTTTTGAATGTTTTTTTAAAAATAAAACTAATAGTGTTAATTTGATAAGAACAAAATGATGAAAATGCAAATGTTTTGCAAAAGTATTCATACTCTTTGGAATGTTTTTGCACAGCTATTTTGCAAAAAACAAATGAACAAATTGCTAATTCTCCTTTGCATAACAGCTCGAGTTCAATCAGATTAGATGTTAAGCATCTGTCAGCGTCTGTTTTTAGGTGTTTTCCGATATTCACACAAATATGCTTCTGATCTAAATAATTTGATCGTTTCTCTGGTTGTATATTTAGGGTCATTGTGATGAACCGATGCCAAAATCTTTTGAAGCCTCTAACTAGGTTTTTATCCAGGGTTTCCCTGTATTTAGCTCTATACATCTTGTGACCGGCTCTGTCCCTGCTGAATAAAACTGTTATAACAGCACCAAGTTTCAACATGGGGATGGCTTTCGCTTCACACTCAATGTTTTGCATGTCCAAAATCGAACAAAGGTTCGATTTTGGACTCGTCTGATCAGGGGAACCTTCTTCAACATGTTTGCTCTGTCCCTACAGCCTTGTTGCGAACTGCTAATGTGACTTCTTAAGGTCGCTTTCTTTCTTTTTCCATTTTTCAATAAGGACCAGATTTGTAGATTGCAGAACTAATAGCTGTTGTTTCAACAGATTCTCCTACCTGAGCTTCGAATCTCTGGAGCTCCTCCAGAGTTACCATTGACCTCTTGAGCTGTTTTTGTTGGGCTATCATTTACAATCTTTCTTGAAAACACTAAGGTTTGCTGCTGCATCATGAAAAAATGTAAAAAGTTTTGAAAATGAATTAGAATAGAAACTTAAGAGCTAATGTGAACTATTGTGACTACCTAATTAGTTTGCCCTTCAGCCAATGTGCTCCTGACATCCCAGTAAGACAATGGTAAGCATAACATTAAATTGTGACTCTTCTGTGCCTTGCAAAGATTTTGGCTCTTCTGATCAAAGTTTTTGTCCCATAAAACAACTATTACCCGATCTTTGAAAGATTTTAAACTATTATTAAAGAGAACGTGTTTCCTTGAAATTCCTTGAAACAAAATAGAGGCTGGAGTTTATAACTCACAAATCAGCCAACAGTGTTTCAGGTCTTGTTTGAAGGATTTTTATACTCATAGCTCTGTGAAGTCCTTGACCTGTGTATTACAAATGCACCTTATCAAGATTTTTTTAGTACAGTTCAGGTTTGAAGGGCAGTGAGGCCATGGTCCAACCATTTTCTTGTACATGTGATGTTATTTTGTGCTCTTTCTGTAATAAAAGGGCTTCTCATTCCATTTCTTGCTCTTCTGCAACCAAATGAAATGTTTGAAAAAAATATTTGAAGGTATTTACTTTAATGTGTTCTTGCCTTTATTGTAGAAATCCTCTTTAAATAAGAAGATAAAAGTTTAGGATGAAAGCAATTTTTTTTTTTTATAAAATTTTGCAAATTTTTACTCGAACCGTTTTTTTTTTTTATTATTGTTGCCAAAAAGTCCCAGAAGAAAAAGGGATTTTAATGGGAAAAATCAACATCTTCATGTTTCACAGGGGTCTTATTTGTGCTGGTTTTGCAGTACACCACTGCTCCAAAATCAGCAAAAACTGTTTTCTTAAGGTCTTTCGCATTTCAGCTGACTTTTCTTTTTAGCTATGTAATGAGTCATGTACTTAAAAAGTTTCATATATTCTTTGTTAACTTGACACCAGCTATCTTTTCTATTGAATTAATATGTCAATGCCAGAGTGTTGGCAGAGTGCAGATTAAAAAGGCTCAGACTGCTGACTGTTGAAAAAGTTTTAAACATAGTTTCTACAAAAATCTTTGAATTGCCTTGTGTATGTGTTGTGTTTATGTCTACACAAAAAAAAACTTGCTTTGCCTCTTAGATGGAATTGCAGTTTTTTATTCCAATCACAGTTTGTGTTCATTTCTCTGTTCCATCAGATATGACCATGGAGGAGGTGAGGGAGTATGAACGTGCCACTCAGGAAGCTACCAATTTAAAAATTGGCACCTTCCCCCCAGCCATCTCTATCTCAGAGACCCCACTGCCGTCCAGCACCCGCAGCGGCCCCAACAGTGCCCCGTCCACTCCCCTCTCCACTGAAGCTCCAGACTTTCTGTCTGTGCCCAAAGAGCGGCCCAGAAAAAAGTCCGCTCCGGAGACCTTGACCCTGCCTGATCCTGGCCGCAGGGATTCACTCTTCAAGCTGCCAAGTTTTTTCTCCTGGAACTCCAGTCCACAGCCCGAATGAGAGTAGGGCCTTGACCTCAACCTGTGGATCAGTAGAGGATGCCTGCTTTGCACATCCAACAAAGCCCCCACTCCCCATGGCCAGTTTAAGCGACGGAGGCTTTTCACAGATCTGGACATCACTGCCCCCTCAGTAGAATTGCCAGTGTCACAGCTCTCAGAAAGTCTTTACAGGTAGACAGTTCGCCCCCTCCAAAAACCTCGGTCCTGTGAAGTGTAAAAGCAAAGTTTGTTCCAACAAGAACACAGAAAAGCAGCTGCAGAGTCTCCATTCACATCTTAGATTTAGAAGAACACCTGTCCCAGTTTGCAGGGTCTTGATAAGATATTTAGAGTTTCAGTCAGTACATATAAACTTAACATGTACAGAATTTGATTTTTGCTGTTTCACATTCTCACATCTCTGACTTTTGTAACCTGGAGCCTTTTATTCAGTGTTTGTGTTTATGCAGTGGAAAAGGTTTTGACCGATTTTGTTGAACAATGTGACAGTTAAGTGATCGAGTAATCTTGTATATACTGTATGAACATGAATTACTCAAAACAATGTCAGCACTTAAAAAAGATTTTAACCTGTGACAAAGCTGCCATGTCTTCTGTTGTGTAGTTTGACAGACTGTTTTGTTGGTGTGCATTTATAGTGACTTACCTCTGCCATATTATTTTCTCCTGGTGCCATAATTTGACATTGAGCTGTCTTTAAAATATTTGTCAATGGATTGATTTGTCATACTGGGTGTGTTTTAACCAAGGTTTTATTAAGTGCTAATGTGATGTTATTTAGCTGCTATATGCATTCTGTTCATTTTCAAGTAAAAATAAGTTTTGTATGCAGTAAATCAAATTAAATTATATCCAAAACTAGTAGTTTTAACTGTAAGGAGTCTTTATTAATGAGTAAATACCTCCAAGCTGACTTACAGATTACAATGTCTAGCAAAGATATTTATACACCTATTGTTCATATTGTATATGTATGCACACATCTGGAAAGCATAGCATGCATTGTATTACCCAATTACTCTGATACCCCTAAATAAAGCCCAGATACTTTGAAAAGACAGATATTGGTAAAGAGAGAACACCTGTGTGTAATTTAATCTCATAAATACAGCTGACAATAAAACTGATGTTTACAGAGGTTCTTCTGCCAATCAGATTGAGATGCAGCTGTTTTGCAAAGAAGAATGGGCAAATATGTTGTCTCTAGACATGCAAAGCTGATTGACTTACCCGAAAATCTACAGCTACAGGGGTATGAATACTTTAAGAAGGCACTGTATCGGGTAGAAAGTGAAACTAAAAAGATGAAACCCCATTTATCCAATTCTCTATTAAAACTGTTATATAAATTGCATTATTTCTGCATTTTGTTTTTCATTTTTGCATTAGGACGTATATATTTTGTAGGATAAAGAAATAACAGTTTTACACAGTGTGGTTGAACATTTTATTTGCAAAGAAATGAAGACCTGAGTCACAGGAATGGGAAAATACATGAAACACAAGCATTTACAAAGCAGCTGGACAGTAAGCTTAAGTCAAGACAAACGCAAATATTTAAATGAGTTATAAATGTCAAGGTTTCATTTGGTTTTGCCCTCTAAATATAGTTTATATCAAAATAAATATTAAGTGTTTTAATGGATGTGTTTGCACATAATCCATGTGAAACTCTAGGACAAACATCAGACGACACTTCAAGAAAATATAAAGGTAACAGCAGGTAAACTGAATACAAAATGTGCCAAGTTTCATTGTGAAGTTCATCCTCTGAAACAAATTCATCACAAATATATGAATGTTAAATTTTCATCATGACATTATGGAAAATAATGAACTTTATCACAATATGCTAATATTTTGAGAAGGACCAGTATGTCAGCGGATCTGTGATGCTTTGGGCATATTTGAAGTGCAACAATATTTTCAATTCAAATTCTGTGCCCAACACATAACCAAATCAACATTTACTGATCCCCAGACGAAAAATCGTCCATCTAAATCCTCACACCTAAATCCTATAAAAGGTTGTGGGATGACCTAAGAGAGGAGAGAGCATAATGGAGGATCCAAGACTTTTGACAATTTGGAGAGATTGTGCAAAGAGGAGTTGTCAAAGCTACAGCAATAAGAACGTAATTTATTTTATTTTCCATGTATCTTTACCAGAAGCTTCAGTAAATGTGACCAGCACTGGATGTTGTTAAGCAGAATCTGATGCTGATTACACGCTTAGGATGGTGCTCAACTATTTTATTGAGTTCAAACACACAGTATGTTATTGGGTATGAAAAGCCAAAATGGGCATCAGAGTGGATAAGTGGTGGCATCAACCCATATCAACTGAGTCACACAAAACAGCAAGTGAACGTTACCAGACAGAAAAAGGCATTTTAGACACATTATCAGCTTTTTTTTTTTAAGAATTGTTTTTCACCCTAGTTGCCTTTTTTTGTTGTCTTTTTGTTCTTTGCAAGTAGGCAGACAGGAAAAGAGGTGAAGAGAGGGGGATGGCAGGTCGCAGTGGCCAAGATTTGGCCGTGCCCCACATAATCAGCTTTGATAGGATCTGGCAGGGGTCATATTTTGGGTTTGGATAAGGCAACACTGTGCAATTGCTTGGTATGTGGGACGTCTGAGATGGCAGGTAATAGCATAGGAAGACTACCTGGCCTCATGTATACTCAAAATGTGACCCCTAACAAACTCAATCAAGGGTTAAAGCTGCACACCGATGTATCTAGCAGGCATTAAGTGGGTCTGCTGAACTGTGCTCACTGTTATGACGGCCCAACACTGCATATAACATTTTTTGACTTGCAATGCCTTCTGATGCCCCTTCTAGACAAGCTAGCGGCCATTGCTGGTCTGCATGTGTGACAAATGACGTCCAAGTTCAAGAATTTCTCCTGAGTATCCAACTTGCTGCTTAATTTTTGGTCACTAACTGAATCTTCAGGAAAAGTGATCATAGTGACACCAGAGCCTTCATGACCTACTTGCTTTAGTGAACCCGGTGGACCTAAAGAGGATGTGGCTATTCTCCATTATCTCTTGTGTGGTTTGAAAATTTTTATAATTGCAAAATGTTGAAAATAGAACCCTTTTTGAACACCATCGGGTGACAGTAGATTATCTATAGAATCTGATTAATAACGAAAACGAACATGTCATTGTTGGGGCTCATACGAGTCGAAAGGTTCAAGCATGATACTTAAACTCCGAGACTGAAATGGTTTCCTGGGTGATCTAAACCTAAATTAAATTAATGAAAAAATATATAAAACTTTCAAAATAAGAGTAAATGATACACCAACATATGATCTGTATATGTTATTTTTCCACTTTAACATATATAAACACCCAAATAAACCCAGTCAGGTTAGTGCAATTAGGCATTAGGCATATATAAAGGCGTGTGAATGCCTCATTTGCTTTGTTTTTTTATTCATCATCTCCCCTTATGGTCTTCCCCAAGGTCATCTGTTCTCCGTTCCTCCTTAATGTTCCGCATAACGTTGAGGAAGAACTCGTACCAGAAAAAAGTGAAGCCCGTGGACAGAGCAGCCTTCAAAAGGCTCGGAGAGAGGCCTTTAAAGAAGCCTCGGATCCCTTCCTCTTTGGCTATTTGAACCGCGCAGTCTGTCAGGCCTCTGTACGTCTGCACCTGTACGGCAAGAGCAGAAACACATGAGGTCATGGTTTATTGCTTCAACAGGACGAAAGGTGCAGCAGAGGAGCTCACCTTTCCAAAGCGAGCTCGGGCTTTCTCAAAGCCCCCCACCTGCAGCCTCTTTTTGAACAAATCAAAGGGGTATGTGAGGGTTTTACTGATCATTCCAGCTCCACTGCCGCATATCAGGCTTCTCACGTTTCCTTTAAAAAGAAAAAAAAAAAATGGACACACGAAAATCATCTCCATATATGCGTGAAGATATGAAGCTATATTTCACGTGGCTTAGCTGAGTCTGACATTGGTTTCTTTAAGGATTATAGTGTCTGCTCTGAAATTATCACATGAAAGGATAAACAGAATTTAATAATAAATCCTGTCAATGTAAATTTGATGCTAAATCTAAGAACTCATAAGGGAAAAAGATTCAGAATGTCAATTTTACCTGAAAAAAAAAAAAAAAAAAAAAAAACCTAAATGCTAATTAATTTAGATTTCATCTCCAGTGTTGGGTCTGGTATCTCACCTTCCTCTCGACAATGCAGTTGACCTAATAAGATTCTCTACGGGCTTCTTGTCTGGTGAATCTGCTGCCCAATGAAGCACAATCATACCATGGTCACTGAACCAGGTATTGGTATTTTTGGCAGTGTGAACAGGTGCCAAGTCCTGCTGGAAAATTAAACCAGCATCTCCATAAAGCTCGAAGGCAAAGGGAAGCATGAAGTGCCGTAAATGTTCCTGGTAGACGGCTGGGCTGACTTTGGACTTGTTAAAATACAGTGGACCAACACCGGCAGATAACATGGCTCCCCACATCATCACTGACTGTGGAAACTCCTAACTGGAGGTCAAGCAACTTAGATTTGGTGCATCCCCATGACATCTCCAGTCTCTGGTACCTTGATTTCTAAATAAAAATCTAAAATTTATTTATCTGAAATGAGGACTACAGAGCACTAGGCAACATCCGAGTACTTTTTCTCCTTAGCTCAGGTAAGATGCTTCTGTTTCTGGTTCAGATGTGGTTTAACACAAGGAATATGATAGTTGTAGCCCACATCCTGAATATGTCTTTGAGGTGGATCGTGCATCACTGACTCCAGCCACAGTCTACACCTTTAACAAGCTTTGTTTTTGCACCACACTTCTTCCTTCAACTTAACTTTCCAATAATATGTTTAAACACAGCACTTTGCAGACAAGATAGTCATACATTTACTACTACAGTACCTTAGTATACAGAGGGGAACATCAACTAAATGACTGGAGCTTTCCAGGTCTAACAGTTACAAAACAATTTAAAGCGCTTGCCCTTCACTACCATGCTTCACAGTTGGTATGACATACAGTATTTATGGTATTAATATGTTTGGTTTCAGAGAAATGTAGCACCTTGTATTATACCCAGACATCCCTACCTTGGCCTTGTCTACCCTTATATTTTCTAAGATGTTTTAAGTTAGTGGTAAAACAAGCAAACATCCAAAAGATCTACTTTCACTGAGGTGCTCTCACCTGATTACATAAAAAAAATCAAAATTTCTAAGAAAGCAGTAGAAATGTACTTATTTTTGTGCACACTGTTTCTGAATGTTAGATTGTGTTATTAAATAAATTTTGACATACTGAAATGTCCATCCATCCATTGTCTATACAGGGTCACTGGTGCTTTTCTCCAGTGGTCATACTGAAATATGTCTAGTATAAATTGTTGCTCAACGACTTGAGATATTAACCCAAATAATTTAACCAATTATTTTTTATAATGGGCTGAAATGTTTAACATTGGAATTAACTGACTGTAAGCCTTTTTGGTCAGCGTACTTTAACTGATCCCGAATCTTAGCAGTTTCTCTCATACCAGGAATGCCAACTAAAGCCCAACAAACCCTGTGGGCTCTTCACTGACCTCCTGAATCTCTGGATGTAGATGAAGGACCTGACAGCTGTTTAAAGACATTATAGAAGAAGAACTGCAGTCCAGCATAAGGAAACACTGCCACCAGGGTTGGAGACAGGCCGCGGTAAAACGTCATTGGTCCCTCGAAGCGCCACATCGTAGACACAGCATACCGCAAGTTGCTGTACACCTGAGAATACAGGAATCGGGTTTAAAATCATAGGGTACCAATGCATCATTTAGTTCGAATTTACTACATTTATGACCAAAATTGGTTGAAATGAGCACAGACTAAACAGCAAAGGATAAGTTAACTGATGCATACGCATTTATGGATAAAACCTTCAGTCAAACTGCAATTTTACTGCCTATCATGTTTCCTGTCTTATCAATGGATACATCTACTCCCAGATAGTAATCTGGGCATGGTAAGTAAAATAGGAAATTTGTCTTTCTTGTATGTCAACGAAAAAGTAGAGGAGCCTTTTCCAGCCAGCTTATTTAACTGAACATTTAACATATACAGGTCCTTCTCAAAAAATTAGCATATTGTGATAAAGTTCATTATTTTCTATAATGTAATGATGAAAATTTAACATTCATATATTTTAGATTCATTGCACACTAACTGAAATATTTCAGGTCTTTTATTGTCTTAATACGGATGATTGTGGCATACAGCTCATGAAAACCCAAAATTCCTATCTCACAAAATTAGCATATTTCATCCGACCAATAAAAGAAAAGTGTTTTTAATACAAAAAAACGTCAACCTTCAAATAATCATGTACAGTTATGCACTCAATACTTGGTCGGGAATCCTTTTGCAGAAATGACTGCTTCAATGCGGCGTGGCATGGAGGCAATCAGCCTGTGGCACTGCTGAGGTCTTATGGAGGCCCAGGATGCTTCGATAGCGGCCTTTAGCTTATCCAGAGTGTTGGGTCTTGAGTCTCTCAACGTTCTCTTCACAATATCCCACAGATTCTCTATGGGGTTCAGGTCAGGAGAGTTGGCAGGCCAATTGAGCACAGTGATACCATGGTCAGTAAACCATTTACCAGTGGTTTTGGAAATGTGAGCAGGTGCCAGGTCGTGCTGAAAAATGAAATCTTATTCTCCATAAAGCTTTTCAGCAGATGGAAGCATGAAGTGCTCCAAAATCTCCTGATAGCTAGCTGCATTGACCCTGCCCTTGATAAAACACAGTGGACCAACACCAGCAGCTGACACGGCACCCCACACCATCACTGACTGTGGGTACTTGACACTGGACTTCTGGCATTTTGGCATTTCCTTCTCCCCAGTCTTCCTCCAGACTCTGGCACCTTGATTTCCGAATGACATGCAGAATTTGCTTTCATCCGAAAAAAGTACTTTGGACCACTGAGCAACAGTCCAGTGCTGCTTCTCTGTAGCCCAGGTCTGGGGAATGCGGCACCTGTAGCCCATTTCCTGCACACGCCTGTGCACGGTGGCTCTGGATGTTTCTACTCCAGACTCAGTCCACTGCTTCTGCAGGTCCCTCAAGGTCTGGAATCGGTCCTTCTCCACAATCTTCCTCAGGGTCCTGTCACCTCTTCTCGTTGTGCAGCGTTTTCTGCCACACTTTTTCCTTCCCACAGACTTCCCACTGAGGTGCCTTGATACAGCACTCTGGGAACAGCCTATTCGTTCAGAAATTTCTTTCTGTGTCTTACCCTCTTGCTTGAGGGTGTCTATAGTGGCCTTCTGGACAGCAGTCAGGTCGGCAGTCTTACCCATGATTGGGGTTTTGAGTGATGAACCAGGCTGGGAGTTTTAAAGGCCTCAGGAATCTTTTGCAGGTGTTTAGAGTTAACTCGTTGATTCAGATGATTAGGTTCATAGCTCGTTTAGAGACCCTTTTAATGATATGCTAATTTTGTGAGATAGGAATTTTGGGTTTTCATGAGCTGTATGCCAAAATCATCCGTATTAAGACAATAAAAGACCTGAAATATTTCAGTTAGTGTGCAATGAATCTAAAATATATGGATGTTAAATTTTCATCATGACATTATGGAAAATAATGAACTTTATCACAATATGCTAATTTTTTGAGAAAGAGCTGTATTCTGCATCACTGTAAAATGACCAGAAATACAACGATTTATTAAAAGAAAACATAATATGAGTGAGCATAGCCCTTTAATCAGATTGCTTGTAGAACTATAATAGTCTGCCATGCTGGGGTTCACCGTGCTTCTGACCAAACTATATCTATCAGTCACATTTCACTGTAGTCATTGTTGACTGCCAGGTGCCCAAGTCTTGTAACTAGAGAAAAGTCCCATATCAGTACCCTTACACTGCCACACCTGACAGCTGTTTCCAGACATTGGGACACTGTTAAGCAGCAACTGGTGGGGGGAGAGGCACTGCGTACCTCCATGCAGCAGGCGAAACGGTGGTCACTCCTGCATCATCTCTGGCATTTTATTAACAAGACTTTTTAAACAGCAACAGTATAGCAGAACATTGTAGCGGTTTTGAAACTGTCGCTTTTAAACCCTTGATATGGTTTTATGCCGGTAATAGGCCCATGCTTAATTTCAACACATACTGCAACAATCAACAAAACCCAAACATAACCCCACAAACATCTGGGAACACCTGGGAACAACTGTCAAGTACGTTAGTGGAGGAGTAAAGTAGGGCTTCTTCTGTAGCCTCAAGACCTGAGCACCTTGCAGTCAATAATGAACTCCACTATGAAATGCTATGTGTGAGATCATGCAACTGAGTGGTAAATCTGGGTAGAAGCTGGCAAATAAAATGATATTCTGATACCCAGCACAGCAAAGAGCATACTAGTGTTATAAGTTGTCTTTTTTAACCAAACTACTTAGTTTTTGTTAAATTTACAGTGACGCAGAGAAATATGGTGTTCATCTGATACCATGAAAATATGTGCTGAGGACCACATGTTTATTTATTTTAATATGATGACTAAATTATTTGAAGTGAAAGGGAGTAAACCTAATTTTAGCCATAACTAACATGTATTATTTAACTATTACCTAAATAATAAAGATATTCTGAAGAATAAATAATAATATTAGCTGACAGCTACAGCATAAAGAAGAGTAATTTTCTACCTTGGGTTCTCCCTGAGCTGCAAAGCGTGTCCTCAATGTGTCCAGAGGCTGGCAGGCCACCGTAGCAGAGCAGGCTGCCAAGCCGCCACAGAAAAAATGAACTCCCGATGTCCGACTGTCATATGGCGTCGACTTGTGAACCACCTCGGTCAGAAACTCAAAACTGACAAACTGCAAATCACAAACGCACAACCAGTTTGAGGATTTTGAAATGAAAATGTTTTTATTGATGTCCTAACATGCAGTTTCCCATTCCAAATGTGTACCTGGACGGCCCCGTAGCAGATGGAGAGAAGCTGTGCTGGAATGTGACCCTTCCAGAAAGCAGAGAGACCCTCCTCTGAGTAAATCCTTCGAGATGCCTGAAATATTCCCCAATATTTTCCTTCGGGTCTTTGTGAAGACACCCGCTCTATCTGCAGCTGAGGGGAAAAAGGGTTTCCTCTAAGTATTTGTGATGTAAACTACATGGTTACATCTTCTTAAACCAAATTAGGTGATGATAAGAATGCACATATTTCAGATCCATCACATCCTTCCACTATAAAAGGAAAAAGAAATGAACCACCATGATGACAGTGCTCAGTCAAAAATGGAATGGACTGTTTTTTAACACTCCTCTGTCACCATGGATGCAGCAGTCATATTACACAATCAGGAAGTTAAACAATTACCTGAAATCTGATTTTAATTACATCAAATGGGCTGATGAGGGCTCTGGTGACCATCCCAGCAGCTGATCCAGAAAGGGCTGCCTCTTCTGGGGTAGGTGCTGCAGTCTGAGCCCTGGGGTCATATCCCACCATGTCTCGACTGCACTTTTATTAACACTCAGGAGAGGAAAATCAAAACTATTTAATTTGAGCACAACTTAGTTTGAAATAACACGGCGCGTGTTTTTGTTTTTTCGTATATGATGTAAAACATGATGTAAAATTGTACTAAATATAAATCAACAATGACACCATGTGGAGGACAGGGAGGGGAAACCTGGGTCGAGCTAAGCTAGGCTAACAACAGTGCAGCTGTTCAGGTTCCTTCAATAAGAAACGTAGACAGATTTTACCTTATAATCAAAATCCCTCATCAATGTAACAGCAGACGCCCAGCACAACAAATTCACAGTCAACACAAGAGACAACAGTTGTATTCGGCTAACCTTTAACTACTCTTTAACACTTCCGTTCTGTAAAACAGCGCATGCGCTGTCTTTCAAAGCTAAAATGTCGCGACAAGATCATCTTTGGCTCCATAGACATTAATGTTTGGCTCATACTGAACCAAACTACCGTGTATACATTTTAGTACATTTTAAGGGTTTTCTGTTGAAACAGATATAAAAAAAAATAAATAACAACATCCAGGGTTTGTTACGTTTCTTATTTTGAAGAAATATGGAACAGTAGATTGCAAGGAAAATTTGACTCCATGGAAAAGTAGACTCATGAGAACGGATCGTCTGTCTGTGTCGCCACCATATTGTGAGTGGCCTTTTTTTTTATTAAGACAAAATGTTCTGTACCAATAAAATAAGAGTGCTTATTATTATTATTATTATCAATAATAATAACTAAATCACGTTTTCCAGAGCAATGGTCTTTAAAAACAATACAAAAATGTTTTAAATACAAAGAAATAAAATATAATTTTTTTCAGAATGAGAAAATATTTAATGTTGTTTATTTGTTTTTGTTTTTTAAATCAATTTTAGATTATGTTTCCGTTTTATTTATTTATTTTCATATTTGGCTTAATCTTTTAAGGGCTGTCTTTGTAAGTTTCAAAGTAATTGGATATTATTTTATAGCTATCAATAACAATAATGAAACAATGAGCATATAATATGGCATATAAAAAGTATTCACCAAATAAATTGAACGGTAACTTTGGTGCTCCTTCACCCTGTTTCCTGAAGCGAACTTGTCACTCACAACATGGCGCCGGGCTTACGTATTGTTTCTACCGGATAAGAAAGCCGTAAAAGCCTCCATGAGAAACATTGCATAGGAATTTAGGGAGCAAACATGTACAAAATATTGTTCGATTTAATAAAACAAAATTAACTCATAGAATTTAATTACATGCATACGCATATTAAAGAAATTACACCGTTATAAACCATCTCCATAACAGTTGGTAACGGTCATTTTTTTTGCCAACCGCCAATACACTCAAGAAGAAGAAGAAGAAAAACTCCTATGGGAAGAAGACACTCATCTTGACGGTAGTAGTTGATCTTCTGAGAGCGAGAACCGAGTCGATGTAAGTCTGCTTTTGACTCAAGTGGTATGATCAGCCCAGATGCGTTAAATAGGTACATTTTCTCTCAGACTTGACAATTTAAAGCCAATTCAGGCTGCGTAAGGGTACTAACAGCTCGACATAGTTCAGGTTTATGCGTTTGAATGCGTTGTTAAGGTTTTGTTTAGATTGAAACCTGATTGCCATTCTTTAGCAAGGCGCATCTCATCCGAAGCACAAACTATGGCCAGCAAAGATTTTTATCAGTTAGAAAACAGGCATTATAATTTTATTTGAGAACTGTCGATTTATCATGGGGAAAAATAATGCGCGCCGAAATATAACTCTAGATGTTTCCACTCAAATAACGTTTTTTGCCAACTTTTTTTGACTAGCTTTTAAAAACTAAATACTATTTGCACATGTCCTGCCCAGATGTATGCTGGCAAGTTTCAGCTGACCAGAAATCGCCTAAAGCCTTTCTATCCCGCATTGAATGAGCTGAGTGGAGCAGCCGGTTTGATGACTCCACAGGATTTGGTGTTTTGTTATCCCGGGTTATCTGTTCTTTGAAAAAGACCTGTTGCGTTAACCCTGTCCGATCTTTACAGAGTGAAAGCTCCCTGGTGATTTTGTACCTTACCATCTATAATGGAAAACTCCAGCGAGGACTATAGGATCCAGTCATTTGACGTGGATACACAGAAACTGCTAAAAACAGCCTTGAAAGGTCAGCAATTTATTTTACTGCGATTTTCAAATAATTAGATTTGCCTGCCTCTATTGAAAATTGTTGTAAATCACACTTGACTTGTGCAGACATATTTTTAAAAGCCCTCTTCTTTTTTTCAGATCCAAGTTCTCTGGACCTGGAGAAGGTATCCAACATCATTGTGGACCAGTCTTTAAAGGACCCATTGTTCAGCAAGGAGGCTGCCCGTATTTGCTACACAATTGTGCAGGTAAGATGGCACTGATGGCACTCAGCTTTGTACACATATTTGGTCACTTTATAACCACAAATTTTAGTACTTCGTTTTGGGATCCTGCGTCAGATCGACATAAAGCGGAATATAATTACGAAGTGAAGGCCTTGTATTTAGGACTCTTTACTCTGAAACCCCTTAATAAAACTTGTTGGAGAAAGTGGTGGAGGAGCTTATACAACAATATCCCACCTCCCATTGTGCTGTTCGGTTCCTTATAGGAAATGGAAGGAGTACAGGCGCAATTCAAGACATGCCTGTCCACCTGAACTGACAGATTGGCAGGGAGAACATTAGTTAGAGAAGCAGCTGACTGTGGAGGAGCTGCAGAGATCCAACACTGGGATGGGAAATTCTGTTGAGCGGGTTGGTTGTCAGGGTTCCCTCCACAGTCTTGAAAAGTATGAAAAAGTTTGGGAATTTGATTTATGATTGTTTTTTTCTTGCCTAAGTTTGGATAAAAATAGAGAAATAAAAATTTGCTTTGAAACAATACATTTTCAGATTATATTGATGAATATGTGGGTTACCTTCTTTGTGTCTGATTTTCCACATAAAAACTCATGCTTTAGCTCAGGTTCTTCTTAGTTTGTTGGTTAGAGTTAATGATGGGATGCAGAGATGTATGCAAAAGAATTGACTCACAAAGCTCAATGAATATTTAAGCATCACTATTTTGAATACTGTTTGTAAAAAGTGTAAAAATACTTCATGATTTTGATTCCACTTCAGAATAATGCACCAATATGTTGCTCTATCAAAGCAACTCTTAATAAAATACATAAAAGCATATGGTTGTAATGTAACAATCTGTACAAACTCAAGGGGTGCAAATACTTTATCAAGGCGGTATATGTCCTCCCTTGATTTCCTTTTCTAGGCTGAGGCCAAGCAAAACAATGGAACCGTGTTTAGGAGTCACCTGCTGAACCGCCTGCAGCAGGAGTTCAAGGAGCGCGAGCAGATGAGGAAACGCTCACTGCAGGAGTGGGTTGGCTACGTCACGTTCATCTGCAACGTCTTTGACTACATCAAAGTATGAGCCACGCACGGTTTATGCTGTTTCACTGTGATTTCTCTAGAAGATAGTTACATTTTGCTCTCACATTACCTTGTGGATTTTAATCAAGGTCTATATTTTGACATCTGTGTGTCTGTGTATCAGGTGAACAACATGTCGATGGTGGCCCTGGTTCTGCCTGTGTATGAATGTCTGATGAGGCTGGCCGAACCAGATGCTCTGCTGAACGAGGAAGAGGTTCGGTTACCTTCATGTGTCTTAAATGAATGCATCTCGGTTATAGAGAAGTAGCTTATCAGTTTTCACTTTTTGTTTTTGTTGATGAGGAAGACTTAGTTCCTCGTTTTTTAAATGGGGATATTTCTTATTTCTTAAGCTGTAATATCGGCCCACACCGCCAACCAAAATGTTCAGTAGATATGTAAACTACCATCACTGCTTGCGATGGCCATGGTCGCAGGTCAATCTTGTGTCTGTGTTGATTTGGCCATAACTTTAGGATCATTACCCTACAGAAAGACCAATTGATGACTTGTTTTTAGTTTACTAGCAGAGGCTAACAGATTTATACTTAAAACCCCTGGTTATTCAAAGAACTCATGATGCTCTCTAGCAAAGTTCATTTGGTTTGTGGAGTAGAAATAGGCCCACAGCACCACAGATCCTCCACTATACTTACCAGAGATGCTTATCCACATATTCATTTACAAAATTTGAGTTCTAGACTGTGCTCTGTGCAGTCCAGATGTCTCGTTTTATTCCTTTGATTTTTTTTTTTAATCATTCCTTCTTTCCTCTGCAGGTGGAATGCTTGGTGCTGCAGCTGCATCGCATAGGAGAGCAGTTGGAGGAGGTGAGCAGCCAGCGGATGGACGAGCTGTTCTTCCTGCTGAGGGACGGCTTTCTCCTAGAGGAGGGCCTGACCTTCATGGCTCGACTTCTGCTCCTGGAGATCCTGGAGTTCAGGGCCGGCGGCTGGATGCTCAGCAGCACCGCCCACAAGTATTACTACAGTGAAATCGCCGACTGAGAGAGGGGCGCTGAGCCGACAGAGAACTTCACGCACCTTGGACACTTAGCTTTAGTCACCACTGATTATAATACCAGCAGCTTCATGGCAGGAAACGGCGGTAAAGACTTTAATTTTTGCTGCATAGTTTCTTGCGTTTGATCAAGGCCTAAATGTGATGGATGTGGAATGTGCAATTGTCAAAGATTGTATTTAAGATTTTTGCCACATTCATGCACACTTTGGCGTAAATAAGTTTCTTTTACAGTTTGAAAATCGAGAAGCTGAACATTTTTAAACCCTTTTTGTATTCCTGTTTTGTAGGAACATTTTCTCTTAAGTTCACCAAATTGTTTTAGTTGAAAAGAGACATTCCAGTCAGATTTAGTCATTGCTTTACTTCTATATTGTTATTATTGTTGTTGTTGTAACGTATTGAATTCTTTGCAGAGAACTAAAGACATTTCCTGTGTGAAATGTAAAAGAAAAAATAGATTTTAGTTGCTGTTAAGAAGCAGGGTTCTTGTTGCTGTTTAAGAGGCTGGTTGTGTCACTTGAAGCACCGTCTTTATTCAGGAATCTGATTTTTATTTCTTGCTCCTGCTTTTCACGGCTTCAGTTGAAAAACCACAATATCGAATTACAGTTTGGAATTTTTTTAAGTAAAGAAAAGATTTTGTGTTGAAGAAGTAGTGCCAACATACCCTGAGCACGATTCAGTATGTATTTTTTGTACATCTTCCTAACAAGACCCAAGGGTTCTGACAAGTCAGGGAGGTCCAAAAAAACCAAATATCTCATGTCTTGCTGTCAGAACCTAAGCTGTGGAAAGTCGGCACTTGTGGGCTGTAAAGGTAAAATCCCTTTTAAATCAGAGATGCACCAATCAGGCTTTTACAGGCCAGTACCGATGTTTTCTCTGAGGTCTGACCTGCTGATTTCTACTTTCTTGCTAAGAACTGTAACACCTAAAAACTCATCAATTTGTTTATATTCGGGAGTTTATTGCCAGAAATATTGGCCTTGAAAGAAAAAGGTGCTGCACAATTGGAACAGAAAATGAAAAGATTAAAACTCAATTTGGTATCAAAGCACATGCATGTAACCTTTATCAGATGTTAGTATGTTCAATAAAAAGTGAATCAATTTAAAATGCAGTTTTGAGGCGTGTTGATAGAACAAATAGTTTAAGGTTCACCTTCGGGTCTTTGGAAATCATCTGGCTGATAATGCATCTTTGATCAGAGTGTCAGGACGTTTTACCAGCAGAACATTGCTTTAAAACTGAATAAGCTCATTTTTCCTTGTTAAATTACTAAACCCTTTCAGCACCGTTAAGCCTACCTCTGTGACGTTTGACCCGGTTAAGTATCAAGCAGGATGTAAAGACTTTGACCAATTTAGATTTATTTTAATATGAAAAACAAGAAGAGTTTGATTGAAAGTTCTGAACCGGCATGTTTCTGAAAGTGGTTAAAGGAACTTAAATGGGTTCAGGAATATAACACGCTGTATTAACCTTAAGTGACTCCTTGTTCGTTTGATAGTAAGCCAGCCTGAATCTTAACAACTGAGTGAAAATCATTTAAACCCATCTATGGCAGCAGTTTGATATTTTACTACAAAGTGGCAATACTTTTACATTTCTCTGTTCTGGTTTTCTACTTTTGGGACACATATTAAATGCATTTGTTTTAATAAATCTGTTTTCTCAATTCAGTCGTATTTGTTGTCATTAAGGCTGCTGAGTTCTCGAGGCTTTTGGCATCTTTTAATCTGGCACAGTTAGTAGACAGACCAGCTCATCACCTTGGGCTCACCCTGGATCTTGTTATCACACATGGACTGTCTATCTCTCGCTGCAAAACCTCTTTGAGACTGCTCTCTCGGATCATTTCCCCATAATTTTTCAATTGAGCCAGTAGTGCACAACAACATTGCTATGTCTGTCGATGAAAAGTGTCTGGTTCTGATGCTGCTGGACCTCATAGCATGTTTTGACATTGGGGATCACTCTATCCTCTTGTCATTGTCATTATACGTAGCTCAGCTCTCAAGTGGTTTACATCTTATCTTACTGGCAGAACTTTCACAGTTATCATTAAAGATTTGGCTTCATCCAGTGCTCCTCTGTCATGTGGGGTGCCACAGGGCTCCATCCTTGCCCCCTCTTCTTCTCGCTCTATATCAGGAGTTCCCAAACATTTCTGTCTGTGACCCCAAAAATAACTGTGCCACAGACTGGTGACCCCCCTAAAAATTTTTGAATGAATACATTTAAAAAAAATATTTATTTGATTTCATCAATTAAGCAGTATAATTAAATGCTTAATGGAATACAATTGTTTTAATTGTGCATTTCATAATTTAATGGTATATTTATTTATTTAATAATGTATTTACTGCTTAATATGCAACACCATTTGTCCTTTCATTGTTACGCAGATGACATCCAGATCTATCCGTCCTTAAAACCAAGTGAAACTAACCCACAACACCACCTTCTTGAGTCAATTTCTGTAACAGTGGTTGACCCAAAATTTCTTATTTTTAAATGAACAAAACACAGAACATTTTATGTGGTAGTAATGCCACTGACGCAAGTGCTCTGAATTTTAAATTCAGCAATGTAAAACATCTGGGAGTGATTTTAAGTTTAACAAGCAAATTGATTCAGCGATCAAGTTGAGCTTTTAACATTTACGCCTTTTAGCTAAAGCCTTTTTAAACCAATCTGGTCTTGAGGACGAACATGCTTTTATCAGTTTAGGGACTACTGTGATGCTGTTTATGTTGGTGCCAACTAGTCTAGAATGTGGCTGCCCAGCTTTTTACAGAACCACCAGACATGAGCACAATTCTGGTTTTGTTTTCTTTACACTGGCTTTCCGTCTATTTTATAATAAATCTTTTACTATTTTCATAGCTTTAAATGATTTGCCAATCATTGTGTGTGTGTGCTGGTTCCCTGTTGTCTTCATCGCAGTTCTTATTAAATGTTTCAATGACTAAGTATGTACACTGGGGTGACTGGACATTCTCAGTATCGGCTTCTAGACTCTGGCACCAGCTCCCTCTGGACCTACCCTCTATCTCTGATCTGGGCTTTCTTAAACCCCACCTTACAACCTTCTTATTCAGAAAGGCTTTTAATATCCAGTAGTTTAGTGGCACATTATTCCAGTTTTCTTATTGTTTTATTGTTATTCCTGTTTGTTTTTCCTTTTATGTAGGTAGTGTGAAGTAGTAGTTTGGTTGCCTAGTCTGCTGTTTTAGGGGCCTTACAAACAAATGAAATTAAATGAAAATTAAAGACAAGCAGCAGAGGTTAATGATACACAACACTGTTTCTTTTATACAAAACACCATCAGTAAGTCAATTTCTGGTCTCATGAGAAATATTCACTATTTACAACAGCAGTTTGTCATCAATAATTGCACGTTCAGTCCTGCACAGCTTTCCTTCTACCACCAGCGGTAGTGAGCGTAGGCTCTGTTGGCTTCAGCCATCTTGTGCAGCTCGTGCTTCTTCTTGATGACGTTTCCCTCCTTTTCAAAAGCGGCGAGCAGCTCCTGGGAGAGTTTTTCGTACATGTGCGTGCGTCTGTGTTTGTTTTCCCTGCACTCTGTGATCATCCACTTCATTGCAAAGAAGCGCCGGCGGTTGTCCGTAAGCGGGATGGGCACCTGGTTGGGATTGAGATTAACATTTATGTTAAGATTAAACATCAAGAACAAGAGATGCAGAATCTCTGCAGATGTTTTGTGTCAAAGAGCTACTTAAAGATTTTTTTTTTCTGACCTCTGACCTCCTCACAGAGTTCCCACATATTTTTCTAATAAAACGTCCCAACTTTTTCAGACTTAACTTCCCAGAGTTCTATGTCCTTCATGTTCATATGAAAATTTTAATGCTATAGTGAATTAAGTTTAAAATAAGGAAAGCCACAAAAAAGGAAGAAAGGTAGGGAGGCAGGACACAAGGATGTAAGGGAGGAATGTACGACATAAGGAGGGTAGGAAAGAAGGGAGGACACAAAGGCAGAGGTAAGGATGGGTATGGAAAGACACAAGGAAGGTAAACAGGGCACAAGAAACAAATAGAGGACCCATGAAAGAAAAGGAAGTGAGGAAGGACAAGTAAACATTAGGACAGTTTAATATAGAATACATCTAAAAAACAAATACATTTTCTCTACTGTAATTTTCAGTTTTCAAAGTCAAATTCCATTTCTTTCCATATTACAAAGAAACCCTTATATAATTTTATTTATTTTGCCTCCTTACTGACCTGGTAGTATTTTCCACCTTTCTGTATGCTGGCCAGCCCAACAACAGGCTTACAGTTCTCCAAGGCCTGGTGAAAAATGGCGTAGGGATTACATTCAATCTCCTCCTTCGTCCCATCTGCAGCTTTGTGGTATTTCTCCACCTGCTTCTTCTTTATATTTTCCAGCGTCTAAGAAACAAGAATTGTTGTTAATTACTGCAAACGACTGTTTGAAAAGATCTGAGTTCTCTTTTCCTTAAATTACCTGCATCATAATCTCTCTTGCCAAAACCTTGTTTCCGTCTTTCATCATCATGTTGGTGAATTTACTGAGAAGCGAAAAGAAAACGGATTGGTTGACAAGAAGTCTACACATATTGGTTGTTTTTTTTTTCCTTAGGTTGTAAATCACCTGAGGACCGGGTCGTCAAAAGCGGAGCTCGTCACTGCATTGGGAGCGGCTTTGATGGGCCGGAGCGTTTTCAGCTCGCGCTCCTCTTTCTCCTCAGGACTCAGCTCGCTCTCTGGTCGGCTGTAGGCCTCCTTCCTGACCTCTGGCTCCAGATAGTAAGGGTTGTATCTGCTCCATCTCACCAAGAGCACTCTGCCGATAAAGAAGACAAGTAAGCACAGTTAAGGGTCTGCTTAAATGTTTACAATAAGGATGCAACTAAAAAAAACATGTACTGTCGTTTTGGCTTAATACATGTATTTTTACGCATTGGGTAATAGTGGGTTTTTGTTCCCCTTTCTGAAAGAAAAGACCCATAAAAATGTAGCAAACATTTTGGATTTTTCCTTTTTATTACTTTGTACAATTTAAAGTGATGTTTTTAAGATTATTTGTTGAATAAAGAATGAACTGAACCGCTCTGTACCAAGCCGTAAAAGTCCTTTGTTTAAATTAAAACAATCAAGTGAGACATGAAATTTCTGACTCAGAGCACAGAAAATCTGTGGAAAGACTTGGAACAGATGCTCTTCATCCATTCCGACTGAGCTTGAGCTTGAGCTATTTCGCGAAGAAGAATAGGCAGAAAATTCCAGTTTTTAGATGTGCAAAGTAAAGGTATACCCCAACAGACCTGCTACTGTAAGTGCAGTGAAATGTGGTTCCACAAAGTATTGATTCAGGGGGGCAAAACATAAATATTCACCGAACCATTCCATTTGTATTAGTTCAAAAATTAAAATCATGTATCATTGTCCTTCCACTGTACAAATCTGCACTGCTTCACAGAAAATACACTGAAATTTGTGGTTGTTACATGAAAAATAGGACAAATTTCCAGGATATTTTGCACGGTGCTGTAATCCAGGGCCAGAATTGACCATAAAAACAACTAAATCAGGATACTTTCATTAACACGATATTTATTTATGTTACATGAGCCATCATTATGTGTACAGAGCTGAAAAATGTTGAAATGATTTAAAATAGACTAAAATGTTTTAAAGAAACAATTTCTATCAATGTCAAAAAGAACAAACATATGACCAAAAAGCAGCAGGTTTTCGCTGAACTAGTCTGACAGAAAACATGCTCTACACTAACCGGCCACTTTATTAGGTACACCTGTCCAACTGCTTGTTAACGCAAATGTCTTATCAGCCAATCACATGGCAGAAACTCAATGCATTTAGGTATGTAGACATGGTGAAGACGATCTGCTGCAGTTCAAACCAAACATCAGAATGGGGAAGAAAGGTGATTTAAGTGACTTTGAACGTGGCATGGTTGTTGGTGCCAGATGGGCTGGTCTGAGTATTTCAAAAACTGCTGATCTACTGGGATTTTCACACACTACCATCTCTAGGGTTTACAGAGAATGGTCTGAAAAAGAGAAAATATCCAGTGAGCATCAGTTCTGTGGGCGCAAATGCCTTGTTGATGCTAGAGGTCAGGGGAGAATGGCCAGACTGGTTCGAGCTGATAGAAAGGCAACAGTAACTCAAATAACCACTCGTTACAACCAAGGTGTGCAGAAGAGCATCTCTGAATGCACAACACGTCGAACCTTGAGGCGGATGGGCTACAGCAGCAGAAGACCACAACGGGTGCCACTCCTGTCATCTAAGAACAGGAAACTGACGCTACAACTCACACAGGCTCACCAAAATTGGACAGTAGAAGATTGGAAAAACGTTGCCTGGTCTGATGAGTCTCGATTTATGCTGCGACATTCGGATGGTAGGATCAGAAGTTGGCGTCAGCAACATGAAAGCATGGAACCATCCGTTATCAACCGTTCAGGCTGGTGGTGGTGGTGTAATTTTTATTTTCTAGGCACACTTTGGGCCCCTTAGTACCAACTGAGCATCATGTCAAAGCCACAGTCTACCCGAGTATTGTTGTTGACCATGTCCATCCCTTTATGACCACAGTGTAGCCATCTTCTGATGGTTACTTCCAGCAGGATAATGTGCCATGTCATAAAGCACAAATCATCTCAGACTGGTTTCTTGAACATGACAATGAGTTCACTGGACTCAAATGGTCTCCACAGTCACCAGATCTCAATCCAACAGAGCACCTTTGGGAGATTTGCATCATGGATGTGCAGCCGACAAATCTGCAGCATCCATGTCAATATGGATCAAACTCTCTGAGGAATGTTTCCAGTACCTTGTTGAATCTATGCCACGAAGGATTAAGACAGCTCTGAAGGCAAAAGGGGGTCCAACCCGGTCCTAGCAAAGTGTACCTAATAAAGTGGCCGGTGAGTGTATATTATAACGAGTACACGATTAAAGTTATCGGTTTAAAAGAAATTAACTTGGCCGCTGCTGTTGTTTATGCTAGCAGACAAAAAAAATCAAAGACTGTGAAGCATCAGCTGAGCTGCATGTTTTTCCATAAACTAAACCTACAGGATTTGTACTTTAAGAAGGTTAATAATCGCATAGAAACTTCCTCTGAAGGGTTGTTAATTGCGTAATTAGCGCATTAATAACGAAAACCGTTCCAGATCCTGGCGGACTGCTTTGTTAGCAGGGGAACCAGCATTAATTTGGTTTATATTAACAAAATAAAATAACCTTCTGAAGTGCAAAAAATTAGAAATACCTCGGTGTCCAAGGTTTCAGCAATCCTGAGATGGAAGCAGCCATCTTGAAAATGTGATGGTCTTCTTCTTCTTCTTCTTCTTGTTTAATGCCAGTTGGTAAGCGATATCTTGGTACATTACCGCCACCAGCACGAATGGATTGGGGACAGTAATATTAGCTTGCCGTAAAAAACAATAATTATAAAAAATATATAATTTGTTAATTTAGTCTTTTCAGGTATCTTAACGAAAGCAAGCAACACTCCGCGGTGCATTTCTCTTTTAAAGATCCTGAATGTTCCGTTTTATCGTCCTATAATTAATTCTTTAGGCATTGTATCTGATAAATATAAAACTTGTTTCAGTTTCTTCTTCACAAAATTTTTTACATCGCCCTGTAATATGGCTATTTAATGTAAACCGTGGACCATTCAATCCTGTCTAACCAAAGCATAATTTGGATACTGACGTTTTTACCTTTCTATTCAGACCTATATTTCTTCTTGGTCCTACTTCTCTTTGAATTGTTTAAAACCACCTCACTTTCTTAGTTACTAATTGAATTTATCCTTTACTAAACAGCACCATGACATCAAATTCACTATTTTGTGTAGCTTGTTTTACATATTTCTCTGCCAGCTCATATCCATTCCCATATAAATTTAACGTTAGCCTCAGACTTTGCATTCTTTACAATTGATACATTTCTAATGAAAGGTCTAGTTTGGTGTAAAAGATTGTTTCAATGTGAATAATGAACTGGAATCAGAGCAAACAAAAACTCTAAATGGACGGACATCCAAAATTCTACGTTTCCCAACATCTCTTCTGTTTACACTGAGGGTCTATTACTAATTTTATCACCAGTTCTAATGTTAAATTACAGGACAAAAGGAAATGCCATTTCTGCCATTTGAGTCCTCTGATGCATCTGTACAAACTTGGCTATATCCATGTTCCTTATTATCCAATTGTCCCTGTTCTAAATGTGAATTTGAAATATTCTTCCTTTTGTCAAATGAGGTCAGTATCAAAATCAGACAGCATCTATGGATGAAATCAGAGGTATGGAGCTGTTTAATCTTTACCCGAGGTGTTTCTCAATCTTTTATTCTGTTATCTACAGGTCCTTCTCAAAAAATGTGCATATTGTGATAAAGTTCATTATTTTCTATAATGTAATGATGAAAATTTAACATTCATATATTTTAGATTCATTGCACACTAACTGAAATATTTCAGGTCTTTTATTGTCTTAATACGGATGATTGTGGCATACAGCTCATGAAAACCCAAAATTCCTATCTCACAAAATTAGCATATTTCATCCGACCAATAAAAGAAAAGTGTTTTTAATACAAAAAACGTCAACCTTCAAATAATCATGTACAGTTATGCACTCAATACTTGGTCGGGAATCCTTTGGCAGAAATGACTGCTTCAATGCGGCGTGGCATGGAGGCAATCAGCCTGTGGCACTGCTGAGGTCTTATGGAGGCCCAGGATGCTTCGATAGCGGCCTTTAGCTCATCCAGAGTGTTGGGTCTTGAGTCTCTCAACGTTCTCTTCACAATATCCCACAGATTCTCTATGGGGTTCAGATCAGGAGAGTTGGCAGACCAATTGAGCACAGTGATACCATGGTCAGTAAACCATTTACCAGTGGTTTTGGCACTGTGAGCAGGTGCCAGGTCGTGCTGAAAAATGAAATCTTCATCTCCATAAAGCTTTTCAGCAGATGGAAGCATGAAGTGCTCCAAAATCTCCTGATAGCTAGCTGCATTGACCCTGCCCTTGATAAAACACAGTGGACCAACACCAGCAGCTGACACGGCACCCCAGACCATCACTGACTGTGGGTACTTGACACTGGACTTCTGGCATTTTGGCATTTCCTTCTCCCCAGTCTTCCTCCAGACTCTGGCACCTTGATTTCCGAATGACATGCAGAATTTGCTTTCATCCAAAAAAAGTACTTTGGACCACTGAGCAACAGTCCAGTGCTGCTTCTCTGTAACCCAGGTCAGGCGCATCTGCCGCTGTTTCTGGTTCAAAAGTGGCTTGACCTGGGGAATGCGGCACCTGTAGCCCATTTCCTGTACACGCCTGTGCACGGTGGCTCTGGATGTTTCTACTCCAGACTCAGTCCACTGCTTCCGCAGGTCCCCCAAGGTCTGGAATCGGCCCTTCTCCACAATCTTCCTCAGGGTCCGGTCACCTCTTCTCGTTGTGCAGCGTTTTCTGCCACACTTTTTCCTTCCCACAGACTTCCCACTGAGGTGCCTTGATACAGCACTCTGGGAACAGCCTATTCGTTCAGAAATGTCTTTCTGTGTCTTACCCTCTTGCTTGAGGGTGTCAATAGTGGCCTTCTGGACAGCAGTCAGGTCGGCAGTCTTACCCATGATTGGGGCTTTGAGTGATGAACCAGGCTGGGAGTCTTAAAGGCCTCAGGAATCTTTTGCAGGTGTTTAGAGTTAACTCGTTGATTCAGATGATTAGGTTCATAGCTCGTTTAGAGACCCTTTTAATAATATGCTAATTTTGTGAGATAGGAATTTTGGGTTTTCATGAGCTGTATGCCAAAATAATCCGTATTAAGACAATAAAAGACCTGAAATATTTCAGTTAGTGTGCAATGAATCTAAAATATATGAATGTTAAATTTTCATCATGACATTATGGAAAATAATGAACTTTATCACAATATGCTAATATTTTGAGAAGGACCTGTATTATCCAACCAAAACATTTTTCTCCTTTTCTCAGCCTGGTTTTAAAAACTTTTCTGAGATGGAAAATGTGATTGTTAATGAGGACCCACTGGTTTAGTAGCAATGGGCATTCTGGCACTTTTACCAGGATCTGGATCATATGGATCACATAATTCTGCATGTAATTAGTATCTTATCATACACATGCATCATTTTTACAAAATGTATAAACAGTCAAAGCATTAAATATGAACGGAGAATGTGCACACTCCTTCATATTGCTCCTTGGAACCTTCAATCATTGTATGAAGTATGTAAAAGACTGGTGAAATTGAAATGGATTATTCAACACTAAATAAGGATTCTTTAAAACAGTTTGGGATTTATGAAACCTTTTTTTCCACATATCAGATGTCAATGTACAGCATGAAAATTATTTTATTTTTATATACAATACAAAAAACAAAAAAACAAAAAGCTTTATTTTAAACATTGATCCCTCTCATGTTTCCATAGTTCCTTCTTTGACGACAGCCATTGCCAGATTCCTGGCCAGAGAGAGCCTCAGGAGCTCCACTTTTGTCTGCTCGACGTCTTCCTGCTGAAAACACAGATGTGCTTAAATTAAATGTTCGGCAGATGGTACTTCTTAGACACTTCAGCAGCTGGAGATTGATGCTTTAAACTCTCCACACATCCTTTTAGAACTAGTGTGCATTATTAGAATCTATCACATATTCATGTACAAACAATGTTAAAAAAAAGCTATCTACAGTATGTGTCTATACTCACACACTTGTACTTAAAAATGAAGATTTCTCTTCAGTAAGGAACACCTACTGGGGGTGTTTTGACTTTAAAACAACTCCAAGTAGGATCAAAAAAGCAGCATAAAAGCTGTACCTGCATTGGTCTGTCTGCACCAGGAGCTGTGCTGTTCAGTGAGGACGTCAGCTCCTCTAAACAGTACATCAACTCATTGGTTTGGTCTGCCGAGAAGATCACCTGAAAATAAGAATTCGAGGTTATGTGTTAATAGAAAGACACTAAAACAACAAAAACAGTCATTTAGTTTCTCTAAATCACTCTTTAATTCTACACTTCCATCTATATAGTGACAAGAAATAAGAATTTATCAAGTTAAAACATCTTCCCAATGCAATGAGAACCACTTATGAGGATTTGCTGGCATAACTAACAAGATCCAGGTCAAATTATGTAAATCAGCATGAAAGACTTGTAGTGTAGCTAGATGCATGTAAGTGATTACAGTAATATTGAATTTATTTACTGAATAAAATAGCAGTAAAGTGATTTCGAGATTCCAGATGTTATGTACTTGCCTTGACAACTAATGAATAAAGAAATTTCTCTAATTTACTCCAGGGCATGGGTAATGAAATATGGTTATAAAATGGTCATAATTTCTATTTAAAACCTGGTCGCATAGGGTCTTAATCTGTCCTATTTCATTACAGTCGACTGGTTGCTACGAGGATGAGTCGACTAATAAATCCGCAATCAATTATAATAGGAAATAATAGAATCTGGAGGACAATATACATAAAGTGAGAGCTCATTATTTGCATCATCATTTATCTCCATAATTCATCAGAAATCGCTGAGAGAATTTGACAGGTTTGCGATGGTGAAGTTCTTGGGTTTAAAAAGTTTGTTTCCTGAACCGGGATCACTGTACATGTTTAGTAATCACAGTTTATAGAAATACCTGTCACAATTTGTAGAGAGCAGATTTAATTAGCAATTCTTCTGATAATTTACTAGTTCAGGGATATTTCTAAAAGGTTGACCAAATATTTGTTTTCAGTTCTCAGAAGTGGGTCTTCTTCTGTCAAAAATGTGTTCCATCTCAATATACATTCTTCCAGTCATGACTGGGACAGTAAAACCTAATTAATACTTTAATTGGGATTTATTCTTTCCTCTGTTAATCTGTTTCGTTACCTAAAGAAATAACATCTAAAGCAAGACAAAAACAATCTAGCTCTAAAACCCTCAATATCTGAAGATACTACATCTCTAGTGAACCAGCGTCTTGAATTCACAACCAAAAGTCTACAGTTTACAGACATCCAGCATGCTGACTGACCTCCGTCTGTTCCAGCAGTGGCAGAGCGTCGGTCAGCAGAGTCATCCAGAAACTTTGTGGAGCAATCTTTGCTGTCATGAGGGAGAGCAGCAGCTTTGCAGCCTCCTTGAAACGTTTCTCCCCATACAGTTTGTGGAACTCCCTGTATTTTCCTGGTGCATGCAACAACAAAAAAAGAAGTGCAGTTTGATTACCGTATTTTCCGCACTATAAGGTGCACCGGATTATAAGGCGCACCTTCAATGAATGGCCTATTTTAGAACTTTTTTCATATATAGGGCGCACCGGATTATAAGGCGCATAGAATAGAAGCTACTGCAGTCAAACGTTTGACTGGGGTTGCGTTATGCATCCACTAGATGGAGCTGTGCTAAAGAGAATGTCAACAAAACAGTCAGATAAGTCAGTCAGTCAAACTTTATTAATACACTACAAACCAGCGTTCTGATAACTCCATTCACTCTCATGGTAAGGTCTCCTCTACATAGAAATCTATTGAATAGAGCCAACCGCACGTTAGGAATGCATTGGAGTCTATGAAGTTGAAATCAAACGTTAGTTAAAACGTGAAAGGAAACTTTTCCCTGATTCAGTAAACACGTAAAAGAAACAGTTTGATGCACTAAATCAAACGTTAGTACATTCACAATATAGTAGCGTTAACTGTTGAATTCTCTCACTGCTGCTCTATTCCCATGTTCGACTGCGTAGCTGACAGCCTTGAGTTTGAACTCAGCATCGTAAGCGTGTCTCTTGAAAGGTGCAATTTTGGGGTCGTTATTCACACACAAGTGGTGTTGGACTAGGAGTAAGCACAATACAGGTGTTTACCGCTATTACTTCGGCGACACCCCCGACTACGGTAGCCGTAATGCTGCAAGCGGTGCGGCTTTGTAGTTTACCAGTCGTACTGAAACATTTTGACAGAGCGCCGTGTACAACCAGTATGGATCAACCAATTAACCAATTGATCCATATATAAGGCGCTCCGGATTACAAGGCGCACTGTCATTTTTTGAAAAAATGTAAGGTTTTTAAGTGCGCCTTATAGTGCGGAAAATACGGTAATATCAAATAAGTGATTTGTTTTCTATTGTTCCCACTCTTTGTAGCTTATTTCTGTACAACACATGTAAACTTTGTGTTTGCATAAGAATTCAAGGAGACTTTTAAGCCACTTATTCACTAAGAGTTACAATAAAATAAATTAAGATATCAGAAATTCTATGTTGTTCTGCAGAGAAGTTTACATATAAAAAGTGTCTATCATGCTACAGCTCAGTGTTACTGAACCCCACAACACAGCTCTGATTTAAACACCATCTCATGTAATCGCAGACCGAAGTGGGAAGTTGTCCGAGGTCAAAGCTACTCACTGAATGTTCTGTCACAGTGGAGTGTGAAGACCGAACCTATGAGTGATACGAGTGCCTCAAACGGGGGGAGCTGTTTAATGGTTCAGGGTGTGTGTTTGAGTGTTCATACCGAGGAAAGTGAGCCTGTCACTAAGTAGCATTGCTGGACCCAAATTGTCAATCAGATCCAAGTCAGAAAAAGTCCCTTTGGCACAGTAATCCTGTAAGAACCTAGAAACAACAAAAATTATATTTTGTTATTTTGGCAAAAGGCAACTTCTTAAATCTCTTATAGAGCCTTCACAAACAGTGCCTGGCAGTATTTTTAGGGATTTTGTTTTGTAAAAAAATGAAACATTCTTGTATTGCTTTTCTTTCACATAACTACAGTTATGTGCCACTTTGTGTTGGTTCATCACAAAAGAGCACAAAAACAAAAGAAAAAAAAAAAAAACTGAAATCTGTGGTTGTGATGTTACAAGGTGTCAAGAAGGTTAAGGGCTACTGATACTGATCACTGATCAAAAAGGCACTGTAATCCATAAATGGAAAGATTCATTATAACCAAAAGTGCACAGTTACGAAGTAACCTCTCAGAGATGAGGGTGGCAAAGGCAGCGTCTTTGGCCCTGATGCTCCAGGACAGAGCTGAGCCCAGTCTGTTGTTCCTCAGAGCTCTCATAGCCATGATCTTACAGATACTCCGCACTGAAATCCAGAAAACAAAGCAAGGCTTTAAGACTTAGCTAAATGCTAAGAGATGGATATAGTTTCACAAGGAAAAGCAAGATGTTACCCTGCTCTGACATCTGCCTCTCCTCACAGATCCGGAGCACTTTGAGCGCTTTCCGTTCGGTGTCTAAGGGCACACGCTCGATCTGCAGCTCCAGGCAAGCTCGGCCCAACTCTGGACAGTGGTCGAAGTAATCCACAGCACACTGCCACAGACTTTCAAGCCAGAGTTAGAAATTTGCAATATTCTGAACAACCTTGTATTATGTGTTAACAGTGCAAAACAATACAGACACATATGCAATGTAACAATTACATACTTTTCCATATTCAACATTTTCAACCCAAAGTTTTCAGTCCTTTGAGTTAAATGTAAAATATAAAACACAGAGGGAGGAAGGAGCAAATGAACCTTGAGAGACAGTTTAAACATACCTGTGATGAGTGAATAAACCAGAGGCATACTCTAACAGGAGGAACTCTCTCATGTTGGACCCAAAGCTGAACACAAACACACATCCTAATCTTAGCCCAGTAATGTGTGTAATCTTTTCACCTTCATACCAAATTCACAACCTAAAGCATCCTTACTTTAGATTATGAGAGTGGAGGAGTTTGCAGTGATCCAGCAGGTCTGTCAAATGAGCCACGAACCACCAGTTGTTGAGAACAATGCTGAGGAAACATAGCAAGGGGAACAAAGTCAAACTTCATAAACTTCAGGTTTGGTTTTGAATATATTTTGTTTAGTTCTGTAAGCCAATATGTCATTCATCCCACCTGCAGTCCTTGATGACCAGACAAATGTCATACTCAAAGGCAGCCAGTAAGATGCTGTCTAAAGGCTCCTGGACACTCCTCGAGTCCAGGAACATCGTCAGGCATGACTGCAGTGCATGCAAACACACAGACGTACAATAAAACAACAACACAGTAAGAAACAGTGCTAAACTGCATGGAATGGGGCGCACCTGTGCATAGTAATGTAACTCAAAGGGTTTCACTGTAGGGTGGCAGTAGAGCAGTCTTGTGACAAGAAAGTGATACCAGGTGCTAAGCAGCTCCTTCTGCTCCAGCAGAGTGTCTTCATCGCCCACGAGGATCTAAAATATTAACAAAACAACAAAGTGAAAAGACTCAAAAAGTGTCTTAAAAGTTCAATTCATGGTGGAAGGTTCAGACTGCATTTTAACAAGTACTCAAGGATCTGAGCAAAAAGGCCAGATGTGTGCACAGCATCTCCGACCTTACAGATGAGCTCTAGGTGGTGGTTGCTTGCAAATGAGTTGTCCTTCAGGTAGCTCTCCACCTCCTTATGCCAGTTACTCCACTTCACATCAAACTCTGTTACTGTCTCAGTGCCACCAGGCTGAGGATGACATTATAGAAATTTAAAATAGCAATGCTAACAGCCACTTTATGCAAAGACATGCTGTTCTAATGAGAAAAACCAAACGGTCTAGCCGCACAATATATCGAATCACACCATCAGTGTGTGATACTGAAATTGCAAATGACTTCTTGAATGCAATAATCAGTAGTCTGCTATATTTCATACGCAATCCATTAATAAATCTGAGAGCTAGAGGCAAATTTGGCCAGCAGAATGGACTTACTATCCTTGATGTCCAGACCTGACTGGATACATATTAGTGCCTGAGATGCTAAAGTTTATAGAGAGCACTGAGGACATCATTAGGATGGAAAAGACAGATTGAAACGTTGTTTAATCGCAACAGATATCATCATCGCAACATTCAACAATATTGCTGCAATTGCATGTCTTCCAAATTTTGACTGAAATCGAGCAGATTTGAAGTGAGGTTGCATATTTGGGTTTAAGAAGTCACCAGCAGCTCTGAAACTAAACCCTGGCATGTTGTCTGGGGCCACTTATGTTTGACCCACATGTTAAAATATAACTTCACTCTCTTGTAGGTCAGGAGATCAAAATGGATGCGCCATTTTTCCCTTGATCTCCTCGGATTAGGAATTAACAGATCGAATATTGAAAAATACTTTTTTTTTTTTTTTTGCGATCATCATTAAAACAAAAAGGCAAACTATTCCAGTTGTAAACATAAACAAACAATTTACTCCTGTAATTACAGTTTAAGTAACCGCAGGTGAAATGTTAAGAAGCTCTCAATGTCTAGCCAGCAAATGATCAATAATCTGTGAAGATCCAGGAAGCTCCACTTTAAACAACTTTAAACATTTCATAAAATTAAAATCCCTTTTCAGTCAAGCTCGTGACTGTTTAATATAGCAGACTCGTATGTAGAGTCTGGCTTTTTAAAGGAAAAACAGCTCATTGGTTTTGGATATGTTAATTCCTGGCTTTATATTCTCAAGCCACCCTTCAAGGAGTTTTATTTTTGTTTGTAGAAGGCTTCGCCAGAGGGATGATTTGTCTGCAACAGGCCAAACAAAGTTATGCAATCTGCATCCTTAATCAGTTTGGTGGTGCTATGGCTGTAAGGAAGATGTGCCTCGTCTCCTTTAACTTCAAAAATCTTATATTCCAGCAAGAAATATTTGTGCCAAGGGAAATTCCTGTATTTCTCCACAATTAGAAAGTTTGCTGAAGAATACAAATAATTTATTATTTATACCATCCCGCTCAGGTTCATGGAGAACTGAAAGCATATCTGAGATGTTAATAACCAAAAGGCAAGAAACAAAGAATGCAGGTTCGCTGGAGGGCAAACAAAAACAGACAACATGCACAGAGAGGTTTTAAACTCCTCACAGAAAGTAGGATTTTTCATAATGTTCTAAACAACAAAGGGTATATCATAGTGTACTTACACTGAAAAAGGGCATTTTGCCGAGTAAGCTATCCATTAGTTTGTACATGTTCCTGGAGGCTGGCTGTAGGGTGGCCTGTTTCACCAGCATCTGTCTGGCTTCTACCAAACTGCCCTGCAGAACATAACTCACCACCTGCACACACAAGACATGTGATCATTGGGATTTGCCACTGCCATTTACATCTGGTCCACAAAATCTATAGAAGAAGAAAAATACTCTAACAGCCACGAGTAAAACTATCACCACTCCTTGTAGTCCTTATTAAAATCAGACCTCCTAGAGTTCCTTCTGTACGTACCACATCCCAGTAATTGTGGTGCTCTGCAGGGCTGTCACTCTGCAGCACATCCCTGGCCTTCTCATCAACATCAGCCTTGTGTAACCTCACCCAGTCCAGAAGATGAAGCAACAGAGAGCCAGCTGGGAATACACAAACAATGCAGCGTTGCTTTGATTTCGAAGTCACAAAATTGGAAGATGTTATTTCACAAGACAAGAAATGACAACGGGAATAAAAAACGTTAAAGAGTTACCAGGAGCAGCATCGATATAAAGCACTTCACACAGATTCCAGATCAGTTCTATGGCCAAAAGAATAGAAACCTGTGACAAAACAGCAAAAAGGTGGTTAGCACAATGGTACCAAGAAATAACTATTTTCTGACATTTTTTGTGACAAGTCACCAAACCCAGTATGAATTATACTTCTAATCAAACAGAATCAAAACCAGATGTTGACATAACTTGTAAAAATAGTTTTTTTTCCCCCTCACTGACAAAACAAATCAGACTTTAAATTTCCTGCTTTTGGTCAGTTAGGATAACCTGTTTCTATTTGCAAAATTCCAGAAAATAATACATAAATTTGCGTCAAGCATTTCAGGTATCCTTCCTCAATCTACACACACAGCTTGCTTAAATTCTGTCCTGACAGAACTGATCCAAATGGGGCAGGTTTATAGGCTGCCTTGCTTATGCGCACCTCTTTTCACCTCGGCAGCAAAACACCCACTCAACATGATGCTGCCACCGCCACACTTCACAGCTGGGATGGTGTTTTCCCCTTCCAAATGTCTCCAAATTTAGAGTTTTTGTTCCCAAGTGCATTTGCAAAACTGTCATCTCAGCCTTTTTTGGCTTTTGTTAACGGATTCTTCCTCTCTGACTGGCAGTTCATGACTGCACAGGACTCGTTTAACTGGGAATAATAACACTTTCTTACCAGTTTCAACAGCATCTAAATGACCAACTCTGCCTCTAAGAGATGGACAGGTCCAGCAGTCATTATTGAACAAAATGATAGCGGAACTTTCCCATTGTAATTAAACTTATTATTGAGTGTGCTTGTTTGGCTGCTACTGTTATGACTTTTGGTTTACAAATACAAAGTCAAAACTGTTTAAAAAAAACTCCACCCATTGCTTGTTCTGTTGAAGGGGAAGTGAATTATGGGGAAATTAAAATGCCAAATGTCAAGAGCTTATATTTTCAATTTAAGAGCTAGGTTTTATTTCTTTGCAAATGTAAATGGTGTGAACTAACCCCAATTAGCTCATTTTATTGCATTTAACAGGTTTAAAAAGAGAAATCAGCATTTTAAAAGGACAACAATAACACATAATACAATAATCCAGTATATACTCAAGGTATAAATGTTGCTGATGCATGCCTGATTTCCATATTGTGTGGCCATCTCTGTATCTCTTGTAGAAACTGCATAAATAAATAAATTTGGTGAGTCTCAAGAAAACATGCACAACAGGCAAAGCATTTTAATTCTATTTTCAATATCTTACCTGCAACTTGTTGAAGCTCTTCCATGCAAGCCCGAATTACAGATCTGTAGTTTCTGCTGATGCTGACAAATCTATTAAACGTGAAAGATGGAGTTCAGATTTTCAATCACACAGGTTTTTTTTTTTATTTGTAAGATTCTTTTGTGTCTTTTTACATCGAGAGAAAACTAAAAAGCTATGTTATAAAATCCAAAGGGGACTGACTGAGTTCTTTTGCTCTTGCTGGGGAGGTCCTCTTTGATTGTCTGCAGCCCAACAAAGATGTGATGCGACTCATTGAACAGTTTGCGTAAAATAGGTGAGTATATGTCCTCATCCTTCCTGACCTGGTGGATGAAGGGGCCAGCTGGGCCTGACAGCGAAGGACCTGAAGCACAAGACTCAGTATGGTCAGAAGACAAGTAAGAGTGTGAAAACTTACAGAGAAGCATGGCTTTACAGTGCCTTGCAAAACTAATCATACCTATTAAAAGTTTTCACATTTTTTCAAGGTAAAACCAAAAATTTCAAATAACGTTATGTTATGTGACAGACTGACACAAAATAGCTTATAATTGAGAATGATATGTGGTTTTCAGTCTTCCTTACAAATAAATATCTAAAAAGTGTAGAATGGATTTGCATTCAGACCCTCTAATGTGATACCCTAAAATAAAATCTAAAAATCATTCAGCTCATCAACAGAATTATTCAGGTCAAAGCATGTTCATGTGTTCAAATGGCCTAATTAAAGTTTAGACCTAAAACAAATTCAGAATCTTTGTCAAAACTTGAAAATGTATGTTCACAGTAGCTCTCCAACCGATATGAATGAACTGGTAGTGACATACCCCATACAACTTGCAGATGTAGATGTGAAAAGTGATTGTACAAAGATGGCGAAATACACGGCACACTTTCTGGATTTTTAATCTTTTAACTTCACGTTTCTGTGCAACTTTGAATAGATCTATCACAAAAAAATCCCAACTAAATATATGACATTTTGTTATTACCTGACAAAACATGGAAATAATTTTAAAAAGTGTGTAAATACTTTTATGGACATACCTGATGCCTTAAATTGCGTCTCATATACAAGGATATCTCCAGGACCCCAGGCAAATCCCATATGCTTCCCATATCTGATTCCTGGTATATTCTGTATACAAACAAAACACAAACAGTGTAACTGTACAGAACCAAGAAAAACAGAAGTCAGTAGCCCTTCAGATTTAGTGTTTGTCAACACTTTGCCTACCAAACTAAAATAAAACTGAAACAGTAATAAAAAAAGCACTTTCATTAGTTCTTTAAATTATAACTTGCCAGATTTATTTCTTAGAAACAACTATAATTCAATCTTAACAGTTTATCAACATCAGTAGATGGTGCATCTATTAAAACTCGATTTGCCTAATAGTTGACACGTTAATGTTAGTTATTTTAGCTACACAGGCACATTTTCACTTAATGAAGTCAATACGTATTTACTCTAAATACAACTAACCTTTACAATGTGTTAGAGTACAGATTAACAACAATAACAGTCTTTATGCAGTTTTAAACTCCTTTAAATTTACAGAATTTCTGAAATAAAAACAGATTATTTGAATCTAGCTAGCTTGTTAGCACTGCGATGCTATCTGTCTGCGATAAGTAGGGAAAAACTAAGAAACAAAGAAAACTTACAGTGACTGTCGGCTCAACGTCTACTTCCTCCATCAGGGAACAGTACTATCGACCCGTTACGTATCTAAAATGAGAATGATTCCGCTATAAATATGCCATTAAACACATGTGCGATGCAGTCTCCTTTACCCGCCTCTGTCTTTCAGTAGGAAGCCACTAGTGCGCATGCGTCAAGGCTGCCTTTCTCATGCCTGCTTTTTCCTATCGACCGTGTCCTCGGTGATGGTTATTCTTTTTTTTTATCCTGCAAAGCGATAACACAGATAATCACGACATTAAAGTTGCAGAGTATATGGATCAACAGGAAATAAAAGCTCCATAAGCGTTACTAACAAATAATCGTACAAAACTGCTGCAGATGTGGACATTTAGGAATGTTTCTTTAAGTTGATCCTTCAGATCAGGTTTAGAAGGTGGAACAAAATGGCCATTGGAACACAGTGTGAAAACAGCAATAACATCAGGATGCCTTTTCCTACAGATGTATTGCAAGGTCTGGCTAGTTGGACTGACTATTACAGCACAGATGCGGGACCAGCAGCGTGATGAACCGTAATTTGTGGAAAAATTGTCCGTATAAACTGAGTAAGCTAAATTAAAAGGGGGAAACATCATTGTGCGCGTGCACGTGAAGCAGGGCCTCTGTAACGCGCATACGGGACTCTCCCGCCCATGCCTATGACTGCGCTTCAAACCCTCGTGACTACCCGTAGCCACTAAACGCGGCGTGAGGTGAACGCGCACCGACACAGGGCCGCGCACGTTGGTCAGAATCATTTAAGCGGGCACGAGTACGTGCGCGTACCCGTATTCTTTGTGTGGCAGCATAGAGAAGCGCCAAAAGAGTGACCATGGCTGATGAAAAACCGAAGGTGAGTCTTTCTGCTGTTTTATCCAAAATACCAGCTTATTTTACCGGCCGTGTGATATGAAACCTTAAAGAAAGACGGCACAGTTCGGCACTTTCTATTTTGGCTCTTTTGAAAGTTGCATACTGAAATTCAACTATCAGCTGTACCTACTTTGATAGACCGGAAGGTTTGGGAGCGCGCATCCGCAGGCGCGCAGATCGTTTTTTTTTTTTTTTTTTTTTTTCTGCTTTTTCACTCACTGTGAACCAGCTGGTATCATCCTCAGTGCATGGCCAATGTTTATGTGCCCAGCAGCTTGTCAATGCAAGGCAGTTTGTTTCTACGCGCAACTAAACGGTAGGAAAAGTGATGTGATTGTATAACTGCTGCATATGTAAGTTAAACCCCAGAATGGAATATAGACACAAGTAAAATGTATTATCACGTTAGTTTGGTCATGCCAAACACATTATTCCCACGTTCTGTTTTTACACAAACTTTATTTTATGCACTTACCATATAACAAAAACCGAAATCATAAAAGCTGTGAAAACAATCTCTGCACCCCAAAGTGTGAGGTATGGGGTGTAAAGCTATTTTTATTATAATGCAATATTATTATATATTTCTGTATGATTGTTGCTTACTGTCCCTTTAACAAGTATTCATACCATTTAAACTTTTAAATATTTTTTCCTGTGACAAGCACAAACGTCAATATATTTTACGTGATAGACCAATGCAAAATGTGCATAATTGTGAATTGGAATGAAATATAACAATGCTTTGAAATGTTTTATACCGCCCCCAGCAACGTATTATTATCATTATTAATTATTATTATTTTATTTATTTATATAGTGCTTTAAAAACCAAAAGGCAACCAGTTACCTTCAGAAGTCAGTCAGTATAGTTCCCTTTAGTGTATTTAATTCTCGGTGTAAATATAGCTGTTCTATAAAGGTTTCAGGTTTGATATTGAACATTGGTGAACAGTTATGAAGAATAGGGCTGAACATTGCAATATATATTACAAATTTCCCCCACTCTCTATGAGCTTTTTGATCTTGGTCACTAAGATCTATACAAGTTGTTGGCGTAAAGCAGGGGTCCCCAACTAAAATAGCAGGAGGTCCACAACCTCCTTCTTCTGAAAACTGAGGAGTCTGAACATTTTAAATTAACTGCCAAAAATATTTTCTTTCATTTTTATTTAACATTTAATGAACACTAGACTGTTTGTTTTTTAACTACTGATCAATTATTCATATGGCCATGAAGACATATGCTGAACAGAAAAGAGCAATCCAATTTAAGTATCAATATTAAACGCACTTTGAAGAGCACGGCCGAGCTGGGTCAGTACTTCTTGGTATAATAATTCTGCTCTCCTTGTGCTTGTAGCAGACATGGCAATATGCTTAACCTTTTCCTTAAGTTGTTGTCTTTCTTTTCCATCTAAACGTGTTTCTGCCACAGCTTCCATGCACTCTTTGATCATTTCCCAGTCACTGAAAGGCTTTTTGTGTTTTCCTAAAATCCACTGTACTCACAGTGAACACTTGTATGCTCGCTGATGTGCTATAAGAGACCGTGTTATCAGCAGTGTAGCTCGCTCAACCAGGTGGATAGCTTTGGCTGAAGTATTGTAGTATAGATTGAATGTATTTTTGACAAAGCCATCTTCCTTACTCACTCATCTGTGCGCCACCAAGTCATTCTACTGTCAGCGAGCGTGAGCTGGCAAACTAGTAACTTAGCAACCCAATAATCCCGCATAGCTTCTTCTTAGTCATTTTCTGGCGGTTGTCATACAATGATGTGGTGCATTACTGCCCCCAGCTGGCTTGGAGTATCGACCAGAATGTCGCTGATGTACGGGGTAAGATAACTGTCAAAAAGACGTATGCATAGGTGTCTAAATTTGTAAATGTTAATAAATAAACATAAATAAATTTAAGATTTGTATTTGTGCCTTCTTGTCAACTTATACATGCATGTGACATCCTTTTCTTCTGCAGGCCCGTCATGATATTACGATGTTTATACTCAACCTTCGAAGCTGACATGATTTTAGAAAGCTCATAAAAAATTAGCGTAGTGGTCTAAGAAATGCGCTGGCGAGAACCCTGCATCCCAATGGTGAAACATGGTTGTGGCAGCATGATGCTTTGGGCAGGCTTTTCACCTTCCAGCAGCACAACACCAAACACACAGCGAGAGAACATAATGGTTTAGCCAGGCTTTTTCATTTATTAGATTGGTGCATCTAAAGAGAATATTTAGCAAGACTTCAACATTCATATTGACAGATGTTCTCCATCCACTATGACAACTTGAACTATTTTGCTAAGAAGAAAAGGCAAACATTTTATTCTCTAGATGTGTAAAGCTGGTACGGCCATACCCCAAAATGCATTTTCCTTTGGCTCCACAAATATACACTACTTTCAGTTGGCCTGTCTCATAAGATCCCAATGAAAAGGTTTCACTAACAAATCATCACTCCAAATCTAAATCTATATGTCTCTCTTTTTTTCTGCCTTTTTTTCGCTCAGGAGGGTGTCAAGACAGAAAACAACGAACACATAAACCTGAAGGTAGCAGGACAGGATGGATCTGTCGTGCAGTTCAAGATCAAAAGACACACACCGCTCATCAAACTCATGAAGGCTTACTGCGAGAGACAGGTGGGCAAATAACGTCTCAGATGCAACAAATTGCACATTTACTTTTTAGCCAGTAATGTTCTACCAAAAACAAGCAAGATTATTGACATTTTTGCCAAGAGCCTTTTCACTTATCTTCTGCTACTATTTAGGTGTATGATATTTAATACAGGGAATCATCATTTGCTAACAACAAAAGAGAGAATAACAAACCTCTGCCTGTCATTTAATGTCAGGAGAAACAAGAAAGGTTCATAGAAGTATTCTGGTTTGTTGTGTCGGTGCTTAAGCCTGCAAGCTGTCATTAATGTTAGTAACTGCGCCTGGATTTTATCCAGTATGTCAAAGCATTTGTCACAAATGAAATGGGAGCGGAAAAGAGTTGGCACGGTAAAGACAGTGCATAGTTGAGAGCAGAACCTCTGAAGTACGCACTTGCCAATCTTTTTTGAGATGCTTTGAGACATTTTGTTATTATTGTTAACTCTCTCACGACACACATCGCTCTTATTCACCAAGAAACGAAGGTTCTCATTTTAAATGTCCATTTTGTCATGTTAGCGATGTTGAAATATATTCCTAAGAACTGGCAATGAAGATTTCAATTGACTTTAAATGAGCAGCGTTAGGTTAGAATGAGGCACCATCAAGATCTGAAGGCCATCTTTTAGCAAAATCCAGTCCCATTCACTGCCGCTCACTTACAGACAAATACAGGAAATAAAGCCATGAAATGGTTGATGCATATCCTTTATATAGGTAGTAAAACATTACAGCCTCGTGCTTTACTTCTTTTTTACTTCTCTCCTGTACACCTTTAAAGGTACAATCCGATATCTGATGTTCCCCTTTATTTTGCAGTCAATATAGGATCAAATTCTCAAAATTAACGTTTATAGGTCCCAAAGTCAACCTCGTCTTTTCTGTCAGCATCTGAAAGACGTTTTTGTCATCCAGCTCAGTTTGAAATTTACAGCCTGATTTAGTTCAGGATTACTCTAAAACTTCAGAAGCATTGTCTTTTTATTATCATCATATTTTTTATATTTACACTTCTTAGTCAAATGTATTTGGACATCCGTGTTCATAAAACATATGAACTTGAACAATCTCCAATTCCTAATCCATAGGGTTTATTATGATGTTAGTCGACCTTCGCAGCTATACTAGCTTCAACCTTTCTGCGAAGGTGCCCTGCAAGATTTAGGAGTGTGTTTATGGGACCTTTTTGACCATTCTTTTAGATATACATTTTTGAGGTCAGACTCTGATGTTGGACAGGAAGGCTTGACACCCAATGTCCGCCTACATTTATCCCCAAGGTGTTCGATGGAGGTGAGGGCAGGACTCTGTACAGGCCAGTCAAGTTCCTCCGCAAACTTTACACTTGACACAGTGCAGTCAGGAAAGTGCCATGCTTCTGGCAACTGCTAAACCCAGACTGGTCCACCGGATTGCCAGACAGAGAAGTATGATCATCTCTGAATCCACCTCTCTTCTGCTCCAGAGTTGAGTGGCAGCCTGCTTTGCACCACTAAATCTAACACTTTGCATTGCTCTTTGTGATGTAGGGCATATGGATGCAGCTGTTTAGCCATGAAATCCCATTCCATGAAGCTCTCTGTGTATTGTTCTTGGTATAGTCTGAAGGCTCGTCGTGTTTTTTTTTATTTTTATGTACCACGTTGGGATTCGCTGAGCTTCTGAGAGCCACCCATTCCTTCGCAAATGTTTTAGAAGCAGTCTCCATGCCTGGGTGCTGGGTTTTATAAGCCTGTGGCCGTGGAAGTGAATGGAACACCTGAATGTGTGATTTGAATTCAGCTGATTTGGCGTGAAAAAATACTTTCGGAGATATGGTGTGTTTATTAAAGTTCTGCTTACAAAATGAGAAAGCAAATACTTGTGCCAATTTTTCCACCTGTCAAGGGCTTTATGATGTCTATAATTTCTAACCAGCACCAATAAGAGCTTTAGTTACTACTTGTGGATTTAGTTACTACTTATGGTTCATTGAGTTTGTGGGGCATAACAAGCAAAAACAGATAATAAAGACTATATATGTTGCTATATCATTTGCTGGATTTTTCTAATTGTGAGGAAACAAAATGTAGGTCCTTTTTGGTTTGCAATGAAACTTCTCTTAAATAGAAAGTATTTTCAAAAGCACATTTTAATCTGCAGGACTGCATGGTGGTGCAGTTGGTAGCACTGTTGCCTTGCAGCAAGAATGTCGTGGTTTGCATGTTATCCCTGTACATGCGTGGGTTCTCACCGGGTTCTCCGGCTTCCTCCCACAGTCCAAAAACATGACTGTTAAATTGGTCTCTCTAAATTGCCCTTAGGTGTGAATGAGTGTGTGCATGGTTGTGTGTCCTGTATGTCTCTATGTTGCCCTGCGATGAACTGGCGACCTGCCCAGGGTACCCCGCCTCTCGCCCGTAGACTGCTGGAGATAGATACCAGCCCCTGTGACCCACAATGAAAGCGGTATAGAAGATGAATGAATGAACATTTTAATCTCAAACCCTGATTGCACAATAGATCCTTCATAAGTGTTTCAGTGTATGTGGATAATATGAAGTCATCTCTCCTCGACTGTAAAATATCCAGTAATTTAAAATTAATTCCTTCTTTCTGATGTGAACTAGTATTTCTTAATGTGAGGCCATCTAAAACTTTGGTATCTGTAAAACTCAAATGTTCATTTTTTATTTTATTAATAACCTCATTCTTGCATGCAGTTTGTTTAACTCTGCATCAGTCACATTTACACCTGGCCTGCTTCAGAGGGAATTGTCTTGTTTTTTTAGCAAGTACATAAATAATAGTGGTGTCCAAACCTTCTCACTTTTTTTACATGATTAATTAGAAGCTGGCAGTGTCTGAGCCTAATGAATAAATGAACTTGTTTCAGCTGCAGTTTCTGTCACAAATAGAGCTTTACACAAACACAGCTCACAGCATCAGGGGAGACAGTTAACATGAATAAAAGGAAACCCAATTTCTACTGTTACTAATAGCTGTCTTTGTTTGCTAAAACGTTTGATAATTGTGAATAAAAAAACAAACTGAGTCCTTTGCCACAAAAGCTTATCAACTATCTTAAATGTGTTCAGAAGGGATTTTTAGCTGCTTCCCTCCACTTTTGTTATGTTTAACAATAACATATTGTACTTGGTGAGCTGATGTGAATTGTTCTGATTTGCACAGGGTAGTCATGTTACCGAGTCTCTTCCTGTGCACAGACTGTGGAGGCACCAGTGTTCTCTATGGTTGTTACTGTGGAGCTGTGACGTTCTTGAGAATACAAAGCTGATACTACTGAAGCAAAAGCATAAAAAAGTGTTTGATGCAAACCTCACCCACCACAAGCACAGTTGAGATATTTTTGTGTTTTTATGGCAGTAAAAAGTTTTTCTACCTCTGTAAGCTGTTTATGTTGGAAACATTTAAAATACTTAATAGGGTCTGAATTGTTATGCTCAAGTTATGTTTAATAATGTGTGAAATAAAATGTATTGTGTGACTTGGTGGCCTGGCTAACAGTCAGGCTTCTGTGTGTGTTTGACTTAGATACATCAGTCAGTCCAACTGACATACAGCTCAACTGACGTTTGATAAGAATGTATGTTTTTCTGCCTGGCAACAATGAAGATACTTCAGACAGGCCAACTGACACTTGATAGGATGTGTGTTTTGTTTTGCATGTACATGCCTGGCTTTTCAATAAAAACTGCTGAAGCTGGGGAGAAAGGCAGAAGCGTTCGTGGTGAGCAGCAACGGGGCTGCAGCGTTTCTCGCAGAAAGGCTGTTGTGTATGTTGCATGTAACTGACAATCTTTTTACGTTCTCCCAGGGACTGTCGATGAGGCAAATCAGGTTCAGATTTGACGGACAGCCAATAAATGAGACAGACACGCCAGCACAGGTAAGTCTGAAGGATAACAACAACGGCTTTAGCATTTCTGGAGCATTTATTGAAGAAAGAAAGGAATGTCTGTAGTGAGCTTGTAGGGATGCTTGTTGCAAATTGTCACTTTGCGAAACAACATGTTAAATCACCCAACTAATTTGAAGAACTAAAAAGAATTTAGCATGTAGTTCTGCTACCTGTTAGTAAATATTTTTAGAGTTTATATCAGGAATAATCATGCATTGTTTTTTTTACCACTTTCCTTGTCAAAATAGTATTCTTGCACTCTTTTTTTCAGTCCTAGGATTAAAGTAACCCAAATACCCCTGAAAAACTAAATAATATACCCATCTTCATAAGTGCAGTTGTGAATTAGGTCTATGGGCGGCAACCTGCCACACATGCTGTCTCTGTGCAGGTCATGGGACTGAGATTATGAGCCTTTAATGCCCAAGGCAGTGGGGTTGCACCAAACTATCTCAGTTGGTCTTCTGTGTTGAATATATCTCTGCAGACAGATGCCAGTTATACTCACTGCAGTTCGTGGTTGAGGTCGTCACAAATCATTATTGTATAGTTTTGCAAAGCGAGGCAAGTCTGTCATTGCATGCTGCTGTCACGAAAGGCAAATACAGCTTGCTGTTTCAGTGGCCAGCAATGCTGTTTGATGTCTGCAGACCAAAGAATTGACTTTGTATAGGGCATGGTGTCACCCTGAGGCCATGTACCACATAAATGCAACAATTGGCTTTTGCTCTTATGCCCTGTCCCTCAGTACACTTTAAACACAGTGCCTTTCAAATACATGCATATCCCTTTTCACATCTTGTCACCATAATATCCCCAAACTTTATATATTTACCTGGATTTTATGTGATAAATCAACACAAAACACTGCCCAATTGTGACGTGGCAGGAAACCCCGTTTGCTCTGATGCTCCTCAATAAAATCCAGCACAACCAACGGTCCTCAAAGGCCAAACGTAAATGGTGGAATAGAAACCACGTTTGTTTAATTACCTCTCTGTTTAAATCCAGCTGTTCTTTGAAGGCCTCAGATGTTTTTTTTTAGAAAACATTAGTGAACAAACAGCAAGAGCACCGCAAATAGTTTAAGGTTAAAGCTGTGGAGAAATTTCAAGCAGGGTTGGGTTATAAAACGAGAAAGCATTTGACATCTCACAAAGTGCTGTTTAATTCATCATCTGAAAAGTAAGAGTGCAAACCTACCAAGACATGGCTGCGTGCTTAAATTGAGAGGCTGGACAAAGGAAGCATTAGGAGGAGCTGTAGAAATAGAATGGAATAATCCTTTATTTGTCCTTCAGTGGGGAAATTCAAGTGTATCAGCAGTACACAGAAGTACACATCAAATAAGCAATAAAAGTACAAAATTAAAAGAGAATTTACAGTAATGTCAAATATACAAGGTAAGAAAGTATACAGATTCAACAAAATAAACAATTGCATTAATAGAAAGTTAAAGCTTTGCTCTTTATGTATTTAGAAACATTTAGAAGAATATAGGAACCATATTACAGCTCAGGTGGGTAAAGCTATTGATGGGAAAACTATTAGTCACACATTCCACAAATCTGAGATTTAAGTAGAAGTTCACTGTAGAAAGAAAGCCATGGAAACTGGCCAGAGCTGATGGCATGGAGGTAAAAGCAGGCCAATCATGGAAGAAAACCTGTTGGAGGCTCTAAAAAGCTTTAGGCTCCGGCAGAGGTTCGCCTTCCAGCTGGGAAGTGAATAAAGATACAGCCAGAGCTACAATAAAATGGTTTAGATCAAAGCATGTCCATGTGTTAGAAAGGCCCCGTCAAAGTCCAGACCCAAATCTATCTGGAAATCTGTTCTAAAACTAAAAAACAATGGTACACAAATATTCTCCATCCAATCTGACTGAGATTGAGCTGTTTGCCAAAAATGCCTTTATTGTTATTGGTTGGTAGACGTAGAATAAAAATAATTTTCTCACACACACACAAAGTACGAAAAAAAATGTTAGTGACGTGAAATTCATGTTTTAATGCTTTCCTCTGCAGTTGGAAATGGAAGATGAGGATACGATCGACGTGTTCCAACAACAGACGGGGGGCCTAATCTAACCAACCACAGCCGCCACCTTTTTGCTCCAACATGACCGACTTTCCCAGCCCTTTAAGACCCAGCGGCTGGTTCTTTGCAACTCGTCTAACAGTCTCGACATAAATCTTGCAGAAGAGGTTTTAACTTCTCTGCTTCACAAAACTGCTGTAAAGAATTTCTACTCACGCCCCTGTTACTGTTTTTTGTCTCTGTACATAAATTACACCCTGAAAACATTGCTTTTTTTTTTTTTTTTTTTTCATGCTGTGTTGTGGTAAATTTGTAGGAGTTCCCATCCCAGTTTGAAGGGTTTGTTATGCATACACCCAGAAAGATATTCAGGTCAGGTATAAATGAAAGTCTATCTGAACTGATTAAATAGTTAAATAAAGTTCTGCTAGGTTTGGTAATGGACTATCAAATCTGTTAAGATTCAGTTTTGGAACTGGTTGTCACTTAGTGAGCAGCACACCTATTTTGGGAAAATAACTTGGTGGCTGTTTAACTCTGTAATCAGAAAAAAATATTGTATACTTTTTATATTGTACTGGATGTTTGGAATACTCATTTTACTTCACCACTTCAAACGTTGGGATGGCTGAAAGGATGTTTCAGTTAAATATACATCTGTATTGTCTATTAAAATACCTGTTAAAATAAAGTTATTGTCTTCTTTCCCCTGAAGGTTTACTTATTTGAATTAGTTTTGATCCAGTGCCATCAAGCACTAGATCACTTGTTCAAGTGAGAAAAATCTTTGCTTCATCAGAAGCAAATACACAGTTCTTACTGCAGCCATCTTTAAATTGTATTTACAAGGCAGCCATATTGGATTTTGAAGTTAAAGTTTGACTTTCCTACTAAGAATCCTGACTTAAAGGGACATTACTGGTAATGTTTCCAAGTTTGAACCTTCAACTTCTGAATAAAAAGGGAATGAATATTACCTCTGTTTTTATTTTTGTTGCTTTTTATAACAAACCGGAACAGTCCAATTGCACAACGTTTAAAAATCTATGTTAATATATTGGTACTTTTATCCCACATACTTATTTACTGCAGTGATACTTGTTTTAACAGAAACTGGGAAACTCTGGATTATTTAAAACATTGATTTCAAAGCTTTTATTAAAATTTTGTCAGTAAATACATTTTTGTCGGGATCCACCGTACTGATTGAGATTTTTAAACAGCTGTACAGCAGTACTTTCATTTTTCATTAAAACGTTTTGTCACAACAAAAGAAAACCAAACAAAAAAATTATCAATTGGCACTGTAAGATGGGTTGTGCAGTTATGAGTTAATTTTAAACAAAAGTTGAGATTTCAGGGTTTGAAGTTGGAAAGTTCACAAAATGGTGAAATTCAGTGGAGGAATTTGGAGATTTCCTACCAACTATGGTTTTAAAACCCAGCATGGCTGCCTTGCATAGAAACCTTAGTGTCAGTAAAAACAGGTTTATTTGCACTTCTATTTTGACACACACAGGTCCATCCTATCTCATTTAGCTATATCAAGTTGTTACAGTGTTTTAAAGTTACAATCTGCAGATAAACTTAACTATTTTTAGCTTCCATTGTTAATACTAGTTATTTTATGCTCAGAGGGTTGCAAAATTCTGGAAATTTTCAAAGTTGGAGACTCCATGGAAATTAATAGGGATTAACAGCATTTTATAGGATTAAACAGATGCCTGCAGTTAAAAATATCGAAGGTTGGTCATAAGAGATATGTAAAAGAAGTTAGAGAAAATTATTGATTTTAGATCAACCCTTAACTAAAACAGTTTCATGCAAACACATTTGAATGAATCTATTCTGCAGTGACATCCACGTAGTACACTGCTTACTGCAGGGGTATTTGGGCCACACCCCCTATATGCACTGTTCATTCCTCCATGACATGCACAGATGACTTCCAGAACCTGGGAATATTCAGGCCACCGTTTTGGAGCCCTGACTACTGAATCAACATATTGGACACTCCATTGGACTGCATAAAGTGAAGCACGTATTGAGGATATTTCTGGGTTAAAAGTATCTGATGCATGGCCTTAATGTTTGACTTGCAAATCTTACATGTGTCTGCCTATGACAACACAAAACGTTACATTCATGTTTGCAGCTTAAAGGTGTATTGTATTCCAGAAATTTGCAGGAAATTGTCCACCCCTTTGCAGCAATATTTCTGACTGATGTTAATCATCTACACATTCCACAGACTTGGAACTGGAACATGGTTTGGTTATTGGGTTTGATGCCATTGCCAGATCCCAGTTCTGAGTTAACGGGCCTCCTTTTTTCTGAGTTTTCGAAATTTTACTTTAAAATGTTTTTGTTTTTGTTTTTTTTCCTGCTGTTTATGCCGTGGATATAGAATATGGCCTCAGGGATGTGGACTGCCTGGTCACTACCGCTTGCCACCAACCAAAGGCTTAACCGCTGCTCTTCTTGACCAATAGGAATGAGGGTCTCGTTTTCATATCCAATCAGATTGCGCGATTTGGCTGGTAGGCAGGATCTGAACGGCTGGCACCGCAGAAGCAGCGGATCTCCTCTTCGTATGTTTTTTCAGTCTCGGGTGGAGTCTTCATCCCGTCGCTTCTCTGCGGACAGCGAGGAGGATTTCTTTTTTTTTTTTCAATAGTTTGACTGCTGCTTGTTAACCGCCAAGACATTGAACTAGCTCCTCGAAGATGACGACGACCACCACGTTTCAAGGGTTAGACCCCGGTTCTAAAAGCAGTTCCAGGTAAATAAAAAAAAAAGAAAAAAAAAAAAAAAAGGGGCAGTTGAATATCTTCCATGGAGGAACAAAAGGAGTGGGATGCGGGGAGAAGCCGTTCGGCTAGCAGACGCTTCGTTTAAAGGCAGTCCGCTAATGGTGGTGGTGAAAGATATAACTGGATTGAGCTAAACTGTCACATAGGCTTGCTAATTGAGTTAATCTTACTGGGTCGTAGAAGCACCATAAGTTTAGTTAGCCTGTGTAGGCTTTGGGTATGAGAGCTGGACTAAAAAAAGGAGGGGGGAAACTGCGTTTTCTATCTGTTTTTTTTTTTTGTCGTTTCGAGTAGTAAAACCATTTCTAAAGGGTTAAAATCAGCGTTTGTTTTCGTATTTACAGTTAAAATTCTTCCCTAATACCTAAACGTGTTACTAATTAAAACTGAGTTGTGTTTTTGCCATCAGCGTTTTGTCGCTTTCTTATAGAGTATATTTTGATCGCTACCGTCGCAGCATGTGACTGACCTGACTTTTTGTCTGTACATATCTTTGTCTTTGTGATCTGGGTGAAGTAAGTAAAGTAAATCAGCTATGGTAAATACCTTTTTCTACATTTTTCTTTTTTTGACTGTCTGCTTTTTGAAAAAAAAAAAAAAAAAGTTGATGTCTTAAAGAGAAGAAACACCTCATCCTTAAAGCATGCAGTCATTCCTTTCCTGTAAGTGATGCATATCGTTTGGATGCATTCCTCCCCCTTTGCAGTAAAAACAGAGTAGCTACCTTTTGTATTACTTCTCTATGACTCCTGGGTTTATAGATTTATCTTACTTTTCTTCTAGATTTTTGGGGAGTAAGCTTGTCGGCTGTGAGATTGGAAGCTGCTTTTGGGTGATGCAGGGGCTTGGGTGGGGGCTAACTAAGCTGGTAAATCTTATCTCTTTGCTTTTTGGTCTCTAAAGACCCTTTTTACAATCCGCTGGTCCTTTCTGTTGCTGTGTGTCCGAAAAAGATCCACAGGGCAGTCAGTTTAACAGAGAAGGGAACAAATCTTTGTAGGCCATCAAAGACCCTCCTACCTCTGCCTTATCAGGCATACCATCTTTGGCTGTGGAGCTCCTGCATCTGCTCTCAAAATTGCCCTCTTGTCTACCCACACAGTTCATTATTTTTATTGATATTATTTGCAGTTTGATTCTAGGGTGGGGTCAGCTGCCATGCTGCTAAAAGCTTTCCCCCACTCATCACAATCCATGTGGAAACCATGAGCTCATCCTTTTCTGGCCAGGAGGTAAAGTCTGGTTTAGGCATTATTGTCACTGTGTGAGGGACACAAAAAAAAAAAAAAAAAACAGTGAGGAGCGCTGTGCAGACATGGCTCTAGATGATTTCCTTTGTATGGTTCGTGGTTCGAGGAGGTGAGGTGTTTGTTGGTCATCTGCCTGCCTGGCCTTTTGGACAGCTGCTCTGTGTCAGCTGGTGGCTTCAGGGACTCTAAGGAGAGCAGTTTGCTGACAAAAAAGAGGGAGGGGTCCGACATAGGCTGTGCTCACAGTTTGGTATTTGTCGTCCGCCCCAACTGCCTTCTGCGCAGTGAACTTTAAAGGCTTCTCTGCAGTTTTTTTTTTTTTTTTGTCTCTGAAAAGTGACCTTTACAGTTCTTCATGTATTGAATTCACAGATGACCTATATTCTCTCAAACTTAGACTTACACCTCAGTTCTTGGCTTTTGCTTCAATAGAAGCACAACATTTGAGTCAGTCAGTTGTTAAATGATTCCAGAAATGGACACCAACCTATTGTGTATCTCAGCAGAGGGATCTCTGCTAAGATGAGGCTGCAGCTAGCTTGCTAAGTCTGCGATTAAAGGCAAGCGGAGTCAGCTGCAGGGCAGAGATTGTGACTGACTGTCTGAGAGGCTGACAGCCGCGGCTTAGACTTGCGGGTTGCTCTGTGTGTTTGGTATGCGAAGGGGTTAGGGTTGGGGGGGGGGGGGGGGGGGGGTTGAGCGTTCACATATCTTCTGGGGATGCTCGTGTTTTATTTGTTTATTGATCCATTGATTTTTTTGCGCAGCTGCTTTTTGTTTCGACATCTCGAAGCCTTCCGTTGGACTATTTGTACAGTCTTTGTTTTTAATTCCTTAGGGTACTACGACCGCCCGGTGGGGAGTCCAACTTCTCCCTTGGCACAGATGAAAACGCAACCCCCCAGCGCAAGAACAAGATGGCCTCTAGCATCTTCGCAGAACCCGATGACCCCCATGCTCATCGAAGGAACAACCCACCAAGTAAGTTAATTTACCATTGATCTTGATAGTTTTGCATGCAACATAACGGAAGCTGCAGGAGCTTTACATTTACAGGATAACTGGGGCTATCTTCAGATGAGGCTTGCAAAAGCACACCGAACTAGTACAAACCTTCATTAAGCCAGATGTACTATATATTTAATCCCTCTAAATTGATCTTAAGCACAGTGCGTTGCAAAAGTATTCATACCCCTTGAAATTAAAATGTCACATTTACAGAGTTTGCAAACATCAATTGAACGTAGGTCTAGACATTTAACATTAAAACACTGATTCATTTTATTATGGATAGTTGTCCTGCCCGACGGTGAATCTCAAGTCGTTTGTTGCCTTGAATGGGTTTACTTACCCCGTGTATAGCTCCATCCATCTTCCCTCAACTCTAACCTGCTTTCCTGTACCTGCTGAAGAAAAGCATCCCCACAGCATGATGTTCCCACCACCATGTTTCATTTTAGTGATGGTGTGTTCAGGGTGATGTGTAGTTAGTTTTCCACCTCACATAGCATGAAAAAGTTCAGTTTTGGTCTCTCTGACCAGAGCACCTTCTTTCACGTTTGCTGTGTCCCCTTCATGACTTGTGGCAAACTTGAAACATGTTTTCCAATGGCTTGTTTTTAACAGTCTCTTTCCTCTTGCCGCACTTCCATAAAAACAACGTTTGTGTAACGTAGGATTAATGGTTCACTTGTTAATTGATTCTTTCACCTGAGCTATGGATCTCTGCAGCTCCTCCAGAGTGACCACACTCCTCGTGGCGTTTTTTTCTAAATATATGCTCTCCTGGCCTGGCCTGTTAGTTTAGGTAGACTGCCATATCTAGGTTGGGCTGCAGTTATCCCAGTGTCTGATGATGGATTGAACAGTGCTTTGTGAGATGTCCAAAGCTTTGCTTTATAACCTAACCCTGTTTTAAACTTCTCTACAACTTTCTCCCTTTTCCCTCTCCTTGTTTTTTGGGAATGCCGTTTGTTTTCTAATGTTCTCTAACAAACCTTGAAGGGCTTCAGGAAACAGATGGATTTATACTGAGATTGTCTTTTGTGTTTATCCCTGAAGTTCCACTAACACATTAAAGTTTGTCTGAAGTATGACAACAAGTACAAGGGTTCAAAAGGTATGAATAGTTTTGCTAGGCACTGTAAGGTACAGACTGGAGGCATATTTTGCTCATCAGTGGGAGTTTCCCACGTACGGGTGGCCAAAAACCCTGGAGTGCATGCACCAGGGTAATATGAACCTAGGCTTTGTTAAGCAAAGGCCTGCAGTGGAAGGACCGGAAAACTGTATCACTTGGTGAAAGGCATGGCCTTGCACATGGCGAAGGGAAGTGAATGCAGCAGAGGATAATAAGGCAGCGAAGGGCGCTGAGAGCGTTCAAGGTCACTGCAAACTTTCAGCCACGGAGGCTTAAATGTGATCTGACGTTTATGCCTTCCAGAGTGGTTGGACAGAAAGCCTGGAAAGTTTCAGTCATTATTCACTGCTTAGCATCCACTGGTTTCCCTGCTTTTTGCCAGATAATAACAGTTTAAGAAATAGGACATTTTAGGCTCAGCAAAAGTGAAATTCACAGAATTTTCTTGGAACAACAAAGAATTTGACCTAAAATTGGTCCTTTAGCCTTAGACAGCTTGCAGCTGATTACAGTGAAGCCTTTTCCTGCCTGCATTGTTTCGTTTGGGACTGTGTCAAGTTTGGAAGGACCTCTCAGACTTGGCCCACTTTAGTGCACACAACTAGAAGAAGAGGAGGAGGAGGAGGATGGTAATTTATCCAGGAGTTATGGTTGCTCCTCTCACGGTTTACAAGCACTGTCCTTAGCCTGCAAGGCTTCTGTGTGAACGTTCGTTTATCTGGCGTGCAGCGCTGCATAGATTCCTTGAGGAATGGTCAAATGTGCGTTTTATATGGCCTGGATATGTCTCTGCCATCTGGGGCCATGAAACTGCCAGTCAGGAAGAAGCTGCAGAAGCGTTCCAGCCTCTTGAACAACAAAACAAATCCAGTTTCTTTTTTTTTCTTTTTTTAATAGTCCACAAGAAACGGTTTACTAATTAAGTGCTTATCCCAGCACTCAAGTCTTTATAGTTGGTAATTATTTTTCCATAGTCTTGACTTGAATGATGATAAAGGAAAGAAGGAAGAGGAAGTCATTTAATGAGTTGCCAAGGTTTGAATGTACAATTTTATTTTCCCCTGAAACCTAAGCAAGTATTCATGTCCAACGTGCATTTTTGGCACGTTAATGTTCAGGATGTTGGCGTTTTATAAGCCTAGAGCTGGTTGGTATGTTCAAGAGCCCTCAGCTTCTGCCCACACGATGAGCACTCTCTAATAAGAGAGGAAGCAAAGACTAGCGGCAACCGCACAATTGTTTTTCCTGTCTCACTGCCTTCATGCATTTATGCCATGGACCCATGGGATCTATAAAGTTAAGTAGGATGCTCTGTTTTGTATGATCCATCAATCTCTTCCGTTTAATCCTCTCATGTTTCATATTTGTTGTTCAATGGGCAGTAAACAGATCAGGTTCAGAAATACTGAGTTATGAGCAAGCCCTTGTTGGGTTATATTCTCTTTGTGCTGATTCACTTAACTCCATTAACAACAATGGCCTGTCCTCTGGCTCCTCAGGAGCCGATGTTTCCCCTCATCACAAAGACAGCTTGTCACCTCCCAGGCCCTCTGGATGATAGTGGTTGCCTTATGTGGCCTCGGACAGCACAGCCTGTCTTTCTACAGTGGGCCAACACAGGGTTTTAACGCTGTTTCTGCTGAAGGAAATGATGCAGGCAGTACACGGGCTTATGTAGGTCTTGGCACTTGGGTTGTCTGCCTGGATGCCTTCCACTACGTTTCTGGGTCTGTTGCAGCAGATTTCAAGCAGATTTGGTGATGTTTCCTGTTGGTTTATAGCGATTTTTAGCGTGAGGTATTTCAGTCAGAGGCTCTTGTAAAGCTGATGTTTTTGTCAAAGTTAAGTTGATGAGTCTTACTGTGGACATGCAGCCTGGTGAGCTGGAGATATTGAGGACTGGTTTGGCTTTGTTGCTAATTGGATTAGTCCTCATATGGTATGACTCTGCTGCTTTGAAGCTGTATTCATGTTTCCTGTCTGGCTTAACCATAATGTTAATCTAGACATTGCCCACAGAGTTCTTACGTGTATTTTTCTTTCAAACATCCAGCTGGGGCACCTACAGGAACCCTGTGCGGAGAGCCCTCAGCCCCTCTGAGGAGGGTCCAGCAGCCTCTCCTCTTCCCCAAGAACCCCCAACCGGAGCTGACCACCATCCACAACTCTGGAGCCGCCATGGTCTGGAACCAGAGACGAGAGGTACAGTGATTAGACTCTGTTTCCAAAACAGAGCAAGAGCCTATTTGGGCACACGGATAAAGTGTATTTCAGTGGAAAGTTTAGTGGGAATGGGTGGCTTAATTCATCCTTTTGAATCCAGTCCTCTCTTTCAGATAAATATGCACTGACATTTGTAATCCCAGTGGAGGTTTGGTTTTTCACACCAAGTCCTTGCTGTCAGACATGGAAAGTATTTCGTAACAGAGCAGTCTCAGTGAAGACATATCTGACCATGCTAAGAAAAGAAAGATAACAGCGTAACAAAATGTAGAAAGCCTCGCAAAAGTTTTAATATTGAATTTTTCACAATTGTTTGTGTTATTTCTTTAAAAAAGGACACTAATCAATGTAAATGCGCCAGATTTAACCATAGAGGATCATTTTCTTCTGCAGTCTAGGGGATGTTGATGGTAGAGGAGAAGAATGACCATTAAATCGTAATATTTAAAATTTTTAAATTGTATTCAGGCCTCCTGAGTCGGTACTTAGCAAGACTACCGTTAATTGGAATTACAGCTGCAAATATTTTGGAGTACATCTATACCAATTTTGCTCCTTCCTCTTTTAAAAAACCTGTGGTCTCTTCTAACCAGACCACCTTCTTTCACATGTTTGCTCTGACCCCTGCATGGTTTGTGGCAGTATTTAAATGGAAATGAATGTAGCCAGATTTCAGGAGTGCATGGTTACTGGTTGTTTTGTGGACTGATTCTCTCATCAGCTCTGAGTGTTTTATAACCTTACCCTGCTTTGAACATCTGCAGAACTTTCACCTTGACCTGTCTGCTGTGTTCCTTGGTCTCCATGGTGCTTGCTCTTTGTTTAATATTGTCCTCTAACAAACCTCCGAGGTGGATTTAGATTAAATTAAACTGGACTCTAAAAGTGGACTCTATTTACTAACTTCTTAAGGAGTTGGTTGCACTAGATTCTATTTTGGGGTAACGTGGTAAACACAAATCCATGCCACAGTTTTCAGATTACTTGTAAAAAATGTTGAAAACCATGTGTTCTTTTTCTTCTGCTTCATAGTTATGCATCATGTTGTGTTGGTCTATAAAATAAACTCCTAGTTAAATAATGTCTTCCCTGTCTCTCCACTCCACATCCTGTCTGCCTACTTAAACAAAAATAAATAAAAAATAAAGGCCACTAGTGTGTTTTAAAAAAAAACACCACCATCGATTCTAGTTATTTTTTAAATCAGTGCATTTTAGAACATTTCCTCCTACGTTGGCTGACCAGTCTGATACTATTGTCCTTATTTTTACATTTTAGGGCGAGAACGGCCAGGAACAAGCAAACGACGGTAAGCATCCAGAGTTCCTCAGCTGTTGTGCAAAAAGGCCTTAAGTGTCTGTCACAGGATGGCTGTGGCTAAACAGCAGGGCATGACTTGGATTACTCAGTGAAAAGCTTCATGGTGTCTGAAAACAGACCAGGTAATTCTACCCTTCCTGCCACTTCAACATCAGATTGTGGCGAGCTGGCTCGTCTCTGCTAGAAGTCATACTTGCCCCCCCCCCCTAAAATAAAAACCCCACAGGATTCAACTTTTCTCTTTCTGAGTCAACAACACATGATCTCTTTGATGTGGTTTGTTCCTGTCATGATGGAGTGGAGATCTGGAGTCAAGCAGCTGTTCTTTCATGGCAGGCTTCACTTAGTATGAAAAGCTTTTTATTAATCACCAGGTGCATGCTTGGAGCATTGGGGATGGCTCCTCCGATAATAAAAGGGGTCTGCAGCCCAGTTGAAATGAAAATATGGAAACTAAAGCTACCTTTGTTGCACTGCTTTTTATGTGAAGTATTTTCTCCTGGTTTATGTTGCCAATGAATTTCTAAACACTTCAGTTTATAAACACTCTCCAAGTGCTATTTTGTTCTTGTGAATGATTGCTAGCAGGAAGCAATGTGTCAGCGTAGAAAAGATAGACAGTTTTTGAAAAGACAGGGAAGCCAGGTCAACTATCTGAACATCTTGCGTCTATATTCACCAAGCAATGTGGTCCTGCTGTCTGTGGCAGAGGGTCACAGCTGCTTCTACAGCCCTTCCCCTGTCAAGCTTCGAGTCTGTTCTGCTTTTAAAGAGGAGAAAAGTGACAAGCGGTGTTCACAAGGGCATAAGCTGTTGTTGAATTCTCATGGTATAAAAACACACATTTAACAGTAATATCTCAAATATGTAAAACAGGAGTTAATCGCTTCTATTTTAAGCAAGAAAGTAACAATTATTCCTAATGCTAAATAATGGAATGTATTAGGCACAAAATGTTTACTGTTTTCTACACAGATTTAAGCAAGTAATTTAAGCCATTAATTAGTAAATTTTGTAATAGTTGAAGTAAAAAAGTAGCGTTACTTTGACCTGTTTGATGGGTGCCACTCTTTTAGTTTCTTAACCACAGCACTCTTTTTCAAGAGTGGGACCAGCTGAGTTTTTTTTTTTTTTTTTCTGTTTAGTAAGCAAGGGAATTGTAGCCTATGGTAGCTTTCTTTTTGCTAGCTATTCGGCAGAGCTCAGCAACAGGTTAGAGAGGGGCAACTCTGGTCACCATGGCGATTTCTCTGCCATCTCGTTAAAAAATATCTTTAAATAGGTTGATGTAGCGGTTTTAAAGCGTAGTTTCTTTACACATTGTTATACAGCTGCAACTTAATTAAAATGTTATCAGAGTTACTTTATTTTAGGAATAACTTTATAGATTTATTACACGCAAGGATATATTTTAAGCTTTTTCTTCAAATAAAGCCCAAATGTAGTTTCTGAGGACCAGTGAAAAAGGATTTTTAGGACAGAAATGTCAGCTAACTGAAAAGTATGTCCATGTACTTCACAGTATCTGTACTTGGTACATGGTCAGGGCTCCTTTTGCATGAATATCTGCCTGAATATCTGTCATCCTCTTGACAATTACACGGTTCCCTTTACGGTTTAGGTCAGGTGACTTTGCTGGCCAATCAAGCAAAGTGATTTTATAGTCATTTAAGCAGGTATTGGTACGTTAGGCAGTGTGGACAGGTGCAAAGTCCTGCTGAATGAAATCATCATCTCTCTAAAGTTTGTCAGCAGAGGGAAGCATGAAGCTCAACAATTTTCTGGTACACGGCTGCGCTGGACTTGATAAAACACAGTGGACCAACACCAGCAGATGACGTGGCTTCCTCTCCAAATCATCAGTGACTGTGAAATCTTCACTCTTGGCCTCAAGCAACTTGGATTCTGTGCCTTTCCACTGTACCTCCAGAGTCTGGGTTGACCTGAAATTTCAAATGAAATTCAAAATTTACTTGCACCTGAAATTAGGACTTTTTCCACTGAGCTACGATTCAGCCTTTTTTTTTCATTTCCTCAGATAAGTGGCTTCTGATGTTCTATCTGGTTCAGGTTCTGGAAACGTCTTTGAGGTGATGGGTTGAAGCTCTGACTCCAGCTGCAGTTTACTCCTCCAACCTTTTGAATAATGCTTTGCTTCACAATCTTGTCAATGATATGAATTTGCTGTTGCTTGTACACCTTTTTAGGGCATATTTTTTCTTTCCACTGAACTTTCCATTAGTATGCTTGGATACAGTCTCTGATCTTCCAACTAGTTTAGAAGTGACCTTATACTGGCTTGTTAGTCCACACGGTAATCTTTCCCAGGATCTTATAGACAATAGCATTGGGTTACTGTATTAAAATCCTTTGAAATTATTTTATTTAATCTTCAAAATTTCTAAGAAATTTACTTTAGGCTTTTTATTACCTGTTAGCCATAACTATCCAAATTAAAAGAAATAAATGGTTGGAATATAGCACTGAAGCACCTTATAAGAACCAAGGAATCTAAATAAATTTACCTTTTTTTTTTTTTTTATAAAATCGCTGCAATCCATTAAGTTTTTGATATAATTTAAGACGTACCTGTACTTTAACACCATGTTCAGATAAAAATGAATAAAAGTCCTCCACATGGTTTCGGTGTACACTTATGCAAAGCTGCTCACACACAGACGTTCTTGTTCATGCTTATTTTTTGGGTCAGCTCTGCTGTCGACCGACCAGCTCTCCCACAGTGGCACACTCTAACCTAACAGGCAGCTGAAAGAAAATAAGTTTGATCCTGGTAAATAATTAAACACATTGTTTGCTGTTCTACTGCAAATCTCTTTCTGTTGCTTCTTGTAACCGCCTTTTAATTTTTGGACATTTAGAGTGTACTAAGGACCATGAATTAGCCCTAAAGGTCAGGCTCTGATTAGTTGGTATTGACCTGCTCAGATCAGAAAACCTTTGCAAAGCCAGAATGTCCTTCTGCCATTATAAGACAGTGGTGGTAGACCGGCTGTGGTTTTGTCTAAATGTCTGGAGCATAGCTTCAGCTGCTGATCTAAATTATATCTGCTGTAATCCAATTAGTCTGTAGTCAGATTCACTAAAATTTAAGACACTGTGGTTTTGTTTATTGTCATTGCTGCATCTGTAGAAAGTCCTGAAGACATGGAGGGGGAGCAGGAGGAGCCAGAGCAGAAGGAGACATCACAGTCCCCTGCCCCGTCGGGAGGTGCCAACGCTGCCGCAGGTGGCCGAAGAAACCCTCCCGGTGGCAAATCCAGCCTCATCCTGGGTTGAGCCAGCTCCTTTTCTTTTTGTTTTCTTTTTTCATTCAATCACTTTTTTTATTTTTTGAAGATAAAAACACCCCCACCACTCTCTTCCTCCTCATCAACATGTCACTGTCCTCTCTCCTCCTCCTTCCCATGCCGTCAAGTCCACGGACTCTCATATCCTCTCACTCCACCCTCAAACCTTTTGTTTGATCCTTTTTTCTATTGAAAGAAGAAAACTGTTGACAAAAGCACTTTATGTATCTCCTACACCCTTTCCATTTCAGCCCATCCTGTAGTGCATCGCGCCTGCTGGGAAAGGCATGACATTTTAGCTTGTCCCTCATTTCTTCCCCGGTGTAAATGGTAAAACAAAAAAACATAATAAAAAAGAGGTGATGTGTGGATTTCTAAATACAATAAAGATTCATATGAAATTGCTGTTGCTGGTTTTGTCTTCCTTCGTACTTAGAAGAAACCTTTATCAGAGTTTACTGATAAATGCTGCTAAAGAGCTGGTCTAGACATACTGTTTGCATGGCGACTGTTAATTCTCTCCTCCGCAGTTTCCGTCTGCATAAATGTCCAGGAGCAAAGAGCCGAGTAATATTAATGTTTGCTGAGATTAAGCCTTGTGGCGGCAGCTGTGGAGAATGAAGACAGGCTCCAGACTGGAAATCTGCCCAGCTTGAAGTAACAAGGATCTTTGCTGCCAGGACTTGTACCGAAGAAGACCAAAGAAAATGTTTTTCATGACGTCATGAGCTGGATATTTGGCTCTTAGTGTTTCTGGTTCAAGAGGGGTGTTGCATTTTGTTGAGTCAGAAAATTGGGGTTTTTAAAACAAAAGGTGGAAGATGATCCTTGCCTTTCCATAGTTCCTTATTTGGTTTTAGTGTCTTGGGGCTTTACCTTTTTTTTTTTTAAATCAGCAGAAAGATAAAAATGATACTTAAAATGTACTTTCCAGTTTCTGCAATTTAATTCCTCATTGAAATCTAGCTTGTGGGAAGTTTGCTTTTGTAACATGACAAATAAATTAACTATTCGGTTTTTCTGCTCTACAGAATAGATATTTGCAGTATGGTAACCTGCACCTAGCTGCACAATTAACACCCCTAGTAAAGATGTATAAAAAGCCTTTAACTAATCTTTCATTGCACTTCGATCATCTTAAACACACTAAACAATAAGTCCATCCTTCAGAGAAGAATCCTCTGTTTATTATTTTTTTACAAAGTCATCTGTGCCTGTTTGCACTAATAATTTCTGTGAAATAAATTCAACCGATGCATTTTTAATTGACCATTTATAGTTTAAAGTTGGGCTGCACGGTGGTGCAGTTGGTAGCACTGTTGCCTTGCAGCAAGAAGGTCCTGGGTTCAATTCCCAACCTGGGGTCTTTCTGCATGGAGTTTGCATGTTCTCCCCGTGCATGCGTGGGTTCTCACTGGGTACTCCGGCTTCCTCCCACAGTCCAAAGACATGCCTGTTAGGTTAATTGGTAACTCTAAATTTCCCTTAGGTGTATGAATGAATGAGTGTGTTTGTGTGTTGCCCTGCGATGGACTGGCGACCTGTCCAGGGTGTACCCCGCCTTTCACCCACAGACTGCTGGAGATAGGCACCAGCTCCCCCGTGACCCACTATGGAATAAGCGGTAGAAAATGACTGACTGACTATAGTTTAAAGTCAATCAGAGTGTATAGAAACTTAAAATTGGTAATCCATCCCATATTTTGCTGTATGTGGGTTGATTGTTCTATTTCATCCTTTGTTGGAATTTACCACCTAAATCTAAAGAAACCTAATGCTCCTAATTTATATCTATTCAGCAGCACTTGAATCAGCATAAATACTCTGTGACCTTTCATAGGCAACTATGAACTGTTAAGCTCAAGATTATTCATATCCCTCACAGATTTCGGTTTAATGTAATCTTTTAATTTTACCAACATGTTTCTTCTGACAGGAAGTAATATTAACGTTTTGGAGTGGCCCAAATTTAATTTAACGGAGAATCTGTGGAGGTAGCTAAAGATTAGGGTGATGGCAAGGAGGCCTTCCAACCTCAAAAAGACTTGGAGCTTTTCACCAAGATAATCATCAAAATACTATAGAAAACATCCAAGAAGCTGCTCAGTAATAGGAGTTTGATTTCTGTAATGCCAATAAAGATTTTTCTTCTAAATATATGGTTTTTGCATAATTGTAATAAAATGTCAGTATTAACATATATATATTTTTAACATTTTTGAACATTGTCTCTTTTTAACAAAAATATTTTGTGGCTTATTCCCACTTTTTGAGGGTCCAAGAAGCAGGACGCACTTTTTCTATAACACCTGAGTGAGATTTGATGTGTCTGTAAAGTTCATAGAACTCAATGTTAATGTCTTAAATACATCCAGAAGAAAGAGATTCGCCACAAAGGGGAAGAACGACTCCATAAAAGTCTTCCACTTGCCTGGTTAGTGTCTGGAACGTATCATCGTAAAGCTGCATCAAACCTAAACAAAAGAAAAACTTTAGCTGCCAAATATTTATTTCACCAAGAATTAAACATAAAATAAAATGTTTGTAAGAACAAACCTTGTCCAAACAACCCTTTTAGCTTTAACATAGATGAGAATGTGTATAGATGGCAAAAAAAGAAGAAAACATCAGATTTTTACAAGCAGACTATCTATAGCTATAGATGTATTACTAACAGCACTTTTTCTGTAGCACTCCTCCTTTTAATTCTTTCCACAAATCCTTCCATGTCTTTAAAAATAAATGTAATATTAATTTTAATATACATATTAATATATGATGTTTTAATTAGGGAAAAACATGGAAAAAATGCGGCAAATTACTGGTGCTTAGCTTTTAGCTAATATGAGTGTGCAACCACTTAATTCTAGGTTCTTATACTCAGGTCAAGATGATTACTTGGAGGTGGACTTTTGATGTCATAAGTCTCTATAAGCCTCTTATTCTGAATCATATAGTTTCCTGAAGGAAGATTGTCCTCTTAAGATTAGTCATAATGGAGCTTATCTTTACAGACTTCTAAAACCCTCTTTAGAAAAATAAACACACCAGAAAGGTGTCTATTTTAATATTGGCATAAATCTTAATAATCTTAGTGCATTGTTTACTGCAACTTCCTTCAAAAGGATCCTCACATTTTATCTCATTAAGATCTCAAACTTTACAGCTGATGGGTCAGGGATAAAGCGATGGAGAGTTTTAAAGCAGTGTTAGGTTATAAGACAAGCTTTGGACCTCCTACTGAGCATCGCTCATTCTATCATTTGGACATGAAAAGAAAATGGCACCACTGCAAACCTACAAAGACCTGGCCATCCGCCCAAGCTGAAGGGCAAGGAGAGCATTAATCACAGAAGCAGTGAAGGGGCCCATGCTCACTCTGGAGGAGCTGCAGAGATCCACAGCACAAGTGGAAGTTAACAAGAAACTATTAGTTATGCACTCCACACACATGGCCTTTATGAAAGAGTTTCAAGAAAAACACAATTCTTGAAAGAATACCTGAAGAAGTATTGTTTCAACTTTACTCTGTTTTTATGAGAAATTTTGACTGTTGAAGGTCTGCATGCACCACCCTACATGTGGTGGAAAACTAGCCCTGCACATAACCCTGAACACACCATCCCCATAGAAAACATGCTACGGACATGATCACGTTCAACAGGGACAGGGAAGTGGGTTTGTGTTGATAAGGAGATGGATGGAGCTGAATACAGGGCAGTTCTGGAACAAAACTGGTTAGAAGCTGCAAAAGACAAGGCAGAGAGGTTGACTTTTCTACAAAACATTTCTACAAAATGTTGCCTCGGTATGCTGGACTAACCATCATAATTTACCTTCTTCTTCTTCACAATTATGTGCTACTTTGTGTTGCTCTATCATACATAATCCCAGTAAAATGCATTGAAGTTTGTGGTTGTAGGCAGAAAAAGAAAATGTTCAAGGGTTTAGAATGTATTTACAAGGCACTAAATATATCACATAGTTACTACCGCAACATCTTACCTACTTGTCAGATACAGAAACTCCTTCAGGCACAAAGCTTGAGCTGCTCAGTGCTGTTCTGTGCAGCAGCAGTGTGTTTCAGCCGTTTGTCTGCCAAGAAAGGCACGCATGGGTCACTCAAGATCAGGAAAAGAACTTCCTGACCTGGAGAAATGCCTGGTTGTTTTCTTGCACTCAATGAAAGCTTGTTTGCTGTGAGCGTTGTGTCAACAGGGAAAGTCCTGTGCCCGAGAGTGGGTCTGAATATCTCCTACTGCTTCAGCCTTCAGATGCATGCATGACCAGAACGGATAGTAGACTATACTAAACTATAAGAGTCTTGAGATTTACTTGCATTTCTACTTTACCTCCACTATACATAATTAAAAAGTATGGTTTCTCAATAGCTATACTGAGATGGTGAGTAAAACTCAGTATGATACGAAATTACTTTATAATTACTTTGTACTATCAGCCTATATGTGATAAATGTTGCATATATTCTACTTATTTTACTTTACAGCTTCTTAAAATGAGTGAGAAAGAGGTGAATTTTGCTTTTCAGTGCCAATTTTAGTTTAAAACGCTTTGTGTCTACAAAAGCATTCTCAACCTTTAAATCAGGTCAGACCTTCAAACTTTAATGTAATTTATTGGTATTTTATCTGAATGACTAAAACAAAGTAGTACATAATTGTGAAGTGGAAAAGTAGATTATTTACAAATAGAAATCTAAATGGTGTGATGTGAATTTGTATTCAGATCCCTTTTACTCTGTGATCCCTAAATAAAATTCAGTTCAGTTATACTTATAAGTCACAAAATGGGTTCAAATACTTTTTCAATGCACTGTAACATTGTGCTTTTGTTCTGGCCAGGAGCTAATCAGTTTGGAACCAGACTCTGTTGTCTATCCGCTTTGATTATCCAACTAATCTTTTTGCAAAGACGGGAGATTACCATTTTCCTCCCCCCACCAGCACAATCCGAGTTATTTGCCATGTGTGTTTGACATGTGTTTAAGCAGCCTCGCTCATTTGCGATTTAATTGATCGACAGTCCTATTACGCCATGTGCAGTCCAGATGAGGCTGACCGGAGGTCTCTGAGGAGGAAGAGGAGGCATGAGCACGGGAAGTCGAGCGGGGAAATGAGATGAGTCATCTCTGAGTGATGTGCAAACAGTCTGTTAATCGATACCACCATTTCGTCATGTGCACTGACTCTGCAACAGTTCAGTGGAGGATGTTTATTCAAAAAGACTGCAGGATAACTATTTATTAAAAAAAAAATGAGATTAATCATTTTTATCCAGTTTCTGTTAATTTCCTGCCTTCTCTGTGACCAAGCCAGGAGTCATCCTGGTCTGGCAGACTTAGAAATGTACTCCCTCCCACCCACCGGGACCTAAAACAGGAAGCACCGGCTGGTAAATGGATGGGACTGTTTCTGTAGCAACAAAGGGACGTAAAAGCTTCTAGCAGTATCCCCTGTGGCTTATATTCTACCTCCTAAACTGGGGGAGACTGGAGGAAGGGCACTTATAAAGAAAAGAATGATGAGACAAACTGGGACCATTTGTTTCTGCCTTCCTTCAGGGGAAAAAAGACAAAGCAAGACTATTGCAGTTATTGATTGATTGATTTTATAGTTCCCTTAGGATGCTGGTAACTTCATGGAGTCTTTTTGTGCTCATTTCACCATTAAAATACTTTGGTCATCTTATTGTATGTATTACACTGTATGTATGAGGTTTCCTAGCAGTAGGCACATAGTTGTACTTCTGTATTTCTGTCTGACAAGGGCATGCTCAGAATCTCTGTGATGAAATATATAAACTCTCCCTGTTTGACTGAAGAAGATATCATGGTGCTGAAATTACTGAATAAATTATTTGCTGCTGAGTGCACTAATACCAAAATCAATTCCTCTTTTAAATCATTGCAATAAAAAGGCTTCATGGATCAATATTAAATTTCATAGAGCAATATTAACATTCCATTATTTATGGATTTATTTATTTTTTATAAATGCTGTGGGGTATTGTTTCATTCTATATCTGGCATTGTCCCATGCTAGATATATGATTTACTCTTAAGACCTTAGCATTAGCCAATACCTTTTGCTATTCTGTTGCTAGGTATAGCAATTTATTATATTTTAGTATTTCATGTTAAATTGATAGAATATCATTTTAAGCAGGATTGGTACAAAAGTATGTAAAATGCAGACTAATATTAAGCGTGAGCAAATGATTGAAATTGTAAAGATAATACAGAAGATTAATTTAAAAGTTAGATTGCTGTTTTATAGGTCAGTGACAGCAGAAAAAAATCTTTTCACTTTGTTACTTCTTTGTTTTAGCTTTGTTAGCTACATGGTAAAGGAGGCGAGGAGAGGTCGGTGAAGAAGGCACGGCCTTTTGGTGTGAGACCATATACAGGTCCTTCTCAAAATATTAGCATATTGTGATAAAGTTCATTATTTTCCATAATGTAATGATGAAAATTTAACATTCATATATTTTAGATTCATTGCACACTAACTGAAATATTTCAGGTCTTTTATTGTCTTAATACGGATGATTTTGGCATACAGCTCATGAAAACCCAAAATTCCTATCTCACAAAATTAGCATATTTCATCCGACCAATAAAAGAAAAGTGTTTTTAATACAAAAAACATCAACCTTCAAATAATCATGTACAGTTATGCACTCAATACTTGGTCGGGAATCCTTTTGCAGGAATGACTGCTTCCATGCGGCGTGGCATGGAGGCAATCAGCCTGTGGCACTGCTGAGGTCTTATGGAGGCCCAGGATGCTTCGATAGCGGCCTTTAGCTCATCCAGAGTGTTGGGTCTTGAGTCTCTCAACGTTCTCTTCACAATATCCCACAGATTCTCTATGGGGTTCAGGTCAGGAGAGTTGGCAGGCCAATTGAGCACAGTGATACCATGGTCAGTAAACCATTTACCAGTGGTTTTGGTACTGTGAGCAGGTGCCAGGTCGTGCTGAAAAATGAAATCTTCATCTCCATAAAGCTTTTCAGCAGATGGAAGCATGAAGTGCTCCAAAATCTCCTGATAGCTAGCTGCATTGACCCTGCCCTTGATAAAACACAGTGGACCAACACCAGCAGCTGACACGGCACCCCAGAGCATCACTGACTGTGGGTACTTGACACTGGACTTCTGGCATTTTGGCATTTCCTTCTCCCCAGTCTTCCTCCAGACTCTGGCACCTTGATTTCCGAATGACATGCAGAATTTGCTTTCATCCGAAAAAAGTACTTTGGACCACTGAGCAACAGTCCAGTGCTGCTTCTCTGTAGCCCAGGTCAGGCGCTTCTGCCGCTGTTTCTGGTTCAAAAGTGGCTTGACCTGGGGAATGCGGCACCTGTAGCCCATTTCCTGCACACGCCTGTGCACGGTGGCTCTGGATGTTTCTACTCCAGACTCAGTCCACTGCTTCCGCAGGTCCCCCAAGGTCTGGAATCGGCCCTTCTCCACATTCTTCCTCAGGGTCCGGTCACCTCTTCTCGTTGTGCAGCGTTTTCTGCCACACTTTTTCCTTCCCACAGACTTCCCACTGAGGTGCCTTGATACAGCACTCTGGGAACAGCCTATTCGTTCAGAAATGTCTTTCTGTGTCTTACCCTCTTGCTTGAGGGTGTCAATAGTGTCCTTCTGGACAGCAGTCAGGTCGGCAGTCTTACCCATGATTGGGGTTTTGAGTGATGAACCAGGCTGGGAGTTTTAAAGGCCTCAGAAATCTTTTGCAGGTGTTTAGAGTTAACTCGTTGATTCAGATGATTAGGTTCATAGCTCGTTTAGAGACCCTTTTAATGATATGCTAATTTTGTGAGATAGGAATTTTGGGTTTTCATGAGCTGTATGCCAAAATCATCCGTATTAAGACAATAAAAGACCTGAAATATTTCAGTTAGTGTGCAATGAATCTAAAATATATGAATGTTAAATTTTCATCATGACATTATGGAAAATAATGAACTTTATCACAATATGCTAATATTTTGAGAAGGACCTGTACTTCTTAGCAGGTTTCACATAGTGTCTCTGCTGCCACAAGAGGGCGGTGCAAATGCAGCATAAGATTACACCTTTGACCTTTAAAGAAGAGATTTTCTCTCTATTCCTGCAAACAGACCTAGTCCAAGGCTGGATGGGGCCCCAAGCAAATTTAGATTAGGGGGTCAACTAACTTCTAGATGAGCACTTTGCCCAGCCGCCACCAAAGCCCCACTAACATCTCTTTAATATTCTCCATGATTGCTAATTTTTACACTGTGCATTAACCAATTAGGATTTACCAACAATTGATTATATAACCTGAACGAATGAAAAAAAGTGTTTTACTTGAAAACCGGCATCAGTCACTTATCAGTCAAGTATCTTTAAAGTAAAAAGCACCAGGGAGGCTGTGCTAATTATTAATATTTTATCTCATTACAGTCTTAAGGTTCTGTCTTATTTCAGTAGTGGTTTCCAGGGAACAAGTTTTAAACTACAGGGGTTGGACAATGAAACTGAAACACCTGTCATTTTAGTGTGGGAGGTTTCATGGCTAAATTGGACCAGCCTGGTAGCCAGTCTTCATTGATTGCACATTGCACCAGTAAGAGAAGAGTGTGAAGGTTCAATTAGCAGGGTAAGAGCACAGTTTTGCTCAAAATATTGAAATATACACAACATTATGGGTGACATACCAGAGTTCAAAAGAGGACAAATTGTTGGTGCACGTCTTGCTGGCGCATCTGTGACCAAGACAGCAAGTCTTTGTGATGTATCAAGAACCACGGTATCCAGGGTAATGTCAGCATACCACCAAGAAGGACGAACCACATCCAACAGGATTAACTGTGGACCCATGAGGAAGCTGTCTGAAAGGGATGTTCGGGTGCTAACCCGGATTGTATCCAAAAAACATAAAACCACGGCTGCCCAGATCACGGCAGAATTAAATGTGCACCTCAACTCTCCTGTTTCCACCAGAACTGTCCATCAGGAGCTCCACAGGGTCAATATACACGGCCGGGCTGCTATAGCCAAACCTTTGGTCACTCATGCCAATGCCAAACGTCGGTTTCAATGGTTCAAGGAGCACAAATCTTGGGCCGTGGACAATGTGAAACATGTATTGTTCTCTGATGAGTCCACCTTTACTGTTTTCCCCACATCCGGGAGAGTTACGGTGTGGAGAATCCCCAAAGAAGCGTACCACCCAGACTGTTGCATGCCCAGAGTGAAGCATGGGGGTGGATCAGTGATGGTTTGGGCTGCCATATCATGGCATTCCCTTGGCCCAATACTTGTGCTAGATGGGCGCGTCACTGCCAAGGACTACCGAACCATTCTTGAGGACCATGTGCATCCAATGGTTCAAACATTGTATCCTGAAGGCGGTGCCGTGTATCAGGATGACAATGCACCAATACACACAGCAAGACTGGTGAAAGATTGGTTTGATGAACATGAAAGTGAAGTTGAACATCTCCCATGGCCTGCACAGTCACCAGATCTAAATATTATTGAGCCACTTTGGGGTGTTTTGGAGGAGCGAGTCAGGAAACGTTTTCCTCCACCAGTATCACGTAGTGACCTGGCCACTATCCTGCAAGAAAAATGGTTTAAAATCCCTCTGACCACTGTGCAGGACTTGTATATGTCATTCCCAAGACGAATTGACGCTGTATTGGCTGCAAAAGGAGGCCCTACACCATACTAATAAATTATTGTGGTCTAAAACCAGGTGTTTAAGTTTCATTGTCCAACCCCTGTAGCTCCACATAGTGTGAAAACAGCCTGACATACAACTTGATTTACTCTTTATTTTTTATGTAGATACATGATTTAGGTTTTTTTTTTTTTTAAGGTCTAGCAATAAATATTCAGCCGATCAACAGTTTTTCAGAAAACAAAAAAAAAAAAATGGATAAATTACTCAAATCATCTCCTGAATGTGAAGCTAAATTGGCAAAAATTTGTTTTACCCAGAAGATAATCGGTTTGAAGCTCTAAAATGCTTTCCAACATTATAATGTGTCGTATTTAAAATATATTTGTTTAAAGTTCAACCATGACAAAGTGGCACATTTGGGTGCCATCAAGCATTTTCTGATAAGAGACAATGATTTATGTGAAGATAGTTTGGTTTACAGCCCATTGCAGAATTGTTGTAAACCTGCCTGTTAAAGTCCATGCCATAGCATCTCGGTTAGGTTTATGTCCAAACTTTGACATAGACACTTAGAAACCTTTTGACTCCTCAGTCTACAGAGTATATTTACAAAAGTCTCGGAGATCATTAAGATGCTTGTTTGAAAAATTCTGTTCTTTTCGGTCAGTGTTGGTTTTACATTGGAACTATCGAAAACCACATAAAAACCATTTTTACCCAGTCTTTTTCTTATTGTTGAATCTTGAGCATTGATCTTAACTGAGACAAATGAGGCCTGGAGTGCTTTAGATGCTATTCTGGGTTTTTTGTGACCTCCTGGATGAGTCGGCAATGAGGTTTTGAAGTCATTTTGGTTGGCCCAACCCTCCTGGGCAGCCCCATCCCTGTTGCATGTTTTTTCCATTTTGTAGATAATGGATCTCACTGTGGTTTACTGGAGTCCTAAATCTTATAAATACCTTTGTGACCCTCTACAAAGTGATCAATGTGAAATACAGTTTTTGATTGTTCTTCAGTGTCTTAATGTGTTGCATTTTAGGATCTAATGAACCCTACTTCATGTTGTCAGACAGGTTCTATGATTGTTTTGATTCTGCAAACATGGTTTGGGCACGGTTGGTGAAACTGAACTCAGCTTTCAAAAAGTCTGATTGATCTGAAACCTGTAAGTGTGACAAAGACAAACAAAAGGAAATCTGTAAGAGGGAAATACTTTGTCAGATCTCTGTATGTGTGTGGACAAAAATACATGACATTCTGGTTTAGGAGTGTGTTCATAATTAGATGCAGCTTCCGCTCTAATTCATCCCACAGGTGTTCATAAAGAATAGGATCTGTACTCTCTTCAGGAGAGTCAAGTTTCTTAACACCAAACCTTATACACCTGCAGCCATGGAAGTGATTGGAACACCTGAATTTATTGATTTGGTGGCGTGACCCAATAATTTTGGCAATATACTGTATCTACTTTATGAGCTCTGTCACAAACCATCGCAAATCAATCTTTGTGCTACAATTCATATAGAGGCAGACATTTATATGAACCTTAATTCATGTTTGTTTAGAATAGATTTGAATAGACTAGCCTGTATAGTCATTGTATAAAAGATTACATTTTTCAGCAATTAATTCTTTATATTTCTGTCAGCCTGCATGGGAAATGTAACTTTTAAAGATGCAATACAATGAGGGGAAGGAAGCTGGGAAAAATATGTGCAAATACATTGTTTTGCTGTGCCCCATGCTGAAAATGTTAGGTGTACCAGTGTACACACTCAATAAAATAGAAAAGAATAGAATGGAATAGAATACACTGTGAGCATTTACACAGCAATGACCTGTTTGAAGAGTTTCAGTCAGGTTTCAGAGCTCATCATAGCACTGAAACAGCTCTGCTGAAAGTCACTAATGATATTCTTATGGCCTCAGATAATGGACTTGTGTCTGTTCTGGTTCTGTTAGATCTCAGTGCTGCATTTGATACAGTCGACCATAATATTCTCTTAAAAAGGCTGGAAAAAGGCTACATGCATGCTCAGTATGAGGGATTGCTGCAAAGTCAACGCCAGTGAATGTCCACTGTCTCTACATGCTCATCCAGGAGGAGGGAATGCTGCAAGTCACTGACTGGATGCAATCTGCTGGGTTTCCTTAGATAGAAAAACGTTTTATCCAATTTGAATAAAAAGCTAACTCCGACTGCACTGTTCAATGGTTAGGATTAATTGGAATGTATGTACCTGACTGTTGTGAAGTGCCTTGAGACGACGTGTGTTGTGAATTGGCGCTATATAAATAAACTGAATTGAATTGCCAGTGATTATCTGAGTGTTTGTTCTGAATTCCCCTCAGAGTTTCCCTGTAGGGTGGTAGATCTCACATGTCATTGTTTATTTATGTCTTGTTTCTTTACTCAGTAAATCAGGAAAATATATCACCGTTATAAATAATAGCTCAATAAATTTTGTTTATATTTTATTGAGATTTTATGTGATTTGGATATATCAATACAGAAAATGACTAACTCAAGTGGAGGGAAAAATTGGCATGGTTTGCAAATTTATTTTATTTTTTACAAATACAAAATGTAAAAGCTATAGGTACATTAGTATTCAGCCCTCTTTACTCTTATACCCCTAAAAAAACATTGCACGACCAATATTCGTCTGAAGTCACCTAAATAGTAAGAGTCCAATGTTTCTGTGAAGGCCTTAGAGGTTTGTTCGATAACGCTGGTGAACAAACAAGTATCATGAAGACCAAGAAACACAGCAGACAGGTCAGGGGTCAAGCAGTGAAGATGTTTAAAGCAGGGTTAGATTATAAGATAATATCCTGAGCTCTGAACATCTCTCTGTTCAATCTATCATCTGAAAATGGAAAGTGTATGGCACAACTGCATCTGTGGGCACATCCACTACCTGCTCATAGCGTCAAAAACCAGCTATGTATTTCATATGTCCTGTTCGCTGTAATCTAGGCAATGTGGTTAAAACAAAACGCATTTCTAACTGAGGTGTCAGAACTGGAGTGAACCTTTTCAGTAGTAGCTGCTGATATGTCTGCTGTCTGGGTAAAGATAATTTGTCTCTGCTACACAGCAGGTAAGGTTAAGAAGGGTGTAAAAAACTAACAATTATGTTTTTTGTTTTTTTTTGTCCCAAACAGAATAATTTATTATCTATGTTGTTCATGACTTTCTGTGACATCAAACTGATAAAGGGGTGCTGTTTTTATCTTTAATTTTCAGAGATGAAAGAAGTGGTTTGGAAAGAAGTTGGAGAATCGATCACATTTCAGTGCAGAAGTAAATCCAGTCAAGGTTGCCTTTATTTCAAAATGGGGGGGGGGGGCGCAATCACTGCTAAAATAGAAAAAGCTACAGGAAAAAAATCTGGTTTCAATGCAAAGATTGACAGATTTCAAATAAATGGAACATTCCCCAATGCAAATATCCTTCTTAAAAACTTGACTATAAATGACACAGGACCATACTGGTGTTTGTATTCAAATAGAGACAATTGCTTGATGGAACAGATTATAAAAGGTGAGGGAACTGTGCTCCTGGTGGTAAAAGGGGAGAATAGTTTTTCTTCTACTGTATTGCTGCAGTAAAAAAACATAATGCTGCACAAAAAAATGAAAGGAAATAATCATGCAAGATACTGTAACAATGAGTTACTCCAACTGTAAATCGGATGTAGCAATCATGTAAATGCATACTTTAACAAGCTGTATACATATTTAATTTAGACTGAGACCATTTAGAATTAAAGCACTCTATTTATTAAACATTTACTGGTTTTTGTTGCAGAAAATTGTCAGGAAGGTGGCTCTTGGAGTAGGACCCAAATGGCGATTCAAATGCAGACAGGCAGGCAAGAGCACCTCGGTGAATACAAACAAAAAGGTTTAATAAATAAAGAAGGAAGACTTACAACAGGCAGGAGCTAGCAGATGCAGGCATCAACATGGACAGGCTTGGCATGCCAAAACAGGATACTCCAGTGTGGATTTAACCAAACAGAAGGGTATATATGGAGCATGGCACAGGTAATAACAGTGGGACTGACTGGCATGAAACAGGTGGACCGGATGAAGCTGAATATGAAGGCAATGTCTGAGAAGAGAAAGAAAACATGATAGTAAGTAAATAGAGAAACACTGAAAATGAAACCAAAGGATTGTTGGGACCACTGCCATGGGTTACAAATGTAAGGCCAGTAAGAACTTTTCTGAAACTTTCAAAATAAAGCGCATTAACCTACTTCCAGCACAGCCAGGAACAGAGAATAACAGTGGAATTCCCGTGACGTCACTGTTCGAATAAAAACACCGCTTTTGCAACAAACAGACCTCTTCCACGCAAGTCCCCAGAGGAACTGGACGGAGGGACACTTCGCGCTAATGTCTCTTTGCTGGCAAACAGACATAACTCTTCAAACTGGATCCAAGAGTGTCATACGATCACGCGATCATATGCACTAAGTTAAGTAGGAATGAATTGCTGTTTGTGTATCCAGTATTCATTCATGAACGGGGTAATTAAGGTACGAGCGTGGCTTGACTTTCTCTCTGAGGTCTACAGAAGCAAACTGTGTCTCTACGACGCTGAGTGGAGCAGTTTTCCCGGTCTGAAGGACAACGGGACCGCATCACCATGGTTACAGTAGTAACGTGCAGTTTGGCCGGCCGACAGAGCGAGCCACCCCACAGCCACGGAGGTTAGCTGAAGCTAACCCTTTGTTCACTGTGGATGCTTCCTACAACTTCATCGCCCTGGACAACTTTTCTTCAGCACGGTTCACCTAAGAGGTTGTGTTTTGGGCAGAGAGAGAAGTAGTTTAGAGTGAAATAATCTAAACAGTTTTCGTTTTATGACGTTTGGTTTTGTTTTTGTTGAAAACTCAGCCATCTTAGTGCTAGCAGATTAGCTGTAAGCACATGTGCTCAGTTTGTGTGTTCTGTGTTTTTTTTTTTTTAAGTTAAGCCAAACTTTATTTAAAGGGTGATTTTAAACACAGAAGAACGGCCACAGCGCGCCGTCCACATTTATGCATTTTAACCCTTTTATTAATGGTATTTTAAAGGTATGTGTTTGATTCTGATGATAAGCTATAAGCTTCTTTTGTTAGCTTCAACCGCTAACAGCTAAGAACACGTGTTTGCCTGCTAAAGATCATTTACCCAAAAAGGTTGTTAGTTTTCAATCTAGTAAAATATTTCCTTAAATATTATTTTACTAAACTTGATAACTAAGTAACACAATTAAGCCCATTTCTCGAAGATTTATTCAAAATAATATTTCTTTAAATATTATTTTAACAAATAAAGGCAGCTAATTAAACACCGTTGAGAATTGGTCATCCAGACGGTTGGTTTTATTCAGCAAGTCATTCTTTAAAATATTATTTTATTAAAATAATATTTTATCTGATCTTGCATTATGAATGGTTGTTTAAAGGTATACCAATTATTGCCTAAATTAGTTCCAAGACTAACTTAACTTCACTTCCAGATTCTTCAAGATAATCCTTGGTTCTCAAACATAAACATTGCATGGTAATGTTGCATCACTCTTTCGGTCATGGTTTTCAACCATCGTTGATCAACTTGTTTATATTGTACATAGCCCATTAGTCTTCCTTATTCTTTAATTCTGCTAGGTAGTTTAGTTGGATTGTTTTAGCATAGTAAAGAGTTTGTTTATTGAAATATGTTTGACTTGAGTTGACTTATTGTTAATAAATTCTTGTATTTTAAGAAATTGTGTGAATTCATTCCATGTGTGCAGAGTTTATGTTGTTCAATAATGTCAGAGCGTAGCTTATCCCTTTCAATTTTGTCCTAATAACACTGCCTTATTGGGCTTGTATTTACAGGACAACCCTAAACAGACCAAAATATTATTTAATAAAATATTAAAGTATTAATATTAAATAATATATTCACATTCATAATCACAACAGGATAAATCTTAGAGTAACAGAGCTGAATGCACCATAAACAGAACAAGTAAGAAACTAAACCTGAAGGAATGAACTAGAGCACCACCTGCAAAACATAGACAATCAGAGGCAAGACCCAAAACAAAACTCAAAAGCCTGCAAATCATGACAGAGAGTGATTACTTTGGAGCTTTCTGGTCTTTCTGAATCTTAACATTAAACTATATGCAGTCATTTTTAACCTTTAAAACAGTGCTGTAACCTCTGTGTAATTTCAAAGAAAACAGTCATGCCAGAGCAGAAGCGGTCCGTGACCCTGACAAACCAAATCTGAACATGCATGTGGGGTATGTTGTCCCTGGCGCAGCCCTCCTCCTCGGCATCATGCCGGGCTGTACTATCTGGATCAAGCGTAAGGTTGTTTCACTTTTGAATTCTAACTTGGTAATGTCTGCGTGTGTCTGAATGTAGCTTTTGTTTTGTGTGATTGATTTTCCTATTGTGATCACAAAATAGTGTAATTCTCATATGCATTTAAGAGATCCAATCTTATATTGTGTTTAAAAAAGATTAAGTAGAATTCTATATCTACATATTTTTCTAGTCTGAAATATTTGCATCAATAAGTAAGAATCTGCCTTGATAACTGAGGCAGAGTGACAAAAATTATCAGTGCAAAAAGCTTGTAGATGGCTCAAGAAAGACCTGCAAAGCATTCTGCAAATTTGGGAAAAAGCACCATAAATAGCATTCAACATGCCTTTTTATGTCACTACATTAAACTCATTTTCTTGTTGTTGTATAGATTTGTATATTTCAGTTATTCTTGATGCATTTTCCATTCTTTGCACTATAATTTCTGAACTGTACATAATTTTCTCTTGCTTTTATGTTTTACATAGCTTTTGTGGTGCAGAACTGTGTGCCAATGCACAAAACTTGTGTTTCCATTGTTCATCCTTCCTGATGAGCAGACCAAGTCGATGTAGTTAAACATGAACTAATTATTCTGATGTAACCTTTACTGTTTGTTGATGAACTGACAGATATTGACAATCTTTTAACAGACCAAGTCCTCCGACATCACAGTTGAGCAGACTTGTGTTGCTACCAGTGCCAATGCCTATAAGGACAAAGAACATGCTGAGGCTGAGGATAAAGCCTTTAGCGTGCAGCATGCAGACCCGACTGAAACACCTGACATCCTGGACCACAGCCTCAAAAGTGATGCGTGTTAAGCAACATTGCACCTCAGACCAGTCGCAGTTTGCTAAACCCAGTGACTGCATGTGTGCAGCAGTGTAATGTCAGGGTCACACTTGAGCAAGACATTATCATGTGTAGCATTAAAACCTGTGTTGTTTGATCTTTTATATGTTCCTTTTTACTGTTTTATTCTAAGTTTAATGAAGGTTTTATGTAAATACATGTGTATAGTTATCATTAATAATAAGATTATTACAGAAGCAATATTAATACAGAAACAAGATACGAGACATCCAATGTATAAACAGATCACATGAAACAGGCAGGGAAAAATTAAGTTGGACACCAGAAACAAGGATGTTGGTGAAATTTTAAGCAGATAAAATTGTTTTTGTCTCATTTATTTACATTAGCAGTAATAAACATATTTAATAAATAAGGTATTGTTATAATAGTAAAAAGATCCACTCAACCTCAGAGTAACATGTTTTGGGGCGTTGAGAGGAGACTTTATTGTAGGATAATAGTTGTGTTTTACAACATGATTTTCTTGAGGTACTTTGCAAAATTCTTATTTCGGTTAATTGTATAACTGAAAATGAGAAAAAAAAAACTGTGAAAGAAATTACAAAACTTGTAAAAACAGGAGGCATGAAGAGAACAATGAAATCATCAGTGGAGGACCTAGCATGGCAGGCAAAACGAGGAACCTGGGAAGGAGTGCAGCGAATTAACTGACTTGTGCTGGGGATGTGATCAGTGACATAGGAACATTGAGTCTAATGGACAGAATGCAGTGAAGTAGGGTGGTGACATGGGCTGAGGAAACTGAAGGATGAAGGTGCACAGATTGAACATGGAGGGATCTGGGAGCACCAAAAAGGAGCTTAACAGGGCAACCAAAAGCACAACACAATGAAATACTAGAATAACCTACACTAAACAATAAAGCAGACGTGGAACACCTAAAATGACAAACAAACGCATGACACCCTCAGACCAGGAGACCCTCAGGGTCAGGAGCCGACACAGACCCAGACCCTTCGAAGGAAGTCTGTGCAATACAGCAATTCATCTGTATAAATACTATTGAGCTGATGGGATTCCCATGGAAATTCTCCAGTTGTGACTTTTTGGATGAAGACAGTCAGTCCTGCAGTTATAAGTAGCTAGAAGGATGGATAGGTATGTAAAAGTAAATTAATAATTAAGTATTTTTTTTACTTAAAGTTATTATTATTGGTTGCGGTCCCTAGGTAGGCCACTTGACTCGAATGAAAATTACTTTAAATCATTGATTTTTCAAAGAGAGTAAAAACATCCCAAATATTGATATTAATTGATTCATGGTTTGTAGATCATGTGGCAGGCAGCTCTACTTTAGTTTAATTAGTTTTTAGTTTAATTAGTTTTGGGACCCAAATAAAAAGATAAAAGATCAAAAACTCCATCCATCCATCCATCCATCCATCCATCCATCCATCCATCCATCCATCCACATCGTCTTGAGTGCAGATTCCTACTTTCAACATGGAGCATCAGAGGCTCTTCTTGACTCTCTCTAGATGACAAAGGCCTTCACCTGAGCTCTAAGATAGATATTTGCCACTCTATAGGGAGACTCGTTGCAGCCACTTGTGTTGAAGAGTTATTTCAGTCATGGATGCCTTCCTACATTTAAAAATTGGTTAACAAAGATGGGGGAGCAACCCTTCCCCCTTTCAACAATCCCCTAGAAAAAAACACATCACAAAAAGAGAAAGAAACTAGGAATAAAATGTTTGATGTGAACATCCTTCCCAGGTCCAAAATCTGAGTGCATCTTTAAATGAAAGATGTAGAGATAACTTTGCAGGCAGAGACACTATAGCATAATGTGAAAGAGTTTGATACACCTTGAAAACTCTACAGTAGAGGCTGACATTTTTTCGGGAATCCCACGGGTCACGCGGGATGGGACACAGCATTAGTAAAGATCACGTGATTGGGACGGTACACGATAAAAAATGAACGGGAGCTAACCAATAGGAGGGAAAATAAACTAGGATCAATTGTCTTTGGAAATGTAAAACTGAGACTTTGTTATAAACTTTAAGAAAAAAAAAAAAAAACTCGGATCGACGCCGCCATTGTGTAGTTTTTGTTTTCCAAGAAGCCTATACTATAATGCGAGTCAAACGAACTACACGACCCACAAGCCAACAGTGTTTCTGATCGATGTTTTCCACCTGCGTTCAAAACGCATCAATGGAGGGAGCAGACGCAGGTGGAGAACTGGACGTGGTAAAATTGAATTTGCAACGTAAAGTCAGAAGTAAGGACTTATCTATTAAACTCATAGAGCTGACAGGAAAGTCGCAAATATTACCGAAGTTCAGGAGAGTTGAATCAGCCCTGCATCTCTTCATAATGAAAAGTACCATCACGTGTCAAGTCTAATCTGACCAACAAAACTGCTCGCATGTGCAGCCAAGATTTAAGAGTCTTTGCCACAGTAGAGGGGAAAGGCTTCATCAAGGGAAGATATTAAATAAATATGTTGTAAAGTAGAAAAAAATTGAATGTACCATTAAATGTACAATTTATTTAATACATCATTAAATAATTAAGCGTGCCACTAATTACGTCATGTCGTCTTTAAAATTATACTTAATTATTCAGTGACACATTTAAATGTATAATAGTCCATTTCATGATATAATGGTACATTTATTGTTTCTAGTGATGTATTAAATAAATAATTGGTACCTTTAATTTAATGGCACATTTAAGTTACATTTCTTTCATGTTACATTTACTTCACTTATTGGACATTCACAACATTTATTTATTTAATGATGATTTTATTGTATTAATTTTGTCCAGTTTGACCCTCCATTCTTGATGCCTGTATAGGAGGTCATGTCAGAATTTGAATCAGGTGTTCTGGAGCAGACAAACATCTAAAACCTGCAGGGAAGGGGTCCCTGAGGACCAGGGCTGTGAACCATTGAGGTACAGTTTCTAAATTGTGAAGGTAATGCCTTTTTGCCCTTCTGTTCAACAAGTACAGTTCTCTTACTAGGTGCATTTTTCTTTCGTTCCAGCAACTTGAAACATAAAAGTGATGTCATTGTTCAAAGGAAACGATCACTTAATAAATAAGTAAAATACAACTATGTACATTTTGTTTATTCAACTAAGATAGGCATGGTCTGTTTTCTTGTTTGATATTTTATTATTTCTTCATTATTATTCTTTTTACCTCAACTGGCCTTTACTACAGCTAAAAACAGGGAACTAACTGGTCCTTCAAAGAAATTGCCAAAAGACTAAATGAAGAAAACAAAAATGGGAGAGTCACAGGAGTGGGAGTCGTTCTAAATGGGAGCGGGACGGGAGTGGGAGTCAATTTACCAGAAGTGGGATGGGACAGGATTTTTTTTTTTTATGCTGGCCTGGGATTGGGATGGGACAAGACATTTTTCTGTGGGAGCGGGATGGGACAGGAGAGAAAATCCACTCCCATGTCACCCTCTACTCTACAGTTAGTTCCGGGAGCTGTGTTGCTGCTGCGGACTGCAGCCACTACCTGAATCATTTAAAGTTTTTTGTTGTATTTTATCTGATTTACAGAGAAGTGCATATTAGAAGACTGAATACATTATTTCAATCCATTTGACACCTTTGCTTCCCATAACTGCCTCACAGAACACATGAAACAACTTTTATTTTCAAATACAAATGAACCAAAATAATAGAATTTTGCAGAATTCATTTTCATTAAATAGTGGGGAAGCAAATACATAACTATGTTCCCCTACTCCTCTAAGGAGGAGCAATTGCTCCACTTCCTACAAAATACCTTTGATTTTAGTCATGATGTATGTGGGATGACTTAAGGTGAAGGCTGGATGGACTTATAAACAGAGATTTTGAGACTTTTTATCAGCTTCCTACAATGCCATGGCAGACTAGAGCAACATCCACATTACTGCAGAGGAAGAAACAGTTCTGATATATCTTTACATGACCTTAAACCTAGGTATGAGATTTACGTCGTACACATTTTTATAAATTAATACATAAAGTTATCTGTTTTGTCCTCGAACAAGTACATTTTCCTTAGTATCTGGCTTAGTATTTTATCCCAAAAAGGAGACAATGAGTCACATTTGCCTTATTGCCACAAGAGGGCAGTGTAAACGTGGTAAAACAGGCCTTCAAGCCTTCACCAACACTTTTTAAGGAATAATTATATTCATATATCATGTAACAATTAACATGTCTGTCAGTGATACTTTTAGGATATTAAAGGAAAAAGATTGTTTGGTTTATTTGTACAAGTTAGAATATGTTTTGCGACCTGTGAAAGAAGGGGCTTGGCGATACTTAGTGCTGCGAAGGCAAAAAATAAAGTTACCACATTGCATGTGTCAACTAAAAAAAGAGCATTTCTTGTCTGGTTTCTGTTCTCTTTTTAGAACATAGGTCAACTAATCTTTAAACATCTCAACATGCAGGAAGAAATCATCAAAGATTCATAGCGCTCAGGAAAAGTATTCACATCCTTGAATTTTTCTTACAATTGGGTTGACAGTTGGGTTTGTTACAAGAGCTGTTGGTTAAATTGCTTTTTATGTGATAGACTAATACAAAGAAGTGCACAGTTGTTAAGCAGAAATATAATAAACCACAATGCTATGGTTGCTTCTATCAGGAACTGTGCTCACCATGTAGTTCTTTTCACGTATTGTATTTCAGTTCCTGTTTTTTGCACCTTGATTGTCGGGTCCTGTTGTCAACTGTTGTTTCCTTCGTGCCTGTAAGTTCATCATTGTTCACATTAGAACATGTCCATCCACCATGCGCCTGCCTATGTCCTGTTGCTGCTTTGATTCTTTGCACACTCAAACAGTGACAGCTTCAGGAGTCACCTACAGGTCCTTCTCAAAATATTAGCATATTGTGATAAAGTTCATTATTTTCCATAATGTAATGATGAAAATTTAACATTCATATATTTTACATTCATTGCACACTAACTAAAATATTTCAGGTCTTTTATTGTCTTAATACGGATGATTTTGGCATACAGCTCATGAAAACCCAAAATTCCTATCTCACAAAATTAGCATATTTCATCCGACCAATAAAAGAAAAGTGTTTTTAATACAAAAAACGTCAACCTTCAAATAATCATGTACAGTTATACACTCAATACTTGGTCGGGAATCCTTTTGCAGAAATGACTGCTTCAATGCGGCGTGGCATGGAGGCAATCAGCCTGTGGCACTGCTGAGGTCTTATGGAGGCCCAGGATGCTTCGATAGCAGCCTTTAGCTCATCCAGAGTGTTGGGTCTTGAGTCTCTCAACGTTCTCTTCACAATATCCCACAGATTCTCTATGGGGTTCAGGTCAGGAGAGTTGGCAGGCCAATCCGAAAAAAGTACTTTGGACCACTGAGCAACAGTCCAGTGCTGCTTCTCTGTAGCCCAGGTCTGGGGAATGCGGCACCTGTAGCCCATTTCCTGCACACGCCTGTGCACGGTGGCTCTGGATGTTTCTACTCCAGACTCAGTCCACTGCTTCCGCAGGTCCCCCAAGGTCTGGAATCGGCCCTTCTCCACAATCTTCCTCAGGGTCCGGTCACCTCTTCTCGTTGTGCAGCGTTTTCTGCCACACTTTTTCCTTCCCACAGACTTCCCACTGAGGTGCCTTGATACAGCACTCTGGGAACAGCGTATTCGTTCAGAAATTTCTTTCTGTGTCTCACCCTCTTGCTTGAGGGTGTCAATAGTGGCCTTCTGGACAGCAGTCAGGTCGGCAGTCTTACCCATGATTGGGGTTTTGAGTGATGAACCAGGCTGGGAGTTTTAAAGGCCTCAGGAATCTTTTGCAGGTGTTTAGAGTTAACTCGTTGATTCAGATGATTAGGTTCATAGCTCGTTTAGAGACCCTTTTAATGATATGCTAATTTTGTGAGATAGGAATTTTGGGTTTTCATGAGCTGTATGCCAAAATCATCCGTATTAAGACAATAAAAGACCTGAAATATTTCAGTTAGTGTACAATGAATCTAAAATATATGAATGTTAAATTTTCATCATTACATTATGGAAAATAATGAACTTTATCACAATATGCTAATATTTTGAGAAGGACCTGTACATAGATAAGGGCCTATCTGACCTTTGTGGCAAGAAAAAAGCCATTATTTAAAGAAAGATACAAGAAGTTCTGTTTGCAGTTTGGCACAAAACCATCAGGGTGTTCACAAACTTTCAGCATCTTACAAGGCACTCTTCAATTCATGATCTGAAAAATGGATTGCATATAAAACAGCTGCAAACCTACCAAAACATGGCTTTTTATTGCACACTGCACAAAACCCATGTAAGGGACACAGCAAACACATGGAAGAAGACACTCTGTTCCAATAAGACCAAAACTGAACTTGCATGAGAAATACTGTGTGGAAGAAAACTAGCAATCAATCCCAAATATACTATTCCCAAGGTGGGGCAGCATAATGCTGTGAGACTGCTTTTCTTCAGTAGTGGCAGGGAAAGTTGTCAAAGTTGATAGGAAGATGTATGCAGTTAAATATGGCACCATCCTAAAAAACCTGTTGGAGGCTGCAAAAGGATTGTGAGTGGGACTGAGGTCCACCTTCCAGGAGGTCAGCGACTTTAAATATACAGCCAAACTATAATAGAAGGACCAAAATTTCAGCATATTAATTTGTAAGAATGGCCCAGTCAAAGTCCACACCTAAGGCCAAGTGAGAATTTGTGGCATGACGCTGAAGGGACATCAATACTTTTGTGATGCGTAGAAACTTGACTGTGTTTCTGGATTAACCAATACACAAAAATAGAAATTAACTAGGCTCATTATGTTCAGCATTTGGTCTGTCTTCCTAGCTCTCAACTAACTTGTCAGGTCTTACTATTTTATGTCATGTCAAGAAACGACCAAATGTTACAAGACCTTAAAAAAGCTTTTTTTTAATGATTTTTGTTCACTGCAGAAATAAAATCTGAAAAAGACAAAAAAGGATTTTTTTTTATTAAACTGACTGCTCAACTGTAATTTTCCCACTGGACACATTTTGCTTTGTGCAAAACAAACTTAAAAGGGAAGTCTACTGATATACAATCCTGCGAGGCACTGTAAATACAAACGCAAACTAACTATAGACAATTGAATATAAGTGAAACACTTCCACAATGAAATAATTCTTTTGCAGGTAAAGATTGTGACAAAAAGTATATTACTACTTAGATTTTGGGTGTTTTCTGGAGGAAAACAGAGAAAATGAGTAAGATAATATTCCATTCAAAAAAGGAACATTTTTGAATAAGCTTTGAATGGAACCTGGCTCCAGAGCAGGAGGACTTCGGTCCTAGAGGGCCGGTGTCCTGCAACCTTTAGACGTGCCCTTGGTTCCAGCGCACCTAAATCAAATGGCTGAATTACCTTCTGCAGCCAGGTTCTGCTAATTATCAAATCATTTGATTCAGTTGTGTTGAAGCAGAGACACATTTAAAAGTAGCAGGACACCAGCCCTCGAGGGCTGGAGTTGACCACCCCTGCTCTAGGGGAGAAAATAATGATATATGTTTGTGATTTCAAGAAAAGAGTGCACCAACAGAACAGCTGGTGACGTGTGGACAATCAAACATAAACATGGTCGGGGTGTATGTTGCCATCGCTGTCGCTGCCCTGCTCATCATCGTGTTGGGCTTTATCGTGTGGATCATGTACAAGGTATAAGTTCATGTTGTTTTTGTCTTTGAGTGTTTAAGTTTCTAAGTTTACTGTTTCTCTTTGACTCACAACTGTTGTTTGTGTCTCTGGGGATGTTCCCCATCTGCATCAAATAAAAAAAAGTTTCAAAAGTCTTTCAAAAACATTTTCAAATAAAGCTTTGCTGTGTCTAATCCTAATCCTCAACCTACTCTAACCCTACTCTAAGTAGCCAGATCACCCAGACCGAAAACAATAAGAGTCTAGACAAACCTCAAAAACAGAAGTGGTAATGTCTTCTGCTTTTCATCCATTAGAAACAGAAATTCTTTGACTCAAAAAATGTAAAATTCACAAAACGTCTTTGCAAACTTTCTTTTTAACCTGACAAATACCAGCTTTGCTCTGCTACTTAATTCTGTTCAGACTGCTGCTCCACCACTACAGCGATTCTAATTCTCTGCCTTTCAAAAAAAATTGAAAAACAACCATGCAGCATCCTCACTTTCTTTGCCAGCTTCCGCCACATACAGTCTATTTATGTGTGCTGTCAAAGATTAATGAGACGGAGTTGCAAATAGATGACGCTGACATCTTCCCGCCCACATCAAAGATATTTTATATAGGTCATGTGTTTCTGTTAGCTGTCACGTTAGACAATGTAGTTGAAAACATTTCCGACTGCAGTGTCAGAATTGGACTGAACTTTGCAAATGCTAAATAGCATGTCTGCTGTCTGGATTAAGATTTTCACCATCCTTTGTCTTTGCTACACAGCAGGTAAGACTCAGTCAAGCGAAATTATGAACAACAACATGCAGGTTTAAAATAATACAATGGGGTATAAAACTTTACCATCTTGTGTTTTTTTGTTCAGAGATGAATGGAGTGGTTTGGAAAGAAAATGGACAATCCATCACAATCCAGTGCAGAATTGAACTTAAGCAAACTTATCTGAGTTTAAAAAAAGGCATCAATAAGGACATTGACATTGTTATTATATACGAAACCACAGGTAAAATAAGTACTTCTGAAGAAATGTCAAGAAGAGTTCAGACACATGGAAACTTCCCCAACATTGATATTCTCATTAAAAACCTGAGTACAAGTGACACAGGACCATACTGGTGTGTGTATACAGACGTAGACAAATTTTATAATCAGCGGATCAATGACGGTAACGGATCTGTCCTGCTGGTGGTGACAGGTAAGGATTTATTTTATTAAACTGACTGCACTGTAGCTCAACTGTAATTTTCTCACTGGACACATTTTGCTTTGTGCAAAACAAACTTAAAAGGGAAGTCTATACAATCCTGCGAGGCACTGTAAATACAAACGCAAACTAACTATAGACAATTGAATATAAGTGAAACACTTCCACAATGAAATAATTCTTTTGCAGGTAAAGATTGTGACAAAAAGTATATTACTACTTAGATTTTGGGTGTTTTCTGGAGGAAAACAGAGAAAATTAGTAAGATAATATTCCATTAAAAAAAGGAAAATTTCTGACTAAGCTTTGATTGGAACCTGGCTCCAGAGCAGGAGGACTTTGGTCCTAGAGGGCCGGTGTCCTGCAACCTTTAGATGTGCCCTTGGTTCCAGCGCACCTAACTCAAATGGCTGAATTACCTTCTGCAGCCAGGTTCTGCTAATTATCAAATCATTTGATTCAGTTGTGTTGAAGCAGAGACACATTTAAAAGTAGCAGGACACCAGCCCTCGAGGGCTGGAGTTGACCACCCCTGCTCTAGGGGAGAAAATAATGATATATGTTTGTGATTTCAAGAAAAGAGTGCACCAACAGAACAGCTGGTGACGTGTGGACAATCAAACATAAACATGGTCGGGGTGTATGTTGCCATCGCTGTCGCTGCCCTGCTCATCATCGTGTTGGGCTTTATCGTGTGGATCATGTACAAGGTATAAGTTCATGTTGTTTTTGTCTTTGAGTGTTTAAGTTTCTAAGTTTACTGTTTCTCTTTGACTCACAACTGTTGATTGTGTCTCTGGGGATGTTCCCCATTTCTTGACTGCAAATGTCACTTACACGCCATGCATTAGTCATACTTAACATAGTTTATGGTTAAAACAAAAAGGTTAATCAGAAATTGATAATTTCTTTATGCATTTCTGTTCAAATTTTTAGGGACTGTTTATTACAATAACTGAGATTTAAAAAAATGTTTTCAGTGTCTTAAAACATTATTTAGAATGTTTTCATGAGATTATTCATCCACTGATTAAGTAAATGTGTTCATGTGATCACCAATATATGTTTTCCAGTTAAAATGGGCTGATTACCTCTAGTTTTATGTTGCTATTTCTCTGGCAAGACTGAAAAACACTAAACTAGAACCTGGACCTCAAACCTAAGAGCCCAAGGACGTTTCTACCCCTGTGTGGACTACATCCTGACCTAATAATACTGATATCTTTACTGAACCTTCAAACAGATTGAGCAAAATCAACACAGTTCTTTAAGCTTATAACATAAAACGTAAAGGCAAAAATGCATATGAACAACACAACATGACAAACTGTGCTGAAAAAATATAAGAATACAACATCACAAAACACTGTTAATTTTAACAAATTATTTTTTAAATAATGTTGTGCTCTTTAAAAACTATGTTCACAGTACACAGCCATTGGAATGGATTTCCAGATTCTCGGGGCAGAAGTTGAAAATGCTTCAAAATGTTTTGTTTTAAGCCCTGAAAGTGGCACAGCCAGCAGGCACGGGTCACAAAACCTCAGGGACCTGCTAGGGACATATAAATGTAAAGGTCCGGCCAAACAGTGGTCCTTGTAGAGCTCCACAAATTAGAACCAGGATCTTATTCTGACCTCTAAAGTAGATAGGAAACCAGTGAAGCCAGACAAGAAGTAGAGTAATTTACAGTAACTTGTCTTAGCCAGTAAACCAGTGGAATAAATTTGAACCAATTACAGCAGCTCCATATCTGCTTTGTGTATGCAGAAAAGTAGGCAATTACAACAGTGATGCAAAGAGGAAATAAAAGCATGCATAGGGAATTCAAGTTCTCCCATTTACACAGTGGAAGTATGCAATGTTTCATGAAACATGAACAAAACCAATTATTTGTCATGAATTGTATTGTAATACCTCAATGGAAATATACCCTTATGTCCCTGACTGTAGAGCATAGGTGCTTTTATCATAGGTGGCTAAAGAGTTTCCACAACTAGGGCAATAATCTTGTCAGAAGTAAACACAAGAAATTATTTTATTTATTTAACTGAAGAAATTGTTTTAGGCATCAAGCTGTTTATCTTCTCTAAGCACTCATGCAAAACATGCAACCTAGAAACCTGGTGAGCCTTAGAGGAAATGTATAAATAAACATCCTCTACATTGCAGTGATTAGATATGTTTGCAAAAGTTTTCACAATTTTCAAACAGGTAGCATGTGCAACAGAAACAATGGGGTCCCAGTTCACAGCTTTGATGTATACCATAGTGGAGTGGACCATGTCATTTCAGACAGCTACAGAAGACAATCGGTCCAGTTAAAATGAAGTAAACCATTCAAAGCAGATCCTTACACACTAATCCTAACAAACAAATCTGAGATATTATTATTGCATATCTCACATTTTGCACTTCATTTCGGACTCCTCGTGAACTTCTCCAGGATATTTTGGCCTGTTTTATTTGTGGTATTGAACTGTTTTGTAATGCACAAAGATGGTGTTAAAGCTGTTTGCCATGCCTTGTCTGTGGTAAACAGAACAATTCGGTGTGGTCTGGTACAATTGGTCAACACCACTAGTCTCTGCAACTAAAATTGCCATATCTCTTAAACAGATGCTACTCTTAATCAATTACAAAACATACATTTTCTTAATTTTTAAGAAAATGGAGGCTAACATGATGATCTGTAAATCTTTTGTGACCACACCAAGGTCTCAGACAGCACAACGAAACCGAGGCGTGTTGCTACAAACGGTGACGTTTATGAGGACATGCGAGGAACAATCAGGCGTTGAGAATGTGAGTCTGCAGGTTGCTAACCTGCTTGAAGCCTTTTACATTGTGGGCCACAAAGACAAAAGCGATGCCTGTGGTGCAACATCGCACCTCCTGCTCTTCCCCAACAGATGCACATGTTCAAAAACCAAGCATGTGTTCACAAGAGTATGTCAGCAAAGACAAAGGGAATGGACAAAATAAATCATAAAATGGTACTTTGTAAATCTTTGTAATGTTTTTCTTAAACTGGAAAACATGAGTGTTGAACAAAATTTTAAACAAAATCATAAAATTGTTTTTTTTTGTTTTGTTTTATAATTTTAAATTATATTTTCTGTCCTCAGATTTTCGGTGATGTTCTTAGTAACGATTAGGTCATAACACAGCATCTAAGATGAATCAGAACTTTTTCAAAACTTTTTCAAAATAAGTCAATGTCTTGTCACTTTCTTAATTCAGGTTTCAGCTTGTTGTTTTGTAAGTGATTTAAGAAGTAGTATCACCAAACCCTGATGCTCCCTATGTCATGGATTTAAGCTGAAATTAGGTGACTTTGATCAAAATGATCATTCAGGTAAATGACAATACTTTGGTGTTGTGTTTGAGCTCAGGCCATATAAGACATTGTGAACATAGTCATGATCAAGAAATGTATGTAGCAAATTTAGGCAAAGCATGTCTACAATGAACACTTCCAACTAAGTTCCTCCAATAAAATATTACACTCCAACTAGATTTCAAGAAAGTATCTGCATAGTTCCAGACTGAAATGTTAATACTAACTGTATTATAGGAAGAATGTATATTGTACGTTTTGATTTGATTGTTATTCTTGCAGTATTTTTCTGATAAAGTGTTTTTAAAGGAACCTAAGTATAAAATGTAATAGTAAATTGTAAATAAACTCATGGTTTATTTTGCTGTGCTGTGTGAGATACCATACTATGTATGTTATACAATTTGTCTGTATTTTCTAATCTTAATCAATAAAGCAATACTTTTACTAAGTTTCAAGCTTTCTTCATAATTCAACACTTTAACATTGACTAACAAAAGTTTAGAAACCTCAAGTGTTTCACCGTTTGTCACATACTTCAGTGTATTTTATCAGGATATTACAGCAATACAGACTAGCTCACATTTGGAAGTTGGTGGTAAAATATACATGGCTTTAATTTTTCTTCTTCACAAACTCTGAAAAGTGTGCTGTATGATAACGGTTCTTTCATGAATATTACGCTGGCCAAGCTCCTCAATTCAAAAACCAAAATATTGGCCTCAGAGGATGAGAAGATAGTTTAGATGTGTTTTTTTTTTGTTTTTTAAAAAGCAAGAATCTCGTTTTTTTTTTTTTTCACAAAATCTCAGCAGAGTTTTGATCCATAATTAGCCTAAAAGGATGCAGTCCAAGTAAGATGAATATGTTATTTGGTATTTATATGCTTGTTATAGGTCTTCCGGATGCCAGAGTAGCACTAAAATGCTCTTACTTTGTGATTTTGAGAAAGAAAGGATTCATTTAATTACTCAGTTCAGTTTGACTGATCTATGTCAGGTCTAAGTTTCTTAAACTGTGAAATATTCCTGTAACTTTCTGCTGAAAAGGGTTGCACACCAGCTTTAGTAGCCTTCCTAGGTCAGACATAATTACTCAGTGCTTACAAAATGGAAATGGCAATAACACAAACATCTTGGGGGTGGCATATAATTACTTGTGAATATCTGAACTCTGACTGGGCCATTTTAAAACACTGATCTAAACCACTCTGACTATGTCCCCTATAACTCTGTTTAGGGTCACCATCATGCTGGAAGGTAACCCTGTGCTGCAGTCTCAAGTCTTTTACTGCCTCTAACAAGTTTTCTTCCAAGACTGCCCTATATTTAGCTCCATCTAGCTCCCCATCAACATGTTTTGTCTTGCCTGCTGAAGCAAAGCATCCCCACAGCATGATGCTGCCACCGCCACGTGCCACCTTGGGGACTATGTGTTCAGAATGATGTGCACTAACGTCCTCTAAAAATAACCTTTGATGCCTTTTGATAAAAGCTTTCTTTATGTTTAGATCACATGGTACACACAAGTGGACTCTATTTACTTATAAGGTATTTCATTTTGTGCTATCAGAGTAAGGGGGGGGGGGGGGGGGGGGTGTACATACATACATGAAAACACTGCATACAAACTGAATATGCATACCATTCTGGATCTTTGGATCTTTGGATCTTTGGATACAATATATATTTCTCCTTTGATTTTACAGCTATGCACTACTTTATGATGGTCTGCCAAATATATTTCAAACAAAATACAGTGGAGTTAGTGGTTGTAACTGGTCCTAATATGTTCAGTGGGACTAAATACTGTAATTTGGCTGCCAGTTTTAAGGGTTTCAGTTTGCGTCTCTCCCACCACCTCTTAACACATAGTGGTCTGCTTTTACACTAAAGCCACTACCTGCTCACCCCACAACAAGGGAATCAGTGATTGTGAATGTAAAAGTCTCAGGTATTATAGTAAGTGTGGGCAGAGTTAGGAGAAACTGTAGGCGTACAGTGCCAGATTTATGGTTACAAAACCTATTCAGTAGTATAAACGTCTGCCTGCTTGCCAGACTGTCATTCTGGAGTATCTTAAAGTAACTTCTCATAATGTTTACTATTTCAAAAGCTGAAATTGTTATTTTCACAAAGATATGGGTCCAAAATGACTGACAGAATGTCAGATGACATACAAACAGTAATTCTGTTCTTGAAAATAAAGAGGAAAATGGAGCTTATAATAGATCAAAAAACATGAGTTAAAGATCAATATTAGGCCACACAAGCAGAAAAAGCATAATTTATTACCACCACCAACTCCAGCTGGTCCATGTGTTCACTTAACCAAATAGTGGGCTTTCACACGTTATAAATCTTGAAGCTGTTCAAACATGTCTAGTTAAGGTTGACAGATAAAAGACTGTATGAGTCAACACAAAGAGCTAGGTAAAAGGAAAAAATGGTTGCAAAGTTTAAAGTGGATGTTTACTGTTGTGGCGGGTTTGTGGTCAAAGGTTCTATCTTATTTTCTTCACGAAGATGGTCTACAGGACCCTGAAGTGTGAAACGTGTCTTCCTGTGTGTCAGTGGGAGAAATGTCAGCGATGAGCAGTGCAGGAACACGGCTATTGTTTTTTGTCAACGTGCTTTTAAGTGGGACCACTTACGAATGGTCCAGAGTGAGATGGAAACCAAACAGTGCAACAAGTTGCAGCGAGAGTCGGAAACTGAGACCACTGTTCCGAGAAACGCAACCAAAGCACAATTACAGCGAGAGCATCCACATGGCACCACAGGTTTGTTTTTTTTTAAATGAACTTTATGCACTTTTTTTTTTTCTTACATTGCTTTTCTCAGTTTTAAAAGGTAAAACAAGAGCCAGCACACACGTGCAGCACAATTTCTGCAGAACATTGTGACAGGAAACAGCATAAAAGATCTGTGTCAGAAAGCTGACATGCAAAATACTGCAAAGCAGCAATAGATAAACAGCGGATGAACCTCTGTCACAAATGTGGACGGAAACCAAATGAAATCTTGCGTGTTGACAGCCAGCTTTGAAGAAAAACAACTCGGTATCCGATATCCTGATCTGCAGAATATATAAGAAAAACAGTGGAAAGTTGTTCATATCTGTAGGTGCTTTCAGTGGTGTAGGTTGCTGTTTGGATGTGACGTAGTTTTAGATGATCTTTTCACAGTTTTTTCCACACAGATTGGGTCTGAAGGTGGAAAATACTTTAATGCACTAACTCCTATTTTTCTGATTAAAGTGCACCTGGCTTTTACAGCAGAATCAGGATGTGGTTGACATATTATTGATTTATAAAAGCAAATGTCCCAAAAGTCAGGTTAAATCCCCCAGTGGTTGATGTGAAATGTGGTTGAGTAATTTTGAGTTTGTCTTCCTTCTTCATTGTTTCATCCAACTTGTGCACCACTGGCAGCAGTCCAGCCCCTTAAGCATGATGCCACCTCCACCATGCCTGTAGAGTATTCTTAGATCTGCTTACCTCATCTTCAGTATATCAAAACTAATTCTTATTGTAACTGTTCTCTTTTCTCCAGAAGGCACAGAATGTGATGGACTGGCGACCTGCCCTGGAAGAACCTTGTCCTGAAGTCTAAGAGTGTCGGTTTGGGTCAGATGGTTGTAGTACACAACAGGGTCTTCCATTACGAAAATGATTCCTATTTAACCTCAAAAATATTAGTTCAGTCAGGAAGAGTTGTCAAACATCTGACCAGAAATATACCAGTAACTTGATGAGGTGCAACTTACCAAGAGATATTTAACCATATGTCAGTGGGACCTCTTTTTGCCATTTTGACCTTGTGAATCAAAGAAAATCTGGACAAAATTCAAACTTGTGGATCCACTTCTTGTTTTTTAATCATTCACGTTGTTATATTGTCTGTTTAACCTGGAAAAAACAAACAAAAACAAAAAAACAACAACCTGTGACAGTTGTGAAAGTCACAAATGTCTATGTATTTTTTCTGATGGTTTCATTTATTTAATTAAATTTAACAAAATGTGGAACAAATCTGTATTCAGCTACTAGGGGTTTATACTTTGTAGGACCAACCATGCTTATAGTCTGCAAGTTTTGTAAATCGTAAGACTAAAAGTTTTGCCCAGTCTTCTTGTTTTTTAAATACCTCTAGCTCAGGCGAATTGGATGGAGAACTTCTGCTAACATCAATTTAAAGTCTTGACACAAATTCTCAATTGGATTTAGGTCTGGTCTTTGACTAGACCATTTTAACATGAATATGATCTGATTTGTTCTAAATCATTAAATTGTATGTCTTGTTGTCCTGATGGGAGGTGAACCCTTGTCCAAGTCTCAAGAATCTCACAGACTAAACAAGATTTGAATGGTAAAAGGATTTAATTTATATAGTACTTTTTTAGTAATACCATGATCCTAATGGTGGCCATGTTTCACATTGGGAATGGTGTATTTAGAATAATGGAAAGTGTACGTTTTCTAACCAAGAGTTTAACTTTGGTCTCATCTGTCCAGTGCACATTTTTAAGTATTGTCCATCCCCTACATGATGTGTGGCAAACAGCAAACAGGAGTTGTTATGGGTTCCTTTCAACAACAGTTTTCTCGCCACTCACAACAGATTCTCTGCAGCTCCTCCCGAGTTACCAGGGGTCTCTCGGCTGCGTCTCTGATTACTGCTCCCTTTGCCCAACCAATCAGTTGAGGTGGACAACCCAGTCTTTGTAGGACTGCAGTGTTACCATACTCTTTCCATTTGCAAATAATGATTTGGACAGTGCTTGATATGAATCTGAAGCTTGGTATATGTTTTAGAACCTACCTCTGCTCCAAACCTTTGCACAGCTTTACCCCTGACCTGTCTGTCTGCTGTGTTCCTTGGCCTGCGTGATGCTGATAGTTCTCTAATGTTCTCTATGAACCTCATAGACGTCTTTATTTGTACTAAGATGAAATTGCTCACAGGTTGACTTGTTTTGCTAATTAGGTGATTTGTGAAGGGTATTTTTTTGCAGTGGGTTTTATTCAGGGGCATCAAAGTAAATGGGGCTGGATACAAATGCACATTGAACTTTTTTGTTTTCTACCTTACAATCAACCCCTAGTGTGTGCTGGTGTATATAACAGAATCTCAACAAAATGAATTAAAGTTTGTAATTGTAAGGTGAAAAAAGTTGGAAAAGTTTAAAGGGTATGAATACGTTTGATGTAATTGATTGGGGAATATTTTTGCAAAGATCACTAGTTGCTGTTTCTTCTTGCAGGAAAACTAAAATTAGTTCCACAAGTAATTTAATTTGTTACATGAAGCAAGGTAATGGCTGATTCGCCTTGTGTGAGGAGCTTGAATACTGACAGGTGCTCTTAGAGAGAGCAAACTGAAACATTACATCAGTACAAACATTAAATTTTCTCCTCAGTCACTCAGGACTTCCTTCTTGAATGCATTGGAGTGCTTGGAGGAAACTGATCAACCCACGCAGAAACCTAAAGAAGTCTCTGCAGCTCAGACCCGCCGGCAGGATGTGCATCTATGTGTCTGATGAGCGTGAAGCGGGATGACACAGTCTGACATTTCAGATTTTGAAAGGGGAAAGGTCGTTGGAACCACTGAACGCTTCATCTAGCTGCTAAACGTGGCGCCACCAAGACTTAAAGTTTATAGTCCAAACAGTTTACCAGGCCACAACCCAACACCAAACACACTGCAGCCTGTCAGCACTGTGCACAGGTGGTTTGTGTATGCACTGATAAGAGATTCCACGCAAACGCATTTTAGTTAAATGTCGATTTGAACTTTGCGCAACAATTAGACCAGCACACTAATTTAGTCAGAGATTCCCAATCCAACAATCCACGCCAGATAGCTCCCTGAGCGCACAGGTAAGATAGCAGTCTTTATTCCTTTGCTGATAGGCGAAAGCCCCCGCACAGTTACTGTAAACCACTCCCGCTCCTGGGATAGGGCGTGCGTCAGGAGCGCAGGTGAGATTATTTGAATATTCAACACATAAACTGTTTCCTCAAGCAGGTCGAGGGAATAAAAGACTGGGGCAAAGTTTAGGGAGTTTAGGACACAAGAGCGAGTTTTGAGACTGATCCGTCCATAGGTGATACAGAAGGAGGCAGAGACGCACGGAGAGAAGCAGTCTGGGAAAGTTACGGATGCAAACAACACCTTGATATTTTCCGCTTTTGAATTAAAATACTGCGAAGGGAAGACACATCGGCAGCCATGAAGAAATCCTCGTTTCCAGGTGAGAGAATGGATCCTTTCACCGGGACAACACCATTATCTCTTCATATTTATGAAAAGAAAAAAAGTACATTTTGGGTTTATTCAACAGAACGCCCAGTAAAAAGCCTACATTTTTCAACACCGCTCCTCCTCAAATCTATGCATTTATAAAATTCCCCTTTTGCAAACGGCCCCATGCTGCGGGAGCTGTGGGTGTGGTTTTTTGATCCATTTCTTGGCTCCGCTCACAGTCACATAAACAGGCTGTGACATCATGACAGAAAGGTGACGCAGGTGACCTTTTTTTCCGTCCGGAGGAACGAGATGCTTTATGCATCTGGATCAAATCTAACCAAGCTTAATGGTTCTGCTTGTTTTATGACTGGCTGCGAGAATGCATGCAATAACACGTGCGGCCAAAGACACTCAACAGATGCAGAAAAACACATAAAAAGGTCAAAGGAACCGGAAATGAATCTCATATAAATAGAGGAATTTGTGTGTCTAAAATTGTGTATTTATAAAATTGAGAGGATGGATCAAAATAAGTCTTCTTTGTTCAATTGAGGAGCACTTTGCTGGGTGAATGAAAACTCTTTCGAAGACTCTCCCCACCTTATCTGTCAACTGGCCAGTTGAACTGGAAAGTCAACAACCATTGATAAAGCACAGCGGTCGTATGGTCATAGTTTGGGCATATTTTGTTGCATTTGGGTCGAAATGACTCTAAAACTAAGATTTAAAAAAATAATAATAAATGTCATTAGTCTGTGTGAGACTTAAGCGAAGAATTATTGAAGGAGAAAACAGGTATTATATTGGATTGGCCAAGTCAAAGTAATAAAAAAATTGTGAATTAGTACTTTGTTAGAAAGTAGAAACATGCTATCAAGCACTGTGGTTGTGGTGTCATGGCATGAGGTGGGTAGTAACTAGCTACATTTGGTTAGTTACATTTAATTGAGTAATCAATTACTTCACTGAATTATGAACAAACATATTTAACCAGAAATGCACCTGACACATATACAAGTGTGTCTGTGTCTGGTGAGACTTCGGGTCTGTAAACAACGTTAAAGTTTTAATGTTATTTTCTATCTGCTGAACATGTGCCGTTTGGAGGTCAAGTGAGTATGCAGTAAACAGTAAAGATTGTCACTGAAGCACTTTGAATTGTTCTAACATGCATAATTTACCTACTGTAAGTGTTGGTTTTACTGTAAGCTACGGTTTTATTTGTTTTGTTTTGTTTTTTATGATGTGAATTATTTTTGCTCATTTTTTATTTTATTATCATGAGCACCAAAATCTGCACATAATTTTTTTAATTTGCATGTATGAATGCATCATTTTCGCAAATTAAATTAGATTAAACAGTACTACTTAGGTACTAGGTACTTACAGTATGTTATTTACATGTCATCAGGTTATTCTCATCTACTTTTACGCTATTTTAATTTTGTTATATATCTTTTAAAATAAGGCTCCAAAACCATCACAGCATATCTTTACATGCACACAAGCCATTGTCCCCTGCGTTTGTCTTTCTTCTGTCTAGTATTGTCTCCTTCTTTCACTTTCTGTTGTTGCAGGCAGCTTTATCACTTATTTCTCCATTCAGAGCTCAAAAGCCCCCCTCCTTTTGTTTCTCCTCCGAACTCCGACATGGACCATAGCCTTCAGAAGGCCAGCTTTCCCGGCTCCTCTTCCCAGAGACTTTAGGTGCGATGGAGCGTCTGACAGTTTTTCATTGGAGCCAAGCACATGTTGGGTCATGCTGCTTCGCCTCCTCCTCTTCCTCCTCTGTGTGTGTGTGTGTGTGTGTGTGTGTGTGTGTGTGTGTGAGTCCCATTACAAGGTGTGCATTTAATCTGTTGTGTGGATGTGTTGTGAAAGGTCCTTTCTGTTCAGTGTGAAGGGGTGTTTGGACAAGCATCCAGGGTGTCTGACTTGTGTGTGGACATGTGTGTGTCTGTTTGCAAGAAAATAAGAAAAACATTCTCACACACAAGCAGATTTTAAAGATTGCCCATATAAAACCAATGGTGATATTTGATGTTTAAGGGTGGTTGTGTGCATATCTATGCATACATGCAACCTCTTGTACTTGGGGCACTGATCCCTGCATTGTACACCACTCCCTTAAGTTGTCTGGATCAATGAGTAACCTGTATGAACACAACAACACACAGAGTCATTATTTTCTAAGTACACATCTCCTGGTATGTGCTTTCATGTCGTACTCAGAAAAAAGCACACATACGCTCCAAATCTACTACTATCTGTGTGACAGGTACCTCACTCCATGCTGCATTATGACTTTTAGCCTGTTTATACTGGAGGGCGAGCAAGGCTTTGATTCAAAGCCTGGAGCAATTGTTAGATGGTAACTTGAAAGTTGAGCTATAAACTGTGTTGAGACATATTTGCCCTGTCATCTAGCAGAGCATGCCGGGGATGGTCTAACCTTCAATTTGAAAGCTACAAGGCTGTGAATAATAGGCTAATAAGGTGCTGGAACATGTGGACATGCATATACAGTGCTGTGGTTTGATCCAAAAATGTGGGTTTGTACTTTACAGAGGTTTAAGCTTGGGAAAAACTTGTGAAAATAGCAGTGAAACTGTGTGAAAGTAAATACATGATGATGAAAAATGTAAATGTTTGTTTTTCCAAGTAAATTAGATAAACTCAGGCATTCAGATCTACTGATTTCCAAAAACGTTTTGTGCATAGATTTATCGTATAACTCTGCAGAAGGTGTTTTATTTTATGTTGCCTTTCCATCTGTCCGTCTGTCCCTCCATCCTTTTGAAAAATACATTTTATTTATGTTTTTAGGTTTTAAAATAAAGAAAAAAATAGAACTTTGCAAAAAGACATTCTTCTATGGGATGTTGATATTTGTAGGAAATTATGTAAAGAAAAAGACTAAAATAGATCTAAAAAATGCTGCTGGTACTTTTAGTCATCAAGTCAATGCAAATATTCTATGAAAAAACAGAAAATCTAAAAACAAACTTCATATGTTAAGATATCTAAATTAAAAAACTTTAATTGGTGCTTTATCATTTTTAGCTAGTTAGTTATTAAGAGCCATTGTCATTAAAATTAAAATAAAAGTAAAATCTGCTTCACTGTTTTTCAAATGTATATACAGGGGTTGGACAATGAAACTGAAACACCTGGTTTTAGACCACAATAATTTATTAGTATGGTGTAGGGCCTCCTTTTGCAGCCAATGCAGCGTCAATTCATCTTGGGAATGACATATACAAGTCCTGCACAGTGGTCAGAGGGATTTTAAGCCATTCTTCTTGCGGGATAGTGGACAGGTCACTAGACGATACTGGTGGAGGAAAACGTTTCCTGACTCGCTCCTCCAAAACACCCCAAAGTGGCTCAATAATATTTAGATCTGGTGACTGTGCAGGCCATGGGAGATGTTCAACTTCACTTTCATGTTCATCAAACCAATCTTTCACCAGTCTTGCTGTGTGTATTGGTGCATTGTCATCCTGATACACGGCACCGCCTTCAGGATACAATGTTTGAACCATTGGATGTACATGGTCCTCAAGAATGGTTCGGTACTCCTTGGTAGTGACGTGCCCATCTAACACAAGTATTGGGCCAAGGGAATGGCATGATATGGCAGCCCAAACCATCACTGATCCACCCCCATGCTTCACTCTGGGCATGCAACAGTCTGGGTGGTACGCTTCTTTGGGGCTTCTCCACACCGTAACTCTCCCGGATGTGGGGAAAACAGTAAAGGTGGACTCATCAGAGAACAATACATGTTTCACATTGTCCACGGCCCAAGATTTGTGCTCCTTGAACCATTGAAACCGACGTTTGGCATTGCCATGAGTGACCAAAGGTTTGGCTATAGCAGCCCGGCCGTGTATATTGACCCTGTGGAGCTCCCGACGGACAGTTCTGGTGGAAACAGGAGAGTTGACATTTAATTCTGCCGTGATTTGGGCAGCCGTGGTTTTATGTTTTTTGGATACAATCCGGGTTAGCACCCGAACATCCCTTTCAGAGAGCTTCCTCTTGCGTCCACAGTTAATCCTGTTGGACGTGGTTCGTCCTTCTTGGTGGTATGCTGACATTACCCTGGATACTGTGGCTCTTGATACATCACAAAGACTTGCTGTCTTGGTCACAGATGCGCCAGCAAGACGTGCACCAACAATTTGTCCTCTTTTGAACTCTGGTATGTCACCCATAATTTTCTGTGCATTTCAATATTTTGAGCAAAACTGTGCTCTTACCCTGCTAATTGAACCTTCACACTCTGCTCTTACTGGTGCAATGTGCAATCAATGAAGACTGGCTACCAGGCTGGTCCAATTTAGCCATGAAACCTCCCACATTAAATGACAGGTGTTTCAATTTCATTGTCCAACCCCTGTATATCAGAATGTGGACTAACCATACGAGCAGAGCTCTCCTCTGTATTTGGAGTATGGAAGCATAATCAGTTGTGGAAACAAAAGCAAAATTCTTTAATTTTTATCCAATATGTTCACTACCAAGTGTCACCTGCAGCCTGGACTTCCCCTGCTGCTGCAGACCAACAGTCTATGTCTATGTTCCTCTTCTCGCCGGCATGCGTAGCCTGCTCTCAAGTGTCCACTCTGCTTTGTGTTTATTATCTGCAGCCAAGATGTGATACTGGCCGCTGGAGCTGTCAGCTGATACAACAGGCGGCTAGTGTTGTACTGCACGCCCGAGGCCTGGAGAAACCTGTAAAAAGATAATGGCAGGCTCAGAGAGGTTCTGATGCACGGTCGAAGTGTGTGAACTGGCATCCAGACGTGGCTATTAGAGCAGATACGAGTGTGTTTAAGTATTTCAGATGCGGTAGCTGTGCACTGTTATCTGATTAACTAACACACTTGTTGAAACATTTATTATAGGACAAATGAAAAGCATGTTGTGTTTAGCAGGGCCGAGAGTCAGGGCTCAGGCAGGGAAAATGTTTTGGCAAGAGCAGCCATTTCATGTCATGACTTGAATAAATATTTTAATGTTCGTAACAATCCGCTAAAGTGTTCACCTTCGGTTCTGGTTCTACGTTTTTGTCGCACTTATATGTGTCAGATTGCAAAAGTGTTTAAAAATAAAAGATAATCTGTGTAAATACATGCTGCACTTTTTCTTATTTATTCTTGAATTTCTCTTGAATTTCTTTCTGAGCCCAATGTATTGCTTTTGAGATGTTGTTTTGCCTACTTCATGTTGTTAGACAGGTTCTATATAAGTGATTTCTTCACACCATAGATCTGGCAGCAATCAGGCCTGGGTGTGGCTATTGGAACTGAAACCAGCTGTCCAAAATAATAAGTGAGAAAATTACAGGTTTACATAGAAAGCAGCTGGTTTAGCTTGTCTGTTTTTCCTTAAAAAAATTAAATCATCACTGGAAAACTGTTTTATGTTCTCAGGTTATCTCAAATATTGAAAATTGTGTGATAATTTGAAGCAACAAGGCAAAGACAGAAGAAATCTGAGGTGGAGAAATACCATTTCTTTGCACTTTAAAAGTCCAGAGAAAAAACAGATTTATATGTTTCTCTGTGCACACCCTTACAATGTGCAAACAAGTTCTGCATCAGACCGTGGATCAGGCTCATGATGCTGCATGCTTCAGTGTTAAGATGGAATGACAATGTTTGTTTAGCTGCCTCTTCTTAATTCCTCTATCCAAACATGAAAATCTGTGCAAACTTACAAATGCTAAGGCTGTTTTTCAAAACCTGGGTTGCCTTTCTAAGACTTTCTAAGTAAATAAACTCACTTGTTCAGTTGTTCAGCTATGATTTACAATAAGTGGATAGTTCTCAGGTGAAGTCACATCTCATAAAAGCTCTATGAGATATTTAACCGGCACTCTTGGGTTTTAACAACTTTACTTGATCCATGTCTAAAACGGTCACATTGTTTTAATGGACTGCAGCAGCATTCTGGTTTAGTCATGTCACAAACACGTAACTTACACATTAGTGTGCATTGTGAAGAGAACAGACAGATTTTGTGTGTTTGGCAGAGTAGTGCTGGTTTTCAGTGAGTGTCCTGAGTGAAGCAGAAGTAGGAAGAGGTGTCACCAGTCTGTCGCTTCGGCATCAGGACTCGGGATGAGTGTGTTTCAAAGGTCAAAGTCGATGTCTTGCCCAAACTGCTCGTACATCCATGTTTCTGCATGACTTGGGTGCTGTGTGGGTGTGAGGGTGTGTTCTCTGCGAGGCTTACTTTGGTGCAGGCCCTGGTGCAAAAAAACTAAAGGTCTTATCCGGGCCGTAAGAAACTATCTTGAAAAAAGGCCTTTTGGCCTTTTCGCTCAGTCTCGCTTTCTTTCTTTTCATTCTTTCACTCCCCCTCTCTTTTTTTCATAATTGCCCCCAGCCCCTTGTCCACTCCCCAGTGTTGTGAAACGCTGTTTGCAGCATACCCTCAACATGTGTAATGAGGGCCATAAAAACACAATGGAGGAAGATTGAAAAGCCGGAACCAAGACGGAGCTCAGTGACATTTAACCTTTTTGCATGCACATGTTCAACTTGACAAATTATGATTGCAAGAAAATTGTCCACACCTACCCTAAGGTGATATAGATCATGCCAGAAATCCAGAGCAACTCTGCAAGAGAAAAAAGAAACCTTAGGAGTCAGAACTGTAGCTAAAACTAAAGACTGCAAGAAAGTCTGTTTTCTTGAAGCTAGATAGAAACAGGTGGAATAGATCGCATGAGACTAGATACTGAATTTTACATAATACTGATGTGTGGATTACACATATATACTTAATCCACACATGATCCCACTAATAACTGTTTGAATGTTCTTCGGCAAGTTGAAAAACCACAGACTTTCTGTTCCCATCACACTTAACTCTGAGAGGATATGTGGACACTCTTCTTTTGATTGTCTGTTTATTAAAAATTTTAGGTTCATTGGATTCATTTGGAGGTAGTCCTCTCTGGCAGTAAATAAGGTCCCTCAGAATGATTCTACCTCCACCGTGCTTGGCTGTCAAGGTGAAGGTCAAGGTAATTTGTATTATCCCTAAGGATTAATTTGTTTCACAGCCAGTGGCAAATACTTTGAAGAAAAAACGCACAAATAGCAGCAGTACAAAATAACAACATTTAGATCAGTTGGAAGTGGTAGATCAGTGTTTATAAGCCCCACCTTGACCACTCCAAACATACTTCTTGTCGTGGTAACCAAACAGCTCAACGTTTTTACTGAAGGCATTTTACTCGTAGAGAGTAAAATAATTCAGTCGTGCTTGAAAGCGTCGATTTTGGAGTTGGGGCTTATTTCCAGTTCACGAGTTGTCCCCGGGTTCTTAATCAATAGCCTTTCATATAAGGATGACAGTCTGGGACAGGCTAGGGAATAGGCTTAAAATCCTACTAGCCCAACCATGCCTGTCTTGGGTACAACATTTTCGTCTCTTGCAAAATAATTTAAATTGTTCTTTAATCATTTCACCCTGAAGAGAAAACAGTATAAATGTGATGTTCATCTCCATGATAAGTGTATATAAACTTCTCAATGTCACCGTAAGACAGTAAAGGGTCTGTTGAAGGCTGTAGGCAGAATGAGATAATTGACTGAAATGAATGCCTGTCATTATACTTGAAATATCACTCCCTATGTTTTGAAAGATTTGCTCTAGCTTTACTTTTGCAATGTCTACAACTAGCAACATTGATTTATGTGTTAATCGAAATGTCTCACTCTAAAGGGAAGGGAGTTCCCTAAAAGAGGTCAGAGAGAAAAAAGGGAGGGAAGATCCTTCACGTCCTCTATCTTCCTGCTCAAACACAAGCTGCGTGGCCTCCCTGAGCAAACATAAAAATATCAGGAGGATGTAGAAAGACACTGTATACTTTAATGTTTGTGTCCTCTTTTGCCTGTGTGAAAGAAGGGTCTATTTTAAGTGTAGGGTAAAGTTCAGAGGAATATATTTATAGGAACATGTTTATAGTATATACAGGTCCTTCTCAAAAAATTAGCATATTGTGATAAAGTTCATTATTTTCTATAATGTCATGATGAAAATTTAACATTCATATATTTTAGATTCATTGCACACTAACTGAAATATTTCAGGTCTTTTATTGTCTTAATACGGATGATTGTGGCATACAGCTCATGAAAACCCAAAATTCCTATCTCACAAAATTAGCATATTTCATCCGACCAATAAAAGAAAAGTGTTTATTAATACAAAAAACGTCAACCTTCAAATAATCATGTACAGTTATGCACTCAATACTTGGTCGGGAATCCTTTTGCAGAAATGACTGCTTCAATGCGGCGTGGCATGGAGGCAATCAGCCTGTGGCACTGCTGAGGTCTTATGGAGGCCCAGGATGCTTTGATAGCGGCCTTTAGCTCATCCAGAGTGTTGGGTCTTGAGTCTCTCAACGTTCTCTTCACAATATCCCACAGATTCTCTATGGGGTTCAGGTCAGGAGAGTTGGCAGGCCAATTGAGCACAGTGATACCATGGTCAGTAAACCATTTACCAGTGGTTTTGGCACTGTGAGCAGGTGCCAGGTCGTGTTGAAAAATGAAATCTTCATCTCCATAAAGCTTTTCAGCAGATGGAAGCATGAAGTGCTCCAAAATCTCCTGATTGCTAGCTGCATTGACCCTGCCCTTGATAAAACACAGTGGACCAACACCAGCAGCTGACACGGCACCCCAGACCATCACTGACTGTGGGTACTTGACACTGGACTTCTGGCATTTTGGCATTTCCTTCTCCCCAGTCTTCCTCCAGACTCTGGCACCTTGATTTCTGAATGACATGCAGAATTTGCTTTCATCCGAAAAAAGTACTTTGGACCACTGAGCAACAGTCCAGTGCTGCTTCTCTGTAGCCCAGGTCAGGTGCTTCTGCCGCTGTTTCTGGTTCAAAAGTGGCTTGACCTGGGGAATGCGGCACCTGTAGCCCATTTCCTGCACACGCCTGTGCACGGTGGCTCTGGATGTTTCTACTCCAGACTCAGTCCACTGCTTCCGCAGGTCCCCCAAGGTCTGGAATCGGCCCTTCTCCACAATCTTCCTCAGGGTCCGGTCACCTCTTCTCGTTGTGCAGCGTTTTCTGCCACACTTTTTCCTTCCCACAGACTTCCCACTGAGGTGCCTTGATACAGCACTCTGGGAACAGCCTATTCGTTCAGAAATTTCTTTCTGTGTCTTACCCTCTTGCTTGAGGGTGTCAATAGTGGCCTTCTGGACAGCAGTCAGGTCGGCAGTCTTACCCATGATTGGGGTTTTGAGTGATGAACCAGGCTGGGAGTTTTAAAGGCCTCAGGAATCTTTTACAGGTGTTTAGAGTTAACTCGTTGATTCAGATGATTAGGTTCATAGATCGTTTAGAGACCCTTTTAATAATATGTTAATTTTGTGAGATAGGAATTTTGGGTTTTCATGAGCTGTATGCCAAAATCATCCGTATTAAGACAATAAAAGACCTGAAATATTTCAGTTAGTGTGCAATGAATCTAAAATATATGAATGTTCAATTTTCATCATGACATTATGGAAAATAATGAACTTTATCACAATATGCTAATTTTTTGAGAAGGACCTGTATTTAAATTTTGCAAAGTGTGGCATACTTTACAACTATTTGTTTCTGTATTCATTTGACACCAGTGACTGATCAGTTGATGCATTTGTGCATGCATGATTGTGCTCTCAAGTGGTTGTGCCAAACACACGCATACCCAGATGCTATAGGCCTCCCTAAACACCACAAATGACATCAATAAGCTGAATGTTGGTGCAAACACGCATACATCCGTATGTTTACTCTGGGAGATTTTGTGACTTGCAGTACCCCTCAAAAGTTCAAGTTTTCCTTCAGTGTTAAAACCAACTCCCATTTTCATGCATCACATAAGTGTAGTGACCTCTGCTGCACGTAGCACTCTCATGAGGAAAATATGACAAAAGATTACAAAGCCTTTAAAAGTAAAATAGACATAGGTATGGTGTGTTTGTGTGTGTGTTTGAGGCCTCAGACAAGACTGAGCAGGTGAGTTCAGTTTCCACTGTAGACAAACACACTTTTGTATCAACACATTGCAGATGTCACTCCTGTGGTTTAGATTTAACCTCACTGACTTACGTAACGCATGTTTGCTTATTAATAGTTGGTACATTACTTTCATATTAAACTACACAGCTACACGTGTTGTACAGATATGGCACTTCCAGATAAAAAGGTGTTGCATGTATGTTTGTTGCATTGGTAATCTTTGCCTGTTTAAAGCAGTTTATGTCTGAGAAGGGTGTGTACTTGTGTGCTGTTTATTTTTTTCCAGACTTTATTTTCCCTTTGAAGAGTTAATAGGTACAGACATGTTTTTAGTTGTAAGCATCGACAGATTCTATATTTTTCATGATCTGAGATATATACAGACATGACTTATACAATTATAATGAATAAGACTGTTGCTAAAAGTCTGAAAAGTGGGCGTGTATTTTTATTCAACCCCCTTGTGTCTGTTTTTGCAGAATAGTCTTTGGCTACAATTTCAGCTGCTGGTCTTTTTGGAAATGTCTACCAGCATTGCAAATCTAGACACAGAAATCTCAGTTAGGTTGGAAAGTGAGGGTCTGTTAAAAGTAATTTTCAAGTCCAGTAACAGATTCTCAATTGGAATTAGGTCTGGACTTTGACTGGACCATTCTCAAGTCTTTTTCTGCCTTTAACATCATGTCTTTAACTAATGCCTTGTATTTAGCTCCAACTGTTTCCCCATGAACTCAGACCAGATACCCTGTTCCTGCGGGAGAATTCCCACAGCATGATGCTGCCACCAACTTGTTTGCAGACAGTGTGTTGAGGGTTGTAGTTGCTTGTCAGTTGCTCTGCCACAGATATAGTTTTGCATTTAGACCAAAAATTTAGATTTTGGCTTTTCCTGACCAGAGTACGTCCTTCTACATGTTTGTTATGTCCCCAACATGGCTTGTGGAAAACTTGACTTCTTATGGCTTTCTTTCAACAATTCCTATCTTCTTGTCATGCATGAATGGCAAATATGTGGAGTGAAAGACTAATAAACATAAAACATAATTTCAAGTGCATTCTGGGTTGACAGAAAGCATTACATTTTTTCAGACATATAAAGCTGTCTTTACAGGAGTTGTATGTCTAGGATAAATGAGATGCACATGCAAACAAGACTGAGAGTGTCATCGACTTGCTAAAAACTGGTTCCCTTCATTGAGTCTGATTGCTCATTTGCAGTTTGAAATAGTAACATTTGTCTAAATTAGACACGGATGAAGCATGTTTTCAGAATATTTATATTGAATTTATCTCAGTTATGACAAAACGATTGGGCATTAATTTTTAAAATGTGTAACATCTTCATCCCTATATAATTTGCTGCAACTAAATGTCATTTCTGAACGTTCCCCCGGCCAATGCTGAAACTCCTGAATGGCCAGAACCACATAATTGTTTTTGCCCAGAAACACAGTAAATTGTGTTTTAATTCAGTAAATGTTAGAATTGTGCAAAATCCAGCACTGGGAATTATGTCACTAAACCTAACAATATTTTGGTTGCAGGTTAGAAAGGTTTAAAGGCTAAACAAATAGACTAACTAATATCAGCATTATAAGCTCATGTCAGTTTGTTTCACTGCATTTGATACATGTTCAGTTCTGAATACTATATGTGGCTGATTAAATGAGATAGAAACTGTCAGATGCGCAAATAAACAGTTTATTAGTGCAGGAATTGATAGGATTTGTGCACATGGCAGCCATATTTTGTTTTGAAGACTAGTACAGAGAGCAATCTCAGACTTTAAAAGGCAGAATACTGAGACTTTTTACCGAATTTTGTCCCACTTGAAACTTTAAAATTTGACTTCTGAGTATAAACTTAGGAACTTAGCGTCAGTTTTCTTCCCTTTATGCAATTATGATCATTTAGTCCCAGAGGACCAGTGACATCTTTGTTAAAGGTACAGATGCAGAAGCTTGCATAGAGTGCACACTTTGTCTTACCATCCTTACACTCCTTAACAAGTAGCTTTATTCACATCTTCCAGTCACAGTATATAGTGACACATTCAACTGCTCTGCCTCAGAGAAACCACCTTCAGTTTGCCCAAAATTGGTGGAAACTGCTGAGTTTCCTGGTCTAATAAGCATAGACTAAATTTAACATAATTTGCTGCCTTGTGGTAAAAGACAAATTTCTAAGAACTCAAAAACAGGAAGGTACGGCTGACTCAGCCAGCGGATGAAGTTATCTCATCAAGGCAGCTGTCAGTGCAGAGAGAACAGAGTCTGGTCGACCTGAAGCATCTTGTAAACGTTCCATCTCCTGTTGTTGGAACAACAGAGTGAAACACGTCACAGATTTATCTCTTATGTTAGCATTAAATACGTTCACTCTTACAAAAGTGAAATTGTTAGTCTATCAAAGGCCACTAAAATGCTGCATCATGTAATCAAACTGTTTCATCATCACTAGAATAACAACTCATGCAGAGTTCACTTTTAATTCTTTTACTTAGCAGTCGCTATAAACAGGCACATTTCCACAGGTTTGATGAACATCATGTTTGCCATAGCAAAATAAGGATTGTTTTTTACTGATTTTTAACATTAGTTAGATATACTCCAGAGTTGTAAACTGTACAGAAGATAACCATCAGCTTTTCATGTGGAACTGATTCACATATCACAGTGTTACTCCATAGCTCACACTTTTTTAAATGTGCCCTGTTCAAGTGGCTTAGGCAAGAGTGGGTCTGGTTACCGTGCAGTGTCAGGGAAGATTGGCTCCATAATAAATTTAATTAACAGGGACATTAGATCCCATCTGACTCTTGAGATGATGCAGCCACAGTCAGTGGTTTAGCAAAACTGGATCAACACATGCTTACTGTGAAACTCACCAAAATCTATAAATTAGAACTGATTGTGCAGATTACACTTAAGTGACAGCTAGGAGGAAGGGGCATTTATATGACTCTTAGACCAGCTACTGTCAAAGGAACCAGCTATTATAATCTTTTAGGTTAAACTCTAATGTTCTTTTCATCAAATGAGAAACTTATTCAACCATGTGCAGCATTTTTAGGGATATCAGATAACCAAGCTCTGCACTTCTTTGAAAAGAGAGTGAATCTGACAAGGTAACCTGAGCTGTACATTTCAAGTTTTCTAGTTTTCTTTTTCCCCTTTTATTACTCCAGTTGTAAAGCCAAATTGGTTTCCATAAGCATACATTGTATTTACTTTTGTAACAAACACAAACCATAAGTGAGTTAAAAAAAAGACTCTTCCTCATTAGTCTTCCTCTCAGTGGTCACACTGGTATAAAACAAAATCAGGAAAACTTACCTACATTTTCTTAAAGCTGCACCACTCGGTTTGCTCCACTTGGTACAGTACCTGTTGTGTTTCCACTGACCCACTGAGAAGCGGAGAGGAGAGATGCTGCTAAGTGGACTGGAAATGCTGCATAGTTTGCCTCAAGTTACAATTTTGGGCTTTATGAGGAAGATTTTGTCTCATCTATGACAATAATGAGGACAATGAGTTTAAAGGGCAAAACTGCAGACTTTTGACTGCCGTGAAGTTAGTTTCAGGTTGGATATTGGACATTCGTGAACCATGAATTCAGTGTGATCTTCCTACCGTTTGATCCGATGAAGGCAGTCTGATTATGGGGAGCTGCTCTCTGCCTGCTCCCTCCTCCTGCAGACGCTGGTTCGCTTAAGGACCGTCAATAAATTTCCGAACCAAACACACTGTTTCATGGTGGTTTTGTTTTGTATGTTTTGAGGGAAAATGTTTATGCCTCTGAACAGTTGATTTTATGTGTGATCAACAGGTTTTGGATGTTATTAAATACAGCGCCCCACCTGGGTGTAATTCAGAAAGCAGATGTGTCCATTTTCTTTTCTTTCAGGTATGGTTTATGATTTGTAAATAGTAAAAACTATATCTCAGTATGACCCGTTCCAGCCATTGTGGTCCTTAATATTATTGTAGTCGCTCTTGAGGTTTAATAACTGTTCTCTGCACAAGCTCTTCGAAAACCTTCTCATTTCTCTTGGTCCCATGGCCAATCAGTAGCCAGCAGTCTGTTAACGTCACATGTCCCTACTCAGCCCTGGCCATGTCTGCTCAGGAGCAGGGACCACACAAGTAGGTACCAGTGCGGAAAAAGATTTATGGAAACGCACGCAAAATGAGCCAAGTATAGTTGAGTAGGGCCAAATCGAACAAGTGGAAAAGGAGCATATGTTTTACTTACTCCTAGTATGTGTTTTAAGAATTACTTGAAAACTATGTTTTTTAAGGAAACATCAGCTGGGATACATAAATGCATGCATGCATGAATAACGGAGGTGAAGTAATTTTCCTAGACTCCTTAATTTATTAACTTATAACTATAATAAGGTGCTCAACTTACACTGCCATCGTTTTGATAGCATGAGTGATTTCCACTTGACTTATGACTTTTGAGGCTTTTTGAATTGGGCATATTTTATAAATTTGTCCTTTAAATGTTTTTCAGTGCGATCAGTCAGCGCTCGAACAAGAAGAACAGAAAGGGATGTATCCGGCATCACCAGTCCCAGTAAGTAGACTGCAACTATGTTTTTTTGTTTTTTCTGTTCATCATAGCTACATACCGTAACTCCATTGTCATATTTCCTTGATGTACATACACTGCTCATGTATGTGTCACAATGTTTGTGGATGTTGTACATCCTTAAAATAAAGTAGGGATTTCATTTCCTTTTTTATGATTAATTAAGAGTATGATATTAAATGAAATACCCCCCCCCCCCCTCCCCCCCCCCATAAAGAAATAAATGAAGAAACAGAAAGCGAAAACAAAGCAGACACAAGTAAAATGTTCTAAATAACCGAACATCGTATAAACAAATATAAAGTCAATACAAACAGAAATTAGATTAATTCAGCAACTAAATAAATACAATGCTAGAACAATAAATAAACAAATAAATAAATAAATAAATAAACTTGGTTTGAGTGTTCTTGTTAAAAACAGATTAAAAAACATTAATACTTTTCTTTACAGAACAAAACACCTTCAGACATTTCAAGATTTTTGTACAGTCCATTTTTGACCAGAGCCATTACTATCATAAAGGTTAAAGTAATTCTTCTACACTTGAGTCACACAGCAGATCACTCTACATGAATCTTGCTGTTTTTAATCATCATGCTGCAGAATGAAACAAGAGAGATTTACCTGTCATTACCTGGACAGGAACAAGTGACACTTAGATTACATAGTTTTAGATAACATGCAGTTTGTGCAATCTTTAGTAACTTATTATTAATTCATTCATTCTTCTTCTAACCGCTTATTCCAATGTGGGTCATGGGGGAGCTTGTGCCTATCTGGGCAGGTCGTCAATCCATCGCAGGGCAACATGGAGATGTACAGGACAAACAACCATGCACACACTCATTCACACCTAAGGGATCAGTTTACCTAACAGTCATGTTTTTGGACTGTGGGAGGAAGCCAGAGTACCCGGTGAGAACCCACGCTCAGGGAGAACATGCAAACTGCATGCAGAAAGTTGAACCCAGGACCTTCTTGCTGCAAGGCAACAGTGCTACCAACTGGACCACCATGCAGCCCCATAATAACTAGCTAACTAACTAACTAACTGACTATAAATAATAATGTATTTGTAGTTTATTTATAGGGCATCGTCTCAAGGCACTTTACAAAGTCAGTTCAATCAAATCATACAGATTCCAAGTCAAGTACACACATTCCAATTGATGCTAGTAATCAAACAGTGCAATCTAATTTAGTTTAGTATTTAAATTAGTTAAATAGGTTTCTATCTAAAGAAACCCAGCAGATTGCATCAAGACAGTGATTTTGCAGCAATGCCTCATACTGAGCATAGTGACAGTGGAAAGAAAAAATTGCTTTTAAAGCTGCAGTAGGCAACTTTTGTTAAAATGTATTTTTACATATTTGTTAAAACTGTCACCATGTCTCCTAACAGTAGAAAGTGGACAGATCATTTGTGGAAAAAATCAAGCCCCTCTGCCTTTTTTCAGTATTCCTAATGCCATTTGCAGAAATACGCTGCTCCTGGTCAGAACCAATTAATCAGAGCCAGGAGTAATGTTTTAGCAGTGTCAATCACGCTTGTGCAAGTAAAACGTTAAAGGCAGTAGTAGCTTCTTCAGTGGCTTCATCTAGGAGAGACACACAGCTAAGCAGATTTGCTCTGAGCCAGTTTTCAAGTCAAGAGTATGAAAGAGAGCTCATACAGTTAGTCTCAGTAAAAGCAATGTCTAGGTTAGAGACAGGGTTAAACACTGAAAAACAGAGAAAAGTGTATCATCTGTAGAGGGAGAAAATGCAAGTTTAGTTTTAAAGGGGACATATCATGCTTTTAAATCCTTCCTTTTCACACTGAAATTATTCAGTCCTGGTCTATTTAAAGTGGAACTGCAATGCTTTGGTATAAAGTCATTGTTATTGTAGCTCCACAGGCTCTTCTTTTACTCCTGTTTTGAGGTGCATATGACAGCAACTCGTTTTGGTGCCGTCTCTTTAAATGCTTTTGAGGCACTTCACACCCCGCTCCCCTCCAGGTCAAAGAGCACTGAACTTTAACCCGCTGTAGTTTGATTACAACTATTTAGTACAGAAACAAGTCATAAATGGATAAAAACAATGCAAAACTGTTTATGTAATAATATTTAAAATATGCAGCATGGTTATGTCCTCATAACATGAGCAGAAGGCAAGATGCTACTGCTATGAAAACAATCACCAGGTGGTCATATCAACACATATTAACATACAATAAATTCTTGTTTAAAATAAAGTTTGCTGTCATTTTAGCATTATTTGCAGCTCACTGCTTTGCTGTGTCCGTCGTTTCCAAGGAACTGACCCTTTAATCAGATGAAGTCTTTCAGCAAATCATTCTTGATACTGGTGGAGGTTGCTGAAGGCACTTGTCCTTGAAGCGGGGGAAATAGGAATTTCCCCACTGATGTGGGAAGAATTCCATAAAAAATTCAATTTAACCAGGCACTTCGAAGAGGTTCTGATGCTGGGGACAGTGTAATGAATTGTGTGGGTTAATACACCCATCAACCGAACCGAAACTATCCTCTTGCAACATAGGCATACTTTAGCTTGGACTACAAAATCGCAGTGAGAAATAAATGTGCCGGATATGCAAAACTGATCAGCCGGAAGTCCATGACCTTACTTAGCTGTTCCGCAGCAAATACTGAAGGTAACAGTTGGAAAAACGTAACAGATGATAGATAAAACTGCATGGACTGAAAAATATGACCCAAACAGAACATAAAGATACCTAGCAGCACCTGGAGAGACTAAATTCAACTTTTCTGCACTCCTACACACAACACAATATATTTAAAGGCTACAAAAGTATTACCTGATATGTCCCCTTTAAGTGTACAGCAATTAGTTCTGATAACCTCCAATGCTAAGGGCAGAGCTCCTTCCTGTCCAGATAGCAGCTGATAGTTGAGGAGCAGCAGAGAACTAATGCACTGATAAAGGTAACAGTCAGAGACCACACTACATTCTGGTATTGCATTGTTACCTTGGAACATAGTTGGTTTGACCAGTTATATTTCTATACGTTTTTCACTTTACTGTGTCTTGTTTTGTTGGTGCAGTCCAGATTTATGCAGAACACTTCAGTGCTAAAAACGCAAACAAGTCAACACAACTTTCATATTAGCATAACAACATTTAGTGTTTTGTTTAACTGTACTGCAAGCAATCTAAGACATAGTGAACAAAACAACACAAGAAAATCATCTGCGTTTTGCCTCATTGTGTAATTTTATGTGTGCTTGTGTCAGAGGACTTTCGCAACATCTGGAACCTGCAAGCTGAATCTTGCAGCTGATGGTTCTTTTAGTCGTTTGCTGCCTGTTGGTCAGGGGCCCTAACACATGCTGAATTGTAAAATGACCCTCAGGATGCAGCACAGAGAGTAAAAGACAAAAGATAAGAGTAAAAACAGATGCAGCTAATCTCGATCTGGTGGTTGTGTGTTTTGTCTGCACATGTGCAAAACATGCCCCAAATTTATACACCACTGCACGAGCGGCATTTGTTTTTTGTAAATAAATGCTAGGATGTGTAAGGTTATTGATTAAAATCAAACAATGCTGAACAGCATCAAATATTTTCATGTTTTTAACTGTAGAATACTTGTTTTGATGCCTTACACTATGTGTAAAATGAAGTTAAGTGAAGAAAGCGCAATGCTTGGTGAGTAAAAAAACAAAATATTTTGAAGCTGTTACAAATAGGGGAAAAAGCTGAATACAAACAACACTATTGAGCAAATAAGCGACAAGACTTACTGCCCAGGGCGGCACAGACTGGGGAGGCTGGTGGTGTGGCACAGGCACTCACAAGAGAAACATATCTGTCATTTGCACCCTGAAAAAGTTCTCTATTCCTTTTTAGCATGTCCTGTCAATTGGGAGTGGTACACAAATAAGCACTGAAACAGTGTTCATGCATGAAGGGTGGCTAATGATTCTGAAGCTGGTAACTGATTTGAAACCTTTGAGCTAACATCAGGGAGATAAACAGTTCTTAATGGTTCTGACAAGTTGCCAGGTAAAAGTTATGTTTTTGTTTTGCAAAATGGGCTACTTCGGTTGTCTTTGTTTTTGGTTGTCAGTGGGGAAGGGAGTGATAGGGGGTAAGGAGATTCCTTTAATTATGCGGCTACCTGGCTCTTGTCTGCGCTTTATTCCGATCCGAACACAGAACTTGACATACCCAAGTCACGACTGATGTAAGAAACGTTACAGAGGTCATTTTAGGGTCTCATGTGTGTTTAAGTAAACAAATGTGCTTATTTTTACTACGATATAACTGAAAATCATTTCAAGGCTTTGATTCATCAAGCTTGAACTAAAGTAAGTGATGCATCAAACCCGAAAGCTTAAGTCCTCATGTATGCCTATTATAACACACAAGTTTTTAGAAAGTGCTTAAAGCTGTGGATAAAGCTCTCCCTGTCAGCAGGCCTTCCTGACGTTGAGATAGTTACCACTATCCATGTGTGCGTGCATGTTTCTGTGGGATGTTAGCATGGTTTGGCGAGATGTGTGTGTGCAAAACATCTGCCAACAGAGCAGATTTCTGAGCCCACAAGCATGTGCTTGTTAATATTCATTAATGCAGTCACAAATAGAGTACATGCACACACAATGCTGCCAAACACTGCTTATTGTGATGGTAACTCTCATCTGGGAGTCAGCAGATCAAGTTTAGATGATTGCTACTCATTGAATGTTACTCAAAAACATTTTGTGCTGTTTGACTACTTAAACTCTATATTTATACCAGAACAAAGGCTGCTTAAGACATTTAAACTTGCACACTGATGGAGATGTCACAGCTTAAAACTTGAACTGATAATACAAGAAGCAAGGACCGTCTTTCAGTTGGGACAACAAGCCCATTATTGTAATCTCTACATTTAGATTACATATCAACACTGTGCTGCCATATAGTCCATAATTTACAGTGCTGTGTCTTGAGTCATCCCTCATTTCCTCATAATTTGTTTCCGAGGAGCCAGGCCTCCTCGCAATCTTTTAAAGTGTTCTTGAGCAACATTTCTTCCGTTTTATTTGGTCTTCTCTTTCTTTCTTTCTTTTTCTGTCCTTTTCATTCCAGTACTTGACCGATTTCAGAGGAATGTTTTGTTGGTTTGTGGGGCACTTATCCCTGACCAATAAATCATTCAGACAAAGAAAGGCCCCTGAACTGTGTCTACACAAAGCAGACAACTTAACACACTGTTGAGGATCAGCCTTGAGTTGCTTTGGCATGCAAAAAGCACACCAATAACTCACTAGCATCACCTTTCTGTGCATCTGATACTGCAGCGTACATCATTTCATTTTTGGCTAAGTCACGCAGCATCAGCTGTTTTGTACATAAAACAAATCTGTGGCATGAATGTTGCAACTTAGAGATACAGCACATAATGAACATATGCACTGCCATGCTCTGCCTAAAGTCAGGAATAAGACTGTTGGTGAGCAAGCTTCCTATTTTCAGGCACCTAATTGTTGAAACAGTCTTCCTCTGGATGTAAGACAGGCTCTTTCGATGTTTTTAAAGCAAAGCTAAAGGCCCACTTGTTTTCCCTTTACTATGTGTCATGAGTTATTTTAAACTGCTTTAATTTTTGTTATTTTTATTTCTTAAGGAAATAACTACCAGATCTACTGTTACTAGATTTTAAGACCTGACAGCTGTTTTTTTGTTCTTCATCAGTTCTTTTTTCTTATTTATCTGAGGACACACTGTACAATATTTTATCACAGTCAGGTACAAATAGCAAATAAAAAAGTGGGTCAGTCCAAGTCCAAATCAAAACTGAAAGTGCTCCCTAAAGCCTAGAGAATTACTAATGAAGATTACTTTAATGATTACAAGTCTGGCACTGTGGAGGCAAAAAATGTGTTGTTTGGAAAAACAACACTTTTTTTTCTGGTTTGTACAATGTTGTCCTTGTCACTGTCTTGGGTTTGTCCTTTTGCATTATACTCATCACAATTCCACACCCTGATTGACCGTTTGGGGTTGCTAATGTACATTATTGTTATTTTTCCTAAAGCGGTCCATTAAAATTAGGTATCTGATTCTTAACATCCTATGAGAGGCAAATTCAATTCAATTCAGTTTCAATTCAGTTTATTTATATAGCGCCAATTCACAACACATGTTGTCTCAAGGCACTTCACAAAAGTCAGGTACATACATTCCAATTAATCCTAATCATTGAACAGTGCAGTCAGAGTTAGCTTTTTATTCAAAGTGGATAAAAAGTTTTTCTGTCTAAGGAAACCCAGCAGATTGCATCCAGTCAGTGACTTGCAGCATTCACTCCTCCCGAATGAGCATGTAGAGACAGTGGACAGTCACTGGTGTTGACTTTGTAGCAATCCCTCATACTGAGCATGCATGTAGCGACAGTGGAGAGGAAAAACTCTCTTTTAACAGGAAGAAACCTCCAGCAGAACCAGGCTCAGTGTGAGCGGCCATCTGCCACGACCGACTGGGGGTTTGAGAGAACAGAGCAGAGACACAAAAAGAACAAAGAAGCACTGATCCAGGAGTACTTTCTATGGGAAGGAAAAGTAAATGTTAGTGGATGTAGCTCCTTTAGTCATTTCATCTAGAAAGAAAGAACAGATCAACTCTGAGCCAGTTTTCAAGGACAGAGTCTGAAAGAAAGCACATATAATTAGTTATAGTAAAAGCTCAGTCAATTGCTACATCTAGGAGAGAGAAAGGGTTAAACACTGAAAGACAGGGCCATGTGGATCATCGGTAGAGGGTGAGCATTAAGTTGTTGCCAGCAGAAGCTTGGACGATGCCCCTCTCCAGAAAGGTGTCACAGGTAGACACAGAGTCAGGCCAGGTGTAGCTTCTAGGAAGAGAAAAGAGAGGGTTTTTTCCTTATATGTTTTTCACTGCTCAAGTTTTGAATCATGGTTCTGTTTATTATTTTTCTGGTCATGTTTTAGTCTTGTTCATGTTTTGTCAAGTTTGGTTTTGTTTGTATATTAGAGTCTCTGTTTTTGCCGCAGCCACGTTTTGTTCTGTCTGTTAATTAAGTTTATTCGGTTCACCTGCTCCAAGTTAATCTGTCTCCTTGCTCCACCTGGTTTTCACTCCACATATACACACCTGTTCAGTTAGTCATCGAGGAAACATTTTTCTCGTATCAAGTCTTGTTTTTTGCACATGCCATGCCTGTCTTGCCTGCCCGTTTGTTGTTTTGTTCCTGCCTCCTGCTGTGAGTGAGTTTTTTTGTTATTAAACCTTTTTCACTTACCATCACGCTGCCTGCTTGTCTGCATTCTGCGGTCCTATATCTCGCAAACCATAACAAGTAAAGGTTTAATTACAGCTATTTTAAAAGCCTGTGGTACATATCCATTTACTAAGGATAGTTAATCATACCTAAAATGGGTCTGGTAATCAGAGGGAACACTTCCTTAAATAATTTGGTTGGTCTAACATACAAGTTGAAGGTTTAGATAAAGCTAATATTTCTGATAACTCAGGAAGCTCCACAGGATCAAAACAGTCCAAACACAAATCAGGTTCTGCAGTTATTTCCAATGTTGTCTCACTTGCTGAGGATGAGTAACAAATGAATAACAAAAATTGGCAAAGAAACACATTAAAAGTCTTCATTAATATGCTGCCCAATGTTTTTGTTTATTTTTATCTTACCTTTATTTATGGAGGTAAATGTTATTGAGAAACTACGTCTAATTTTTAAGAGCAGTTTGTTTGAAATAGACATGCAAAATAATAATATTTTAAAACAGAAGATAGTCAGTATAATTTATAGAAGACATGAACGGAAAAAATAAAACCAATATCAATGCAACATTAAAACCAGGAGCAGCCATCCAGAGATGCTTTCTCTAATATCCTCTAATATGTTTAAAAGCCTTTGGGTCAGTGAAGCTGTACAGATTCAGGTCAAGCTTTAATAAAAGGAGGATTGTAAAAAAATACCCTTTTCCCAAGTTCTGTATAAACTAAAGGAATACTGAATTTAATAGAGGCCAGTGAGCAAAAGCTGTAGTTGCTATGTTTAGGTGACATATAGGAAGATAGATGTACTGGTATGAGGTCATTAACTGATTTATACATTTAAAGAAACCAATGCAAAGATCAGCATGTTGACCAAAAAGTATAAAGTACAATGGTGAGTAAGAGGTTTACATCTTGTGATGGATCTCAGTGCCCCATGATAAACAGCACCTGACATTTACAAAGAGCCAACAGCAGCGTTCAGATAAATAATGCCGACATGGTCATTGTGAGTTAAGAAGGTGGCCGGGACAAGTTGCTTCTTCAATTTAACTGAGCAACATGATTTATTTCTATGTAAAAACTGCTTTCTCAATCCAAACTTTTTTAGAAGATCTTTAGCACGATTTTCATAACAATTTGTAGCTCTTGTGCAGACATAATAGCTGAGAGAGCAGCAGGGATTTCCTAATGCGGCTTACTTGTTATACTGAAACTGAATGCGTGGCTGGATTTTTTTACAGCTCACATTTTAATGTAGATGCACATTTGGTCACAAATACACTAAGATAGAGGTTTCACTGGTTTATAAGCCAGTTTAAAATGTATTGTTTCAGCCTTGATCTTATTTAGCCTGGATAAAGTTTTATTTTATATTTAAATGTATCTGTTTATCATTTTCTATGTTATTTTGTTCTTGTTGTGATCTGTTACATTGTTAATTTGATCAAAAATGCTTTTGAAATTATAGATTTTTTTTTTTTTTTCTGTCAGCCCTAATTTTAAGTTAAATATATTGGTATTTCAAACCCTATTGTTAACATAAACTTGTACTGTATTTTTCTCATTTTACATTTTATTTTTGTGATAATTAATATTTTGCATTTCTTGATGGTTGCTTGCATGTTAGTTTCTTGTTTTCACTTGTATAAAGGCACTTTCTTATTTTTGATTGTTGGAAAAGTGATTTATAAATAAAGTCTGGCTGATGGAATAATTTTGGGGACAAGGACAGCATCACACTTGCTGACACTTGCAGAAACTTTTATATGCAGTGTCCTGCAATACTATTCATGCCCCTTGATATTTTTCCATTTTGTTATGCTGCAACCACAAACTTTAATGTAATTTATTAGTTTTTTTTCATGTGACAGACCAACTCAATGTAGGGCATAAGAGAGAATACTTTTTTACATATATTACATTTTTACTTTGATTCTGCTAAATAAAATAAGCAATTACCTTCAAAAGTCACCAAAAGAAGTAGAGTCCACCTGTGTTATAATTAATATCATTCTAAATACAGCTGTTTGGCCATCTGGGGGCACTAATGTACAGATTTTCTGTTTCTAACCTCTTAACAATTCCCCAAAAACACCTAAAATGCTTGAAAAATGCGTACTTGAATTACATTAAATGCCATAAATTAGATGCCGTTCTTTAAGTCTTTAAAAAGAGACCAAACATCTGCAGAAACTTGGTCTCTTTTTAAAGGAAACACTCCTGTCCAGGGTGTACCCCGCCTCTCGCCCATAGACTGCTGGAGATAGGCACCAGCTCCCCCGCGACCCACTATGGAATAAGCGGTAGAAAATGACTGATGATGACTGACTGACACTCTGAATATTAAAGCTGAACAGTTAATGCTATTTTAACTTCTACTATTTTGTAGTTGTAAAACATGGATTATACTGAAATGTAAATTTGTTCTATCTGGATATTTTGTTCTTATGTAACTATATTTGTAGGGCTAAAGGTATGAACTCTGAAATCAAATGAGACATTTGATACAAGTCCTACCTGCTATAAGTTCAAATTTGATATAAATAGCAAAAAAAGAAGAAGAAAAAAGTCTTCTGGAGAGGTTTTCTGTGGTAATGTCCTTGTATTTTCCGAAATGGCCAGTATAGAAAACACCTCTACATATGAACTTCAAAAGGCTGTAATTCCGGGATTCTTTCAACATATGCTTCTTTTCCATTTACAAGTCCAGCTCCACTCCGCTTGACCTTGCCTTGCTTGGGACAAAACCTGTAGTGTTTCCATTTACGGCTGGAGGTGGGTCTCTCATCTAGCTTTCAGCTACACACTCACTGCTGCACATCATGTCCTCCGACATTAAGGTTGAGACCAGATCACCCTCCCGTCCACATCTCGCAGGACAATGGCCATAAATGGCATCCAGAACTTCACCTGCTGCGGCCGTCATGGTCCTTTATATTTTTAATACTCTCCACTACCTCTGCGAACACTTTCTCTTTTCTCATCTCTCCATCGAGCTGCCACCGAAGATGGGACCTGCTGCCAAAAAGGTACCAAAAAAAGCCAGTTTTGGACCGGAAAAGCTAGTAATAGAAATGGAAAACGGGCTGAGTGGAGTGAAGCCTGGCAAAGTAGAGCCCATGGAAAAGGGGCAATACAGTCATACAGCAAAGTAAACGTTCAAAAAGTGGTTAAACAAGGTCTTGTATAACGTTACACGGGTAAGCAAAGCATCTCTCTATCCCTTATGCGCGCACACACACACACACACACACACACACACACACACACACACACACACACACACACACACAGGTAAACACAAAAACTCCCCATCGTGTGCTTGAAGACACACTGTATTTATTTGATTATTTTAAAATAGTATTTATTTGCTAAACAACATATAAACAAACCATAACTATACATACAAGTTTCCACTTGCTGGTGAAGGATAAAATCCTCTCCTTCCAAGTCTTCCTTGGCCCAGTCACCAAAAATGAGAGTCGGTCCACCTCTGAAAAGTTCCTCTCCGTTCTCATCAGGAGTTTAGCTACTTTTAACAAAATATTTTGCCATTGTTTGTTTGGTAAAACACTCCAAAATCCAGTAATGCTAGATGCACAATTACGTGCTGAGGGCACACAAAAAACCCACTGTTAACACGTCTGTTTTTAGAAGCTGGCTTCGAGTTTGGCTCCCCTTCCTGTATTTTTGTTGTATGTTTTAAGACAGGATTTTCACTGGCTACACGCCTGTAGCATCAGAATCAGCGTCAAAGCTGATAGGCCACAGCTGTATGTGTGAGAATTGGTGGGACTTGTATCAAGAGACCAGATATGGTGGAAATGATAGGATCTGGAGAGGCCATAGGTTGAAATTGGTCAGAATAGGTGTCAATCAAAAGAAGAGAAACTAGAGGCCATTTTGGCTCAATGGTATTGAAAATTTGATTTTATCTTTTAAACGTTAATGTTTTGAAGGCAATCTCATGTACTTATGGAGCCACCGACTCGAAAGGGGTTAAACCAACCATACTCTCTAGATGAAGATGAAGCTGAAGATATACTATGTATAAAAATATCACAAAATGAAATATCAAACACAATTCTACCAAACATATGCAGCCAGTTGGTGGGGTTGCGCAAGACAGCAGACTGACATGTCTGAGTGTGTTTGAGCTCTCTATCAGAGCTTGGACGCTTGCCGTGTGACCTCTGACCCCAGGCGCAGTGTGAGGGACGTGCCAACAGTCAGAGGTCATCTCAGTTTCCTGAACACACATTTCGGAGCGAAGGGCTGACATTTCACCACAGTTCAAATGTCTCACGCTCTTTCTCTTTTTGTTTCATCCATCCTTGCTGGGAATATGGACTTGCTTTCTCTTCTATGTTGACTCTTCAAACATTTCTGGGAAGTTTTTCTTTTTTAATACTTATTTTTGCCGTTTTCCATCTGACTCCAGTATTATTTCAGCAGGCTGTCGTCTTCCATGGCAGAGCTGTATCCATAATATCATGAGGAAACTTGCTTTTGGATTTGACAAGAGCACAGTTGGTATCAAATGAATCTCAGGATTTTAACACAAGGAATTGAAAAGTTTTCTTGTCCTGCAGGTTATTTTCGCCCAACAAGAGCCCGTCCATGTCACATGGCAGAGCTAATGGTTTCTATTTTCCACTTACAATACAGCTTCAGTATTGTGGATAGATCGGAAAGAGAAGTCTGCAAATGCAACATATCATCAGCACATGGGGATGCCGTAATTCTGAATTCATTAGCAGGGAACGAAACAAAGCCAGGAGGGAGAGAGAACCAAGAGCCAGAAAGGAAAGAGAGAATGAGAGGAGGAGGAAAAAGGAACCCAGTGAGGGAAAAAGAGAGGGAGCGACTAACTGCAGAGGAGGGAAGTCTAAAAAAAGTTGGGAGGGAAGGGGGGAGAGAGAGAGAGAGAGGAGTGAAAGAGCAGAGACTACATGTGGCTGTGGAGGGAGCAATCCCGTCATGGAGGGGGACAAATTTTCAGGTAAGACAAATTCAATACGCTCTCCGCCGGGATTAGCTCAAACTTCTCCTTTTGGTGTAGTTAGATCGACTCCTTTCTGCAACCAAGACAATTTTTTCTTGCCGCCTGTTATCCCCCCTCTGTGGTATTTTCCACTTGCTCATTTTGGCCTGTTTGCTGACTGCATGTTTTTTGGGGGGTTAGGATCTGGAAGCTTTGCAAAGCTTTTGTAGCAGCATTGGGATTTAACTGCCAGATTTGCAACCTTTTCTAGCTTTTCACTCTCCTCTATATCTTCCTTTACGGGTGAATTACAATTATTATTTTCTCTTATAAACATATATTGTCTCACTTTTTTGGATTTTAAAAAATCCAGCTCTGCTGAAGTGACACAAAACATCACATTCTTTCCAAACCTTTCTACTTCTCCCTCATTTTTCCTTGGTGTGAAAACAGGAAAGGGCACTGTTCAAACAGTACTACTCTTGTCTCATGTGGCTTTTTAACCTACTTTTGCCTTCAGTCAGGCTCTCCCTTAGTTAATGAGGCATAGAGTTCCAAAGCAGCCAGTCAAAGTGCTGACTTAAAAAAAACTCTCAGAAATATTTGTCAGTGTGTATGTGTGTCTATATGTGTCATTATGTGTGTTGTACATTGTGCTAAAGTCATCTGGGAGGTTTTATGTGTGACTTAACAGCTTCTAGCACCTCCAGGTTGTGTCAAATGTGGCCCCTTATTTCCAGGTACTTCCTCCAAGGGTCTGCAGGCAGTCATTACAGTTTTATGTATGTTTCCCCCTGGTTTTTACTATTTACTAAAGCATTACTTTGTTTATATTTTCCAACACGTAATGTACATGGTTTGCTGGCATGGTGATGTCTTTGCGTATGTGTGTGCAAATTTAAATTTAGGCCAGTTTATGCGGTTGATTTTCAGTCATTGAGAAACAAAACAGTGTTTTGGTTTATTTTTAATAGGCTTCTTTGATCTGCAGGTGACACAAGTCTTTTTGACACAAGTCTGCCATGTTCTACCACTATGTTTCTCCTGTACCCTATAATTCTTTTGTTTGCTTGGAAAAGCAAGGCAAGGCATGGTTTTCACTTGGTTGCAATCTGCAATTTTACGGCTAGAGGTCAATGCATCCTGCTTGCTGTTCCTTGAGTCTCTTTGCTGTATATACTGGGGTGCCGTGGCAACCAAAGTGGATGAGATGTAAAAGACAAAGCTACAAAATCTACTGTGTGAGTGATTGATCTCATTGAGACACGTCTGTTGGGACATTTGTCATCATGATTTCAGGGCATGTGGGCAGACAGGGGACAGCAAACGGAGCAGTTAGAGCAAAGGAGGAGGAAGTACAGAGCTTGCTGACAACAGGTGGTGTAATCCTGGACACGATGCTGTGAGGAAGCCTCTCTGCACCTCTGATATTTGACACTCAGCCCTGAAATTTTGTGTATGTTATCAACATGAAGCGTTCATAGCGTTATTTCAGACTATATATCTGTTATGCATCCATCCTGTGGGTTTACAGACAACTGACACAAACACCCCGGTGTATTCATGGTAGCCTGCTCTTTCTGAGAAACATTCAGCTTCAAATATATATGCTGCTTTAAGCAAGGGAAAACAATGATTGCTCTCATTCTGTACAACAGTGGTTCCCAACCTTTTTCAACTTGTGTATCCCCTGAACCATTTTGCTATACCATGGGTACCCCTCCAGTGTTTCCCCTAGGATGGTCTTTGGGGGGGACTTCACAGCAATAGATAGATAGACAGACAGACGGACGGACGGACGGACAGATCTGTTACTGTTTCTCTTTCTATCTATCTATCTATCTATCTATCTATCTATCTATCTATCTATCTATCTATCTATCTATCTATCTATCTATCTATCTATCTATCTATCTATCTATCTATCTATCTATCTATCTATCTATCTATCTATCTATCTATCTATCTATCTATCTATCTATCTATCTATCTATCTATCTATCTATCTATCTATCTATCTATCTATCTATCTATCTATCTATCTATCTATCTATCTATCTATCTATCTATCTATCTATCTATCTATCTATCTATCTATCTATCTATCTATCTATCTATCTATCTATCTATCTATCTATCTATCTATCTATCTATCTATCTATCTATCTATCTATCTATCTATCTATCTATCTCTTCACCTCCTCTCTTACCTCGACAACAACTAACATACTGTTTTGAGTCATCTATGAAGACATGTTTCTTCTGGTCCGATATAGTGTCCTCCAAAGGTTTTAATTTCACTAAGCCTTTTTACATTTTGTAATATTACATTCACAAACTACATAAAGTAGGACACACCTGTGGAAGATGAAGAACATCGTTTGTTTTTTTTTTCACTTAAAACTCTGAAAAGTGTGGCATGCATTTGAATTCAGACTCCCTGAGTCATTGTTTTTTTGAACAATCTTTCCCTGCAGTTTTTGCTCTTACTTCTTTCCTAAATTTTTTTAGGCCTGGTCAGAATATGAAAGTATCTGAGCAGAGTCTGGACTTTGACTGGACCATTTGAACACATGTATATGTACTGATCTAAACCACTGAATTGTAGCTCTGACTACAGGTGAACCTCCTCCTTAGTCTCAAGCCTCTAACAGTGTTCTTCTTGGATCGCCTGTATTTAGCTTTTTCCATCTACCCATCAAATACCCTGACCAGATTTCCTTTCCCTGCTGAAAAAAAGCATCACACAGCACAATGCTGCCTCCTCCATGTTTTGTCTTGAGGATAGTGTGTTCAGGGTGATGTTCAAAAACACGTTATTGCAAGGTACCATTAAAAAAAGAAACATTTTACAGGACTTGGACATATCTGTGGTGAATGGTACAGCATATGTGTGTGTTTCTACCACACATAATGTTTTGCATGTAGGCAAAAAAGGAACATTTGGTTTCATCTCACCAATATATTGGCAAAAATATTGGGTCACACCACCATATCCCTGAATTCCAGTGTTCCGAACACTTCCATGGCTGCAGGTTTATAAAGCTCGGTGTGGACTTGACTGGCCTGCACAGAGTCCTGACCTCAACCTTCTGGAACACCTGTAGGATGAATTAGAGTGAAGGCTGCAATTCTGGTTTTTCATCTAATTATAAACACACTCCCAAACCTTGTGGAAGATGTTTACAGAATAGTTAAATTTGCAATTGCTGGCAACAGTGGGTCCATGAAGTTTATAGATTAAAAATAGGATGTCATCAAAGTTCATGTACATATTAAAGTAGGCAGACAAATACTTTTGGCAATAAAATGTATCTGCTGTGTCCCCTGCATGGCTTTTTCCAAACTTCAAAAGGACGTTCTTATGGCTTTCTTCCATTAAGACCTGGCTTTGTTTGTTTGTTTCTTTTTTTTTTCTTTCTTTTCAATCTTTCATGAACAGATTCTTATATTTATGCTATAGATGTCTGCAACTCCTCCAAAATAACAATAGGCCTCCTAACTGCTTCTTTGATTAATAATCTCCTTACTTGTTCTTCCAGTTTAGATGGAGAACCATGTGTTAGCAGGTCTGCTGTTGTGCCATAGTCCTTCCATGATGGATTGAACAGTTCTCTGTTAGATGTTCAAAGCTTGGGATATTGTTTTATAAAATAACCCTGCTTGAAACTATTTCATAACTTTATCCTTTATCTGCCCGCTGTGATCCTTGGTCTTCGTGATGCTGCCTATTCACTAATGTTGTAATGAGGGCAATTTTGTTGCAGTGGATTTTATTTAGGGGGATCACAGTGAAGAGGACATTTGCTAAATTTTGGACCCAGGTATCATTTTCCTTCTATGTCACAATTTTGCACAACCATCTCAGAGATTACATTAAAGTACATTAAATGTGCGAAAGTTAAAGGGGTGTGAACACTTTTGCAAGTCACAATAGGTTTTACACATCAAACAGTTTTTGGTTATTAGAATCTTTAAACCAGGACAGGACATAAAGCAGATGTTACAAATGTTGAATATATTAAGTTTATTGTAAGGGGCTTTTTCAAAATTACAAATGAACAATAAAGCCCCCCCTCCATTTGAATTTTCAATAAAACTTAGAAAATCTGACCATTTCTGACCACTTCAGGAAACCTGTTTATCAGTAAACATTTTTAGTATTGTTTGTTATTGCATGTTTCCTTTTTCCTTTCCACTTTTTGTGGAGATGTCATTGGCACCTCTCTGTACCATCTGCGTCGGCTAAATCAATGCTCCTCATACTAATCCGTTATGTTCCTTTGACTCTTGTGTCCATGCTGGCTTGCAAGGCTTCATTTGTTTCCTGCGCACGTTTTTTTTCCCCCAACATGAATCAACGGCAGTTGTGTTTTTCAGTGGAAAAAGCCCAGCATGAACCACAATGAGTGTGAACAGAGCATGAAGGGGCTGATGTGTCTCATTAATTTCCAGTCTCAGCGGGGTCAGCTGACGAGCGATTCATATGACACAGCCGCAGTCAGAGTCTCATCGAAATGTCAGTGTTATGACTGTTAGAGCAGCAGCAAAGTCTCATATATTCACTAAGAGCAATTTTTTTATTTAATATGTAATATATTCCTCACCCAGCAGGTGGAGGTGCCGAGTTGAGCAAGTCAACGTTATGTTGCTCTTTACAAAATAACCCTTTACACCTGAAATCCTTTGAGACCAAGCATTGTTTTCCTGCCTTGCATGTTCATTTGAAGACTGCTTCCACCTTGGAGGCATAAATTGCGTTTTCTTTTGGTTCATTTTCTATTCACGATGAATAGACCAATGTGCATCTGCACTGGCAAGAACAGGGAAGACAGCAAAAATGTTGGCTTCATAATTTTAGACAGTGCTGTTGCCCGTGAGAGAATAGTGGAAGAGGATGGTGGGAGAAAGTAAGGCCAACTGGGATTCATCTCTGCTCATGGACAGCTGCACTGAGTATTCCTCCCTAGCCCATGCTTGAGATACACACGTGCAAGGCTGCAGCTTGTGTGTGTATGTGTGTCACATTATGCAAATAAAACAACAGAGTAAAAACTGTTGAATGATATGCCATCGTGTGTATGTGTGCATGCAGTGCAGTCGCGCAGTTTCCAACAGGTGTTCCCATTAGATAAAGCCTGGCTGGGTGCTGATGTTTAACATTTGGGTTAGAGCAGCTGCTGTCCTCACAGCTGTGACTGTATTTAAGATAAAGCTACTTGGCCATGTGGGTTTTGAAGCCTCAGGTGGGGGCGGGGAGGATGTTTCTGCAGCATTTAGAGCCTGTTGATGCCTCTCCTACCGTTACAATTCAGTAGATAAATCTATCCCTGTACATTGACTGTATAACGTGAATGTTTTACATGTCAGACTGTTGCAGATCCTCACTGTGGGGATATCTCTTCGGTTTATTCCCACATTCAGCTGCACACTGCTGCACCAAATTAAAAGCCAGAAATGTCTCTTCTGGGGTTTAAACTGGCTGCGCTGCTTCTCTCATTAGTCATGCTCGCTCTCTGTGTGTGTTTCTCACACATCATGCACATATTCTCTTCTCCAGGTTTCTATTAAAGAGGCAGAGGTTCAGAGTCACCTAATATCTTCCTCTCTCTTTAAATACATCTTATTTTCCTTCTTGCACCTGGAAAGGCATCTGCACACCTTTTCCCTGCATTCCTTCCCGCCTTTTCTCACTCTCCTCCTTCAGGTCTGTTTATTATGGGGGTTACCATGTAAACTGAGATGATAGTTTGTCAAATCTAATTTATACATGCATCTGCAAATAAGCGCACATAATTAATACACTCACCACCATTCAGAGTTTTTACTGACTCCAGATGGGGCCGCTTGGTAAAGAATGACTCACGGGTGAGTTTTTCACTTTGAGGCCAACAAAGCTTTTGTTGTTTTTGGATGAACGCAGCAGGAAGCTGGAGTTTCCTCTGTTGCCGGTGCTGCTTACGTTGAAAATAACAACCACTTTCTGAGATTGAGACATTGTTAAATGAAACTCACATGATTATAAAACTGAAAAATAATGGTTTAAGAAAATGTTCTCCAAAAAGTTATTTATTATTATTATATTTATTAAGACAAAAAAAGAAAGATTAAGGTTGGAGACGATGCTTGTCAACCTTGTCCTTTTACTAAATTAAAACTTTTAGCAATGACATTCCTCTTTGTGTTGAGCTAAACCTCTCCTAATAAACCAGTGTCCTGTTTTTACATCTGTTTTTTAAGTAAAGGGCATTTTTATAGAGCACCTTGCAAAAGTCTTCATACCCTTTTTTTCACACTACCACCACATGCTTCAGTGTATTTTATGGAGGTTTTACTTGATGGGGGAAGAAAACTGACACATGGATTTATTTTTTAATTTGTTTTTACAAATAAAATAGTGTTGTGTATTTTTATTCAGCAAACATTAGTCAATAAGAATCACCCTTCTCTGCAGTTACAGCTGCAAATCCTTAGGGGTATGCCTCTGCTAGCTTCATTCTCCACATTGAACATTTTGCTCATTCTTCTTCACAAAAAGAGCTCAAGTTCAGTCAGATTGGATACAGAAATGGTCTGAATGTTAATTTACACATCTTGCCACAGATTGCAAATCTATGGCAAGATTATTTAGGGGTTTGATTTAGGTGAGGACTTTGACTAGGCTATTCTAACACCTGTCTATGCTTTGATCTGAACCATTCCATTGTACCTCTGGCTATTTAGGTTCATTGTCTTGCAGGAAGGTAAAACTCCACCTCCACTGTCAAATCTTTTGCAGCCTCTAACAGGTTTACTTCACAGTTTGCCCAGTTTTTAGCTCCCTCCAGCTTCTTTCAACTCTGACCAGCTTCCCTGTCCCTGCTGAAGAATAGCATCCCAACAGTGTGATGCTGCCAACAGCTTGTAGGCCAAAAGTTCGATTGTGGTCTTATCTGAGCAGAGCCCCTTCTTCCACATGTTTCTGTCTACCTGGCAAACTGCTAATAACATATCATATGGCTTTATTCCAGCAGTTTCACAGTTATGTCCACTACACATGTATGTAACATTATTCTGATTTTTATATCTAAGAAAATCTGAAAAGAATGCATCTTTCTTCTTGCACTTCACAGTTATGTGCCACTTTTTTGGGGTACTCACATGATATCCCAATAAAATACAATACAAATACAATACATGTGAAACTTTCTTTAGTTTTTTTTTTTCCATATCTACATCTAGATTTTCACAAGAAACAGGCATTTTTACAATTGTAGTTTGCAGAGTGTCTGTTTAATGGCACAGACAGGACTACTACGGAGGTGACCACCATGCCTCTAGGCATTTGGATCTGCTCCGGCTTTTCATTTGTGTGCCTTTGCTTATGTTTATGTCTCTGGAGATCAACTGTCGACATTTGTAATTTGTTGCCCTAGCATTGCCCTAACAACTGGCACACTAGCCTGGCATCCGTTTATAGAAGTTATCCTCTTCTCCACCCACTCCAAGTCCTCTCATTTTTCACCTACTGGAAGGCCAAGGTCCACTTTGGGGTGGTGGTAGCTCTCTGGGTTACATTAAGCAGCAGGCGGCTGTCTCTGTCTCTCTTCATCTGTATGCTGCTGTGCAACTTGACACCAGCAGCTGCCTATCTGTATACATTATAAAACAATAAATCCCCCATTTCTAAACTAATTTAGGTATGAATTGAAGATATTGATATAATAATGAAAATGGTAATGCAGGTTTGGCTGCCAGTGCCACACATATTCACAACATGGCATGAATACAATGCATGCATGCAGTGATATGAATGAAGCACCTTTCTGGGTAAAATACATCCCAGTCCTCTCCCAGTGTGACAGTTGCTACAGAGGATTGGATTAGCACTCTGTGGACGTGCTGGGGCTTGCAAGAATATGTAGCATAGATCTAAATTGCTGTGTGTGAATGTACACTTTTCCTTAGCTTAGTCACAATTAGACTGAGACTAAAGTTTGATTGGTTCAATTTGTGGCAAAAAAACTGCATTATGCCACAACAATATTTTTCTTTAAGTGAATTGGTTTGATGCTGTGCACAGCATTCATGCAAGTTCTTGTGCAAGCATTTTCTGTGCACATAGTTACTAAAAAGCATCCATACCCCTTGAACTTCTTCACATTTTTATTTACAGCCACAAACTGTGTCTGTGACTTTTATTTGATTTCTTCATGTAAATGCCATCACAAGACAGCACAGAGATGTGAAGTGGAAACAAACTCATTTTTGTTTCTTGAAATCTTTCACAAATAACAATCTGGAAAGCATGGCTTGCATATTTTATTCAGCCCTTTATACTCTGATAATTCTAATTAAAATCCAGTTCAAAAATCACCTTGTAAACATAGTCTGTCTCATGGGCCTTGAGTGTTTGAGTTTTGATTTTCTGTTATTTTCATTATTTTCTTGTTTTCTCTGTGTTCATTATTGTTAGTAATATCTTGTAACACTAGTTTATTCACATGTTCTGCTCTAAATACATTTGGCATGTTCTCTGTTAGATACTTCCCTAGATCTCTTTGTGTTTCTGCTCTGCTTTCTCTCTGCCTCAGCTGCAACTCATTCCCTCTGATTAACTCATCTGGTTGGCCTGTCATTTCTCTACCCCTGCCTCAGTGATACTTACTGATTCTCTTTGTTCCTCATTTGTTCCTTCTGATGAACTCATGCTCCCTGTTGTTTTGTTGCCCTCCATGCTTCCAGAGCTGTCTGCTTCACCTTTTTGTGAATGACAAGTTTTTTGACGTTTTTTCTATTTTTACTATTAAAGTATTCAACCAGATTTCTGTTCTGCTCTGCAATTGAGTCCTTCACTACTAAAACATGACACTCAAAGGTTTGTTAGAGAACATTAGAGAACAAACAGCATCATGAAGACCAGTGAACAGGTGAAGTGACAGATCAGGGAAAAAGTTGTGGAGAAATTTAAAACATGATTAGGTTATAAAACAACTTTTACAAGCTGTGAACATCTCACAGAGCACTGTTCAATCCATCATCATTAAATAGAAAAATAGCACAACTGGAAACCTACAAAGACATGCCCATCTTCCTTAACTGACAGATCCAGCAAGGAGAGCACTATTTCAGAGAACCTGTCAATAGACCTAGGGCCACTCTGGAGGAGCTGCAGAGATCGATAGCTCAGGTGGAACAATCTGTCGACACGACAACTATTAGTTGTGGACTCTAACCTTTAATATACAGGGCAGTCCTGGAAGAAAACCTATTCAAGACCACTAAGGATTTTAGACTGGGGCACGGATTCCTCATCCAGGGGGAAAAATCCCCAAATATACAGATCTTTGTGTTGATCTATCACATAAAAATTCCAGTAAAATAAAATGAAGTTTATAGGTGAAACATGACAAATGCAACAAAGTTAAAGAACTTTGGTTAATCTTGGAAGGCTCTGTATCTGGATGTGTGTCTCTCTGTGTTTCTGGGTGTTTGTAGCATGGTGAAGGAATCTCCCACACACGTGTTTGACAGGACGTGCTGTTTGGGTCGAGGGTGTGTCTGGGGCAACATTCTCCTGATGTTTCCATCTTCAGCTATTTGCAGATTAAATACTGTAGTGCCACTGCTACCATTGAAACTGTATTATCACAATGAAAGGTTTGACATATTGGTACAACGCTGACCTCTGCCGGCGGAAGTTAGGTTTTTGTGAGAGAAGCAAACATATTTGTTTGCTACAGATGTTTTTCCATCTGAATGGGGAGATATGACTGAGAGAGTGAATGCCAGTAAAGGATAAAGCCTTGATGTTGTCAAAATGTTTGTGTGGTATCTGGGACTGACCTTTTGTGATATCTGTGTTAGCCAGATGTGGCCACTGACGATAAAGGTTTCTTTGTAGATTTCATACTTTGCCCAGTTCAGCTTCAGTGAAATGTGGTGGAACAGTAACCTCAGACTCAATGTTTAAGTACAGTAAATACTTTTATCTATGCTCAGAGTCAGTGTTTTGGTTTGTGTGTTAATGATCAGTATATATACTTAAGTAAACAAAATGTACAAACTTTGATACCACTGTAAACAGCAAGTTTGCTGTGAGGGTTCAAGACATATTCTCAAGCAATCAGGGGGGAAATCCTAGGCATGAGTGCAGCTACTGCAGGTAATATAAACTCATTCTGCTTCTTTTAGATATAATAAATTACCTGCAACTTAAACCCAAATAATTTCAAGTATAATTTGTCTTAATTTATTTCAATACACATTTTTCATTTGTATGAAAAACATATGTTTGAAAAACATGTGTATGTTGTTCCTTGTTCTGGAATTTAAAGAAAATGTCTTGGGACTGTGGTGACCATGTGGGTGAAGCATTTCTCTATTGTTTTCCGCTGTCTGCTTTGGATCATTGTTCTCTTAATTTTTATTTCAAATGCCCTGGTTTATTAGAGAGGGGGGACGTCCATGAAGTCCAAAAAGGTTCTCAATGTCTTTAGAAGAGAAACAGAACCACAGCATCAAATATCCTTCACCATGCTTTTCCACATATTAATCCTGTGTTTCATGCCAGACCAACCTGGAGAGTTTTTTGCCTAAAAATCTTACTCCTTCACCATCATCATTTACAATCATTAGTAACGAAGGGCTCAGAGTCCTTCTGGTAGTTGTCATTTCATTATGAGCTTGAGTCTGGTGAAGCAGCATGAGGTGTGTGATGAAATTCAAAGCGATGCACGTCTTAGGGGTATGCCTCTGCTAGCTTCATTCTCCACATTGAACATTTTGCTCATTCTTCTTCACAAAAAGAGCTCAAGTTCAGTCAGATTGGATACAGAAATGGTCTGAATATTAATTTACACATCTTGCCACAGATTACAAATCTATGGCAAGATTATTTAGGGGTTTTGATTTAGGTGAGGACTTTGACTAGGCTATTCTAACACCTGTCTATGCTTTGATCTGAACCATTCCATTGTACCTCTGGCTATTTAGGGTCATTGTCTTGCAGGAAGGTAAAACTCCACCTCCACTGTCAAATCTTTTGCAGCCTCTAACAGGTTTACTTCACAGTTTGCCCAGTTTTTAGCTCCCTCCAGCTTCTTTCAACTCTGACCAGCTTCCCTGTCCCTGCTGAAGAATAGCATCCCCACAGTGTGATGCTGCCAACAGCTTGTAGGCCAAAAGTTTGATTGTGGTCTTATCTGAGCAGAGCCCCTTCTTCCACATGTTTCTGTCTACCTGGCAAACTGCTAATAACATATCATATGGCTTTATTCCAGCAGTTTCACAGTTATGTCCACTACACATGTATGTAACATTATTCTGATTTTTATATCTAAGAAAATCTGAAAAGAATGCATCTTTCTTCTTGCACTTTTCCACATATTAATCCTGTGTTTCATGCCAGACCCACCTGGAGAGTTTTTTGCCTAAAAATCTTCCTCCTTCACCATCATCATTTACAATCATTAGTAATGAAGGGCTCAGAGTCCTTCTGGTAGTTGTCATTTCATTATGAGCTTGAGTCTGGTGAAGCAGCATGAGGTGTGTGATGAAACTCAAAGCGATGCACGTCTTAGGTAACAAATCAAAGCCAGAGGTGGTTGTGCATCATCAGTTTCAGTTAAACTTGCTTGAGACTTGCGGATAATCACACTGCATTCTTGACATACATTCATTGAAAAAAACATAGCAAACATCCCCCAGCACCCACCTTCCTTCAGACACACAGAGAACACACACACACTGTCCACTCCTTCCCACGTCTTCCCCCACACACAAACACTCATTCACGCAGTCATTAAGTCATTACGGGACTCATTTATTGATGTGTGTCTCCAGATTGTGCACTCAACGCTTGTATGAGCGGGCCTTGACCGTATTAGCCCAAACTGGGCTTCTGGATCCACTACAGCCTTTTTTTACACTCCACCCACAGTAAGATAAACAGAGGTTCATTCTAATGTGTGTCTGTTTGATGCAAAACTATGGTGGAACAGTGTGCTTAGTCATGTGATCTTGATAGGATGCGGATGATATGAGCTGCCTTGAAAAAGAGTGTCTTTGCAGAAAGAAGGAGGCCTGCAGAAAGGGAGAGTATATGAAGAGAAGTAAAAAAAGGGGGGAGGGAAGGCAGTGAGCTAGAAGAGGGAAAGAGCGAGAGGGAGGAGGGTGGTTGGAGGTGGTGGGTGTCATTCCAAGCTCTGGAAGTTGAGAAGGAGGAGAAAAGGAAAAATAAGTTGCTGCTGTAGTAAAGAGAGTGGAGATAGAGGAGATCAAGCAGCTTAACTCTTGTTGTTTTTTTTTCTTTTTCCGTGTAACCTCCCCTCCTCTCAGCTGCACGGGCTCCTAATTTGGGATTTGTTTAAAAGCGGGACTGCGGCGGCGGCTCAGGAAGACCTTCCTTGCTGGGGTAAAAGGGAATCTTGCTCCCTCTCTCTACCACTCTCTCCCTCACATACATTCTTCCCAAAAATGTCTGATTCCACTGTCAACGCTCACTTGGAAGGGATCATATCAGACTTTGAAGGTCAGTGTTTTTCTTGTTGCTTGTTTTTCCTTCTGCTTCTCGTGCAGCGTAGCTCTCTCTTTAACCCTGCCATGAGGATACATCAGATAGCTTCCACATGTTTGACTAGAACCAGACGGATCTGGAAAAATGAAGAGGGCTTGTTGGCGTTTGCATTGAGGTGTGGTGTTTTGAAAGGGAAATTGTGCTTAAAATGTCACGTTTTCAGTGCCCTTTAACACTTTTTGAGTGTCAATAAAAGCGGGTTTGCTTTTAAGGTCTTGTATGGGGCAGAACCTGTGTAATCTGAGAAAAATGTGCATCTGATGATTCTGTATTCTGTGTGCTGCAACTGAACATACAGCTGTGAGGTGAACACCTGGACCACCTCTTCTTTTTCATCTCTCGGATTCCCCCTGTCATCCCTCCCCTCCCACCCTTCTTCCTCCTTCTCCACCTCCTCATCCTCTGGCTGTGCTTCCACTTTTCCTCCCTCAGCGGCTTGTCCATCCACAGCTCCTCTTTGGCGTGTCCTTGGTGGTGGATGTGAGGAGAAGAGAGGGCAGGTGGGGGAGGTTGACAGGCTGACACCTCTCCCCCTGTCTTTCCGTCCATCTACTGCAAACATGTAGCCATTAGGAACACATCTGCACATGTCCAGGGCTGCAGGTCTCTCAACACTAGTGCACCGGCTGCATACGCAGGGAACCTGTCCGCCTCTCTTTCTGTCTTTGCGTCTTTATGCCTGTGGATTACACAGTGCAGCTGTGTAGAAAGATAAGTGGTGTTCAGAAAAGACAGGCTTTAAGGGGTTGAAGAAGTTTCCTTGTGGCTCTATGTCATGTTTTCAGATGCTCCTCACTCATGTGGATTTAATGTGGAAGCAGACAGACTTACAGGCAGGTATGCTATGTACAAACTTCTGGCAGGTGGTCCACAGCGTATATTACGGAGGCAAACACAAACTAAACCACAAGGAGGAACTCGAGAAGTCAACCAGGGTAGCAAGGAAAATAACATGAGGAACCAGCAAGGATCAATGAAAGCTAGAAAGCTTATAAGCTGAGGGAAGTGGAGTATAGACCAATGAGACAGGGAGGCAGGTAATCAGAAGAAACATAAATCAGGTGTGGACCAGGCTGCAGGGAACTGAGGGAATATGAATGGTTGCTATGGTGACCGTACTGGGAGACAAAGGGACACTGGAGAAACTAAAAGGGAAAATGGGATCAAAAGATAAACAACAATAATTCACAAAGAAGAGCAGGGAGGCTGAGGAACAGGTGAACTGACTAAAAAACTAAACTATGGGAAAGGGACTAAATAACAAACTCAGGGAAACTGATCTAAGAAAATTATAACAACCTAAGATATAAGAACCTGGCAAACAAGAATTAACAAAAGAAACCAAAAAGGAAACCCTAACTGAAAAAGTAAACAAACCCAAACAAACACTGACTGAAACTAACTGGGAGGGAAACAGAGAAAGCGAAGACTAGAATAAATGCAAACCAAAACATAAACAATAACTGAAAGCTAACCTATCAGAACGAACTGAAACAATAGAAACTAACACGAGGAACTAAACTATGGATAAAGCTGGAAAGAACTACAAATATAAAGGGAAACAAACACAGAGTAAATAATAACTGAAGGGGAACTAATGACAAGAGGACAAGAGGAGGGATAGGGAAAAGAAACTAATAAACTAGAAGAATGCAGCAAGAAACAAATAACCTAACCATAAACAAACACAGAAACACTAAACGGGAAACTAAACTAGAAAACCCAAAGAAGCAAGAGAACTGTAATTATAATAATAATACAATTAATAATAATAATAACAGGAGAAAACCATTCTAAGTAATAAATAAATGAGAAAGCAACCACCAAGGTAACTATGGGCGAGGGGAGAAAGAACTAGGAAAACTAGGAGGCAGGAGAGAGAACAAAACTATCATGAAACAGAAGGAATAAACAAACATGACTTCTAAACCCAAAGAAATATGAACACCTAACTGAAGAGTAAATAAACACAGAACCAAAACAAAGTCCACAATGGCAGATCCTGACAATCATGAGGTTTAAGAAATCAACCTTAATGCCCTTTTATGTATTTTATTACATATTGAATGAAAGCAGTTCATGCTAATTCATGCCCTCTTTGCACGTCAACGTGTTACAAACACTGCAGATAGGGACACTTCTTTGTAAACCAACACAACTACAGAATAAACACAAAACAGCTAGCCTATTCAATATGTCACCATTGTAAAGCAAGCAGAGTGTCATCCCCTCTGCTGTGTAAAAACTGAGAGGATCAGAAAACAGGGCTTTCTTGCCCAGTAGGTTAATGACCTTAGATGTGGCCTCAGTTTCAAAAACTGCACAAATTATCAACCAACCGACAAAACTTCCTGTTGACCAAGAAAATGCACACAGGAAAACTCGCACATTAATGTTTTAGTTGTCTTAAAGTCTTCTGAATTTTTTTATATAAATGCATAAATGATTGTATAGAAATTGTGCGCTTTAACTCTTATATCCGGCAACACTAGCAGGAAACTGTCTCGGTGAAAGGCTTTCCCTCTTCGTGCAGGTCCAGTGAGAGGAAATTCCTCAGGCGTGGATTTCTGTGGATGAGTGGATCTGATCACAGAGGGACTCTTTGGTCATTTAAGAGTTAAAATAACATAACTACAAAGCAGTTATAATAAAATAATTCATATGAATACGAGTACATTCAGAAAACTCCTTCCTAAAAAAATGTGTAGTACCAAACCTACAGAGACATATCTTTTAGAAGAATCATGGTGGGACCTCAGGAAGTCAAATGCCTTTTAAAAAAGAAAATTGTTACTTTAAGCTAGCTGCCACTTAACTACAGGGTTGTTTATTTTTTCACAAACGTTTTTTGGTAATGAACTGAAACAGTGTCATTAAACAGCAACAGGCCTATATATGGCTGACATGCTTCTGATGAAGGCAGCAGTATTCAGACTCTGGCCCAGTATGCGTGAGCTAAAAACTGCCTCCACACAGAAGATTTTTCTCAGGAGTCTCCGTCCTTATCGGCACAATCAGACTTCTGTAGGCCTACCAGCAATGACAAGCTTCCTGCTAATGACGCAGCTACGATGGTGCTGCAGGGACTTACCAGGGGTCACTCTTCACAGTAAACACAGCAAAGCTTTTACTGGTGGAGTTGAGTAAGAATGTGCAGAAGCCGTTCTGAGGAAAGTCGCCAACATCGTTTCTGCTATGGTAAAAACAACTATTTAGTAATGAAAGAGTTTCTGTCATACACTGAGTGGAGAGTTGATGTTTATTCTAAGAGGAATGAAAAATTTGTTTGTCAAGGGTAGCCGAGATTTGGCCTTTGTGAGTGTTTAAACTCTGATGTTTAACGTATTGAACGAAATAGTATCCATTGGCATTTGTATTAAAATTAAAATTGTAATTGTAGTTGTAAAATTGTAAAAAAAAAAAAAAAAACGTCCAGCACAAGATAAGTGATACTAAATATCTGCAAATATTTATGTTTCATGCTTTTACCCCCTTTTATTTATTATGTTCATTATGGGTTTTTCAATTTACATTTTCATTTAGTTATTTTAGTCACTTGCCAAAAAATTAGAAAAGAAAAAAGCTAAGTTAGGGCAGTGTTTATCTAACTTACCCTTTGTCCATGATGTTTTTAAAAATGAAGTATTATTCACTACACATTGAATGTTCTTCTGATTATTTTGTTATTAATTGTTGTCTTAGGTAGTACATGTATATATAAATGATTTCATATGAAGTATTAATTTAAAAAAAACCCTGGCTTGTAAGTCTTATTTAATAACATCTCTGTATGATGTTGCAAACTGAATATGCAACAACTATACACCGGCTTTTGTGGGAAGATCATTTTTGCAGATATGTTTTTGTTCTCTTATTGAATAATGAATGACCTGTGTGCTGACATAGTTTTCAATACTGTTGCCTTGCAGCATGATGGTCCTGGATTCAAATCTCTTTCTTTGAGGTGTTTGCATGTTGCCTCATTGTATATGTGGGTTTTCTCCTGTCCTATGGATGGATGGATGGATGGATGGATGGATGGATAGATAGGTGGATGTTTTTTTTTTCCAGGGTGCATAGTATTACAGGGAAACATTTCTAAAAATCTGAAAAATAAACAATATCACAAACTTTTAAATCATGTGCTATTTTAATGAAGGTGCATAATGTTTCACTTACTTTGGGGGTTAAATGTTGACGTTTCTGCTTTTCAGTCAAAGAATTAAGAACCACTAATTATTAAGCACTAGTTATTATAGTTATTATTATTAATTAGATGGCATTTTGTTTTTGTTCAATTTGCTTTTGTTTTGTTTGTTGGTTTGTCCTGCAAAACAAACGGTAAAAGAGGACAAGACAGCAGGCTATAATTGAAAAGGGAACCAGTTCAAGCTGACATGAAACAATGCTTAAAAATAGTGTGACCAGTTTGTGAAAAAATACAGCCATTTCTGAGCTTTTCTCTCATGCATGGAAAGTTAAATTCTTTTGTTTGTTGCTTTGAGGTTTTGGTTTGGAGCTTGAGCCATTTATTTAAAAGCCTACATGCACATATTTTTGCATTATTGTGAGGACACTAAGCAAACGATTTGCTCCAAATATTTATCATAATCAAACTTGTTTCTTTTGGCAGTATTTCCAAAACATCTTGAACTTGACAGCACAAAATCCGCTAAGGATTAAAGTGACACATAGTCGATGATTGATTTCAGATAATATCACAACAAAGGCTGCCCTGCATATTATCAGCTAAATGATTTTAATGTAAGGCAGCTGCAGTATGAAATATTAGGTTTGCCTTAACAGTAACCTAACAGAGTATCAACCTTGATGCCTGACATTACAAAATGAAATCAGCAGTTGCTGGGAGTTCCTCATGCATGTGAAGGGAATTTGACCCAAATGTATGTGCAAACCGCACAAAGAACTACTACATTACCAAAGAAAAGATTTTGAAAATGTAGATCTTTGAAACTTAATGAGATTAATGGTTTTACACAGTTCTTGTTCAGGAAAACCACAGAAGACGAGCTAGGCCTCATCTACTGTCATGCTAAGAGAGGCAAAGAGAATGTGCTGCTCTGCCAGTGCATGCTACACTTGCAGAGGCAACATCATGTGATTCTGTTTGGCAGTTTGACTCCATTTCAATTGAACACACAGACTGAACTGTGGCCGCTGCAAGTGTTACTCCAAAGACATTACGCTTTGTTCTTTGTCTTCCTTATTTGGTGAACATTCTGTTCATGGTGTATTGTTTGGAGTTCAAAATTAATTGGGTTGAAAAACTTACTTTAGTTCCAGGTCAAATGAGCAGTTCAGAGAGGGCTGAGTTAATGGGAATTTATTTTGCATTATTAGTAATATCTGTGCTTCCTTTAATGACCAAGTTGTCAGAGATGTTGTGTCCTAGGAGCAACAGCATTTAGTAACCTGAACTCCCAGAAAATTCTATGCAGCTATGTAGACCTAAAGAAAAACAGCACCATCCAAACTGTGCATGCACTGAAGGAACAATGCATGAAATTAAAGGCTTACAGACAATACCTAGGATATGCAATGATAAATATTAATTGTCCCTAACACTAATTCATCATACAAGCATGTCCCATGATGCAGTGACGTTAGCAGAGGCAAAGGGTTTGGCCCCGGCAGGAAAAAGAAAACATACTGTGTTTGCTCTTCTCTTCAGCTGGGGTTCACACACACACACACACACACACACACACACACACACACACACACACACATCCAAAGAGACAGAAACAATTCTGACAAGACCTCTGTCTCCACTGTGTCTGTGAAGACGTCACTGCGTAGATCTTCTGTCAGCAGTCACAGAACGCAGTTTTATTGCCAACAGGTCATTATATGTCAACCTAACAGTCAAACATAGTTTTAAGTATCGTGTAGCACATGTGATGCCATGTCTGTTATGGCTCAGCTTCACAGCTCACACATCTGAGAGAACATGACAAATAATGTCCATCAAGTAGCGTCCGATATGATCAAACATTTGTTCTGCGGAGAGAAGACTGTTGACAGACTTCTATTATACATTATATATTTTTGGTTCAGGTTTTTTTTCACCTATTGTGACTTATTGTTTCAGTATTCTAATAGTATACCAATTAATGTGGAACTGCAGTGCTTTCCAAAACAATCAATACCCTATAAACAAATTGTTATTGTCACATCTCAAAAACAAACTATTCTATTTTATTGGAAATTAGACAAACCTTTTTTTATCAGTGAAAACCAGAAAAGTGTGTTACGGATTTGTATTCAGTCCCCTTCAATCTGATTCCCCAAAATGAAATTCAACCTTTCCGGCTATTCTGTGAAGGCCTCAGAGGTTTACTAGAGCAAATTTGTGAATAAACAGCATCATGAAGACCAGGAAACACAGCAGACAGTTCTGGGGTACAATTATGGAGAGGTTTAAAGTAATTTTAAGTTATAAAACAATATCCCAAGCTTTTAATATATCAGAGAAACATTCAATCCATTTGTAATGCCTTGGTAGATTTACAGTTTCCATTTTCAGAAGATGGATTGAAGACTAATGTTACTACTGTATTGTGTTCAAATGTTAAGATGTTTTATAACCTTTTTATGCACTACTTTGTTTTGGTCTATTACATAAAAATCAGAATAAAATGCGGACGTTTGTGGTTGTAACATGACAAGATGTGAAAATGTTCAGGGTGCATAAATACTTTTGTAAGGGACTGTATGCCAAGCTTGGAAACCATTTAAAAGTGGCTAAATTTGTTTAATGTAATGGCAGCACTGTGCCGGTCCGTTGTGGTGAAGAGAGAGCTGAGCCGAAAAGCAAAGCTCTCAATTTACCGCTCGGTCTACGTTCCTACCCTCAACTATTGCCATGAACTTTGGGTCTTGACCGAAAGAACGAGATCCCGGATACAAGCGGCTGAAATGAGCTTCCTCCGTAGGGTGGCCGGGCACTCCCTTAGAGACAGGGTGAGGAGCTCGGCCATCCGGGAGGAGCTCGGAGTAGAGCCACTGCTCCTCCACATCGAGAGGAGCCAGTTGAGGTGGCTCGGGCATCTATACCGAATGCCTCCTGGACGCCTTCCTCGGGAGGTGTTCCAGGCACGTCCCACCGGGAGGAGGCCCAGGGGACGGCCCAGGACACGCTGGAGGGACTATGTCTCTCGGCTGGCCTGGGAACGCCTTGGGCTCCCCCCGGAGGAGCTGGAGGAGCTGTCTGGGGAGAGGGACGTCTGGGCGTCTCTGCTGAGTCTGCTGCCCCCGCAACCTGGTCCCAGATAAGCGGAAGACGACGAGTACGAGTACGAGTAAATTTGTTTAAAAACTGGCTTCCATATGAAAGAGATTTAAATTTTGCCACATTACATTTACTTTTTTAATAAAGCTTAATTCACCCTTCTATCTAATAAGTACTTTCTTCCTCTACCAGTGCATTCAATTAGTTTTAGATTACTTTGTGACTTACCTTCTCCATGCTGTTTGTGCTCTTTTGTTGTATATTTAAAGAGAGAGAGACATTGAATGATGGCACTGTTCCCAATAAATATCTACAGTAATACAGCCATTGCCTTTAAGTTTGTTACATGAAGGTTAGAAGGATATAAGACAGATCTGACAGATTTATATGTGTTTATGAGATAATAAATAAGCTTTGGATTACCTTGATTGGCAAAGAAGTAGGAGAGAGGTTGCAAAGATGCATTGAACCAGAAGTCGGTTCTGCTTTCTAAATGCAAAACTCTGTAAGGTCAAACAGAACCATAGGAAGGATGTAATGAAATGCAATACACTGGTGTGGAAAAAGATGGTTTTCTCCCATTCTGGTGCTTGGCTCGTAAGCTTTAGAGTGTGTCAGATCTCTGCGCAGAGCTCTGGGACAGGAGCCATGTTGTTGCTTCAGATTGTGTAGCTGTTGTGGTCCCTGAGCCTATAGCTAAGGTGAGCCAGGAGTCACCCTCACATCTGACATAAAGCTGAAACAACATCAAGTTAAAGACAAGACCCTCTCTGAGAGGATTTGCCTAAGATTAAAGCTTGCATTTATGTTTTTATAAAAAAATCTTAACTAAAATAGGGTCGCAATGGAAATATGTTAATGTGTAAGAGAAGATTTTGGTCTTTGTATCATCATGGCCGTAAAAATGGCTGCTGCAGTGTGTTATGCTGGTTTTCTCTCTCTATAATGTAATTGTTGCAAATGCTATCACTACACTTTAATACTTAAACTGCTTTATACAGTTTTATTCAAAGAAACGCGAAAAAAGCATCTTGTGTGCTGATATTGAAAAAGGGCAAAGTAAAGAAGAAAGGTTTTGACAAAAAAATCTGTTTTCACTTTTTAGATAAAGCTTTAATCTTTGATTTTTTTTCTGTGAGATCACTGGATTATTTACACATTTATTGAATATGAAACCATGTGAGAATTTTGGAAAGAACAGTCAGTGTTTGGTGGAGTTGTTGATAACTCATAGACACCCGTAACATGACCCCAAAACCATATTGCGTTTTATAGTCAGAAACTGAAAAATATTCCATCTTTAATAGTCATTGGGCTTTAAAAGCTAGTTATTTTTTACACTGTATAAAGTCTTCAACCTATAGTAAATGAAGTAGAAATAATTTGATTTAAAATGTATAGGAGGTGGATAAAATCTTCTAAAAAAATCAAAGAAGAATTTTCCCTGGAGATGAGGTTGCACTCACCAGTCAATGTGTTTCCACATAACTGTGTAATGAAACTGGCAATTCAAAATGGATGAATAACTACCAATAAACAAATATATAACAAAGCAAGCAAATAAATAAATTGTAGAAACGTCAAGAAAGATTTTTTGAAACCCTCTGCATTCACCTTGTCCTCACAAAGTTGATTTATCTCTGTGACGTCACTATCAATAAATGGTAGGGATGAGCTAAACATCCAACTAAAATATAATTTTAAAAAAGTAATCCTCGTCCAAACAAATAAAAAAAAATAAAAAAAGACTTGTTTTTTAGTACAATTATATCAGTAAAGCAATTCATACCATGATGTATAACAGCTATAACAAGATAAGTTACAAAACTATATAAATCCTGTATATGCTCAGTATGATGTAGATAGTTTTACGCACAAAAAGGACGAAAACGAAATTTCTGGTTTATTTATGTTGATGTGATTCATTAAAATCTCGCGAGAAGTGGTCAGTCCAAGTGTCCACAGGTGCGTGAGCTGCCCAGAGCGTGCCGACGGGAAGAAAAAAATATGGTTGACTCGTTGTTGTGATGGTTGCCTTTCTGGGTTGTTGGACGTAATCTTGTGAGGTGCAGCTCTTTGTCGGCAGTAAAGACATCTTTTTTTTTTTTTTATCGAGTGGGTATTTAGGCTTTTAGCGACATGCTGACGCGCTACCTGAAGCGTGTCAAGTCAGGTAAGAGTTGAAATGATTTATTGCCAGATGAGCGCAGTAGGAAAATACGTTCACTGCTCTCCGTTAACGACTTGTATGTAACCTATTGTCTGCGTATTTTTATTCCTATTAGCCAAGCGAATTTCTTAAAGTTTCTTACATTTTAACATTCATTTTTGTTGATATTTCCTCGCTTTGTATTTCTTCCTGGAAATCTGTTTCTGCTTTAAGTTATATCTAAAATGTCAGAAGTTTATACTCAGTGCAACCCAAAACAAAATAAAAATTTTCATTTTTTGTAACCATATTTGCTGGTTTTATTTTTTGCTTATTAAAATGTCTAAGGATTAATAATGCTAGAATTTGGTAATATAGGCTGCCCAGTCTAGATAAAGAAAAAAACTGCAGAAAGAGTGTGGAAAACATTTATTTCCAGACTTTATTCCCTGTCGTGTTCTTTAAATGTGATGTCTTTCTTTCATCCATCCATCCCATATTTTCTTCACAACTGTGAACTCTAGAAGTTTAACTCTGGAAAAGTCTGGAAGATTAACATGAAAAATAATATAGGAATTGCCAGTTCTCTTTTCTTTATGTCTAACCAGTAGTATTTGTGTCTTACAGCCCTGAAACGGTCGTTTGAGGTGGAGGACACAGATACAACCACGCACCCTTCATCTCTGTCTCGCCGCAATACCAACCCCCTCCGTTCATCCACGTCCTCCTCAACCAGCCAACGGAGCTACGACCTGAGCTCACGAAACTCGGACTACTCCTCCTCCTCCAGGTACACGGCATCCGAGTCCTCCAATCTACGATCTCCAAAGAGCGGCATGAGGCGCGTTGAGTTATCAGGAGGGCGAAACCCTGACACAGCTGCTTCCCGCCGGGCAGAGATTTCCATCGAGGTCTCCTCCAAACAGGTCGACAGCTCGCCCAGTGCCGGCATCACCCGCTTTGGCCTCAAGAGGCCAGAGGTGAGTTTGAGCAGTCGGAGCAATGCACTTGACAGCACCTCAAACTCCATCTCCAGCATCACCAACCGAAGAGCAGAGCTCAGCATGACTCGGCCTCAAGAGCCCCCTGCCCCACCCAGGAGGATGGACGCCCAGCTGTCATCTACGCCAATCTCTAGGATCCCTGAGCCTGCCCAGAGAAGAGCAGAGCCCCCTTCTCCCAACCTGAGCCTAGTCGATGGCGTCTCCAGGAGACCAGAGATTCCCATCTTCAGACAACTGGACAGCTCAGTGTCAGGCAGCACTATAGAGAACAACAACCACCCACCTCCTGCACCCATCGCCCCCTTGCCAACCCTGACAGAGCCAAGGGTGGAGAAGGTGCAGTCACCTGTCGTAGAACAGCCCACACCCCGACCAACAGACAGTGAGTAAACTCAGTTCAGTCTATTTGCTCAAACACATCCGATGCAGTTTTCTTTGTCGACGTTCAACCCTAAATGCATGCTTATCTGCTGCTGTCTGTAAATATAGGTCAGTGGGGTTGATGATGAGAAAACCAGAGCTGCAAAGAAAGAGCTGTAGCCCTAAGAGCAGACAATTAAATGTATAAAACACATTTTCAGTTTTATAGTCACAATTGATTCAAAACGACTTTTCAGCTTACTGTCCACTCAAGCTTTGGAGTAGTTGAACTTTTTATTACTTATTTATACTTTTTCGCTAAAACGTGTTTTATTTGTTAAGGCGTGTTTTGGTAATTTTCTTTACTGTCTACTTGCTTCACTGATTGCTTTTTTTTTTTATATAAAACCTCAACATATAAAACATTTTATTTCCTCTAAAAAGCAGAAATGCCTCCCTTAAGTAAGACATCATGCCAGTTTTCTTTTTGTGATGGTTTATTTGGAAAAATGCAGATTTTCTTTGTATTTTTCCTTAATCTAATAAGCCATCTTGCTCTTCTCAATTATTGTGCTGCTTTTCACACTTGGAACACCTGGAAAGATAACTAGCTTGTTTTGCTGACTTATCATTATTTGAACCATTTTAATGTGAAACCAGAAAACAGGACCTCTGCATATTGGATTTTTTACCAGACGTTTCTTACAACAATGGCTTTCTTCTGTCCACTCCTTTTAGAAAGGCCATCTATGTGAAGTTTTCATTCAAACGTTCCCACCAGAGCTATAGATTTCTGCAGCTCCTCCAGAGGGTTTCTTTGCTGCTTTTCTGATGAGTGTTTTCATTAACCATCTTGGTTTTTTAGTTGGGCGGTCAAGTCTTGGTAGATTAGCATTGGGCTGCACAATCTCAGGAAAACTTTGGATATGTAAATGGTATTAATGTCACATAAAATTACACACAGTGGGACTATTTAGTAATTCAGTGACTTCTAAAGGCAAAGTGATGCACTGGATTTTATTAAGAGGTGTAAGATTAAAGGGAGCTGAATGCAGATGTTTGCCACACTTTTTAAAAGTTTAAAATTATTTTTCTTTCACTTCACAATTCTGGTTTGTCATTAAGTCCCAGAAAAATGCAAGTAAGTTGTTGGTAACGTAACAAAATGAGGAAAACATCGAGGGGTGTGAATACTTTTTCCATGGTGTTGTACTGAAAAAGTTCCTGTCTTTGCTAAAAATATTTCATCCCTAAGTGAACTAATTAAAGACTTCAGGGGCGGCTGCTGTTGTCGTTGTTTTCCATTTTAAAGTTTTGTGTTGATGGATGTGCAAAGGCTTTAATGGAACCATACTTGTCTTTATTTATTTTATTTTTTTCATACAGGGTAAAATTGTACTCGCCTGTCCAGTTGTTGCACTGTTTTTTTGTGATTAGAACAGTTCACGTTCTCGCTGATGTGTGTTTGTGCTCCTCTGCTCTCTGGAGAGAGCTGTGCTCATGTGTTGCTTTCTCTGGTTAAGCAGGATCCACTTGTGGGCGGCAGGGAGGTGTAGCATTCCAAATCTGGAGGTCATAAAAGATTTTACTCACAAATAGGGTTCAACTTGTACTTTCTAAAGCTTTGTGTTGGCTGTTCCTTTGCTCTTTCTGTCTGCTCTACATCCACAGATAATTTTATTTCCATTTTTGCTAGATGTTTTTCTAGCACGACCTTTTTGAGTTTCACAAATTATTTTGAGCGATCGGCAAGCACATGAGCTTTGTGAATGTCTTTAGCATGGCCTTGGGTAAGTTGAACAGAAGTTAGCAAGGAAGAGGGAGAGTATTAGGACTCTCAATGCTGCCACATTTGGCACCGATTACCACCTTCCTTCTCAGCTGAGCATGTGGAGGGAGGCCCTGTGAGGATGAGGCCAGGGAAGAAGGAAGAGACAATAAAGAGACAAGACGTTTTGGGCAGAAGGGAGCGGAGGAAACAAATTCAGAGAGCTGTAAAGCCAAGTGAGAAGAAAACTGGAAAGTGTGATTTGTTGTTGCTTGTTTTTGAGAGAAAAAAACAAAAAATTGTTTAACTTTGACTCATTTGGGAATCAATCTGGACAGAACTTACTGTTACAACACTATGCCTAACTATTTGTTGTGGTTTTATTATTTTTAGATATATATTTTTTTCTTCCTTACTACAACATCCAACTGGATGCTGGTGGCTTATTTCTGTGTGGTCCAGGAAAAGTTTGCGTGAGGGTGTGTGTGTGTGTGTGTGTGTGTGATCTACAGGCAGGCCATAACAGCTTATAGACATCTGGCTCATCTTTGCTCATGTGCAAACACTACAGGTCTAAGAATGCCTTGCTGAAGGGAGTAGTGACTAATGAACAGGCTGATAAATAATGTGCCTCTCTTTTTTTTTTTTTTTTTGTGGTGAATGTGGAACATGCACCAGGTGCTATAATGATACGCTTTTCTTCGGGCAATTGGTCGACTGTAACCATAAGCAGCTGGATCGAGCCTTGGAGCGCCTCCACAGGATGTGATCTCATGCTTACACAGAAAAACACACACTCATCCACTGTGGATGTAGCTCATCCCAGTTTCCTGTCCTTTCACTTGACTCTTATTTATTTAATCATGGCTGCTGGAATACATGTGCTGTCCACTAAGAGAGCTTATTTTTGGATGCCTAAATTTACCTTCAGTAATTAGGAGTCAGTGTAAGTAGGTTTGAGCTGTATACTAGCTTTCTAATTTACTTGTATGCTTTTTTTTTTTGTATTCAGACATAAAAGGTTCGGTCCTTTTCTACCTGTATTTAAAATACAGCGGGAAGAACGAGTATTTGATACACTGGTGATTTTGCAGGTTCTCCCACTTGCAAAGCATGTAGTAGTCTTTAATTTCTATCATAGGTACTCTTCAACTCTAAAACAAAAATCCAGAAAACCACATTGTCATTTTTTTTTTCTTTAGTAATAATTTAGCATTTTATTGCATGACATGAGTATTTAATACATCAGAAAAACAAAACGTATTATTTGGTAAAGAAACTTTTGTTAATTGCAATTACAGATATCCGATGTTTCCTGTAGTTCTTGATGAGGTTTGTACACCCCGCAGCAGGGATTTTGGACCATTCCTCCATACAGATCTTCTCCAGATGCTTCAGGTTTCGGGGCTGTCGATAGGCAATGCAGAGTTTCAGCTCCCCCCAAAGATTTTCAATAGGATTCAGGTCTGGAGGCTGTGCTAGGCCACTCCAGGACCTTGAGATGCTTCTTATGGAGCCATTGCTTAGTGGACCTGGCTTTGTGCTTCGGGTTGTTGTCATGCTGGAAGACCCAGCCACAACCCATCTTCAATGCCCTTACTGAGGGAAGGAGGTTGTGGGCTAAGATCTCCCTATACATGGCCCCATCCATAATCCCCTCAATATGTTGCAGTTGTCCTGTCCCCTTTGCAGAAAAGCATCCCCAAAGAATGATGTTTCCACCTCCATGCTTCAGAGAAGGGATGGTGTTCTTGGGGTTGTCCTCATCCTTCTTCTTCCTCCAAACACGGCAAGTGGAGTTTAGACCAAAACGCTCTATCTTTCTCATTAGACCACATGACCTTCTCTCATTCCTCTTCTAGATCAAATACTTGTTCTCCTCACTTTATTTTGATATGTTTTTATACTAAGCATGCATCAGCTCGTACCTCCCTAGGGATGTTTCCTCACGCTTTGACAACCACTGGTTTCAGATAGATTTAATTAATCTATATAAAAAATAATAATTTTTAGGGTTCCTAAACCGTCTCCAAACTTATGAGTCTAGATAAGTATGGAAAAATAAAACTGAAAAAAAGGAGTTTCCAGACTTACCTAAAAGATAAAAATCAGAATTTCTGAAAAAACAAAGGGAATTTTCATTTATTCAGTTTATTTATATTTAGATGATGACCTTTTTTTAGGTATGGCACATCACATCTAAACTCACAATTAATAAACACATTTCACAATGAAAAAGGGTCATACTTCTGGGTTTAAAACTGGAACCAATGTTTTTGAGCGAAGTTCGTTTTACTTTTGAAATTGCTTTATTTTGAAATTTTGTGAAATAAAGCTATTAATGACCAAAAACAGAAGCTACGTTTACATGCACAAAATTTCTCGATCGGATTAAAATGTATTTGTAATAAAAAAACAAAAAATAATCGGATTGTACCGTTTATATGGACATACATAATCAGAATAAAACCGCTGATCGGACTAAAAATGTGTCATGTGTCGAAATATTCTGTTAGCATCTAGCCAGAGCGACTAGACACTCAAGGAGGAAATGCGTTACGTTGACGCGGGTTGCACATGCACCCTCAGGTTAGTTTGTCTCATTCAGAATAACTTTATACGGTCCAGCGTTTACATGCATTTCAATCAGATTGTCAATCGGCATAAATCGCCCCTCTCAATCGGATTACATTTTCATTCCGATTGTGCTGAAACGGATCAGAATATTCCGACTGACATGTTTACATGACACATTTTTAGTCCGATCGGCCGTTTATTACTTGTGTCCATGTAAATGTAGCTACTGATATAAAAGGTCTGTATTTATCGTAGGGTAATCCAGTCCAGATTGTTTTAGTATTATAGATTTTAACTAATCTAAGTGTGTCCAGATGCCAACAAAACAGTAGAATGGCTGTGCCAAATGGGAAGCCGCTTCAGCGTCTCATAATTTCTGGAACAAAAACAGCTAATAAAACTTTACAAGGCAAATCTTTTGTACTCAAATGTCCACGATTTTATAAAAAATAACTAGAATAAAATAGAATTTGGAAAGTATGGAATTAAGTTAATTCCGTGATATCAGCAATTTTTAGCTCCACAAGTCATCACAATTCTCTGTGACCAAGAGGAATTCTCTAATATATTTTATAGTCCAAAGGCATAAGATACTTAACAACCTCAAAAGTATGTTAGAACTTAAGTTAAGTGAAATTATGGGGCGTTGCATAGCGGTAGAACATGCGACCCATATATGGTGGCTTCAGTCCTCAAATGCAGTTGTCCCGGGTCTGAGTCCCAACCCTGGAGACCTGTGCTTCATGTCTTTCCCCTCTTTTCACTGGATTTCTGCCTGCCTACTTGGGGAAAAATAACAGAAAACAAAGACCACTAGTGCCAGGAAAAAAAGAGAATTTTACCCACCAAAAACAGCATAAAGCCAAAAGAAGATTTTGGACCTGGTCAAAACAAAGGGGTTATGAAAGGGCAGGTGAGGGAAAAATACAGCCAATTCATCAAAAAATAGACATTTAAGGGAGTTAACAATATGAGTGCATAGGTATGTGAGTATGAAGTAGTTTGTTTACATAAATGAAATGGAAGTAGGAAGATACAAAAATGAGGGTCCAAATTTGCAAAGGAGGCAATGCTGATAAATGATATTCGAACTACTTCCTAATTTAAGGTAAAAAAAAAATGTATGCAATTTGTATAAAATAGATATTAGAGCAGAAAAATGCAAACAAAATACAAACAAATACACTCATATCAATACTCAAACTCTAAATATTCATAAAATGTACTTAAGTAGGTAGTATTATGTCTGAAAATACAAAGGCGTACATTCTAAGGCATATCATTCCATCCTATCCAGCGACTAGTATTCTTGTCTAACTGACACTCACGTTGTATCATGAGAGCTAGACTCTTATCTTTTGATGCCAGTATTTATGCATGCACATAAACTTGTACAGAATAGCTTTTCTGGTCAGAGTTCAGGATGGCATAACAAGGCAGGGCAGGACATGCAAAGCAAAGTACTTCAAGAGGCATCCTCTGGAAGTCTGCTCATTGGTACCAGCTGTTTACAAACTGTTCTTGGTAAACTAGATAAGCCCGGCTCCTGAGTTTAAAATATCTAATAAAAGATGCTGTTGGCATGATATTCTATGATAACTATTTTTATGGATTAAAAGGTTATGACATTATGCAATTTCTTTTTTCTTCAATGTAATTGTAACTTTAATTTTTCACAACAGCCTGTGGAGGCTTTCAAAACTGGACTTATTAGTTTGTTTCAAGTCTTTTTTTCTCTCCCTAATGCAAGCATTTACCTTGCAACTTGTGACTGGAATTTGACCTGAACAAGCTGAAGTTGTCAAAATTACAAAAATGTTTAAACCAATAATAATCTAAAGATTTAGGCACTGCACACACACAGGATTCTTTACACTAGAGGTCTACCTATTGGATCTTTGAGCTGGGTTTTTATATGAGCCAGGCCAGAATTTACAACTTTGCAAATGTTGCAACTTAGGCATTGTTCTATTTAACTCAGAAGTAGGAAATCTATGGGGTAAGAACGCTGTCAAAAACAATGTGTATGTAAAGACGGAAATGTGTGCATATTAGTCAATAGTTGTGCATAAGTAAAATCCAAAAGAGGTATTGTATATTTTCTCTGTAAGAATACAAAATAAAATGTTACAGCTTCAAGAAATTACAAACACAAAGTTCAAGTTTACAGTTTTGTTTTTTTTCTTTATGAATACAATATGCTATAACAGTTTGTGAATACGATTTATTTTCTTTGAGAATACGAATTTACATCAGCGACTTGGTGTCACGCGATCTCAGGCTCAGGATATAGTGGGTGGAGTTATAAATGATGTACAGTAGGTGGCAGTATGCACAAACTGTTATAGCATATTGTATTCATAAAGAATAAACCACAACTGTAAACTTGAACTTTGTGTTTGTAATTTCTTGAAGCTGTAATATTTTATTTTGTATTCTTACAGAGAAAATATACAATACCTCTTTTGGATTTTACTTATGCACAACTATTGACTAATATGCACACATTTCCGTCTTTACATAAGCATTGTTTTTGACAGCGTTCTTACCCCATAGAAATCAGATTAGACTAATGAATTAAGGTCCACCCACACTGGGCATGTTCTAGTTGCTAATCGTAAAACCAGTTGGATTTGCTAATTGTTTTTGTGCTTACTAAAATGAGCAATAAAAGCCTTTAATGTATTTCTCTCAATTTTAGGCATCCAATCACTAAACAAGATTGTTTACAAATAGTTTGTCCAGTATTATTTGCACCACTAGTTTAAAGCGCAGTTTTTTTTTATCGTTCTTTCCTTTGAGTGGTCCCCCTTCAAATTAGGTGCATGCAGGAGTGTTTATCTGCCTTTTATTGTGTTAAACATGATTTCAAGGATGTTTAATAACCGCCAATGAAGACAACAGTTAGCTGGAGAGCTACTGATCTTTATAGCTTCCATTCACATAATTCAATACATGTTCCCTTTGTGAGTGGTCTCAATTATGCTTGAGTTTAGCCTTTTTCACATTTCTTCTAAACAAACCTCAATATTTATTCGGTATCAGTGCTTGGATTGGTGTTCCTCCTTAATAAAATAAGCCTTTTCATCTCTGTTTTCTTCAGGCTGACCCCTGCAACAGTTTATTATGACTCAGTATCTTATGATCTGTCTTATGCTGGTCTGCTGAGAGCCACTCTTGTTTCACTGCCTTAGAAAAACCATGTTTGAATTTGTTTTTAAAAATATAAACATAAAGACACCTTTTTGTTGGGCCATCAGGAGTGCTGGCTACAAACATGCATTAAACAATAGATTTTATTTTTGTCCTTTAATCTGCTGCCTCAATTTTTTAGGTTGCTGTGTATGTTAGCGTATTGAAAGTCTTATGTGGTTCCAAATGTGAAGAAATACAGGTCCTTCTCAAAAAATTAGCATATTGTGATAAAGTTAATTATTTTCTATAATGTCATGATGAAAATTTAACATTCATATATTTTAGATTCATTGCACACTAACTGAAATATTTCAGGTCTTTTATTGTCTTAATACGGATGATTTTGGCATACAGCTCATGAAAACCCAAAATTCCTATCTCACAAAATTAGCATATCATTAAAAGGGTCTCTAAACGAGCTATGAACCTAATCATCTGAATCAACAAGTTAACTCTAAACACCTGCAAAAGATTCCTGAGGCCTTTAAAACTCCCAGCCTGGTTCATCACTCAAAACCCCAATCATGGGTAAGACTGCTGACCTGACTGCTGTCCAGAAGGCCACTATTGACACCCTCAAGCAAGAGGGTAAGACACAGAAAGACATTTCTGAACGAATAGGCTGTTCCCAGAGTGCTGTATCAAGGCACCTCAGTGGGAAGTCTGTGGGAAGGAAAAAGTGTGGCAGAAAACGCTGCACAACGAAAAGAGGTGACCGGACCCTGAGGAAGATTGTGGAGAAGGGCCGATTCCAGACCTTGGGGGACCTGCGGAAGCAGTGGACTGAGTCTGGAGTAGAAACATCCAGAGCCACCGTGCACAGGCGTGTGCAGGAAATGGGCTACAGGTGCCGCATTCCCCAGACCTGGGCTACAGAGAAGCAGCACTGGACTGTTGCTCAGTGGTCCAAAGTACTTTTTTCGGATGAAAGCATATTCTGCATGTCATTCGGAAATCAAGGTGCCAGAGTCTGGAGGAAGACTGGGGAGAAGGAAATGCCAAAATGCCAGAAGTCCAGTGTCAAGTACCCACAGTCAGTGATGGTCTGGGGTGCCGTGTCAGCTGCTGGTGTTGGTCCACTGTGTTTTATCAAGGGCAGGGTCAATGCAGCTAGCTATCAGGAGATTTTGGAGCACTTCATGCTTCCATCTGCTGAAAAGCTTTATGGAGATGAAGATTTCATTTTTCATCACGACCTGGCACCTGCTCACAGTGCCAAAACCACTGGTAAATGGTTTACTGACCATGGTATCACTGTGCTCAATTGGCCTGCCAACTCTCCTGACCTGAACCCCATAGAGAATCTGTGGGATATTGTGAAGAGAACGTTGAGAGACTCAAGACCCAACACTCTGGATGAGCTAAAGGCCGCTATCGAAGCATCCTGGGCCTCCATAAGACCTCTGCAGTGCCACAGGCTGATTGCCTCCATGCCACGCCGCATTGAAGCAGTCATTTCTGCAAAAGGATTCCCGACCAAGTATTGAGTGTATAACTGTACATGATTATTTGAAGGTTGACGTTTTTTGTATTAAAAACACTTTTCTTTTATTGGTCGGATGAAATATGCTAATTTTGTGAGATAGGAATTCTGGGTTTTCATGAGCTGTATGCCAAAATCATCTGTATTAAGACAATAAAGGACCTGAAATATTTCAGTTAGTGTGCAATGAATCTAAAATATATGAATGTTAAATTTTCATCATGACATTATGGAAAATAATGAACTTTATCACAATATGCTAATATTTTGAGAAGGACCTGTATATATTTAAACCAAATAAAGATTGATTAAATCTCTCTACCATCGTCAGTATAGTGACGCAGGAACATTTTAGCAGTGTGGCTTTTATTATCTGCTAATCAGGAAGAGGAAGTAAAACCTGTTTTAACGTTTATACAGTCAGTCAAAAGACAGTGCACCCTCTGTTAGTTCTAGGACTTTAACGTATACATCTTCAAAGAAGTACATTGATCTTTGTACTTTGATTTCAAATACACATGCATAAAGCTTGAGGTTTTTTGGACCTGTAAGTGCATATTGTGAAACAGTACTGTGACTTGTAAGAAGTCTGTATCATTTGGTGTGCTCCCATTTATATGTATATTGAGTTTATATTTGAATGTAGGGTGTAAAATGAACAGTGTGTGATACTTTATAATCAACCATGTTGGGCTGAAAGATCAGTGTTCTACACACAGCCTAAGAGTGCCCCCAAGTGGTCCTATCATTATTTCAATTAGTCAGAAGTGGGCAATGGCTGAGATGAGATCCTCATGGTCGGATGATCTACAGCAGTACCACGGTTCACTATTTCACAATATTAATGCAGATATTTATTACACAAAGGGGTTACATAATATAATTGCTTTTATTCAAAAAAGATTAAAACCGAGCAATTATCCCTGCTGCTTATAAAGTAATGACATCGATTATTATAGCTACCATGATGTTCTCTATAATATTTGTTCTTTTTGGAGACAGAAATATTTCTATCCAGCCAAATTTTCCTTTAATGCAAGCAAGAGAAAAGTGTATGAACTATTCTAGCCTCCACAGAGCTGGAAAAAACTCCAGTCAGTGCGATACATTCTTGAAGATCTCATTGAAATTACTTTAATATTATATTATATTATATTATATTTCATTAAAATTACCCATAGAAGGTTAGACAAAAACATAGTTTTTTTTTTAAACCTTAGAAGACGTTATTACTATGAACTTGCCTATAACTAGAGAAAACTACTGTGCCTCATCAGCCACTTCAATCCATTAATAAGATTTTAGTTTCACTTTGTCAACTTTGTGTGTATATGTGTATAGATGGACTGTATGTTGTGATGCTAAAAGCCTGCCTTAGCTAGAGTTCAAATTATGTCTGCAACAGTTACATGTGTAGAAAGTCAACGGTGGAGAATTATTTAAGGCTGTATATCTTCATGCAAAAATACAAAATACTAATAAAAACATTTCCCAAAGTCTATATTTTAAAAAGCTTTTTTATCAAAAAGAACAATGGGTATGTGTTTAAGATATTGTGAAAGACTCTCTTTTCCATTATTTCATACTATGTTATTTCCTCCAATTACCAAAGTATGACCATGAAACAAACAGAAAAATTATCAAAAGAACAAAAATGAAACAACAAAAGTTGCGCATACAGTCTCCTAGGCAGTCATCTTGGATAGTTGGGGTATCAGGGATATATATTTGGGTGTGTTGATTGCGGTTGTCAACATCCTGGGAGTGAGCATCTGAAGTGTTTCTAAAGGGTCTGCTTTGGGAACATTCAGCACGTCGTTGGATTTCATCAATAGAAACCTTCCTGAGTTGGTTCAAAAAGCTGACAGTGATCCTGTATGTATGGTCTGGATCATAGTTTGAACCATGGTTTTCAGATGTCCCATAATGCTGAGTTATGTAGACTTCCTTTATTATCTGCCCAACTTGAAGTCTTCTTTCATTTACCATAATTAGGATTCGAGCGCTGTTCCAGACAATATTCCCCATCTGGGAATTTTCTACATAAGATGGAAGTCTTTCTGATGCAGTTTGATGAATATTGCCAATAGTGTAGTATTGGTAGCCCCAAGGCAGAGGATCTAGCAGCCCCTCCTGATTTCTGTAATGATGGATACCATAAGCATGAGAGTTTGGATCAAAGGTCAGTCGGATGACATTGTATTGATCAATCTCAACTTCATTGGCAAACCAGTGAAGCAGCTCTAAAATGTTTGTGCGGTCGGACTGGTGGCAGATGACCAGATCATTGATGCAGTTCAGACTTCTTCGTGCAGCGTACACTGAGGTCAGGGTAAGGAGCAGAGCTACACAGAAACCTCTGATTTTTCTTGTCATCTTCAATCCCTGTAAAGACATTTTAAACGTTTTAGTGCGTATCCTTTCTGTACACTATAGTTTAAAGATTTTAGTACTGAAACAAATGCTGTTTATAAGATTTATTTTTGTTTTTATGTTTTTAGAGTACATTAAAGAATAACACTTAAAGGCTTTTATTAGCAAATATTAAAATTTCATGAGAAACTATTTACAGTGTAGGTCATTCTTTTTCCATACCTTCTCCAATTCTCTCTGAGATGATGGATATCAGCTTTGGGACTAAATCCTGACTAGTTTTCAACTATTCTTGTCTCACTAATGCTTGGAGTTGATGACAGTTTTGTTCACATCTGTTTAATTATTGGCTGTTTGAGGCAAAGTTTAAAGAGAAAATCTGGTCCGTATAAAATGAATCAGAAAGTAAACCTGATTGGTAACCAAAAATGTTTTGTCCTTTTGATCAATTGTACTTTGAGACCTATAACATACTTGTAAGTAGATGATTGTAGAATAAATGTGTACCTAAATAGCCCAAATGACATCTAAGCGTACATTTAAATCTTTTTATTAGTACAAAATGGAGCTTACCGGTGGCATTAGCTGTCTTCTTTCAGATCTCTAAGCTGTGTCTTTCTGTGTGTGTTGGTGTGGGAGAGACAGAAGGTAGGGAGTGTTCACTCTGTTTAAATTTCCTAGTAAATGAAACTGAAAGAGAAGCTAGTCAAGTTTCTGTGAGAGTTCATTTCTGCAGATTTTCTGGTTTTTGTTGTTTTTATGAGCATAAATTAACCCATCGTCAATATACAGAGCTTTGTAAAAGTATTCATTCTAGCTGAACTTCTTTAGTTTTAGTAATTTTACAACCACAATGTATCTTATTGGGATTTTCTGTGATAGAGCAACAGAAAGTGATCTATAATTTTGAAGTGAAATGAAAAGAATAACTGTTGCTAATGCTTTTCTATTAAAAACAAAAATCTGAAAACTGGGATATGAAATTCTATTCAGTCTCCCTGAGTCAATGCCTTTTTGACTCTCCTTTCCCTCCAGTTACAACAGCAGGCCTTTTGAGGTTTCTACCAGTTTCACAAATGTGGAGACAAAAATGTTTGCCCATTTGTCTTTGCAAAAAAAGCTCAGGCTGCACAGAAAGCATCTCTTAAACTTAAAATTTCAGGTCTTGCCACAGATTCTCCACTGCATTTAGGTCTGGACTTTGACTGGACCATTCTAACCCATGAATATACATTGATCCTACCACTCTGTGGTAGGTCTAAATCAGGATTCCAGGATTGCTCTGTATTTAGCTCCATTTGTTTTTCCTCAACCCTGACCAATTTCCATGTCCCTCCTGAAGAAAAGAATCCCCACACCATGATGCTACCACCCCCGTGTTTCTAAGTGGGGATGTTGTGTTGAACTACTGCCATAGTTCTTTTTTTTCAGATGATTGTTTGAACAGCCTTCCCAGAGATGTTCAAAGCTTAGGAGATCTTTAAACCTTTCTCCTTGCTCCTTTCACTTTACAGTTATGCGCTACTTTGCCATACATGAAAACATAGTTCACATGAAATCACTTCAGGATATGTTGAAGCCAGTGGTTGAAAAATGACAAAATGTGAATAGGTTCAGCTGGAAAGAATATTTTTGCAAGGCACTGTTGGTAAAGCAAATCATTGCCAATGTTTTTCTTCTGTTATTGAAATATGAGTTGGGCACAGGTTGTTTGCACACATACTTAAAAAAAGATCACACAGCTGGCTTGTTTCGCTTTATTGCATCCAGTTTACATTGGGAGGGGGGAAAGCAGCTCAACCACTGAGTAAACATAATATAAAAACGCAGTTCCAGCAATACACATTTTCAATCTTAACAATTGTAATGCCCATCACACCCACAAGACAATCAAAAGCACATTTACTCAGAAAGATATTGCTTGATTTTTTTTATTTTTTCAAACATTTTGTCTGTTTTTATCATTGATGTTTAAAAGCACCACTTCTACTGTTAGGTGTGATCGGTTTCTGGGAACATAACTGCTGATATTTTATTTATTTACATTTGTTAGGAAAATCAAGAAAATAACAATAATACACACTGCCAGGACAAGACAAATAGTGCCCAGGTTATCTTGATCAGTTGTTCTTGAATAAGACTGAGGTACGTAGGTGTTCTGGTAAGAGTAGTAGGATCCTTGTAGATGAGTAGACGTGTTTCCATAGTTGCTTCTTTGAGAAACAGTGGCACCCTGTTGGATTTCTAAAACGGACCGTCGTCTGAATTCTCGTAGAAGGTTGGTAGTGATCTCATATGTGTGTTCTGGGTCATAATTAGTGCCATTATTTCTAGGAGTGTCATAATGCTGTGTGATGTAGACTTGTCGTATATTCCATATCCCGTTGCATTCCGTGGCGCTAAATATGATCCGAGCTCTGTTCCATCCAATGCTTCCTCTCCTGGCTTGAACTACATAAGGAGGGAGCTGTTTTGAAGAGTCTTTATGGATGTTACCAACTGTGTAGTATTTGTACCCCCAAGAAGATCGATCCAACATGTTTTGGAAATTGCCGTAATAATGTGAACCATAATCAGAGTCTGGGTTGAAAGTAAGTTGGATGGTGCCGTAATTATCAATATTAACTATGTTGGCAAACCAGCGAAGCAGCTCTAAGATGTTGGTGGGCTGAGGAACACAATTTTTTACCTCACTGATGGAGTTGAGAGTTTTCCGTGCTGCGTATGCTGAGGTGAGGGTTAGGAGCAGGGCTACACAGAAACATGCGGTTTTTCCAGACATCTTCAGTTCCTGTGAAGACATTGCAGATGTTATTGTTTATCTATGGCATGAATTATTTATGGCTATTAGGATGCACCCAGTAAATAACTCAGAGCAGTGTAATTAGTTATCAGTTTAATCTTAAAATGCCACACCTTTTTATGCCCTATGCACCAAACTGATAAACACCAAACTGGTTCAGCTTGATGTTCTTACTGAATAGGGAAGTCTAAAATAGGTTTTGAGTTGATGAATTAACAGCACCAGAGGTATGGATTTGACCTTTTTTTTTTTAGAAAATTTTATAATAGTGTCTTAGGTTTCTACATTAATTAACTTAAATATGTATGACCCTATGAAATAGGTTGTATTACATATTTTAGGATTGACCTCAATTTAGTTCAGGAAAAAATAATTTGGGTTTAAATAAACAGACTGTTAAAAGAATAAAAATGATTTAAAAAGTCTCCATAATTTGTAAAGTTTCTTTTATCTTGTTTTTTTCAGTCACATGCTAGGTAGGTACTGACAAGGTGCTTTAAATAACATGCAAACTTGTTGTCTGACTGATGTCACCAATGTAAATCACAAACTTATTGCCTTTATAGATGTTCACCAAATTATGCAGTACTGCTTAATTTGGTGAACAAAAAAAACCTAAAACCTTTTATATACACAACGAAGTCTAATAATATTGCTAATAACGATTTTATAGAAGTGGGATGAAGTTTAAGATGTGAAATTATTGATTGTGAAATTTACCAGAAAGTAATAATGACTTGTAAGTTTTCATGTTTAGAATATTTCTATTAATAGGTTTGTTGCAGTACGGCCTAAATCTGCAACTTTGGGTTGGAAAATGAAATAGCTTACCTGGATTAGTCAGGTGCTGCCAGGTCCCTAATTTGTGTGGTTGGGTTAATGCTCACACAAGGTTTCCTATTAAACAAATCTCAAGGGAGGAGCTACAGTTGGTTACGGGGGGATGGACCAATTAAAAAGTATTTACGTAATCTAGACGGAAAAAGTTGATATTCTGTTGCTCGAGGCTGTTGAAATTCCTGATCTGAACAAGTTTTTGTTGGTTCATTTACCAGTTGGTGAGTCAGACTGCAAAGGATTTTTAAAAAGTATAAAAGATATGTTTCAGGAGCCTGCATACATGTTGCAGGTGTTATTTTAATGTGTGTTCAGTTCGTGGCTAAACCTTTTTTGTTTAAGAATTTTAAACTACTTTAATTAGCTGAAGGCATGTAAGCATTTTACAGGTAGTGTGCAAGATTAGCCTTTACTAGAACTACTTCCTGTTTGGTTCAGAATGCACTGACTAAAACTTGTGACTGTTAGTGCTTCAGTGTTTGCAAACGAATGTCACAAAAGCACACTGATAAGTTATCACTGCATAGCAGACCAAGTGAAAAGTCGCAAATTGTAGAATAGAAAAGATCAAACTGAAGGCTCTATGCTAGTACCATAACAATGTAACTGCACTTATTTAATTATTTTTAGGTTTTTGGCGTGATCACCTTGGCCTTTTTCTGAACACCTTGAAGGCCTTGACAACTTGACACTGATGAGTTATTTTATTGGAAATCTTACCTTTTATATTATAAAAGTGTCTTGAGATTTCTTTCTACTGTATTTTGGAACTTGTTGTGTGTTTGGAATAAGATAAAACTTGGAGGCCCTCAAGTGTGCTCACTTGTCTTTCTTTTAATACCAGCAATATGAAAAATTATTCCTTTTATCAATTTCCACATATTTGATAGAACATTTTTATTTCTTATTGTCAGTAACAATATTAACGTTCCTCAAAAGATTTCATTTTTAAAATATTGTACCTGGTTTTTTTTTTATTTTTTTTATTTTAGCGTCTTTAACAAGTTAGCACTGTGTTTTGAAAGCAAATCAAACTTAGAAACTTGTTTTTTTGGAAAATAATTTTTAATAAAGCAACGTGTTGCTGCAGATCATTTTCACAAACATAAATCAACCCACATACGTTTGTTGGCTGGAACAAGCCCTTTAAACAGTAAAAGTGTCATAAATGATTATAGCAATTGATTACTGTTTAGTGTTGAAACAAAAGCATCGTCTTTAGATATAAAGTATTTTTTTCCACAGCAATAAAACCTGCATATATAGACAGATATATTTAAGTGTCTGCATTTTTATTTTGGAGACAGGAAAATAAACCATTCTTTATGTAAATCAAATTCCCCACAAATAGCTTATTTGATTGCACCCAGCTTCCTAAACCAAATAGAGAAAGAAAGCAACTACTTAAAACAATATGTTCATCTGCCATTTTCTTATTGCACTTTACCAATCAAAGTCCTACTTGCTTTGTTTTTTCTGATCTAAAGAAGCATTTCTAAGGTTACATTTAGAAGGTGTGAGGGGGTATGCTCTGTCTTCTCTCATTTCTTTTTGTCAAGTTATTTCCTCCCGGCAAAGTGAACCCCTAAAGCAATGATAATGATAAAAATGATAGAAATGACTAAAGCACAGGTTATCCAAACACATGTGTTGCATGTGTTTTCTGTGTCATGGTAATTTCTGGTTGGACGTTGGTTGGAGTAGGTAAATTCTTGTGAATGTGAATTATCTTGGTTTCCTGAGTCTCCTATTTGAACTCTACAAGCAAGTCTTTGGATTTCATTGAAGGGATGGCTCCTGAGTTCTCGTAAAAGATTGATATGGACCCTGTATGTGTATTTTGGATCATAACTTGATCCATGCCTTTCATATAAACTATAATGCTGAGTGATGTGGACTTCGTCAATCTCTCTGGTTCCTTGTTTCACTAGAAATACGATCCGAGCTTTGTTCCATTCTGTACTTCCTCTCAGGGCGTCAACTACACAAGATGGTAGGGGTTTTGATGTACATCGATGAATGTTGCCAACTGTGTAGTATCGGTGCCCTGCAGGCAGTTGTTCCAATATTCTCTCATCATTTCTATAACGATGTGATCCATAATCGGAGTCTGGATCAAAGGTCAGCTCGATGGTGTTCAACCCTATGTAAACCTTATTGGCAAACCAGTGAAGCAACGCTAAGATGTTTGTGTGCTCAAACAGGTGGCAATCTCTGAGGTCATCAATAGAGTGCAGATGTTTTTGTGCTGCATACACTGAGCTCAGAGTAAGCAACACAGTCAGGCAGAAACTTGTCGCTTTAATCGACATCTCCGTTCCTGTAAAGATGTTTCAGAATATCAGTTTTCATCCATGCTGTGCATTTTTCTGTGCAAATCTACTATAATCCTCAGATGTTGACACATAGCAATGTTTTTCAAGCTTTTTGTGTTCCACCTCACTAAATACATTTACCAAGTATTGCAATTCTGTCAAAACATTTTCAAACATCTGTGCAAATATGTTTAAAGTTAAAGGAAAGCAACCCAATCTGAAAATTAAATATGGCTGCCACTTTTTAAATATAATGATACTTCAAATGTGTGCAGGAAAAAGACATGCAATGCTATTGACATGCATTGCTAATAGTATCAGGCTGCTATTGGTAACCATAGTAATCTTGTCCTAGTAAGTGAATACAACTAGCAAATGCTACTGATTTGTAACTAGAATGTGGTTAAGTTTGGTTTGAACTCATTTCCACATTCAAGTTCAGACTTCAGAATAGCGTTGAAACAATTAATCAGATCAATTGTGATTAATCTACTATTGAAATAATCATCAACTAATCGTAAACCGGAGCATACAGACTCTAAAACATGCAGCTGAATAAAGGGGTGTGGCCAAATGTTCCCAATAGGTCAATATGCAGTGGCCCCATTACGTACCTGAAATACGTTGGGCATGAAACGATCGAAACGGCAAAACAAAGGCGAAGGTGTGAAATGATGAGCACTCGGGCTGTCAGCAACACTGTTGGGCAAAGCAAAAAGGTGGGGTAAGTTGATTTGTATTTAAAACATAGATGCTAATAAAAAAATCAATGTACAAGATTTGCTACTGCCCCACGGGCAACACAACAGATTTGATCAACCACCTAACATTTCAACTTGTAGTGATCTAAAGGCAACTAATACGGAAAGAGAACAAATAAAGTGAAGTATTGTGTATAGTACATTTTTGGATATTTTAAATTTAATTAATTCGTCCCCAGACAGAGCTGTACGCTGTTTTTTCTGAGTTTAATATTTTTCGTTATATAATATCCCACATTTGAATACATTCTTTGTCAGTTGTTTTACAAGATTAATTAACCAGAACGTATTAGGGAAATTTCCATGTTCAAGGTAGTTTACGGTTTAGGTAAAAGGGATACATTTTTATTATCCGTTTTACAGCTAACTTGCTTAGTATCTATATTGTACATAGCTGATAAATGTACCAGAGTATAAGAACCACTGGCTTATAGTATTTCTGTTTTAAATCAGTTCTTCATTATTTAAACCATAATTAATTGACACCTTGCAGGATATAGGCATCTGTTATAAATAAACACAAAAACTGGGTTAACTTGTTGTTTAATTATCTAAATGGGCACAATAAAAGCTATGGGATAGTTTTTTGGCAGTGTAACCACTGTTGGCTTGCTCTTTCCAGTCAAAATATGTCAGGAATTTTAAGTTTCTATAGTAAGTAACTTCATATTCAATTCTCCAGTCCTTATTTTAGTCATTGTCACCCACTAATATTCTAACATTAATGGCTGCAAATGATAGTTTATAACTATACAGTGCTCCAGAAATTTGTCTGCCTATGGCCATATTTGATTGTGTTCTCTGCTGACACAGGTAAGTGGTCAGTTTTAAGGCAAACCTTGCAATATTACCGTTTTATATCTGTACTTAAACAACTGTTAAAAACTAAATTTTCTGTCAAACTTAAGACCGATTAACAAGTGCATAACAATATTTATACAAAACAGGAGATTTAGTGAATGAGACATGAACTGTATTCTTGTCAAATCTAGCAAAAATAACTATTTAGCTTTAAATTTGATCTTTTCCCATCAGGTTAAATCAGTGCATTTCAGTCAGTAATTAAAGATCTTACCTGTATACGTTGTTTGTGATCGGTGTGTTTCAAAAAGTAGTTGTTTGTTACTCTGCTTAAGTTACTGTTTCATTCAAAGCATGTAGGGTTTTCCGTGGTGGAAAACCCTACAGTGCTTCCAGTAGTGAACCAGGTCTTTATGCTGGAGGCGGTTCTTATATTCTATGAAAAACCAGCTTGAGGACTACCTAGGTGATATGTCATTACATCACTGTAAATGCTTTGATGGTAAATATTCGATCCTCCCTTTGTTGTGTTCTGTTTTGGTAGAGAATCACAGTGCAGGGAAACATTTTAACTCCTAAAAATCCCTTTGTCTCATTATCCTCGGAAAAAAATGTCTTAATATCATCACCTTCATTTATAAATAGGGGTGCACCGGTCGATCGGTCAGCTTTACATGTGAAACTGATCTTATCAACAGATCTTATCTACTTGTCTAACCTGTTGTGGAAGTTTTGTTTGTTTTTAAAATGTGAAAAATGAAAGACTAAAGGAACTGCAATTGTCTAAACTTTATTTATTTTTGAGAGCACCACCAAGTTTGTACAGTATTATTTTATGGGTATTGTTCAGTGTTTTTCAATTGAATAAGATTGGAACATTGAAGGTGTATTGTGACCTTATACCACCTGACAGTGTTAGTTATAAAATAAATTGGCATCGGCCAAAATCTGAATCGTCAGTTCAGGCTTTTTAAAGATTGGTGATCGGCCAGAAATCTGCAATTGGTGCACCCCTAGTTATAAATGCAGCTATAACCAGGCATTGTTAGTGAATGTACTTTATAGGTCTGAACAGGTTTATCACCTGGAAAAGGGATTAATAAACATTTTAAGCAAGATTTAATAACACCGCCTTGTGGCATTTAAATATCAACTCAGTTTTTATGATGTTTCTTAAATTACATTTACAAATGGGCTGTGAGTGGTACTTCATGCAACACTCAACCAAATTTAAGTAGGTGATGGACAATATTTTAAAACAAAGATGAGATGAGAGACTGTGAGCTTCTATTATTCCATTGCTGTTCCGACTATTTAAAAAACCCACACAATCTGGATTCCACCATTTCTGCCTTGCCTGCTGATGGTGGTCAGAGGGCCCAATGGCACCAACTGTATGGCAGCCCCACTTCTGTCGGTCTGCCCTGGGGCAGCTGTGGATACAATGTAGCTTACCACTGGCAGTGTGCAAATGTGTGCATGAATGGGTGGATGACTGATTGTAGTGTAAAGCAGTTTGGGCTCCTCAGACTAGATAAATCACTATACAAGTACAGACCATTTAATAAACCAAATGTTACATTTGGTAAAAAGCTAGTTTATCTTTAGTCTACATTAGCTATGCTTACATGGCAAAGTGTGGCTTAATAGGGAGCAGAGTTAGATGTGTTATAAATTTTGGTTTTAAAAAAGGAAATTGCTCAAACAGCAAGATCCTGTTTTTTGTGTGTTTTGAACTAGTTTAAATGCTTAAAATGTGCATCTGCTTTGAAACTGAGAGATCTAAATAGTCCATAATGTGTGGATTGCACAGTAGCTGTCAATAAAAGTAGCTGTAAATAAAAGTGTTTAATCATATTTTAGTTTATATTATTAAGGTAATTTGTCCTACTTCACGTACCTGGAAAAAATGAACACTTTCTTCCTTGGGGTAACTGTTGTGAACTGCTGGATTTGTGTCAGGAAAAAAAACAAACTGTAAAAACTGTTATCTGAAAGTTGTAACTTAAGCAAGTGCTGAATTATAATACTCACTTTTCAAAATTGTACAATAGCATAATTCCTTAAAATCCTGTAAGACTGGAAGTACACTTGTATTCTCGATTACACAAGCAATTAATGTTCTATTTTTGACTCGCACCATGCAGCTTTTTGTGCTGTTGGATATACTAATGCATACACTGAAGGCACCATACTTTTGGGTATCTTGTGTATAAATGTTTCATATTTTCAAATTTCATTGGGCTGTATCTTGAAACCGCTTTGTGATTGGATTTAATATTTTGATGCCCCCAATCCTCTAAAATTCTATTATCTGTTGGTGTTGAGTTGTGTGGTTAATAAACTGAAGAATTTTATTCACAACCTCATCAGTATTTATTTTCTGACACAGTTGATGTGACTGTACTATTGCTGTGTCTCAAATGTGCACGCATTCATGTTTAATAATTCACACTATAGTGCACCTTGCTCTTGATTAGGTTCAAATTTATTTCCAGTACAGTTTTACAAATCACCCATCAAATGCTTCAGAGTCAAGTCTCTACAATTGTTTCAGTGAAAAATATGACAACAGAGTGGACATTTTGAGTGTGACACACATTTTAGAAAAATATTACAACTGATTTCAAAGAGGTACGCATTATTTTATATAGAAAAGCTAGTAATTACATTTGTAGAATGTTTATATAAAAGATTTATTGATTCCTTTATCACAAATAATTTTGTAGCCAGTTCTAAAAAAGCTACATTTTCAGAAAATTTTACAATTTAAGGTTTTCCAGCTTTTTTTCCACAATGACAAAGCAACACATTTACAGGTTGGCATAGTGTCTGGAAATATCTTCTTATTTCCTATTATTCATATTGCCTAAGAAAGGCAGAACAAAAATACAAATACAGATAAGAATGGTGATGCAGACGTTCTTCCAGAAGTCATAATCATTGTTGTTGGTTCTTGGGTTATGTTGAGACTGTTGGGTGAACGAAACGGACGATCCGTGTAGACGTGTAGATGCGTTTCCTCTCTGGGAACTACTGACAAGTTGTTGGAGTTCATAAATCTCTCTCCGCCTGATGCCCTGTAAAAGGCTGGTCGTGATTATGTATGTATGGTTTGGATCATAAACTGTTCCTTCATCAGAGTGCTGAGTGATGTACACTTGGTCTATTATTTGTCTACGTTGAGGTCCCACGTTGACTCTAATTATGATCCGAGCTCTGTTAAGGTCAATATTCCTCCTCTGGGGTTTTCTTACATAAGATGGAAGTGATTTTGAATCATCTTCATAAAGATTACCAATTGTGTAGTATTGTTGGCCCCTAGGCAGTGGATCTAGAATTTTTTCATAATTTCCATAATGATGTGAGCCATAGTCAGAGTTGGGGTCAAAGGTAAGCCAGACGTAACCATCAATGTCAACTTGATGGGCAAACCAGTAAAGCAGCTCTAATATGTTCGTGTTCTCAGAAAGAGAGCAGTTGATCAGATCGGTGATGGAGTTCAGAGTTTTCCGTGCAGCGTGCACCGAGCTCAGAATAATGCACACAGCTACACAGAAACAGATTTTTCTTGACATCTTCAATCCCTGTGAAGACATTTTAGGGTTTTCAGTGTTTATCCGTACTGTACATTCTTTCAACTCAGTTACCTGAATATCTCATGCATAACATTTGTCTTTATTTAGATCAAGACCTGCTGCCTGCAGTTCACAAAAAACCTCAAGCTTTATGCATGTGTATTTGAAATCAAAGTACAAAGATCAATGTACTTCTTTGAAGATGTATACGTTAAAGTCCTAGAACTAACAGAGGGTGCACTGTCTTTTGACTGACTGCATAAACGTTAAAACAGGTTTTACTTCCTCTTCCTGATTAGCAGATAATAAAAGCCACACTGCTAAAATGTTCCTGCGTCACTATACTGACGATGGTAGAGAGATTTAATCAATCTTTATTTGGGTTAAATATATACTACAACTTTGTTCACAAGAGATATTGTAAGAACTGTAAAAATGTATAAAAGGAGTTGACATCAAAACACTAAATATGGGTAAAAAAGGAGCCCAAAACGGCCGTAATTGATTGATTGAATGTTGCAGTGCACATCAGATTGGAATAATTTGCAAGCTTGCTCTTCAACATCAGTGTACATTTTTATTTCAAGTTAGACTGGTCCCATATAACAGTTTTTTGTTTTCTTCCCTCGAATGTTTGTATTTCTAGGTTCCCATTGTAGTTGAGAATAAATTACGTTCTTTCTGAAATCAGAAATTAGAAGAGCTTACCTGCATTAGTCAGCTTCTGTTAGGTCTGCATCTGGTTGGGGTTTGTGAAAGTAGTGCTTGTCTCTTTTTTTTCTTTTTTTTTTCTGATCAGTTTTGTTTCATGAAAAACGGAAGTCAGTTCAGCAATAGCTTTGACTTGGTACATATGCTATAGCTGACATTAAAACCACGCCCAGATGTGAGTCAAAGGGATTTCAGCCTAGCGGCCAGACTACTCCTTAGCATTTTTGTTGCACTCTTTTTATAGGGCTGCAAGTAATCTGTCGATGATTTTTCTGCTTAATCAAGTAATAATCAGACGGCACAATAATTTTTACAGAATTTGAATCAGGTGAAGATAAATCTATGCCATTTGAGTTATGGATAGAGCATATTCATTGAAAAGAGTTTTTCATCTTAAATGCAAAATGTATATATTTTTTTGTACGTTTTTGGCCGAATTACTGCCCTGAGTGGGTAGTTCTTTGAGCAAATGTCATGTTTTAGTCTGTATCCTCCAGTTAACTATTACTGGATTACTAAATTGGTTGAAGATCATTTAAATCAATTAATCACTATTAATCTGATTAATTGTTTCAGCCCTACTCTTTTATGACGTGAAAGGGGAACCCTGGCACGTAAACCGACAGTGGCTGCAGCGGCCAGCAACACGTACATTGCCGAAGAATCTGATGTTTTTTATTTCGGCCACTATCAGAGAGGGACGAAACAGTGTCAGAAGAAGAAAGTCGGTTGCATTCAGATGGTGAAGCACAAGTTTTGGGCGCAGCTTCTTGTATGTTAAATCTGCTACCAGAGCCGACAGCGCCACACAGCAGTGCAACCAGAGCGTTACAGTATACTGGTCCTTCTCAAAATATTAGCATATTGTGATGAAGTTCATTATTTTCCATAATGTCATGATGAAAATTTAACATTAATATATTTTAGATTCATTGCACACTAACTGAAATATTTCAGGTCTTTTATTGTCTTAATACGGATGATTTTGGCATACAGCTCATGAAAACCCAAAATTCCTATCTCACAAAATTAGCATATTTCATCCGACCAATAAAAGAAAAGTGTTTTTAATACAAAAAACGTCAACCTTCAAATAATCATGTACAGTTATGCACTCAATACTTGGTCGGGAATCCTTTTGCAGAAATGACTGCTTCAATGCGGCGTGGCATGGAGGCAATCAGCCTGTGGCACTGCTGAGGTCTTATGGAGGCCCAGGATGCTTCGATAGCGGCCTTTAGCTCATCCAGAGTGTTGGGTCTTGAGTCTCTCAACGTTCTCTTCACAATATCCCACAGATTCTCTATGGGGTTCAGGTCAGGAGAGTTGGCAGGCCAATTGAGCACAGTGATACCATGGTCAGTAAACCATTTACCAGTGGTTTTGGCACTGTGAGCAGGTGCCAGGTTGTGCTGAAAAGTGAAATCTTCATCTCCATAAAGCTTTTCAGCAGATGGAAGCATGAAGTGCTCCAAAATCTCCTGATAGCTAGCTGCATTGACCCTGCCCTTGATAAAACACAGTGGACCAACACCAGCAGCTGACACGGCACCCCAGACCATCACTGACTGTGGGTACTTGACACTGGACTTCTGGCATTTTGGCATTTCCTTCTCCCCAGTCTTCCTCCAGACTCTGGCACCTTGATTTCCGAATGACATGAAGAATTTGCTTTCATCCAAAAAAAGTACTTTGGACCACTGAGCAACAGTCCAGTGCTGCTTCTCTGTAGCCCAGGTCAGGCGCTTCTGCCGCTGTTTCTGATTCAAAAGTGGCTTGACCTGGGGAATGCGGCACCTGTAGCCCATTTCCTGCACACGCCTGTGCACGGTGGCTCTGGATGTTTCTACTCCAGACTCAGTCCACTGCTTCCGCAGGTCCCCCAAGGTCTGGAATCGGCCCTTCTCCACAATCTTCCTCAGGGTCCGGTCACCTCTTTTCGTTGTGCAGCGTTTTCTGCCACACTTTTTTCTTCCCACAGACTTCCCACTGAGGTGCCTTGATACAGCACTCTGGGAACAGCCTATTCGTTCAGAAATTTCTTTCTGTGTCTTACCCTCTTGCTTGAGGGTGTCAATAGTGGCCTTCTGGACAGCAGTCAGGTCTGCAGTCTTACCCATGATTGGGGTTTTGAGTGATGAACCAGGCTGGGAGTTTTAAAGGCCTCAGGAATCTTTTGCAGGTGTTTAGAGTTAACTCGTTGATTCAGATGATTAGGCTCATAGCTCGTTTAGAGACCCTTTTAATGATATGCTAATTTTGTGAGATAGGAATTTTGGGTTTTCATGAGCTGTATGCCAAAATCATCTGTATTAAGACAAAAAAAGACCTGAAATATTTCAGTTAGTGTGCAATGAATCTAAAATATATGAATGTTAAATTTTCATCATGACATTATGGAAAATAATAAACTTTATCACAATATGCTAATATTTTGAGAAGGACCTGTATACGACACTGAGTGAAACAACTGGAGGCAAAGTTGAGCAGTATGGAGCAGTAGCAGCTGTCACAAGGATGTTTCAAGATTTCAAGACACTACCTGGCATCATTTTTTTAAACTTTATGGTAAAATCTTTAGAGAGGGTTAGTATTACCTGCTGAGCCTTGATCTGTTTAGCAACAGCAAGTGATAACCTTTTCTTTGTCAATCATTTCACATCAGTTGCTACAGCCAGACCATCAGATGCTCTGGCTGTAGCAACTGCTTTCAACATTCTGTTTTAAAGCAGTTTGCTGAAATGTTCTCCGATCACAACTGGCTGTGCTTGGTGGGACCAGCCCATCGGTCCCTCGTCAGTTTTACACCTCTCATCCAGGCAGCTCTGATCCTCTTCACTTCAGGAAAGTAGTACAGACTAACGGATGCTGTCGTAGAAATGCTGCCACCACCAGCTATGCACCGTTTGACCATATTAATGCTGTTTTTATGATAACTGGTTTCTACCTAGTTTATATGATCATTAGTTTACCTAGTTTATGTTTATCATTGATGCTCACACAATGAATGACCGAAGAGTTCCCCTTTCACATCACTTCCAGACGACTTTGGAATTGCAGGCAACAAAACGTGCCCATCTTGTGTTGCTTTTATCATGTCTTTGACATCATATTAGCATTAATTACGGCATTTGTGGGAAAAGGGTGCCACAGGCGCTTAAAGATTAAAATTCTACTTCTGACCAATTAAAAAAAACTTGTTTAATATAGAAATGTGGGCTTAATGAAAGTATGATTAATATGCGCTTAATAATAAAGGTTATTTTCAATAGGTACTTTTTAATCTGAGAAATTAGCCTCATCAGGCTGCATAATCTGATTTGTTCAATATGACTGTATATGTATTGAGAGTTGCTGTAAAATTGGAGAGAGTATGTGCACGTATGTGTTTCACAATTCAGGTTAAATACTTGAACCTATCCACACCTTTTTTGACATTACTTGGACTCCTTGTCTCCATAATAGTAAAAAGTCCTCAGATTGTTTACACCAGCTTTTCACTGTTATAATGTTGTTTAATGTTGCCTTAATAAGCCTCACTCAGTTCACATTACTTTAAAAGTAACGTGAACCGAGTCATAAGTGTCGCTGATAAAAAACACTTACTAAGCCATTCTTGTGCACAACATTGCAGATATACAACTTGTGACTTGACCTTCTGCACATTGCACTTCTGTAATTGTGTGCCCACATGGATATGCAGTGCTAAAACTAAGTCAAAGTTACCTAAAAACAGTCTCTAGACTCCTCTAGAAAATGTATTTTCAGAAATGAATTGCTCCATATATGACAAATTTAAGACTATTTTTATTTTCAACGTTTCTATTGAAAACAGTACAATTTATCTAGACTGCAGTCCGGCATTCTGTATGTTGTTCAATGTCTGTATACAATACCATTGCAATAAGCTTAAAGATGCTGTTTTTTCTTCTAGAACACATTCTAATAGAGATTTTATCAGCAAGAGATTGTCCTCACATTTTACAAAAACCTTTGATTTGATATTATACTGTTGCAAAACATCCTTTGGAAAGTGATTATTTAGGAAAAAAGTGATTCAGAGGGCAGGGTAAATAAGTTACAGCATTATATAATACATTCAGTGCAATGGGATTGTCTTTAGTGCATTTGTTGCAGTCTTTATCACATCCAGCACGGGGTGCGTGCTTTTTCTACATCTTCATGCAGTATGAATCTTGCTTGAACTCCTCGAGCAATCGTCATACTAGAGCGATACTCAAAAACGGTGCTGTCCGGACAGTCCTGCAGATCAGCCTTAAGTTCAAATTTCCTTGCCCACTGCCACTGCCACCAGTCATAGTTGTTTGTACCTTTATCTGCGGAGCTGTAAAAGCCAACCCATGAATCTTTGAATTTAGAGGTCCAATCAGTGAAAGAGTTTTTCACATATAAGCGAGCACAAGCCTTGCCATCCTTTGCGAAGAGTTGCAGACTTGCTTTGTAGCCTTTTATACTGACTGCTGCCAGAGGATTCTTAAACTCTGGACCTCTGTATATCTCCTCTCCAAGACGGGACCAGAAACAACAAAGGTTTGACACCTCATGAAGCCGGACCTGTAGGCCTTCATTCAGCAGTACTGATGTGTCATAAGTGCCTGATTTTGTGTTTCCAATAGACTTATAAGTCAATGCTTCCTCATCCTCATCGCTGCGATAAAGTGCGACCATCACACCTCCTGTGAAATCACTCCCTGGAACGTTCCTCCAAACGATTCTGGCATTTCCTCCACAGCCTGTCATTACCTGAAGTAATATATCATCACTGTGATGCTGAGGGATTCTTATGGACACCTCAGAGTTTCTAGTTGGTCTGCTCTCTGGGATACTGACGACAAAATCAGGTTGTGTGTTTCTTCTCGCTGGAGTCTGAAATCTGTTGTTGTGGTGCTGGTTAGAGGAGTACTTTTCCTTGATTACAATAAACAAAAATAGGCCTAGACAGGCAAGGTCACCCCACACGTTTCTAATCTCCCTCAGTTGAGAATGATCAGCGTTGCTTCTAAATTGGTCTCTGAGGCTTGTCAGTGTGTTCCTGTCATTTTCTACTACAGAAAATTGCCTAATCTGTCTCAGAAGGCTGGTAGTGACCTGGTATGTATGATCTGGATCATACCTTGTCCCTTGATATTCGGATGTCTCAAAATGCTGTGTAATATATACTCTGTCTATTACATGCCCAGCTTGACGTCCCACATTCTGCTCCCTGACCCTAAATATGATCCGGTCCCTGTTTCTTCCCTCATATCCATTTCGTGGATGGACAACATAGGATGGGAGGTCAGACGACGTCTCTTCATTGAGATTACCAACAGTGAAGTATCGATATATGTTTCCAGGAGGCAATGGAGCCAACACCCTTTCATAGTTTCCATAGTGATGTGAGCCGTAATCGCCTTGATTGGGTTGGAAGGTTAGCCTTATAACATCGTTGTTGTCAATGTTGACTTCATTGGCAAACCAGTGTAGGAGCAAAAGACTGTGTGTGGGAACAGATGTACCAAAATTGAGTTTTTTTAGATCATTGATGGTATTGAGCACTTCCACTGTTGATGCTGAGGTCAAGAGAAGTAGTAGAGCCACACTCAGACTCGGGATTGTTCCTGAGAACTTCATGGTCCTGTAAAAACATGTAGAAAATGTTTTAATCTATAAACTTTCCAATTATATTCTCATTTTAACAACTGAAAAGAGGCCTTTTTTCTCAAAATATTGACTAATAATAAAACAGGATATTCTTATTACCATAATTTTGTTTTTAACATCACCCCTGGCACAATTAGTGGCAGCTAGGGATCTTTGACCATTTCTAAAGTGGACTAGATGCCCACAGTATCAAACACCCTCCATCCTACTCAACAATAGGCATCAGGTGTTTTTTTTTTCACATAATCCTGCTTTGTTTTGTTACCAAGACCACCTGGAGATTAAGTTGCTGAAAAGCTCGGCATCATTGGACCAAGACACATGGTTCCAGTTAAACTCCCAGTACAGTTTAGCAAACTCCACGCGTTCACGTTTGTGATCGAATTAAATTAACTTTTCTGATACGTCTTCAAAACAACCAGTTGGCATGTAAATGGTATCCAGAAGTTGTTATGGTAAAATGGTAAATGGACTGAACTTATATAGCGATTTCCAGTCATACAGACCGCTCAAAGCGCTTTACACTAGAGCCACATTCACCCAATTGCACTCACTAACGCTCACACATTCATACACCGATACGCAGATCGGTAGGCAACTTGAGGTTAAGTGCCTTGCCCAGGGGCACATCGACATATGGCAAGAGGAAGCTGATTGCACAACCTTCTGATTGCAAGACAGCTACTCTTCCTACTGAGCCACAGTCGCCTCGTGAGGTAACGCAACTTCTGTGAGATTCTTTTTTTTCCTGTTTCCAGTTACGGTGAAAAAACAATTGTCTTCTATTCATGCGAGAACAAGATAGACTGACCAGCAGGGAGAGAACGGGTGTCTAAAGTCTAACCCATGGACTCAACCCACTCTTTTATGACCAACTATTGTTATTTTGTTTCACGTCATCCTACTGAGTGATCGGGGCTCTTTTCTCTTTCTCTGGGATATGAGTGTGTGCCTTGGTGTGCACCGTGGACTGAATAGAAGAGAAAACCCTTGTACAACCAAACCCTGAGTCTTCATGAAATTCTCAATGGAGAGATGTAGCTTTGTGATCTCTACTCGCATAAATGAGCATGCAGTTTAGTTTTTTTTTTTTTTACACCACACAAGCAGAAAGTGGCTAAAGGAAATAAAATTCATATTTATCCTCCTGAGAAACGGAAAGTCATGGATTTCTAATTACAAGTGCCATTTTAAACTAATCAAATTAAAATGTCCACTGTACTGTCATACTGCAACAATTATTTTTCTATTTTTTCTTTATTAATGTAATCTTGAATCCAAAAATAACTGTTTATAAAAAAAACAGTTGCTTGTCAAAAATACTTCTTTCAAAGCCTAAAGGTGTTTGGTTGTGCCTGTGAATCTACTGCATAAAAAAGACACCATTTTTTAAAGACAAACAAAATAGAGCTTAATCTACACTGTATTAGTAAAGTAGGTTAAGAATAATACAATGCATTCCACCTTTGAGTATTATTTATATCTTTAGACTTACTGTATTTCAGGGTATCATTGCTTTTTCTAAAATAAGGATACATTTCCGGAGTAAAATGAGAGCGCTTACCTGAATGACTGTGATGTTGACCAATATCAGAATCAGAAAAGCTTTATTGCCAAGTACGTTTTTGGACATACGAGGAATTTGTTTTGGCGTAGTCAATATGTGAGCTCAGTGTTGCTGTGCAGCTGATGTGACTTCCCCTGAGTTTCTGTTTCCTGGTTAATGAAACCAGATCTGCTGTTGTAGTTGAACGTTGAAACGTGAGATGTGACAACATAGCTTGTTTGCACTGAGATGTGTGCCGCTTTACAGCCACGCCTAGTGTTTTCCAAAGGTCTTAGAAGTTTTAAAATGATTAACCATATATGAATTACATATCTGTTATCACTAATTCAAATATTGTTCTTGTGATTGTATCAGATCAATATCATGCTGAAGTTCACCTAATCCCCCACTTGCTTTGATTATAGGGTTTGGTTTGTTTATGTATTTGTTCTGCATCGCCTCCTGTGCAGCTATCAGCAGTGATGCAGTACTTCCAGCTACCAGCAGGGGATGCTCTCACACAGGTCGTTTTCCTGATACCTGCAGGGTGTTGAGCTGTGACATCATTTACACTCAGAAACATACAGAAGATCTGCTTTCTGGCTCTTTACTCATGCAGAAGCCTGGCTTAGCTGTGAAGCTGCACAATTTGTTTTCAATAGACTGATGGATGCTCATTTTGACTGTTGCTAGAAAAACTGAGGAAGTAATTTCAGTTTTCACAGAGACCTGGATGCATGTGACTCCCCCATGACAGCACATATAGACATAGTGTTTCCTCTACTTTTTGGTAAATTACTCAGGCTTGTTTTCTAAAGATTTATCAAAATCCAAGCCCTATATCGGCTATCTTAAAACATCATGCTAAGTGGTTATTTGGTTAATTTTGGAGAAAATATTTGTTCCCAAACAGAAATAAGGTCCACTCAGTGTAACTATACAACAGATATAGGTTATGTACACAAATGCACTGAAAGACAGGCCCACTTAAATTTCAGTGAATTTCCCGAATGGAGGCTTGGCTATTCCCCTAGGACAGGGCAGAAAAGTGTAAAATAACACAGAGAAAGGAAATATTTAGTATCTCTGTCAACACCACCCACATAATTCACATATGGAGCCCACAGAAAAAACATCCATGTGATAACCATGGTGTAGTTAAACTGGAAGAATATGTCTCACATCTTACAGCACAATGCAAACCAAAAACGTTTTGTTAAATGACGTTATTCACAGCTTCTTTAAAAGTGTTCATACCCCTGGAACTTTTTTCCCCATATGTTTTTTCACATAACTACAAGTTTCTGGGATTTTATGTTTTAGACCATCACAAACTTTGGAAAATAATACATGGTTTTTAAAGTTTAAATGAATACAAATCTGAAACGTGTGCCATGAAATAAAACTCAGTCAATCGAACTGCCTTCATAAGCAACCACTTTAGTGAATAGTCCATGTATATGTAATTTAATCCCAGTATAAATCCAGTTGTTCTGTGAAGGCCTGTGAAAGTTTGTTAGAGAGTATTATTCAGCAAGCAGCATCTTCAAGACCAAGAAAGACACCAAACTTGTCAGAGAGAAAGTTGTTCAGAGGTTTAAAGCAACATATCAATCTGATGGAGCACTTTTTGGTCGGCTATCCAAAAGAATAAGGGGAAGGAAATGTACAAACCTACCTAAATATGGCTGTCCCCTGGCTAGCCAAGGAGAGCATCAATCAGAGAAGCAAGCAAGAGGCCCCTGGTCTCTGTTGAAGAGATGCAAAGATCCACAGCAAAATCCCAAATCTCCTCCGCATGGAAGAAGAAAGCCCTTGTAAAGACATGAAAAGTGCATGTTGGTACAAGCTTTGAGCGAGATGCAGAAAACATGTGGGTCTGATCAGATGAAATCAGGCGTGAGAAGAAAACTAACATTGCATATTACCCTGATTGCCCCATCTTCATCATGAAACATGGTGGTGGCAGCATCATGCCATGGGCCAGCTGGTCAGTTGATGGGGAAAACAGATGGAGTTAAATATCCTGTTAGAAAACCTTTCAAAGCCTGCAAAAGTCTCGAGACTGGGGTGAAGGGTCATCTTCCAGCAGGAGAACAACCCAAAACATACAGCCAGAACGGTTTAGATCCAAGCCTGTTAATGTTACTGAATATTCCAGCTAAAGTCTGGACCTAACTCTAAGGGAGAGATTATGTGCCTAGACTTGTAAGTGTATGTTTAAAAACTCTTCTTCCAATTTATCTGAGCATCAGGAAGATAATCCCTTTCCATGGAGGAATGAGCCATGGTTTCAGTCTCTAGATGTGCAAAGCTGGGAAAGACATAGCCCAAAATACGTCCAGCTGTAATTGCAAAGAAATGTGGTTCTACGGATAATTGACTCAGATGGGCTTAATGCAAATACATGCCACAGTTTATTTATAAAAATAAATAGGAAACTACATACTATTTTCTTTTCACGTTCCTATTATGGACTATTTTATGTTGGTCTATGGGAAAACCTCCAAATAAAATAGAAAATACAATGTGGTTATAATGGGACAAAATGTGAAAAGTGAGTCATTCCGCTAGGGGCTGTAGATAATTTAAACAAGGTTCAGACCCTGGATCTGCCTGGATTTCTTTGCACAGAAAAACAAAACTGCATGTGTGAAACGTCCTGAGCAGCTGCTATGAACTCTGTTAGTGGTCTGCCAGGCAGTCCTACGCTCTGCCTGCCAATACATGACAACATCGTGGCTCAGAAATGTCCACAAACATCAACCCATGACACTGGCTTTCTGTTACTACAGTATGTCCTCATCTCCTCAAAACAGGGATCATTGATCTTTAAACACAATGGCTCCCAACAGCAGGGTCTTTTAATAAAGAAGTGTGCCAAGTTTTGTTGGATTAGACAAGTGATGAATGACTCACTCTGCATGCATGCAGGGTCAAACAGAAGTCTGCATCTCTAAGGAGAAGCTCAAAAAGAGAGAGGGGAATTATTTTAGAAAAGGATTATTTTAACCTGCAAGTAACATGGTACCATGTGTCACTATTGGTAGTTTGTGGTTAAATCCTGCAGTGATTGGGCTGAGTTGAGGTGTCTTTGACAACAGTGTTTTACAGGCTTATTGAAAAGGTCAACTGAAGGGAATTCTCTTAAAGAAATATGATGAGTTGCATGGAACGGGAAGAGTTTGCAAATACACAAAGATTAAATAAAGCCCATCTACAATGATAATTTGCCTTAACAGTAGAAAAACTCCTAAATAAACAAATAGAAAGGATTTTACTTTGGTTTTACCCTGTATGTTAAAACATTCTTAGATAAACTGGAGCAATATTTGAGCAATTATGCACATTTAATCATGTCTGTATTATCTGCAGAGCAACATTTATAAAAACAAAGCTTCAAAATCCAACAGGATTTCCCTCTTTTTCTTCTTCAAACCGTGAAGTAGAGAGCAGCTTGTTAAACTGTCAGGTTTTATCTACAGTTTTAGTGTCTCCAGTTAAATGTAGCATCTGTGTGTGTTGAGGTGAAGTCGAGCTTAAAAGAGGAGCGGTCTAAAAGAGAGTGGAAGGGTTTCCAAGGAGGGAGCCATTACTTTTGGAAAAAATTAGGTTTTTTTTCTAAATTGTAAAACATCAAGAGCTGGGGTTTTTTCCTCCATATTTTGTCTGGGTGTTTTTACCAGGCACATACTGTATGACCACCTGTGTTTGTGTTGGCGTTTAATGCAGGTGACTAGGTACATTAAACATTCATTGTAGACTAGAAGAGCTTTTTTTCCCCCAGAGAAAACACAAATTAATCTTGTTAACTTAGTATTCCCTAGTTTTTTAGTAATGTGTGTGTTTCTGCATGTGTAGCACTATAGTTACAATCATACTGATGCTTAAGTGGAAACATAATTATACTTTGGAGGAGAACAGCTGGCTCCCTTACCTTTTAATTACACAAACATGCACCTAAAGATAAATAAAAAGAGAGGCTGGTTTGTTTAAAGCTAAGCCATTGCTATTTAGCAGATATTAAAGTAGTGTTAAATATTTGTTTTCTTCATTCTTTTTAACTTTTAAAGTTAAACAGTCACTCTTATTTTAAGAATTATGACTACAAAAGCACCAGATCAGAGTTTTGTGGCCCAGTTTTTATAAAGCTTTGATTGGCTGGATTTGGCCAGTGCCGATTTCTCTGTAAGAAATATAATTAACAACATTCAAAGTATTTTTTTGTAGTTTTCCTGCTCTGAATAGTCAATAACTGGCTGCACATTGCTTTATATCTGATTGTGCTATTTTTAATAGCTGTACATTGTTTTTTCTTATGTTCAGCCTTTTATTTCTTGTTTTGTCTTATTATGTTATTACCTTTGTGTGAGTCTGCATTTGTTTGTCACTGTACAGCAGAATGTCTCCACTGAGGGACAATAAAGGATGTCTCTATTCTAAATTTGCAATGATTTAATAAAACTAAGTAGTATAGTTTTTGCAAGAAAGGTATTCTTAAAATCCAAAATATAAAAATATCTCGCACATTTACCTCAATAAAAAAAAGTACGATTTCTCTTATTTTTGTGGTCATTTGTTTTCTATTTTCTTGTACTTAAAAAAACAATATTAAAACAATATTTTCAGTGAAAAGAACAGGACTTGGGTCGGTCTTTGTTCAAAAACACTTCTTGTATTTTGCCAAGTTAAATAAATGGTTGCAGTCAGGTCTGCTTTAGAGCAAGAGTGGCTGGATATATGTGTTCCTGTTTAATATAATACTAAATACATGCAAAAAGCATGGTTATTAAAGGCGAGTACATTTCCTATTTTAAGAATATTCTAATTTGTTAGTGAAATTCATGTCCATCTTCATTTGCCAAACCAAATTTGTACCACTCTTGACTTTTGGTCGGCTGGCTAAAGAAACCAATTCCAAGGGCAGTCAATGGCCTCCAGACCACACCTCGGCACCCCTGAGGTAGGCCCTTACCTTAACTAGAAAAATAGTTCCTTTTAAAATATCTTCTCACGACTTTTGTGTTTCCTATGACCTTATTTCATCACTACATCTAGCTTTCATTTGTCTCCACACAGTAACAACACCCACACCAGTGTTGGTCATAGTCTGGCCCATTAACATTTTGCTAACGGACTTTCACTGATCAGAAATAGATTTAATTTTCAGTTTTGAACCAACTGCTTGAGCTAAGAATTGACAAATTCCAGTAACCAGTTGAGTTCTCAGAGCATCTCTTGGTATTATCATTTTTCCATTGTCCCACAAAGCTATGAGGTACTGATATATTAATAATAAAGTTATTTAAAGGGCTGTGTAGACACACCTATACAATCCATGTTCCTTCCTAAACTTTGCTCCTGGCAAACAGATAATACCTCTTTGTCTCTGTCCACTGTGATCTATTTTGTTTTCTTTCTCTGGAGAGAGGTGGGGGGGGGGGGGGGTTTGAAGGAAATGGGCGGATCTTGGTGCTATTCATGCTGAGTCACATGGCAGACTTGAGTAGGAGGGCCAAGCAGGGATCTGCCTCTCACTGGTGCTCTTCACTTCAGCAGGGGACAAGTCATTCTCACACTTGCCCGCACACAATTTACACACGGTAAGTGCTTTACATACCGGCAGGGGAGTGCTTGTGTGCACGCATGTAAGTGTGGGGGTTTCTAAGAAATTTGTTGGAACTCAGCGGTTTTTTTTCCTCCTTGGTCTGTTTTTCTTCTTCCCCTGAAGTGGACATCTGTTTTGGAGTCAAGGTGATAAGTGATTTATTAATGTTGCTTTTCAGCCTCTGTATTCATGTTTAGAAACATGGTTTTTAATTTTAAGACATGATTCGTAGGTGCAGCAATCAGCTCCTCAGTCAGTTGAATCTTTTCTCTGCGTTATGAAAATATTTTGCCTCTTAATAATTGAGTTTTTTTGTCGTCCTGATAATTTTTAAACTCTGGAAAGTAGATATTTGCAAAGTACACAGCAAACATGGTCAGTTTTAATTATTAGACTTTCTTATAACCAGTATTGATCGGTTAAGTCATTTTCATAGTTTCTAATAATAAAAACTTGCTAGTAATTGTGGAGGAAAATCAAAGGATTTCTATCTGTTTTGTTCTGAGAGTTGTTTTGATGACCCTCTTTCAGATTAAGTTTCTCTTCACATTCATTGTTTCTTCTCTGCTCTGCTGTCTCATCTCTCTGCCATTGTTGCGGCAACGGTTTCTGTGTCTCGGCTCTCTGTCATCCCGGGCTTTGTTGCTCACTGCTCAAGCATTGCTGTCATAAAATCAAACCCTTGGAAAAGCCCGATCACCCCTCACCTTTTATCAGATAGTCGTCAGCCTCTGCTTTGCCTCAGAGGCATTCAGTGCACACACATTTACACACACAGAGGGCTGTTGAAAGGAGCTCCTTTGTGGCCCCTTAGCATTGCCAGGCAGGAACAGACCATGGCCTTTCACCAGCGTTTAATGGGATGCTGAAAAGTTTATTACCTCCTGTGTCTTTGTGAGCAAGACTGTTGGTGATCGGAGTTGGATAACGCAGCCTTACTGGAAGTTAGTGTCATAAATTTGTAATGCAAAGCATTTTATGAATGCAACCTGCACTCTGTAATCATAAACTGTTTTGATTCCAAAACCTGTCAGTTTGCATGCTATGTCTAGAGGGCACAAGCTGTAAAATATAAACGCTTGTTTCGCTTTTACACCAAGACAACATTTAATAAAGTGAGGTATGAATGGTTGCAGCTTTATTGTGGTTGTAGTTGGCATTACCTGCATCTGTCATGAAGGTGTGGGGCAGAGAAGAGGTTAAATGACTATGATGCAGACTGTACTGTAACAAAGTACATCTATAATCAAACAACTTTAACATCAAATTAACAATGCTAACAGTGTCAAGAAGACATAGGTCAGTTAATGGCACTGAGGTATAAAGAAGTTATATCAAAAAAGTCCTTTTAATAAGATTCCAAACAAAGTGATTTAATGATCGGTGTTCTTATTGCCTGTTTGAAGCATAGAATACCACAGCCCCTCCCTAACCTCTTGCTGTGCACTTTTTTTTAGCTGGCTGAAAGAAGGCTTCTACACTTCTTTTGCTCAAAAGAAAGACCAATTTGATCATTTGTAAAAAAATGTCTAGTTATTTAAAAACACAGATGGCCATGGTCTAGAAACTAAAGAGGCCCACCCATCACTCTTGTTAATGAAGCTGTTTTTGAAACTACCGTTGCCAACACAGAGGGGCATGCTGCCAACTGCAGACAGCCCCTCGACTATTATTAGCTGGTTATTTGTTTCTCTATAAAGATGAGAACAGCAAATAGTTGTTTTTTGTTTTTTTTTACAATAGGTTTTTGTAAATGATTTGTATTAAAATAGCATAATAATAGTAATCTACGATAATTTAGCAGCAGTGTCAATCGTTAATCCTTTTCCTGTTTTATACAAAATAAATTAGATCATGTTGCATGTTTTTGCTTTAAATGCTTGTTTAAATACTATAAAACCGCAGTGTTTATCATTTTATAATGTGAAACTCAACATTCTCGCCCATGCCTTCTGTAAATTATATTGTGTGGAGATTTAAAATCAGTTTTTCTTTAAAGCAAACTGAAATCATCTTGCTTCTGTCTGTCTTATGAGCTGACATGTGCGGATTGTTACCTTTACCAATATACACACGTCTGTTCTTCAAGAGGATGCAGAGAATCTTCCTAAACTGTTTAATCAAGCAGTAAATTTACTTATATACAGCGTCTAAAACAAATAAAATCCACCTTGGGTTGTAGACAATCAATGCCCAGTACTTTGGGCCTCTGGATCTGTTGTTTCTGAGTGCACTCTTGAGTTTTGTATGTGGGTCAGTCACGGTCAATAAATACTCATCCTGATGGTCTTGCAGAACATCCATCACGTCAGACTGTTGTTTGCTGCGGGGCCTGGAGACCTTTCTGATTACATAGTTTAGCAGACGTGTTGTGATTGAGTTATCTATTCTGGATTGATAAACACATTCCTGATTATCACCTGTTGTCCACATTATGTTTAAAAAAAACAACTTTTCATTATAATTGCAAACTCTTTTGATCAGCCGTACCTCACCCCATCACAAACAAGATTTTTACAGATTTATGGTCATTCATTTACATTAGGAGGTAAAATGCACTCCTGACAGTGAGACATGTCTGTCTTAACATTTGTTGAGGTCAGCCACATTTCTGATCTCCTTGGCCCCATGGATCCATACTTTGACAGCCAACCGTTTCACAAAGATAATTCGACCCAATTACTAAGATAAACATTACCAGAGCCAGCTTAATGACACTAACCTCCTCTGGCAGTGAGTGACTAGCAAATACTGGGTCGCTAATGCTTGATTTTAGCTTCTTTTCCAGGGGATGTTGGATGAAACAGTTTTTGGATTCAAAGATTTTTACTTAGAAAAGCCCTTTGCTGTCCTGCTGACTTCAGCTGACCACCTCTGTCTGTGATTTAGCCAAGATGAACCATTTATCTTGTGGTTGCAGCAGTTTCTCAGAATAATTGTGTTTCTGACCTTCTAAACAGTTTTGTTTATATAAAAACCACCATTATTGTGACTAAAATACTTTGCCATAAAGGAAGTCTGAATTTGGTAATTGGGTACCTCCTTGAACTTACTGGCTGTATATTATGATGCAGAGCCCACTTTGCCCACAAGCCCCCGGTTACCCTAGTCTGGGTAGATGAGCAGACATGGAAATCAAATCATAGAATGATTTTGCTCATCAAGGATGTCATATCTGACCGGGTCAAAGCCAGGAATGATCAATGTCTGGAATGTGGTTGCATTAAATGTTTCCGTTGTATACTACGCAAAGTTTGTCTAATTTTGATTAAAGCTCTGCGAGAATCAATTAATATTTTTCACATCTCTTGATGTGGATTTTCTCCTTCAGTAACTTTTTCAAATCCACGTTGCATTAACAATCCAGTTCTGGGATGGTGCAGAAACCTCCAGGACAAAAATAATAATAAAGAAAAACATTTAAAGAAGAAAGCAGCTCAACCAGACAGAACTTCTGTTAGCAAATTGTACCACCAGCCTTTCTGAAAACTTCAGTACATTCACTTTGAGATTTTTCAGGACCTTTTTTAAAGAAACTCAATTACAGTTCAAGACTTGAATGAGTTTTTTAATCAAACTACAAACTACAGTTTTAGGACCAAAATTCTTGTAACTGTTTCTCCCAAAGGCTGAAGGCACAGCCTTGTCATTTTTAAACAACATACAATAGCACCCAAATTTCTCAACCAGAACTAAAAACTTAAAACGGCAATGGGAGAAGCAATGAATTAAATTTTAAGATGTAATTAAACAGTTATTGTCAAAACATCTGGATATATTTAAGCCTTGTACACTCTAATAATTGAATTTTGAAATTCAGGACAGTTGGAAATTCAGGACCCTGCAGGATTCTTGTTTTAACGAAGTCTTCAATTTTCTTTTGCTTTAGCTCATCAGAAGAGAGTAGACATCAATTCAGTTGTATGAGATATATTTTTCCTCTTTAATCTTGAATTGAATTGTTAGGTTTTTCACTGTTTATACTTTCAATTAGTAGTATTTATAAAGAAATGAGAATCCTACTTTTTCTGTAAAATAATGTAAAGGTAAAATAAATGGTTAAATGGAATTAATATCATTGATGTTTTTTTGATTTCGGACAAACTGTAATGAAACAAACATTTTGAAGTGGCTTATATTTGCCACGAGAACATTAGAAAATGGACAGTTTCAGATAAACTGACATTTCTTCAGGCGTGTCTATTTTTCCAAAGCATAGAAAATTCCCTCAACTGCATTTATGTGAGGAATGTTGTTCTGCAGTGGAATGGCTTTCCATAATTGTAGATGTTGAGATAGAAATTATACAAATGAGTTTTGGATTGGTTTGTCACTCCATGACATTCCTGCATGCACTCGCGCACCTTGTACATCGATGCATGCTGGAGTTTCATATTATGCTCACGAAACCTGCAAGAATGCAGAGAAGTCCTTTACTTGTGAGCATCTCGGTGTCAGAGGCAGCTGTGAGGAGACTAGAAAGACAACAACTCTCTTATGTACCACCAGTCGGGAGACCGAACACATTCCTCTGACAGTTGAGACAAACCTGTGGGATCCGGCTGTCGTTACAGAAATTTGCATTTCTTTTGAAGCCTAGCAATAGTTGTTTGTATGTTATATAGTGTACAATGAAATGAATCACAAATAAACATAATAGATACGTTACATGGATGTGACCCAAGCTTAGACCCTGCAAGGCAAAGTGCACATTTCTTCATTGAGGTGAAGGATCAGGAGTCTGGGAACTCAGCTTTGTTACACAAACATTCTGACTTTAATAACACAACTGCCACTACACCTACTTCCCCCTTTTATTAAAGGATAGACTGCCAGGGGCTGGAAAGTGTTTAAGCATGCATGTTTGTCAGCCATAAACCCATATGGTTTGGAGTTGCTGATCAGTGCTGGAGTTCATCTGCTGGGATCGCAGCATCTTCTCTCCTTATTAGAAGCGTTGGAAAAGTCTGGAACTGGGGAATTTTGGATTTTATCTCCATGAGCATAATTTGCAGCAGCCCACAATCTTTTCAAGAACGTAGCATTTGGATCTCCTTCAAACTGAATCCAGCAATGTTGAGAAGAGATTTATTTACAGGCCTCCTTTGTCTTGTCTGAGAATGTAAATACAGTTCAAAATAAGCAGATAGTTTTAAATGAGTCTCATAAAAAAGCTTTTAGGGTATGAGTTGTCTTATTTGTTTGACTTTGTGCTTCATACAAGCACTTAAAGATTATTTCTTATTTCTGGGCTCTTTGTTCACTCAGATTCAAAATAATGGTTACATGAACAAAATATGCAGGACAGGGTTCCTCTATTTGTCATTTCCTTTATGTTGGCCTTGTACTATTGCCTTTGTATGCATAAGTATGATGGTACAGGTAAAGGTTATAGCTGATAACTTATAGTGCCTTGCAAAGGTATCTCAACCCCTTGAGATTCCTCACGTTTTATCACTTCACTACTTCAAACTTAAATATGTTTTAGTTTAATTTTAACAGTTTACAAAAGTACAAGGAAAAGCATACATGGTTTTCTTAATGATTTTACCAAACAAAATCTGAAAAGTTTGATTTGTGTTTGTGTTTAATCCACTTGTTTCAAAATCTAAAAAATCCAAAGCAAGCCCTTTATTTCAGAAGTCCCCTAATTCAGTGTTTTTCAACCCTGGTCCTTGAGGCACACTGCCCTGCAGCTTTTAGATGTTGGTCTACTCTTACACACCTGATTTGGATCATTGCAGTTCAGGAAAAGCCTGTTAATCAGCCATTAATTGAAATGAGGTGTGCTGAACCAGGGAAACGTCTTAAACATGCAGGGAACTATGCCTCGAGGACTAGGGTTGAAAAAACACTGACGTAATCAATAGTCCACCTGTATATAATTTATTTTCAGTATAAATATAAATGAACTGTGAATGCCTCAGAGGTTTGTTGAAGAACAATAGTGAACAAACTGCATCATATAGACCAAGGAACATGGCACACAGGTCAAGGATAAAGTTATGGAGAAGCTTGAAGTAGGGTTAGGTTAAAAGGCTATATCCTTAGCTTGGAGCATCTCACTGGACCCTGGTCAGTCCATCATTTGAACATGGAAAGAATATGGCACAGTTCCAGGCAAACAGAGAATTGATCAGAGAAGAGGCCAAGAGGTAACACTGCAGAAACTGAAGAGCTCCACAGTTCAGGTGGGAGAACATGTGACAAATGCTGCGTTTTCTTGTTGTGAAACCCATGTATCATTTTACTTCCCCTTGAAAATCATGCACTGCTCTGTCAGTCTGTCTCATAAAATCCCATTAAAACACATTGTCAGTGGTTGCACTGTGACAAAATGTGGAAACATTCAAGGAATGTTGACATTTTTAAGGCACTGAAAGTGATGCAAAAAATAATCGGACTTTTTTCTGACCCATCCTCTCTGTAAAATGTCTGCCTTGCTCCTTAAATAAAGCTTTTAAATCCATTATGTCTTTCCAAATAAAATATAAGGGGCCCACAAATTGTATCCTGCTGTTCTAAAGGTTTCCAAACAAAGCAGACACTTTATAGGATGAGAGTTTTAGGGATCCAGTAAGTGACTCAGTGATTTACAGAAACTCTCCATGCTCTCAAGTTTCCAGTCCGTTTGTTACACTGGATTCGTGACTCAAGCCAGTTTGTAGAGTGGGTCAGAGCAATGGTTAGTCATGAAGGGAATAACCTCAGCGCAGCTCTTGTTCCAACCTAATCTGGGACATGACCTCTGACCTGCTCACTATGCTGTCAAGATCAACACTCTGAACAGCTGTATCACAGCTCAGTGGTCTTGGCCGCATCGCCTCTATACTTACAGGTCCTTCTCAAAATATTAGCATATTGTGATAAAGTTCATTATTTTCCATAATGTCATGATGAAAATTTAACATTCATATATTTTAGATTCATTGCACACTAACTGAAATATTTCAGGTCTTTTATTGTCTTAATACGGATGATTTTGGCATACAGCTCATGAAAACCCAAAATTCCTATCTCACAATATTAGCATATTTCATCCGACCAATAAAAGACAAGTGTTTTTAATACAAAAAACGTCAACCTTCAAATAATCATGTACAGTTATGCACTCAATACTTGGTCGGGAATCCTTTGGCAGAAATGACTGCTTCAATGCGGCGTGGCATGGAGGCAATCAGCCTGTGGCACTGCTGAGGTCTTATGGAGGCCCAGGATGCTTCGATAGCGGCCTTTAGCTCATCCAGAGTGTTGGGTCTTGAGTCTCTCAACGTTCTCTTCACAATATCCCACAGATTCTCTATGGGGTTCAGGTCAGGAGAGTTGGCAGGCCAATTGAGCACAGTGATACCATGGTCAGTAAACCATTTACCAGTGGTTTTGGCACTGTGAGCAGGTGCCAGGTCGTGCTGAAAAATGAAATCTTCATTTCCATAAAGCTTTTCAGCAGATGGAAGCATGAAGTGCTCCAAAATCTCCTGATAGCTAGCTGCATTGACCCTGCCCTTGATAAAACACAGTGGACCAACACCAGCAGCTGACACGGCACCCCAGACCATCACTGACTGTGGGTACTTGACACTGGACTTCTGGCATTTTGGCATTTCCTTCTCCCCAGTCTTCCTCCAGACTCTGGCACCTTGATTTCCGAATGACATGCAGAATTTGCTTTCATCTGAAAAAAGTACTTTGGACCACTGAGCAACAGTCCAGTGCTGCTTCTCTGTAGCCCAGGTCAGGCGCTTCTGCCGCTGTTTCTGGTTCAAAAGTGGCTTGACCTGGGGAATGCGGCACCTGTAGCCCATTTCCTGTACACGCCTGTGCACGGTGGCTCTGGATGTTCTACTCCAGACTCAGTCCACTGCTTCCGCAGGTCCCCCAAGGTCTGGAATCGGCCCTTCTCCACAATCTTCCTCAGGGTCCGGTCACCTCTTCTCGTTGTGCAGCGTTTTCTGCCACCTTTTTCCTTCCCACAGACTTCCCACTGAGGTGCCTTGATACAGCACTCTGGGAACAGCCTATTCGTTCAGAAATTTCTTTCTGTGTCTTACCCTCTTGCTTGAGGGTATCAATAGTGGCCTTCTGGACAGCAGTCAGGTTGGCAGTCTTACCCATGATTGGGGTTTTGAGTGATGAACCAGGCTGGGAGTTTTAAAGGCCTCAGGAATCTTTTGCAGGTGTTTAGAGTTAACTTGTTGATTCAGATGATTAGGTTCATAGCTCGTTTAGAGACCCTTTTAATGATATGCTAATTTTGTGAGATAGGAATTTTGGGTTTTCATGAGCTGTATGCCAAAATCATCCGTATTAAGACAATAAAAGACCTGAAATATTTCAGTTAGTGTGCAATGAATCTAAAATATATGAATGTTAAATTGTCATCATGACATTATGGAAAATAATGAACTTTATCACAATATGCTAATATTTTGAGAAGGACCAGTATATTGAAGAGCCAGTTTTCTGTGTGCTTGTTGAGGGTTTCTGTAACTTTTCGGAGGATTGTGAAGTGAACATAGATGTTTGTTTAAAATGTAGTTGCATCTCAGTTTGGAGGTCTGTAGTTAGTTAGTGAGGAATGCCTAAGGCCCAAAAGTGGAATAAATCACCAACATAACTGTCCACACAGTCTTTCCTCTTTCCTTCCCCCTCCTCTGTTCTAAATCCTTTCCTTTGTCGTCCTCCTTTCCCAGACCTTTATCTTTTTCTACCTCAACCCCCAAGAATTAAAGGTCCACTTCCTTTTTGCTTCTTAACCTTATCTCACCCTTATCCCCATACTTTTTTCTTAATGCCCCTCCCTGCTTTTGTTACCCTATTTTTAAAAACAAATGCTTGGTGGTTGAGCAGACCGCTGGCTGTATTTGCAAAAAACAAAGAAATGTGATACTGCTGAAAGCACACAAAAAGATCTTTTGTGACTCTAATAGAAAACAGCAATGCTGCAAGTCCAATGAGTTCCTCTGTGCTTTCCAGTTGCTGAGATTAAGTGTCTTCTCCTGCACACTGCAAAAAACAGTGTGCAGGAGTTTGGTGTCTCAGGTGAAAGTCTTTGGTTACAGACTTGCCTCTGGAGGTGTGCAACACCCTGAAAAAAAGATATCCGTATCACTTTAGGAATAGAAAAGTTTGTTACTTTAGCCTTAAACATCTCTAACTTTAAATACAATTTACATTTTAGGTAAGACATATTTGTACATTTTATGTGTTAAGATGTTCTTCGCTGTTGTTGTTGCTTTTTATCCATATGTTTAGACTTTGAATAAACATAAGTCAAAGCAGAAAACGAACAAAATTTGGCTACTATGCATGGATTTGTTAGGAATACCAAGGTTTTTAATAGTTAGTTTAAAAGCTGCAAAAATGTTCCATCATAGTATTCCTATGATTTAAGGCCCTTACAATGTCATGTCAAAGAAAATGTCAGACTAAAAGAAGTAGCTATATGAAGAATAGAGCAACCTTTCTGATTTACTGTGCACTTACAGACAGCTGGCTGAAAGACGGATAGGGAACCTATTTCTTGCTGACAAGGCTAATAAATGTTTTTGTTAAGGGGTATTTCCATCCATAAAAAACATATAAAGTCATGGTGTGGAAGCTAAAGAAGCTCCCACCATGCTTGTCAAGGGTATACTGTTTTAAAACTATGGTTGGCAAGTATTAAATAAAAGCAGTAAGGAACCCAGGCAGATACCCTGACAAGTTAACCAGGTAATATTATAATTATATCTGTTGATATTAACAATACTACTTAAGTTACAAAGAGTAGACATCTATAGTGCATAATGAGCACTTGAAAAGATGTTTACCAGGGGTCTTTTATTTATTTTTGCAATATTTTGTGATTAAAATGAATGTTATAGACAATCATAAGTAATATTATCAATGTGACGTTATTTTAACAGCAGTAGGTATCATTCTTGTTTTCTTTAATATATAAGATTTTCGTACTCGTCGTCTTCCGCTTTATCCGGAACTGGGTCGCGGCTGCAGACTCAGTAGAGACACCCAGACTTTCCTCTCCTCCTTTAGTTCCTCCAGGGGGGGGAGCACTAAGGCGTTCCCAGGCCAGCCGAGCGACATAGTCCCTCAAACGTATTTTGGGCCGTCCCCTAGGCCTCCTCCTGGTGGGACATGCCTGGAACACCTCCCGAGGGAGACATCCAGGCATAAGATTTTTTTTTCAGTTAAATATATAAAATATTAATTTATTAATCTTGTTATAAATAAGTGGTCAGTCAGTCATTTTCTACCGCCTATTCCATAGTGGGTCGCGGGGGAGCTGGTGCCTATCTCCAGCAGTCTATGGGCGAGAGGCGGGGTACACCCTGGACAGGTCGCCAATCCATTGCAGGGCAACACACAAACAACCATGAACACACTCATTCATACACCTAAGGGCAATTTAAAGTTACCAATTAACCTAACAGGCAAAGTGGTTCTGTTCTGTAAATAAGTGCATATAGATAAATGAATAGGTATCATAAAAAGTAGAATTTTTATTTAGGGATATCATACTCTGCTGACCATACTGGTCCATGTATACTTAAAGGAAAACTGGAGAAATAAAGTAGCTTTAACTTCAACTGTTTTCACCACTTTGCACCTCTGGGTGACAAACCTGCTCGCATACACACACAACATAAACACGCTTATTTCTACACATAGGCTCAAACACAAGTTACTATTACAGCAACGTGGGCTGTCTACTTAGATGCTGTCTTATTTAATAAAAGTTAGGATTCCATCTTAGGATATCCTTTCTGTAGAGCAAAACCGCCCTGGCACATGTCAGCAACCAGCTTCTATATATGTTATGTCTGAAATGCTGCCACAGGACACGTGGGAAAAAAATGAAGTAATTGACAGAAGGGAGGAAAAGGACAGAAGCAAACAGAGGTATGAACAGAAGGGAGGTGCACTGGGGAGGTAGAGGGCAGTGAGATGCAGCAAGTTGCTGACTGTCTGACTGGAACAGGATGGGGAAGTGGTGAAGGAGGTCAAGAGAGTTGCTTTCATAGGTGGGTCTCTATGACACATGGATTCACACAATGAGGTACATTATGAAAGTAAGGCCAAGGTTTAGAGTTTCCACCGCAGTGTTATTTTTTGCTGATTTCATTTTTTTTCTTTCATTAATCACTCCAAGGCCATTTCAAAGTGCGTGCCTGTTTCCACCAGCACTGGTACCGATCCATGACGGTTTAAGTGATTTGGGTGAAGTGGCTCGTTGTCTGGACGTTTTTATGTCGAAGCAGCAGAAACGTTTGCTGGACTCAGTTTCATGAATGTCCATGTACGCGCCTACCTGTCAGGTGTATGATCAAACAAGAAAGGTTCATTGCCAGTACAGTGTTTCAATTCACAAAGCCAAGCATGCACTCTGTAAATGTGTGCATGAGGCAGGCCAGCTGGGAGTGGATCATGTTTCAGCTTCTTTTCCAGTCTCACATTAACAGGACAGATACTGAGGATAGTGGAGGCCTTATGAAGCGTTGCAGCACCACAGAAACGTAGATATAGACACAGCAGTTTAAATCTACAGGTCCTTCTCAAAAAATTAGCATATTGTGATAAAGTTCATTATTTTCTATAATGTAATGATGAAAATTTAACATTCATATATTTTAGATTCATTGCACACTAACTGAAATATTTCAGGTCTTTTATTGTCTTAATACGGATGATTTTGGCATACAGCTCATGAAAACCCAAAATTCCTATCTCACAAAATTAGCATATTTCATCCGACCAATAAAAGAAAAGTGTTTTTAATACAAACAACGTCAACCTTCAAATAATCATGTACAGTTATGCACTCAATACTTGGTTGGGAATCCTTTTGCAGAAATAACTGCTTCAATGCGGCGTGGCATGGAGGCAATCAGCCTGTGGCACTGCTGAGGTCTTATGGAGGCCCAGGATGCTTCGATAGCGGCCTTTAGCTCATCCAGAGTGTTGGGTCTTGAGTCTCTCAACGTTCTCTTCACAATATCCACAGATTCTCTATGGGGTTCAGGTCAGGAGAGTTGGCAGGCCAATTGAGCACAGTGATACCATGGTCAGTAAACCATTTACCAGTGGTTTTGGCACTGTGAGCAGGTGCCAGGTTGTGCTGAAAAATGAAATCTTCATCTCCATAAAGCTTTTCAGCAGATGGAAGCATGAAGTGCTCCAAAATCTCCTGATAGCTAGCTGCATTGACCCTGCCCTTGATAAAACACAGTGGACCAACACCAGCAGCTGACACGGCACCCCAGACCATCACTGACTGTGGGTACTTGACACTGGACTTCTGGCATTTTGGCATTTCCTTCTCCCCAGTCTTCCTCCAGACTCTGGCACCTTGATTTCCGAATGACATGCAGAATTTGCTTTCATCCGAAAAAAGTACTTTGGACCACTGAGCAACAGTCCAGTGCTGCTTCTCTGTAGCCCAGGTCTGGGGAATGCGGCACCTGTAGCCCATTTCCTGCACACGCCTGTGCACGGTGGCTCTGGATGTTTCTACTCCAGACTCAGTCCACTGCTTCTGCAGGTCCCCCAAGGTCTGGAATCGGCCCTTCTCCACAATCTTCCTCAGGGTCCGGTCACCTCTTCTCGTTGTGCAGCGTTTTCTGCCACACTTTTTCCTTCCCACAGACTTCCCACTGAGGTGCCTTGATACAGCACTCTGGGAACAGCCTATTCGTTCAGAGATTTATTTCTGTGTCTTACCCTCTTGCTTGAGGGTGTCAATAGTGGCCTTCTGGACAGCAGTCAGGTCGGCAGTCTTACCCATGATTGGGGTTTTGAGTGATGAACCAGGCTGGGAGTTTTAAAGGCCTCAGGAATCTTTTGCAGGTGTTTAGAGTTAACTCGTTGATTCAGATGATTAGGTTCATAGCTCGTTTAGAGACCCTTTTAATAATATGCTAATTTTGTGAGATAGGAATTTTGGGTTTTCATGAGCTGTATGCCAAAATCATCCGTATTAAGACAATAAAAGACCTGAAATATTTCAGTTAGTGTGCAATGAATCTAAAATATATGAATGTTAAATTTTTATCATGACATTATGGAAAATAATGAACTTTATCACAATATGCTAATATTTTGAGAAGGACCTGTATACTGACAGGTTACACTGTTACAGAGGGGCAGGCATGTTCTGCATGCTCAGTCTTCAGTATATTGGCTAAACATTGAATAAATAACCTATTAATCCATGCAAGGAAATCAAATGATTCAAAGAGACTGGTACAATGACCTCCTGCCAAGTCTGAAGTACTTCGAAAATAGATCAAATATTTTCTAACAAGTTTCCCTTGAGTAGAGTCAGCCTGCTGGAATGAAGGCTACATCTGTTTAAAATTCACTTTGTTTTAGCAGGGTTGGTGTCGGGGTGGTAAAATCTGTCAGATCGTCACTTTTGGTCCTATCTGAAGTATCACGTGAAATATGAAGAGGATTAGGTTGAAATGCTTTGCAGACATTTAAGATACATAGAGCTTTGGTTTTTCTTGTTTTTTAAGTTATTTCATCATTTTGTTTTTGGACTTTTGATTATTTGTTTTTTTTTTTGGGTTAATTAAATTATTATGAATTGTGGTGCAGATGTTGTCCTCTGGATATGGGTTTGCCTTTTGCATTAATTCAGACTGAACATCTAAAGTAAATTAACTTGCTGACCATACTTGACCTGTTTTCTTATGTTCAGGAAGCCATTACAGGAAGTATCACTGCTGTTTTATGATTTCCAAAAATCAGTCAACTGTTGTCCCTGCTCTTGTGCTCATCCACGCCCATAGAGGCTAAGGAAGGCTGGTGTCTGTCTGTTTATGGTTTTTTTTCACATCGGTTTAGTTTTGTTCTGGCTTTGTTTCCATTAAACTTCAAATGTTGCTCCAAACAACGAAAGAAATCTGTAAATTGGGGCTGAGAAAACAAGAGTTCCAGTTGTTCTGGGAGAATCTGTACCCACTTGCTACATTTTGATGCAGGGAATGATAACATTGCCACCATGCTGGTGGAGCATTGATACATATTATTAAATTTGTGATGGGGATCCAACAAACCCTGTAAAACTAGCATTTAATAAAATATCTGAGTATTGTAGCTGGGGCTGTACAGACCTGGTTTAGCTTCAGCACTCAGACTTGAACCCATGTGTCTTTTGTTGATTTAAAGACGACTCCACCTGCATTGATGGCAGTTTTTGTGTTTAATTTTTTGTTTGTGTTGTTAATTGAGACTATGACCTGTCAATCTCAAATTTATCTAAGTCTGATTGTTGTTCAAGAGCTATACCCGGCAAAATGAAAACGTTTTTCAGACCATTTATGTGAATGCTGTACTCAAAAGCGTTAGACCTTGAGGCAACTTAACAAGCTTACCTGTTCTGTCTTTGTTCTTATTTAATTGTGATGTTGTTTATTACATCCCATGTATGACAGCTGTTTGACCTGCCTGACACTTTACGGTGTGATTTTGTTTTTTTTGTCTTTCTCATACTTCCTCAGATTCTTTGAATTGTTGGCATTCTTGCTATGAGGAAGTTTTTTAAAAGAACCTCAGCTGTGAACATCTCTTCCACACTTCCTTATCTTGCTTGCAGTACCGGTTTTGCACATTCTCCGCATTGCCGATGACATTTATTTGACTTCACTCGACCCCTCTTTCCCTCCCATCAAATGCTTAGTTCCTCTGTGATTTCACATCTACAGCAACCAAGTAACCTTTTCCCTCCTTCTCTTTGTGTCAACGCAGGACCAGAGGTGTTCCCCAGCAACAGCAGCAGTGCCATGTCTGAGGCGGTGGTGCCTGACGCTGTGGTACCCCCAGCAGTGGGCAGCCTGTATGGGGAGAAGGCTGGTGGAGCTGTGGTGGACTTCAGCTATGTGGGCATTGATGCCATTCTAGAGCAGATGAGGAGAAAAGCCATGAAGCAGGGCTTCGAACTTAACATCATGGTTGTAGGTAGGGTGTGCATTTTTACACTTAGAGTTTGAGAGCCTTGGTCTTGAAAAACATACATTTTGTAACTCTGCCATGGTTTACTCATCTCTCCTCACATTTTACATCCTCATACATAATGTTAAATCCAAAACATATGTAGCATAATTAAAAATGCCCTTTTTCTATTTTTACTCTCCTGCCTTCACATCCAGAGATACATCTCTCATAAAAATCCCCTCATTTTTGTTTCCTCCTGTTACACTGAAATGATATTTGTCTCTTTAATCATTCTTGATTCAAAAGAGAGGCGTCAAGCCGATTATAACAAGCAGCCTTCTCTGTTGGAAGCCTAACTCTCATTGAGTCCTGTGATCAGACACCTTTAATTACACACACCTCTGCTGTAACCAGGCCATCATAAAACTCTCTCCAACACTAATGGACGTCTCCTGAGGATGATGTCGCGACAGCTTTGCCATCTCATATGAAAAAAAAAAAAAAGATTGGTTGTGAAGTGATCTTGGGTAAAATAAAACAACCTCAGTTTTAATGTTTTCTTTTGTTTGCTACTGTAAGTCGATGATGAAATACATTCTGTTACACAAATCAGAGCATTTCAGAAATCGCTTACAAAACTGGAAAAGCAGGAAAGAATAGTAATCAGAACAAATATGCAAAAAAGAAAATGACACGATCAAAAGAGATACAAAAAAGTACTTCTTACTCTTGAACCACCTACGGTGGTTTTAAAAAGTATTTACATTTTCTTGAAGAATGTGGTTTTGTAAGAGGAGACAGACATTTAAATTTGTGGTCTACATACAGAACACTGAGGCAGAAAACGTAACACTTCACATCATTTTGAACGTACCATCCCCACTGTTAAACATGGTGGTGGCAGCATGATGCTGTGGCGATTATCTTCGGGGAAGTTGTTCATAGTTGATTGGCAGATGGAAGGAGCTAAATGCAAGTCAGTCTTGGAAGAAATACTGTTGCAAAAGACTTAGGACTGGGTCGTTCCAGCAAGACAGGAACCCTAAACACACAGCTTAGAGATACAGTGGACATTTATGCACTAGAATGGCCCAGTCAAAGTAAAGAGCTAAAGCCAATTGAAAATCTGTGGCAACTTTTCAAAATGTTTGATCACAGATGCTTTCATGTCTTTTTCTGTGATAGTTGTAAGTTATTACACCCCTTCACACTGTTGGCATTAATACAACCTTCTTGGATGAGCTCCAGCTGTCGGGTTTTAAACATTTGAATGAATCATGTCCTGCTGACGGCCTGTTTAGGTATTTTAGGTGTGTTTTAGAGGTCATCTCTATAAATCAGAGAAGTTCTCGTTGACTTGACCTGAACTCCAACTGTGAATGATTACTTCTCAAAAGACTACTCCAAGCTCGTCCTAATTACTCAGTTGGCAGGTTAAACAAAGTAATTCTCTTCATCTTGTTTCTGTCCAAATGGAGCACTTTTTGATTCATGTAGTAACAATTGCAGTCTGGTGCCTACCTTAAATAAGTTTCAGACATTCATGGAAAGTTTTATTTTCATTATGAGTTGATTTATAACAGCATTAGAATGCAGCCAATGTTGCTGATTTGTCTCATTTTCTGCTTTTAACTCGCAGGACAGAGTGGCCTTGGAAAGTCGACTCTGATGAACACCCTGTTCAAGTCTAAAGTCAGCCGGAAGTCTGTACTGGGCACAGGCCAGGAGAAGATCCCAAAAACAATTGAAATTAAGTCCATTAGTCATGGTATGGCCTTTCTTTCCTTTTTCTTTTCCTTTTTCTACTTTTCTTGCTGTTTTATTACATACGAACCTGAAGACCCGAAGCTGCTGGGTTTTAGTAAGAAACTCAACTATTTGAATCATGTTGCATGCCTGTGTTTGTATAGCTGACATTTAGTGGCATTGCTCCTTTTTCTGTGCAGACATTGAGGAGAAAGGAGTGAGAATGAAGTTGACTGTCATTGACACGCCAGGATTTGGAGACCAAATTAACAATGAGAACTGGTACAGTTTCTCTGTTACTGCAATCAGCGTGTATTCAGTGACAGTTTAGTCAAACCAACATCCTAGAAAAATCTTGTTGCACCTTATTTTCAGTGTTCCCCTTAACTGATTTGTCTCTTTTACCATAAACGTAGCTGGCAGCCCATCATGAAGTTTATTAACGACCAGTACGAAGCGTACCTGCAGGAGGAAATCAACATCAACAGGAAGAAAAGGATTCCAGACTCCAGAGTCCACTGCTGCATATACTTCATCCCCCCGACTGGTCACTGGTAATGACAACAACCAAGATTTGTAAAGATATTTAATGCTGTTGCCATTTGTCAGAGTAATCAATAACTTTGACTATAATCATCTGTAAGCGTCAATTTTTTTAGTGCACGCTAGGAATGGGTTATAAAGATTTAAAATATGAACACAATATTTTTTGATAAGGTGTTTATAATTAACAATCACAACCATACTGGATAGTGCTGGATATTTATTGTAAATTACTCTTTTTTTTTTTTTTTTTATAACAACAAACTATACAAAAATAGCCTATCTCTAGTCAACACATTTATTGCAAAAAATTATATTTTATTGAATATTAAATGCAAGTAAAATAGCTTTTTTGGATAAAAAAAACATTGTTCTTGGACAATCAATTAACCTATAAACTAGGATGATAGAGTAATCATGAAAACAACAACTTCTTAGTGGCAGCCTTAAATATATTAATGTCTGAATGAAAGCAAACTTACATGAGGTGAGATGAATAAAAAAAACAGTTATTGTAAAAAGCATGTTGTCCTGCAAAGCATCACCAGATAGTATAAATAGGTTTTGATTAGGACCGACTTTGTGACAGACTGCTGTTGTTACAGGCTGGAGCTCAGTCGTCTGAGAAGTGTCTGCATGCGTTCATCCAGGCTTTTTGTTTATTCTCGGGTTTTAATATATGAAGCTGGGCTCCGTTATGCTTCAGCTTGAACACACACACATGAAGCTCTGTCATTTTACTCCAAACCTAGGCAATATACCCCAGAACATCATTCCACTGCACTGCAAACACAGGCTGCTCTTGCCAATATGCTAAGCTTCTCTCTGGATTTCTTACAAATGCAAACATCTGGCTCTTATCAAACAGCCGAATCTACTCTCTTGTCTCAGCCTGTAGTTCCTGGTTATCAGGGAACTGGGGTTTGCTCACAGAAGGAATTAGCAGGAGGTTTCGCATATTCCAACATGTCCATCTAGTGATGGATTCAGAACACATTTTCTTTCAGTCTCTGAAACTCTAGCCGAGTATCTTGGTTCTTGGGAAACATCTTGCAACAGCCGGCTCCTTGATGAAGACAGAGTTGTTAAAAGAGTTCACCCTAAAAAGGCTAATGGAAGACACGCAGAAGGGACAACAGAGTGTGTCATGAAAAAGAGTGTGTGTTGCTGAGTGCAAGCTATCACTTTTTGCACTCCTATCTCTTTTCTGCGTGCTTTTGCTTGAGTGCACAAGACTAACTGGCCTTAATCTAAAAATATGCAGATGCTTCCTCAATGCTCAGAGGTCCTGGCTCTTGAATCTCATGAAACATCCAGTAGAACAGATGGATGTGAAATAACTTGATCTGGAAGAATAATTGGAGAAAACTGCCCTCTACTGGTGAAATCTAGTATTGCATTTTTCTGATTACGTTGATGCTCCTAATTTTGCTGTTATTTTCTTCCCTGTCAGTCTGCGGCCTCTTGACGTAGAGTTCATGAGGCGTCTCAGCAAAGTGGTCAACATCGTCCCGGTCATTGCTAAGGCAGATACTCTCACGCTGGAGGAGAGAGACTTCTTCAAAAAGAAGGTACCTTTTGGTATTTTGCTTTTTTTCAAATGATTACTGACTTTTTTTTTTTTTTTGAAGGATCAGGCATGACTAGATTTTTTTAAAATTATTTATATATTATGGTTAACACATAACTGTAAAACTTTGGTGAAGATTTAATTTATTAGTACTAATGTATGAATAATTTAAGTACATGTGTTGCATATCTGTGTAGAATGAATGAACCTTGTCTCTAATTCCCCATTAAATCTGTAGCAGGTTAATGTTGATTCTGTGCATATGTTTGTATTTCTTCTGACCAGATCAGGGAAGAGCTCCGAGCCAATGGGATCGATGTGTACCCTCAGAAGGAATTTGATGAGGATGCAGAGGACAGAATGATTAATGAAAAGATCAGAGTGAGAGCATAGCTTTTCACCTTAAACATATGATATATTAAAGTATTCACAGCCTTCGAAATGTTTCACTTTCAGTCACATTACAACCACAAACAACCACAATTTATTTCACTGGGGTTTTATGCTTCAGACCTGCACAAAGCTGCTGAAAATTGTGAAAATTAAGGAAAAGCATACATAGTTTTCAACATTTTTTACAAATAAAATATACAAGTTTGACATGCATTTATTTTTACCCTGCTTTACTCTGATACCTCTAAAAAAAAACTCCAGGGCAACAAGGTGCCTTCAGAGGTCACCTGTAATATAATCTCTCAGTTGTTTGAAGGCCTCAGAGGTTTTGTTGGAGAAGATTAGTAAACAAAAAGAATCATGAAGGCCAAGGAACACATCAGACAGGTTAGGGAGAAAGTTGTGGAGAGGTTTAAAGGAGGCTTCTAGGTTATAAAACAATATCCAAAGCTTTAGGGATGTCACAGATGTTCATCATATTAAAATTAGGAGCGACACAAATGTGAACCTATAAAGACATGGCTGTTCTTCTAAAAGGACAGGCTGGACAAAGAGGAGCATTAGTCATAGAAGTCACCTTAGTATAAGAAAGCCTTCAGAAGTCTACTGTGGAGTTTGTTACAGACTGTGTATGGGTCACTGCAAACATGGTCAGATGAGACCGAAAAGGAAAATTTAGGCCTGTATGTAAAACGTTACGTGCAGAGGAAAGATCCCACTGCATATTATACAAACAAGCAAAAACAGCCTGGGTTACATTTGAATGGTTTACATGAAAGCATAGTTATTAGTTAGAAAGTGTCGCTGTAACTCCAGACCTAAATCCAAATGAAAATCTTTCAAGGCTTATAAATTACTGTGCAAATTGATTGGGCTATTTGCCAAACCCTCAGTCTCTATATGTGAAAATCTGGTACAGACACACCCCAAAATCTGATAAAGTGAAGAGGTGTGAATACTTGTGCAAGGCAGTGGCTTTAGGTGTGACTTTATAATTCCACTGACTGTGGATCTTTGATCCTTGGAGCAGGAGATGATCCCTTTTGCAGTAGTGGGCAGCGATCAGGAGTACCAAGTGAACGGCAGAAGGTTGCTGGGGAGGAAGACCAAGTGGGGCACTATTGAAGGTAAATTTTTCTTACACTTCTATAATTTATGATCATCTATCATCAAAGCAGTACATTTACAGCTTACCTGGAAATTATTTCATGAGGAATAAGACGAAAAGCGAGACACAGTCAAAATATTTGATGCTGTAAAATAATTTTCACTAAATCTTCAGGCTGCTGTTGTCCTACTTCAATCTTTTTGTAGACTGTGACTCTAAAACAGCCATATTACTTTAATGGATGTTTCTTTTTTATATAATTTTATAGAATCGCACAAAAACAACTTGAATAATGTAGATAAATAGTATGGTAATAATGTTCTGTCTCAAATCAGTCCATCTGTTTTCATTTCACTGCAGCATTGGGATCAAATATTAAATTATGTTAGCCACTGCAGATAGGAGGCTCTGGTCCTTTTATCAAATGTCTCATTAAGGAAGTTTCATTTCCTGCAGCATGCTGCACAGACATACAAGCACACGTCTATTCTCAAGTTTGTCTGCAGTGATTCCTATCTCTTCGTGTTTACATAGCTGCAGAGATCTGTGCAGTAGCAGAGAGCAGACTGCAACTATGTTGATACTGTAACTATTTCTGTCCGCGCCGCCACCTAGTGGACTGTTTTGAAACTGAGCTTAAAACCTTTCAACAGTCTTTTGATTCCTTTTTAGTTTTATATATTTATTAATTTATTTATTTCAAATGCTGAAGACTTCTTTTTATGTCTCCCATGCAGTGGAGAACATCGCCCACTGTGAGTTTGCCTACTTACGAGACCTTCTTATTAGGTGAGTGGGTTTTGTCCTTTTGTTCAAAGTAATACTGTCAAAAATCTGGAGCTCATTTTATCTTTTGTTTCAAATGTATTGAAAACCATTGATGGCCTCTAGACAAGAGGGAGATTTGCAGGGAAGTGCAATTGCTCAGATAGAGATAACCTTGTAAATCCATGTAAAAATGCTTTTGCATCACATTTCTATTATACCATGTTAATTATAAACATGCACACAGAGCTGGTGAACTCTCCCAGCTTTTTTAAGGGGGATTTTAAGGGGAGTTTGTTATTGTCATACACTGTCTGATACACCAAGACAAGAACTGTAACATGTTTCTTTTGTTCCTAAGTCTGATGGACAGATGTTATTAGTGAGAGCCCATCTCCATGTACACAAACTCTCTGATATGACATGTTCTACTGTGGAATTTATTTTATTTGCATGTTTTCCACATTGTACAAATCAAAGGGCTCTACTTATGACAATATCATGACTTTTCTGACTCAGCATATCATCTACAGGTCCTTCTCAAAATATTAGCATATTGTGATAAAGTTCATTATTTTCCATAATGTAATGATGAAAATTTAACATTCATATATTTTAGATTCATTGCACACTAACTGAAATATTTCAGGTCTTTTATTGTCTTAATACGGATGATTTTGGCATACAGCTCATGAAAACCCAAAATTCCTATCTCACAAAATTAGCATATTTCATCCGACCAATAAAAGAAAAGTGTTTTTAATACAAAAAACGTCAACCTTCAAATAATCATGTACAGTTATGCACTCAATACTTGGTCGGGAATCCTTTGGCAGAAATGACTGCTTCAATGCGGCGTGGCATGGAGGCAATCAGCCTGTGGCACTGCTGAGGTCTTATGGAGGCCCAGGATGCTTCGATAGCGGCCTTTAGCTCATCCAGAGTGTTGGGTCTTGAGTCTCTCAACGTTCTCTTCACAATATCCCACAGATTCTCTATGGGGTTCAGGTCAGGAGAGTTGGCAGGCCAATTGAGCACAGTGATACCATGGTCAGTAAACCATTTACCAGTGGTTTTGGCACTGTGAGCAGGTGCCAGGTCGTGCTGAAAAATGAAATCTTCATCTCCATAAAGCTTTTCAGCAGATGGAAGCATGAAGTGCTCCAAAATCTCCTGATAGCTAGCTGCATTGACCCTGCCCTTGATAAAACACAGTGGACCAACACCAGCAGCTGACACGGCACCCCAGACCATCACTGACTGTGGGTACTTGACACTGGACTTCTGGCATTTTGGCATTTCCTTCTCCCCAGTCTTCCTCCAGACTCTGGCACCTTGATTTCCGAATGACATGCAGAATTTGCTTTCATCCGAAAAAAGTACTTTGGACCACTGAGCAACAGTCCAGTGCTGCTTCTCTGTAGCCCAGGTCAGGCACTTCTGCCGCTGTTTCTGGTTCAAAAGTGGCTTGACCTGGGGAATGCGGCACCTGTAGCCCATTTCCTGCACACGCCTGTGCACGGTGGCTCTGGATGTTTCTACTCCAGACTCAGTCCACTGCTTCCTCAGGTCCCCCAAGGTCTGGAATTGGCCCTTCTCCACAATCTTCCTCTGGGTCCGGTCACCTCTTCTCGTTGTGCAGCGTTTTCTGCCACACTTTTTCCTTCCCACAGACTTCCCACTGAGGTGCCTTGATACAGCACTCTGGGAACAGCCTATTCGTTCAGAAATTTCTTTCTGTGTCTCTCCCTCTTGCTTGAGGGTGTCAATAGTGGCCTTCTGGACAGCAGTCAGGTCGGCAGTCTTACCCATGATTGGGGTTTTGAGTGATGAACCAGGCTGGGAGTTTTAAAGGCCTCAGGAATCTTTTGCAGGTGTTTAGAGTTAACTCGTTGATTCAGATGATTAGGTTCATAGCTCGTTTAGAGACCCTTTTAATGATATGCTAATTTTGTGAGATAGGAATTTTGGGTTTTCATGAGCTGTATGCCAAAATCATCCGTATTAAGACAATAAAAGACCTGAAATATTTCAGTTAGTGTGCAATGAATCTAAAATATATGAATGTTAAATTTTTATCATGACATTATGGAAAATAATGAACTTTATCACAATATGCTAATATTTTGAGAAGGACCTGTACATGTTCTCATTTGTAAAAATCCCCTCCCCTAACTCCAGTTAAACACATCCAAAAACCTGAAGTGTTTGGGTTTGGTCTTTTTCAAATATTGTGTGTTTTCATTTTATTCAGATGTAGCTTTGGATGCCTTGGGTTTCAAAGACTGCAGGCAACCAGACCCACCTACGTCTTGACTAGACCACTTGGAAGAAAATGAAATAAAAATAGTAGTTCGCAACATGATTTTGTCTGAATATTTTCAGAGAACTAAGTTGTAGTTTTTTATCAAATCTCTTTAAATTCATATCTGCAAAAATATGTCAAATTGGAGAAAAATAATTAGATATGAAGTTTGCTTATTCTTAAAAAAAACATAGGATGTCCATGCTGGGGTTCAATGTTCAGTACCAACCCAGATCTGATTCAGACACTTTATGAACAGTTAGTTTACCGGTCTTGTTACAATAAGTAGGTGGATAAATGAAAAGGATACAGAAATAACTGGACAGATCCATAGGCTGACGACGTAGCGGGGATGAAGGCCACGAGGTTCACAGCTCACATTAGGAAGAGTGAGGAATCAGAAGATACTGGGATGGATGGATTAAAGTGTTTTGTTCCCATTTGTATAAAAAAGGCAAAAACAAAACAACACAACAAAACAATCAGAGACCCTCCACACTACACCTTGCACTTGCTGAGTGAAATTACTGCCTACGTACAGTATGGTGTTTTCAACATCTGGCTCACAATTTGATTAAAAATGTGACAAAAATATTTCCAAAACACTTATTTTTATCCAAGTTCATAATTTTTTTAATGTTTGTTTTAGTTATTCTTGTTAATTTATGTGTTTTGTGTTGAAAATAATTCAGTGGGATAACCGCATCCTATCATCAACCTTTAATATGGTGGAAACAGCAGGAATTCATCTGAAAAATGGTGAATTTCTTCTTATTTTGTGTTTGCATGTGTCTCTGTTTCGTTCAGGACCCACATGCAGAACATTAAGGACATCACCAGCAGCATCCACTACGAAATGTACCGCGTGAGGCGCCTCAATGAGAACAACACTGCGGTGGCTCATGCCAACGGCATCCCCGAACATCACCTGACCACCCGCGAGATGTAGGCGCCACCTGTCCTCGCCTGCAGAGTTATGCATGAGATATGAGACTTTGATGGTCCCTCCAATACATGCCTCCACTCTAGCCCCAATCTCACAGGTGGGGTAAAAACTCCACAGCCTGCCAGAGGGACATCTGCTACTTAAAGGACTCTTTGTCAATTTATTGCCTTATCTCTTAAACCTTATCTTTATTGGTGACAAAACAGAGAAGAAAGTGTTCTGCCTTCAAGCAGCTTTGGTTTTATATCCCCTCTCCTCTTACAAATTTTTTGCCGTAGATATTTTTTGGTGCCAAAATGTTTTTCATCTACCAAACTGATCGGATTTGCTTTAATCAGTTAAACAAGTTTGACGTTTTGTTTCCATGTTAGAAACTTGTGTTGCATTAGAAGCACAGTGTGATGTCTCGAATGACACAAACACCAATATGCATGAAAACTGGCGAAGATCGAGTTCTAATGTTTAAAAACGACATGATTAGAGCATGTTGGAAGAGGGTGGGGTAGTTCATTCCCAACACGTTTGACATGCAAGCAGCCAAAACTGTAAGTTCGCTTAAAGGTTACCAAAAATAAACACATGATGTGCCTGAGGTTTTATCTTTTTGTGCATCACAACCTGTGTTTTGTTTTGCTTTGATTGTTCTACGTTCATATCCTGTTAAATATTACCGTCAACTCTTTTTAAACGTCAGCGTTATTTAGTAGAAATATGTTAAAGAGTGATTTAACATGGAAAAGGTATTTATGCACGTTGTAAAATGTGAACATTTTTTATGACTTTGTCTTCCACGTATTCAAAAATGTCAACACAAACGTGCTCATACGTTCCAGCTTTTCCTGCCTTTTTGGGTCCTCCTCAGTGCCTTATTTATTGGAGGATGATTTGTGAGCTTGTCAACTGAAACTGGAAAGAGAAGCAGGTTTTTGGTTCCACCTAAAATTACATTTAAACATTTTTTAGTCCTCGTGTCGTTTATTTTCCATTGACCAGACCACTTTTTGTTCTGTTGACTATAATGTACCAAGAATCTTTCTCTTTCATGCATATCTAATGTCCTTCTGTCGCTGTCATGCTCTGTCCTGTATATTCCACTGTGTTCCGATAAATTGTTTTGTACTTGTATTATTAACAAAGTTTCCTTTATCTTATTTTAAAGAAATAAAGATTGAAGTTTTAAATATTTACTCTGGGTTGCTCTATATCATGTCTGGAGTCCTGTTTAGCTGTTATTCTCTCTCTTTAGTTCATCTCAGTGAGGGAGTGGGGGCTTTATTCAGATGAAAAGACCACGTTTTAGATCATTTTCTGCCACACTGGATCCCCACAGCATTTAATCGCAGGTGTAATTTACTCACTCGAGCACTTACATTGTCTTTAAGTCCTTCCTTGATTTCCTTCTGGGATCAATATGGCTCTCTACATGGTCAGTGCATAGCTGATTAACACTAATTACTTGAGGGCATGAGTTCCTCAGCAGGTGAGGTGTGTAGAAAGGAGTTGTAAGCTCCACAGTAGACACCACACCTCAGGGTACGTAAGGATGTGCAGACGTAAGCATCATGAAGAACTGGGGCTGTAGAATCTAAAAAAGGCTGCAAATTATGCTCCAATTTCTGTTGTTACTAGTTTGGGTGTACTGATTCGAAAGCAACATAATTTTCTGAGGAATTCAACCAGACTGGAGTCAAACTAAATTGCTTTAAATGTTTGTGAAACGTGCAATTTTCAAAATGGTGACTCAGATCATCGCTCCTCGAAATGGCATCATATCCATGGTTTCATTGAGCGCACACCCATGACACCCCCACGTTTTGCAAACTTAACATCCCCCCACCCCCACTCACCCATTTCATATTTTGAAATCTCCTCTTTCCTCATTTTTTTTTTTTTTTCTGCCTCCTCCTGTCCTCCTGAGAACAAACTGCAAGAGAAGCAGCTGCAACTCGGCTCTGCACCAACTGGGACTAGCCGCCTCTCCTGAGTGCCAGCCAGCAGTCGTCTCGTTGGCAGCCACCCAGCGCTTCGCCGCCTGATTTAATGACGTTCATTAATGAGGTGCATGCCTTATGGGTACTAATGAAGTTGGCATCTCCAAGACAGACACAGTTTGTTTAACCCAGGCTGTGCACATGTGGAGTTGTTTTTCAGGGTTTTATTTAAGGCTGGATATACAATGCCTTGAGAAAGTTTCTCACGTTTTGTCAAATCACAACCACAAACATGAATAGACAAGGGTAGACGGCTTTCAGTTATTCAAATAAAGTGTTGGCATGTATCTGTATCCAGCCCCCTTCATTCTGCCACCTTTTAAATAAAATCTAGTGCCACTAACTCCCTTTAAAAATCACCTTGAATGGTGTCCACTTGTCCTTAATTTGATCTTAAATTCAGGTGTTCTGTGAAGGCCTCAGCAGGTTTTTGGAGAACATTAGTGGACATACAGAATCATAAAGACCAAGGAGCACAACAAACAGAACAGGGATAAAGTTAATACTAAGCTATGGCGCAGATGCCAAGCTATTAAAACACGGCTGTCCACCTAAACTGATGGAGATCATTAATCAGAAAAGCAGCCAAGATGCCCATGGTAACTTTAGAGGAGCTGCCAAGATCCACAGCTCACCTTTGCACTTTTGAGTGGTTTAGTGTGTATGTATATATCTATATGTATATATATATATATATATATATATATATATAGGGGTCATGATGAACTGCAAAACACATACAGCACACACACACACATACTGTATATATGAATGTATGTATGTATGTACTGTATGTGTTTTGCAGTTCATCATGACCCCTGTAGGGAGCAGCAAACATCTGGAAGAAGCTGCTCTGCTCAGACGAGCATTTTTATGCCCAGATACAAACCCCTATGTGTGGCTGAAAAATTACAGCTGCACATCACCCTGAACACACCATCACTCCAGTGATACATGGCAGCATCATGCTGTGGGGTTGCCTTTCTTCAGTAACAGCAGGGAAGATGGATGACGTTTTTATACAAGGCCTGAAAGAAAACCTGCTATAGACAGAAGATTTAAGACTCAGGTGAAGTTTTACCTTCAGACAGGACCATAAACAATAGCTGGAGCTATTCTGGAAAGAAGAATGAGCATAACCTTTAGTTCCTTTGTGCAAAGCTGAATCATAATCCAAAAGATTTGCAGCTGTAGTTGCAGTAAAGGGTGGTTCTGCAAAGTATTGACCCAGGATGATGAATACAAATGCTCACCACTATTACAGATTTGTATTCATTCAAACAAATTAAAGGATCTTTAATTAGCTTTTTTTTTTTTCCAAACACCAGTATTAGTTTGAGTGCATCATAATGCATAGCACCCCATTGCCAAATCTTGTTAATGAGTCTGCCCATCTTATCTGCATAGAGCTAACATGCTACCAATTAACATCTGTTTGTACGATGGGCACGATATAGCATCACATTATGTTTTTTTTATATAATTAGCCTGATTGGAAAATCACTTGAATTATTTTTCTCTAAGAAGCCCTGTTGGTGTTTTGCATGTATTTGCATATCTGCTGCTGTCTCCTACTGCATGGACATAAGGTGGTGTTGCCCTCATTTGTCTCATCCCTCCCCAGTCTGCTGCTTCTCCTCTCCTTTGTTGGCTCCTTCTCCAGCCGAACCCCCTCCTCCCGCCGCTGCCTCACTCTCTCCGAACTCCGTTTCCTGTCTTGCTCCTGGCTTTTTGCCAGCCTCTCAGACATGCGTTGGGGAAGAGGCTGCGACCGTATGCAAATCATCCGACTTTATGGAGATCAGCCTCTGTGTTAATTAAAAGTCAGCTGCAGATTCAATTAGCTGTCTGAAAGAGAGGGTTGAAATGGGTTTTCTTACATGAGTAGATTTGAAAGAGAAATTCCTATAAAAGAGTGCCAACGAGATTGTGAAATGGTGGTGGGATTTCAAATAGGTTGGATAAAAGGTTCAAAAGGATTGAATACTTTCAAAACATCTGAAATCTGGGAAATCAGTGCGTATGATGGAGGTATGAAGCATGCTCATATTCAAGACTGGGATTCTGTTGCTCTCTGCTTGAAAGCAGAATATGAAGAAGGGGTGAGAGACAGAGATGTTCTACATGCTGTCCATTGTGGGGAAAATATTCAGTTGTCATATCTAAGTGATCCGTTAAAGCAATTGTAGTTGACAATGAAACATCAAATGAAGAATACACATTCTTGGTTTCTGTCAAATTTCTTTAATTTGAAGTTGTTTCGGGATTGCAAAATTGATACTTTGAGAACGACAAATATTTACTACGGTACAGATATTAAACAACAGAACAGCAAATTCTCTTGCATTAAGCCAGGGGACGTGAAAACCTCTCCTACCAGAGGGATGTTGATGGACGATCAGTCGCTGCCTCTTCCTGTCAGCGGACAGTGAACAGAGGTGATGGACAATAGTAAGTTTGAGACGTGAGGAGTATGAAAGAAACTGGGAAGCAGAAAGTGGCAAGGACAGGTGGATTTATTTTTGTATGCAGAGAAGTGAGAAGGTTTTAGTAATTATTAAAAACACACATAAACCCCATTTGTTTTAAATATTTTATCTATCTATCTATTTCTCTATCTATCTATCTATCTATCTATCTATCTATCTATCTATCTATCTATCTATCTATCTATCTATCTATCTATCTATCTATCTATCTATCTATCTATCTCTCTCTCTCTCTATCTCTCTCTCTCTCTCTCTCTCTCTCTCTCTCTCTCTCTCTCTCTCTCTATCTATCTATCTATCTATCTATCTATCTATCTATCTCTCTCTCTCTCTCTCTCTCTCTCTCTCTCTCTCTCTCTCTCTCTCTCTCTCTATCTATCTATCTATCTATCTCTCTCTCTCTCTCTCTCTCTCTCTCTCTCTCTCTCTCTCTCTCTCTCTCTCTCTCTCTCTCTCTCTCTTTATCTATCTATCTATCTATCGTTTTCCACTTATTTGAGATCTGGTCACATGTCCATAAACAAAACAAACAGCATTGGATAGACCTTAAAAGCCACCCATTTACCCCATATTCCCATAGCATGCCCCACAAAACACCTCAGGGGACATGGTCGTAGGCCTTCTTCAGAGCTCCAGAACACATTTAGACCAGAGAGGCATTTCTGTAAGGGTAAAGGTCTGGTCCACTTTTCCACGGCTGGGACGAAAGCCACACTGCTGCTGGATCCGAGGTTAGACTTTTCTAGCTTTGCCATTTTTTAAACAATGCTTTTTTATTATTAATATGTTTTAATCTAATCTACATTAGAATAGATTAGTTCAATTGCTATCTCAAACACGTACAGTAGAAGTACAGGTCCTTCTCAAAATATTAGCATATTGTGATAAAGTTCATTATTTTCCATAATGTAATGATGAAAATTTAACATTCATATATTTTAGATTCATTGCACACTAACTGAAATATTTCAGGTCTTTTATTGTCTTAATACGGATGATTTTGGCATACAGCTCATGAAAACCCAAAATTCCTATCTCACAAAATTAGCATATTTCATCCGACCAATAAAAGAAAAGTGTTTTTAAAACAAAAAACGTCAACCTTCAAATAATCATGTACAGTTATGCACTCAATACTTGGTCGGGAATCCTTTGGCAGAAATGACTGCTTCAATGCGGCGTGGCATGGAGGCAATCAGCCTGTGGCACTGCTGAGGTCTTATGGAGGCCCAGGATGCTTCGATAGCGGCCTTTAGCTCATCCAGAGTGTTGGGTCTTGAGTCTCTCAACGTTCTCTTCACAATATCCCACAGATTCTCTATGGGGTTCAGGTCAGGAGAGTTGGCAGGCCAATTGAGCACAGTGATACCATGGTCAGTAAACCATTTACCAGTGGTTTTGGCACTGTGAGCAGGTGCCAGGTCGTGTTGAAAAATGAAATCTTCATCTCCATAAAGCTTTTCAGCAGATGGAAGCATGAAGTGCTCCAAAATCTCCTGATAGCTAGCTGCATTGACCCTGCCCTTGATAAAACACAGTGGACCAACACCAGCAGCTGACACGGCACCCCAGACCATCACTGACTGTGGGTACTTGACACTGGACTTCTGGCATTTTGGCATTTCCTTCTCCCCAGTCTTCCTCCAGACTCTGGCACCTTGATTTCCGAATGACATGCAGAATTTGCTTTCATCCGAAAAAAGTACTTTGGACCACTGAGCAACAGTCCAGTGCTGCTTCTCTGTAGCCCAGGTCTGGGGAATGCGGCACCTGTAGCCCATTTCCTGCACACGCCTGTGCACGGTGGCTCTGGATGTTTCTACTCCAGACTCAGTCCACTGCTTCCGCAGGTCCCCCAAGGTCTGGAATCGACCCTTCTCCACAATCTTCCTCAGGGTCCGGTCACCTCTTCTCGTTGTGCAGCGTTTCTGCCACACTTTTTCCTTCCCACAGACTTCCCACTGAGGTGCCTTGATACAGCACTCTGGGAACATCCTATTCGTTCAGAAATTTCTTTCTGTGTCTTACCCTCTTGCTTGAGGGTGTCAATAGTGGCCTTCTGGACAGCAGTCAGGTCGGCAGTCTTACCCATGATTGGGGTTTTGAGTGATGAACCAGGCTGGGAGTTTTAAAGGCCTCAGGAATCTTTTGCAGGTGTTTAGAGTTAACTCGTTGATTCAGATGATTAGGTTCATAGCTCGTTTAGAGACCCTTTTAATGATATGCTAATTTTGTGAGATAGGAATTTTGGGTTTTCATGAGCTGTATGCCAAAATCATCCGTATTAAGACAATAAAAGACCTGAAATATTTCAGTTAGTGTGCAATGAATCTAAAATATATGAATGTTAAATTTTTATCATGACATTATGGAAAATAATGAACTTTATCACAATATGCTAATATTTTGAGAAGGACCTGTATATCCCAGATTGCAATAGAACCATATAAAAATAACCAATTACTGAATTATAATATACAGGCTGCAACTATGACTGGATGACAAAGCTGGGTGATCTTTGCAAAACCTTCCTTATCTACACTGACTGTATTAGCTGCAAAGGAAGAAAGGCATGTAGAATATAAGACAGTACAGAGGAGTATCTTAAGGGGGGGGGGGTTGGTATATTTCATTTGAAGTGCTAGATAAAAGACAGAGGAAGCACTTTTATTATTACAATCAGGGATACAGCTTTAGCTCCCCTACTTTATTTAATTAAAAACCTTATTTTAACCCTTCATTCAATTTATTTTCAGAACCATCTTACAGCCAGTATGAAAACAACCTAAAACCTCATTTATAAAAAAACAATATCATTTCCACATCCTTACCTCTTTCTAAAGTGATTAAAATCAAACCTTAATTGTTTTTTTTAAACATGAATGAAACCAAAATGGAAAAGCCTAGATCATCCTGTCATGACTACAATGGTTTCACATGCTGCGACAGGAGGGCCTGGTGCTCTTCACAAACTAGATGATATCATAAAGAAAAACATCCATAGATATCAGACAGGAAGTTAAAGCTCAAACATGGTGCCAAATTAGTTACATAGTGGCGTATGGACTACAAAGACAATTGTTTGGAGGAATTGTCACAGACTCCTGATTTGAGGGTAGAGTTTAAAAGGTACGTGAGAACAAGGCAGCTTAGCAACCTAGAACAGTTACACCAGTTCTGACAGGAGGAATAATGTCAAAATCCCAGCAAAAAGATGTGGAAACATTTACATTTAAAGAAAGTGAAAAAACTTCTCAGAGCAGTTTTCTCATTATTCTGGTATTTACCAAATAGAAATAATGTTGGTAATCCTAACTGACCTAAAACAGGAAAGGTTTAGCCTTCTTTAGTATCAGACAGTGAGGAAAAAAAAGGTTATGTGTCTTTATCTTTGTAAATATCTGTTTTCACCTGTCCAACATCATCACTGAGAATATTTTTCTAGGTTTGCTGCTGGTTCATTTATATTTGGAGCTGGGGTGAAGTCCCTGTCAACAGGGTTTTCAAATCTGAATAATTACAAAGTTAACATTTTAAATTGGTTTCAACATGTTATATAACCTCTGCATGGCTAGTAACACAAAAACAGCAGTGTATATTTTACAGTCTGTAGATTCTCACCTTAACTCTGAGATCTTCAAAAAAAAAAAAAAAATGTCAAAATTTCTGAACCCTGCATATCCCATGGCAAATAAAAGGCTTAAAAGTATAAAACAGAGCAACGTTGTGATTTTACTTAGCCTTTCCATCATCTGCTTTAAGACTTGTACTCTTACAGCCTGCAGGACTTAGAGATGTGTTCACATCACATAGAGACTAGTTTCCTTTAAGATAGTGTCATCCATCTTTGTGATCCTTAATTTTTAAGCATCTCTCTTACACTGCAAAAGCTGATTTTGAGTATTTTTCCCTCAGTAAAACATTCACACCCAAAAGTGTTGTCATCACAACCGGGTGGCACTTCATATGGTGCATTTCAGATCAGAAAAGGATCAGATTTTAGGGTTTCTGACTGACCAGTCGGCCACCAGTAAGAACTGATCATGGTAAAAAAATCCCCAAATGGTCACTAGTCGATTTTTCTAAACATAACTGTTAAAACTAGACGAATGCCGTATGTTTAGCATATGTTTTAGAGGTTTACAGCATCGGAATGTGTAGTTGAATCCACACCCAGAGATCAAATTGAAATGACTGTGCCTGAGGAAAATCCTAAATGTGCCCTATGAAGAAAATACACATACTGCAGACTGGGGTTTGCTTTCAGGCTCCTGATAGCCACATTGGAGATATGAGGGGAGAAAATAGATTTGAGGTGAGTAATGTACGTTTTGCAGGTAGGATAGTGAGAAGAGTATATAGGAATGGAGAATAAAGCTAAATATGATCAAAGACAGCGCAGAAAACTAAAAAAAGATAAGTGCAATGAGGAAATTGTCTATTAATTTGTGTCATACATGCACATTTTAGTGGTCATGGAAACAATGAATGTGCAGATGCCCGAGACATGCAATGATGAAAATAAATTAATTACTCTGAAAATATCCCTCAGGTTGCTAATAGTGAGGAAAAAGAAGATCACATTCTAAAAATATTGCAGGAACACTAAGAATGATAAAACAGTTGCCAGCAAAATTGACTGAAAACAGTGTCTGCAGGAGGAAAATGGATACAGAAGAAAAAATCTTCCATATACAGGTCCTTCTCAAAATATTAGCATATTGTGATAAAGTTCATTATTTTCCATAATGTCATGATGAAAATTTAACATTCATATATTTTAGATTCATTGCACACTAACTGAAATATTTCAGGTCTTTCATTGTCTTAATACAGATGATTTTGGCATACAGCTCATGAAAACCCAAAATTCCTATCTCACAAAATTAGAATATTTCATCCGACCAATAAAAGAAAAGTGTTTTTAATACAAAAAACATCAACCTTCAAATAATCATGTACAGTTATGCACTCAATACTTGGTTGGGAATCCTTTGGCAGAAATGACTGCTTCAATGCGGCGTGGCATGGAGGCAATCAGCCTGTGGCACTGCTGAGGTCTTATGGAGGCCCAGGATGCTTCGATAGCGGCCTTTAGCTCATCCAGAGTGTTGGGTCTTGAGTCTCTCAACGTTCTCTTCACAATATCCCACAGATTCTCTATGGGGTTCAGGTCAGGAGAGTTGGCAGGCCAATTGAGCACAGTGATACCATGGTCAGTAAACCATTTACCAGTGGTTTTGGCACTGTGAGCAGGTGCCAGGTCGTGCTGAAAAATGAAATCTTCATCTCCATAAAGCTTTTCAGCAGATGGAAGCATGAAGTGCTCCAAAATCTCCTGATAGCTAGCTGCATTGACCCTGCCCTTGATAAAACACAGTGGACCAACACCAGCAGCTGACACGGCACCCCAGACCATCACTGACTGTGGGTACTTGACACTGGACTTCTGGCATTTTGGCATTTCCTTCTCCCCAGTCTTCCTCCAGACTCTGGCACCTTGATTTCCGAATGACATGCAGAATTTGCTTTCATCCGAAAAAAGTACTTTGGACCACTGAGCAACAGTCCAGTGCTGCTTCTCTGTAGCCCAGGTCAGGCGCTTCTGCCGCTGTTTCTGGTTCAAAAGTGGCTTGACCTGGGGACTGCGGCACCTGTAACCCATTTCCTGCACACGCCTGTGCACGGTGGCTCTGGATGTTTCTACTCCAGACTCAGTCCACTGCTTCCGCAGGTCCCCCAAGGTCTGGAATCGGCCCTTCTCCACAATCTTCCTCAGGGTCCGGTCACCTCTTCTCGTTGTGCAGCGTTTTCTGCCACACTTTTTCTTTCCCACAGACTTCCCACTGAGGTGCCTTGATACAGCACTCTGGGAACAGTCTATTCGTTCAGAAATTTCTTTCTGTGTCTTACCCTCTTGCTTGAGGGTGTCAATAGTGGCCTTCTGGACAGCAGTCAGGTCGGCAGTCTTACCCATGATTGGGGTTTTGAGTGATGAACCAGGCTGGGAGTTTTAAAGGCCTCAGGAGTCTTTTGCAGGTGTTTAGAGTTAACTCGTTGATTCAGATGATTAGGTTCATAGCTCGTTTAGAGACCCTTTTAATGATATGCTAATTTTGTGAGATAGGAATTTTGGGTTTTCATGAGCTGTATGCCAAAATCATCCGTATTAAGACAATAAAAGACCTGAAATATTTCAGTTAGTGTGCAATGAATCTAAAATATATGAATGTTAAATTTTCATCATGACATTATGGAAAATAATGAACTTTATCACAATATGCTAATATTTTGAGAAGGACCTGTAGTTACTATAACCTACCTCTATCCTCATAATAACCTACAGTAGGTGCTGCCCTGGAGTTTTAATATTGAGTTTAAGCTTGACAGTTTGCCACTCAGGTTATAGATCTGCCAAACGATCTATGTGTGTGAGTGCCTGGATTGCCTTTTCCTCCCCAGTTGGCTGTCAGTCATATCCATCAGGATAATAGGTGTGCATTAATACCCTTTAGTTCCTCACATACCTGGCTTGGGATCTGTAAGCTGATGTTCTCCTTGAACTAAGCTACTTTAACCTCTCTGACCTCAATCACATCAGAAATGACTTAATATTACCTGAAAAAGTTCACTTCTCTACCGTCAAGCGCACATCAGTCCTCGGGGGTTTTTCTGCCATCTTTATTAACTTGTCTTTCCTGAAGGGTTGATATTGTGCCAGTTTAATATAGTGTGAAAACTAACTGTCTTCTCCTTGTGCACAAACACTCCTGAAACTGTCAGTCAAAAATGAGCCAATATAACAGCCGTCTTCAAGCCTGTTGAGAGAAACAGAGGAATATTCAGCTTGTTATTAGAGGAGAAATGTCTGTCAATGTATTCATCCTGTGCAGATAAACTAATCTTGATCATCTGTCTCAGTACTGACATGTTCAGCATTGTTAGGACTGATATACAATATGATATAGATTTGATAGAGTTTCTCTCCGTAGATTCTTTTTCTATTTGCTTTCTGTCTGCTGAGAGTGAAGAACTTCCTTTTTAAAGTAGAACCCAGAAACCAGGACAGTCATATTTACATCGCTTTGTAGACAGTAAGGATAATAATGTGTATCCATTCAGATAATGAGGTAGAACATTTTTTTTTAATGACAATACTGAAAACATCTTGCATGAATCTTGCGATCGTGTGAAAAATTGAGATTTTAAAATTGTTTTACCAGTTTTGCTTCAATAATTGGTAGAACCACATTCTGCTGCAAGCGGAGGTTTTTGGAGTCATAAACACCTCTGTGTTAACCTGGATAATAGGGGGATGGGAGATGCAACAGTGAAGTTACATATAAACAGGGATCAGGCAGACTGTATTTTCTGAAGAAGCTTAGGTTCTACAGTGTTTGCTGCAAAGTTCTGCAGATCTTCCAATTTCATCTGTTGGGGAAACAGCATCAGAGCCAGTGGTTTCTAAATAGAGTGACAAGAAAGGCTGGTTGTTTTGGAACCTCTAGAGGTGATTGTGCAAAGAAAGAGGTTTCATGAAGTGAAATACATAATGGACAACCCTGAGCATCCTATTCACATAACTGTAATTTACCAGAGTGTCTTGAGTCAGAGGCGTATCATGATTCTAAACTGAATGTAGGTCTGGACCTTACTGGGCCCTTCTCACATATGAAGATGCTTTGATCAAAACCTGGTGCCCTGTTTAGAGTTACTTTTCCTGCTGCAAGGTGAAAATCTGCCCCAGTCTCAGGTCGTTTACTTACAACAGGTTTTCTTCCAGGATTGTCCTCTATTCAACTCCAGCTATCTTCTCATTGACTATGACCAGCTTGCCTGTCCCTCGTCATGATGCTGCCACCACCATGCTTAATGGTGGGAATTTTATGTTTAGGGGGGGATCTCCACACATAGCATTGTGCCTTGAGACTAAAAAGTAAAATGTTGTCAACTTACCAGAGCACCTTCTTCCACACGATTCCTAAGTACCCAACATGGGTAACTACCTATTTCTAGATTGTTCACTAATGTTCTCCATCAAACCTCTTCTTTCATGTGCTCTGAAAATTAGCACTTCTGTCTTTACTAATTACAAGGTCAGGATATTTAAAACTTTTTTTTAAATTAAAATTAAGATTAGGTTTAACTTCTGCTTGCTAGTTAAATAATGTTTTAAAAGAAATAGCTTTTTTCTAAAAGTTTTGAAGCAGTTTTCTTTGTGACTCTGAAGTGAATCCATTAACCTGGTGCTAATCTACACACTGCCGGAAACAGTGAACAGGAGCCCAGTGGGCTCAGCCGCCTGCTGTATGGGACTGATAATATGCTTCAACACAAACACATGCAATACAAACACTGCCCGCACATCCACACCAGTCTAGATTCGCTCTCTAATAATGTTATGGCGTATACCCTCGCATTAGATTAGATTTATTTGTTAAGGCTTACGGCTGTGTGTGAGAGGGAGTTTATGGGACTGTGTGTATGTGAGTGTATTAATCCCAGAATCTCATTATAAGTAGATTTGTTTTCTTTTTTTCTGTTCATAAAACACCGCGTTTCAGTGGTATCAGCTGCTTAAAATCTTTGCCTTCTTTTAATGGATGTGACAAGGTCTGAGCTTATCGTTATAGCAATACGAATTTCTATTCAAACATAAAATCAGTGCAGAAGTACATACATCTCCTGAATAATAATAAGACACTGTGCATGGACAGTCAGCTTTAAAAAAAATATTAGTTTTTGTTTACATTTTAGCTAAAAAAATCTTTATTGATTTAAAATGCTTTTACTGACATTGCAGCAACCCCGGCTGAGGGTCTTTCTGCATGGAGTTTGCATATTTTTCCCATGCATACGTGAGTTCTCACTGGGTACTCTGGCTTCCTCCCACAGTCCAAAAACATGACTGTCAGGTTAATTGGTTTCTTTAAATTGCCTTGGGTCTGAATGAGTGTGTGCGTGGTTGTGTGTCTGTGTTGCCCTGCGATGAACTGGTAACCTGTCCAGGGTGTACCCTGCCTCCCACTATAGACTGTTGGAGATAAGCACCAGCTTCCCTGCGACCCGCTATGGAAGAAGCGCTAGAAAATGACTGACTAATATGCTTTTACTGACATTGCAGCAATCCTGGCTTTATGGTTGCTAATCAGGTTTCTGCATGATTCCCCTGGTGTTTTGACAAATATCAGCTTCAAGCCGTTAAGACTGAAAGGCCTCTTTGCCATCACCCTAATCTTTAGCTCCCTCCTCAGATTCTGTGTCAGACTGAAGTCAGCACTTTGGCTGGGTCTCTATAAAACACTAATAATACTTCCGGCCCAAGGAAACATGTTGGTCAAACTGAAAAATTACTTTAAAGTAAATGCCAGATGTTTTTTTATTTTATTTGAATGATTGTAAAATTATGATTAAAAAAAACCCCAGCAGGATACAAAAATTTAAATTTTTTTGGCAGGATTTCACCAAAATATGAAGTTTTTTAAAAAAAACAGACAGCCAGGTCCCAGATTTGAAGTGATTTGTTGGCTTCGGGGAAAAGAAAACTTCAACAAATGAGATTCATTGCTGAGAATGATTGTTGCAGCAAAGAAATAATCGACCAAACACACATTTGCTGTTTTTGTGCAAAGTTTCTATAAATGTCACATAAATTGGGTTGATTTTTAATCTTTGTCTAGCATGTTAAAATCTAAATCTTATAATGATATAAATCTCATATACAAGTTCACTTCTGTTCAATGGTAAGTCAAGTTTAAAATAACTGATTGATGGATATAAGAATTTGTAAATGTTCTACAAGTAAAAATAAAGTAGATTTGGGGAGCTAAGCCTCCCCAGTCTTCAAACCCCAGTTACACCCATGCTCCTTTCCATCTCTCATATAACAGCTGAAAAACATAGCCTTGTTTTCCTTTATGCTTCTCAAAAAGAACTTTCTCAGACCTGCAAAGAGAAAAGAAAACAAAAAAGGTGACCCATTATTTGTCTCTGTGGTCCTTGTAAACACCGAATAAGCATGCCTGATTAAGGATATATGTGGTTTTAAAAGTTTATATATATGCAGCTCTCTGGTGCCGGTTCTATTCACTATAGAACACTGCCGAAGGTGTCATTCATTAGGTGCGATTGTTAGGATTCAAAAGGGATAGAAGGTGAAGCCGCATAATGCTTTCAAGACCAGAACACCTGATGCAGCGAAATGAACGATGTGTCAAAGTGGTTTCCGTGTCCTTTATGCATTTGATGGAAGCCTACATCCTGTTCTAACAGCTAAAAGCATATTTCTTGGTGTAGCTTTTTTTTTTAACACCCACATACAAAATCCTCCTTTACTTTAATAATATTAATAAATTTTAAGAACTTATGGTATTCGGGGAGCATTAATGTACTCAAAAACTCAAGCAATGCATTTTTTCAGATTTTTTTTTCCTATAAGAAAGCCTCCTTTCTCTCTATCTTTTAATGCATTTGTCACAAGTAACAATAAGGAAGCAGCTAAAATCTTTGTCTTCTAGAAGACATGACTGGTGTCTTGGGATTACAAATTTCTATTTGGATTTCCCAAAATGAATCTGTCTGATTTGACCCAGGAAATAAGCGGCATGGCACTCGAAAGCAATGCAAGAAAATGAGCAAACTCAGAAATCAAATTTTAAATGTAAATAAATATATTTTTATGTCATCGCTATCCATCAAATACAACTTTTGAAGAGATAAATTGTCATCACTGTTTCTATCTTTTTTCCTGCAGTTTTTAATGCAAATGAATGATTGGTGTCAGTCTCTTTCTTTGATTTTCTGAGGATCTTATAGGTAGAATATATAGAGTAATGTTGAGTTTACATGAACTCCATCTGAATCTTTTAAACTGTTCTTCTTCCAGAGTTAAATGATCACACAGCAAATAATATAAGAAACCTTTAGAAACAATGAAAAAATGCAGTTTTGAATTTATTGTAATTTTCTTTTCTAATCAACATAAGGGATATTGGACATACACTTGTTAAATATCTCTTAGCATGTTGCAGAGAAACTGCAGACTTTTTGTTGCCATCAACAAACTTCTGGCATAATTCTGGGTGGATGTTTGGCTCCTCTTCTTGGCAGAAATGGTAGAGCTCATTAACACAGAGTGGGTTTCTGGCACTCACCAGATTTTTTTAAACATAGTCCACAAATTTTCCATCCAGAGATCAGGAGTTTTCAGAAGCTTCATGTTATGCCTGCTCACTTTCAAAATCAGTTTTGATTATTATTATTATTATTATTCCTTCCATTTTGTGTAATACACCAGTAACACTGGCAGCAAAACAGCCTCCCAGCATAATGCTACCAACCCCACACTTAATAGTTGCTACATTATTAAAGGTTTTACCTTGATTCCATAATTTTTCTTTTTATTGTGACATGAGTTTAGCTATAAATGTCAGTAAATCTAGTGGATCTAGATGGTGGATCGTGAAGCTGATGTTCCAGCAGTTTAAGGCCTGGACTTCTGGTTTCTGGGTTGGTCTTGAATTTCCTAACCAACTGCCTTTCATCGGGTGGCGACAGTTTGGATTAAATAGTTGAAACATGGACATAACAGAGTGTTCCCAGATGATCACAAACAGACATCAACAATTGCTGTGGAATGGATAAAGCAAGCTAACAATAAGCTTCCTGAATGACCTCCGAACTCAACCCAACTTTCAATTAGTGGGCTATGCTAAAAAGCTGGGACTGTTTCATGAAAAAAAAAACGGTTTTAATTGACATGGCAGTACTTCTGGAAGCTGCCTCATATTCTCTAATCATTGCTTTCCTGCTCCTGTCCAACAGAACCGCATGAAAGTAAATCAGGCTCTGGAAGATTTTAAAGGGTACAAATCTCCACGAAGGCAGAGAGGGATCTGCAGTTCTCTTATGTCCTCTGTGGCTTTAACCAAGATTCGGGAACCTTGTAACGAATGAAAGAGGATTTTCCAGCGAGGAATACTGGAATCAGCAGTAAAAAGAGAAAAATTTAAAAACTATCTTTTGTCTTCTCATCCCTCATGACTTTATCTTCTTTCTACTGTAGTGGGCTGCTAATCTGGCTGTATATGTGAAGCATAAGTAAAATTCAAGTAATAAGAAATTTAGTGGAACACATTTTAGTCATGATGCTGATTTAGGAGTTATGCTTTACTCAGATAAAGATAAACTGGAGAACAAAAGGGAAAAAACAGACTTTGTGGCTAAGCTGAGCAATGATACAGGGTTACATGTCTTTAAACATTGAACAACAACTGTAAGCAAGAAAGCTAAACTAGAACATTATGTCCAAAGTTTAGGATCAGTTAGGACAGGAGTGTCCGAGGTGCTGCCTGAGGGTCATTTAAGGGACTTGTAATGATTTTGCGTGGCTTCTCGACTCAAATTCAAAAATGATACAAATTTGGCCAACCAGCAGAAGTATTTAATGCTTAAAAGAAATTATGCCAAAATGTTCTTCTTAAAATGGAAAATGTTTGCACAACATAAAATATTTCATAGCAACTAGAAGCAAACTTGGATTATTCATTCAACTTTGTCATGATTTTGAAATGTTTAGGTTTTGTTTCTCTTTTTCAGCATTTCTTTATTACTTCTCTGGTCTTGCCTATCATTATTGGCTATGTTCTCCAGGTGGTGCTTTTTTAGTTTATTCCATTAGGTTTAGTTTCTTATTTTTTCTTGTATTCTGTTCATGGTTTATTTTTTATTCTGTTATTTCTGTAAGACATTTCCGTTGGTTAGGATTGTGTTCTCCTGTGTATTTCTGTTTTGGTTCCACTGTCTGCCTTTGCTACCATAATCGGCTTTATTCTGTCCACCTGTGTCATGCCAATCAGCCTCCTTGTTTTTACCTGTACCAGGCGTTTCGAAGAGTGCGACTCACATCCTGTTCCTGTGGCCAAAAATACATAAGAAATTTTCTAGATCAAGAAATTAGAAAACATTCAACACAAACGAATTTAGCAAATTGTACGCTTTTGTTTAGATATGTAATAATTTTCACATTCCTTTTGTACAAAACTTAGATTAGTTTGTTTATTTGATTAAAATATTTGACATCTTTGAGTTTTTAATTCTAATAAAATTTTATGTTTGAGACCTGTGAGTATTTCATCTTCAAGATTTTGGCTCACATGGCATTAAGTTTGGACACCACTGGGTTAGAAGTAATGTACACAATATTTATACAAACATCAAAAGAACAGAAACAGTTTCTGAAAGTTTTAATCTTTAACTTACTTTTTTCTTCCGATAATAAAGGTGTAAATTTTACTTTCCTCCATAAATGGTTTATGGCGATAGTTTAAGTCTACTCTATTAGTAAAGATGCCAAAAACGTTCTACATTTTAACACCTCAGCTGTTGTTCACCAAGTTAAAGTCTAATAACACTTTGATAATTAGCCAGCCATTAAATAAGGCTGCAGACAATATGATCCAAGTGCATTTTAGCACACATTTGGCACACAGGAGAACACTGGACAACTTCCGCCTTATGCCTTCACTAAAACAGGGGTCAGCGACTGGAAAGATGCCAGGGCAGCTTGAATATTACCCAGATGTTACTATAGACACCCACACAGCTCTACACCGAGGTGTAAGTTGATTTCTCCAGCTTAATTAGGAAAGGGCCAGATTCCTGCTGCCATCTCGTTTAGCTAATTAGTCATGAATATGAAATGGCAGATTTTTAATTAGTCCGCCATTGTCAGAGAGGGAGATGGGGAAACATCAGACTAATTTTCTCCACTCGCTTGGCCACACTTTATATTTTACAAACTAGGTAGAAATGGGATTTGATTACTCTGTAGTCATCAGTGAGTTGTAATTTATTCTCACATCTAATTCTGGGGTTGGTTGTTTCACATTGAAAGCTTTTGTTGCTATAAAGTCATTGTTGGGCACCAAATGATTGTTTGTTTTCAATTTAAGTCACATGAGCTCTCGTTTCATTTTTTAAAGAATTTGAAAAAGAACATTTTATGGTTTTTGTACTGCAAACAATTAGCTAAGCTATAAACATATGGGATGTTTTGTAATAATAATAATTTTTAATTTTTTAGATCTTTAATCTCTTAAAATCATTTTAAAAGTAGAAAAAAGCTCATCACTAAAGGGCCTAAAATAACAAATCGCCACAATGATTACAAGTGTTCAGAAAATGTAAACAAACCCCAGATGAGCGGGGGATTATGGGAGCAGGATGTGGAAACAAAAAGCATTCCGACAGCATGATACCGCCATGACAGTGATAACATCTGACTGGAGCTTCTTCTACATGTTTTGCTCCTTGGTCTTAATGAAGCTGTTGGTTTACAGATGTTCTCTACCAAAACATCTGATAACCTTCATAGAACATTTAAGGGGACCAGAGTACAGGGGACAGAAAACAAATACACAACACACATTTTAGATTTAAATTTGTTAAAAAACAAACCACAACCGGCTGTTACAACACAGAATCCGGAGAAATTCCTAGGATATGAATATTGTGAGTAACTTACTTTTCCACATGTGAATTACTCAGATTTGCCTCATTTATAGGATCCAATATAACTCAACTCCTACTAAATTGAACTGTTTAGTACTGTGGTCCTAATTAATGGATCAGATCCCATTAATGTTTTGAAATTTAAATTTCACAGAGATGTAAATTGTATTTTTTTACTTCTATTACTTGTACTAATCATCAAAATAAATTAGGAGGACACAGGTAGTGGTAGTGTGGGGTGTTGAAGAGTAAGAGCAGCATTTAAGTCTGGAAGGTTTAACACTGGAAAGGTAGATGGCTGCAGGGTTTACTCTGCAGTTGGTAATTAGATTGATTAAGGCTGGGCTGCTGCTGGAGACACAATGACAGGGAGCTGGAAATGGAGATGGATGAGCCTGTGGGGCTGCAGCTACGAGATAGGAATGGTGAATAGAGCTCATCTAACCTGAAGAGTAGAATAGGACATTCAGGCTGTAATCCTCCTCTCTATCCGTGATCTGTGCCACGGTGGATTGGTTCTTCGCTCTCTTGTACCTGGACAGACAGGAAAATTGACATGCGTGCCATTTTTTCTTGTTTTTTATAGTTGGTTTGTTTCTCTCTGCTTCGTTGATTGCAGAGGCAAACTGAAATCTAGCATCTTTAATCATCCACTCGTTCAGACACTTCTGCTGTGTGTGTGTGTGTGTGTGTGTGTGTGTGTGTGTGTGTTTGTGTGTGTGTGTGTGATGAGGAGAGCAGGTGGGCTCAGCATGCCTCCACCAGTACCCCTGTGAAGTTAATGTTTGATCAGTGGCAGAATGAGAGAGTGAAGAAGGAGAAAACTCCCTCACCAGGTATGCGTTCTGTCTGGCAGCAGAGTTTCACCCAAACCACAACTTCCTCAGTTGATATCAGGTTTCAGGGCTGCTCGGTGTTTTCCAGATGTTTCACAGCTTGCTGAGGAAATTCACATCATATATCTGACATTTTATTTAACTTTCACCATCGAACATGTGGCAGCAGATTAGAGCCATGACGCTTACTGTGTACGTCTCTGTTTTGCATGCAGTCTTCATTGTAGTGCTACATAAAATGGCAATTAACTTGCAGCCATCTCAGATCTCAGTGTATTAGGGTTTCTAAATGGGTGAAGGCTGCAGTTATTGAGGCCGAGAAGACTCAGTAAACATAGATTCTGCTGATTGATGCAGCTTTAAAGGAAGCTTACAGAAACATCTTAATACCCAGCAAAAAAAAACCTCACAACTAACACCAGATAATGTAAATTAATGAAAATGTTCATTTATGAAACTGATAAATCTTTAGCCCACAATAAGGCTGTGTGGATTGCTAAAATGAAATGAGAGTCAGGGTCTCTCCAGATACTCCGGCTTTCTCCCACAGTCAGCTTCCCTTAATTGGCTCCCTGTTAAGTCCAGAATAGAATTTAAAATTCTCCTCCTCACATATAAAGCCCTTAATGATTTAGCTCCATCATACATCAGAGATCTGATTGTTCCATATGTTCCTAACAGAGCTCTTTGTTCTCAGGCTGCAGGTTAACTGGTGGTTGCTAGAGTCTCTAGAAGTAGAATGGGAGGCAGATCCTTTAGTTATCAGGCTCCTCTCCTATGGAACCAGCTCCCAGTTTTAGTCCGTGAGGCAGACACCCTGTCTACTTTTAAGGCTAGGCTTAAAACTTTCATTTTGATAAAGCTTATAGTTAGAGTGGCTTAGGTTATACTGAGCTATCTCTATAGTTATGCTGCTATAGGCTTAGGCTGCTGGAGGACATAATGACCACTTTCACCCTCTTCGCTACATTCTCACACTACTCTCCAATTTTGCATTATTTGCTGTTATTTCAGCTTTTAACCTTGTTCTCTCTTTTCTCTTCCTAGAAGTTACACCTGGCCTGGCTCCGTGTCTACCTGTGACACCTTTCTGGAGAGGGGCATCGTCCAAGCTTCTGCTGGCAACAACTTAATGCTCACCCTCTACCGATGATCCACTTGGCCCTGTCCTTCAGTGTTTAACCCTTTCTCTCTCCTAGACATGGCGATTGACTGAGCATTTACTGTGACTAATTATATGTGCTGTCTTTCAGACTCTAACCTTGAAAACTGGATCAGAGTTTATCTGTTCTTTCTTTCTAGGTGAAACGACTAAAGGAGCTACATCCATTAACATTTACTTTTCCTTCCCATAGAAAGTACTCCTAGATCAGTGCTTCTTGGTTCTCTTTGTGTCTCCGCTCTGTTCTCTCAAACCCCAAGTAGGTCGTGGCAGATGGCCGCTCACACTGAGCCTGGTTCTGCTGGAGGTTTCTTCCTGTTAAAAGGGAGTTTTTCCTCTCCACTGTTGCTACATGCATGCTCAGGATGAGGGATTGCTGCAAAGTCAACGCCGGGGACTGTCCACTGTCTCTTCATGCTCATCTGGGAGGAGTGAATGCTGCAAGTCACTGACTGGATGCAATCTGCTGGGTTTCCTTAGACAGAAAAACTTTTTATCCAATTTGAATAAAAAACTGAATCTGACTGCACTGTTCAATGGTTACGATTAATTGGAATGTATGTACCTGACTTTTGTGAAGTGCCTTGAGACAACATGTGTTGTGAATTTGCGCTATATACTGTAAATAAACTGAATTGAAAAATGTGGCTGTTCGGTTAATTGGTTACACTAAATTGCTCTTAGACATGAAGGCAACATAGAGCCCCCCACACGGGTCCTGCGACTATTAATCTGTCTAGGATGAACCCCACCTCTCACCCAAAGACGCGGGAGATAGGCACCAGACCCTCTACAACACTGCAAGGATACGTGGGTATAGACAATGGATGGATCTACAGGGGTTGGACAATGAAACTGAAACACCTGGTTTTAGACCACAATAATTTATCAGTATGGTGTAGGGCCTCCTTTTGCGGCCAATACAGCTTCAATTCGTCTTGGGAATGACATATACAAGTCCTGCACAGTGGTCAGAGGGATTTTAAGCCATTCTTCTTGCAGGATAGTGGCCAGGTCACTACGTGATACTGGTGGAGGAAAACGTTTCCTGACTCGCTCCTCCAAAACACCCCAAAGTGACTCAATAATATTTAGATCTGGTGACTGTGCAGGCCATGGCAGATGTTCAACTTCACTTCCATGTTCATCAAACCAATCTTTCACCAGTCTTGCTGTGTGTATTGGTGCATTGTCATCCTGATAAACGGCACCACCTTCAGGATACAATGTTTGAACCATTGGATGCACATGGTCCTCAAGAATGGTTCGGTAGTCCTTGGCAGTGACGCGCCCATCTAGCACAAGTATTGGGCCAAGGGAATGCCATGATATGGCAGCCCAAACCATCACTGATCCACCCCCATGCTTCACTCTGGGCATGCAACAGTCTGGGTGGTACGCTTCTTTGGGGCTTCTCCACACCGTAACTCTCCTGGATGTGGGGAAAATAGTAAAGGTGAACTCATCAGAGAACAATACATGTTTCACATTGTCCACAGCCCAAGATTTGCGCTCCTTGCACCATTGAAACCGACGTTTGGCATTGGCATGAGTGACCAAAGGTTTGGCTATAGCAGCCCAGCCGTGTATATTGACCCTGTGGAGCTCCTGACGGACCGTTCTGGTGGAAACAGGAGAGTTGAGGTGCACATTTAATTCTGCCGTGATTTGGGCAGCCGTGGTTTTATGTTTTTTGGATAAGTGGTTGGTGTGCTCAGTTGGAAGCTGGAAACCAGGACAACTGAGGGAATCTAATGAGATGGACTGCCAGGAGAGAGTAAACAGAACCCTAAACCGTTTATTTAGATTTTTTTCCCTGCTAGTTTATGTACTCTTTAAATAATGTTTTCTGTAGTTCACTTCCCACTGTTTATTATTGGTTGGAGTTTTTATTTTCAGATTACAGGTCCTTCTCAAAATATTAGCATATTGTGATAAAGTTCATTATTTTCCATAATGTCATGATGACAATTTAACATTCATATATTTTAGATTCATTGCACACTAACTGAAATATTTCAGGTATTTTATTGTCTTAATACGGATGATTTTGGCATACAGCTCATGAAAACCCAAAATTCCTATCTTACAAAATTAGCATATCATTAAAAGGGTCTCTAAACGAGCTATGAACCTAATCATCTGAATCAACGAGTTAACTCTAAACACCTGCAAAAGATTCCTGAGGCCTTTAAAACTCCCAGCCTGGTTCATCACTCAAAACCCCAATCATGGGTAAGACTGCCGACCTGACTGCTGTCCAGAAGGCCACTATTGACACCCTCAAGCAAGAAGGTAAGACACAGAAAGAAATTTCTGAACGAATAGGCTGTTCCCAGAGTGCTGTATCAAGGCACCTCAGTGGGAAGTCTGTGGGAAGGAAAAGTGTGGCAGAAAACGCTGCACAACGAGAAGAGGTGACCGGACCCTGAGGAAGATTGTGGAGAAGGGCCGATTCCAGACCTTGGGGGACCTGCGCAAGCAGTGGACTGAGTCTGGAGTAGAAACATCCAGAGTCACCGTGCACAGGCGTGTGCAGGAAATGGGCTACAGGTGCCGCAGTCCCCAGGTCAAGCCACTTTTGAACCAGAAACAGCGGCAGAAGCGCCTGACCTGGGCTACAGAGAAGCAGCACTGGCTCAGTGGCCCAAAGTACTTTTTTCGGATGAAAGCAAATTCTGCATGTCATTCGGAAATCAAGGTGCCAGAGTCTGGAGGAAGACTGGGGAGAAGGAAATGCCAAAATGCCAGAAGTCCAGTGTCAAGTACCCACAGTCAGTGATGGTCTGGGGTGCCGTGTCAGCTGCTGGTGTTGGTCCACTGTGTTTTATCAAGGGCAGGGTCAATGCAGCTAGCTATCAGGAGATTTTGGAGCACTTCATGCTTCCATCTGCTGAAAAGCTTTATGGAGATGAAGATTTCATTTTTCAGCACGACCTGGCACCTGCTCACAGTGCCAAAACCACTGGTAAATGGTTTACTGACCATGGTATCACTGTGCTTAATTGGCCTGCCAACTCTCCTGACCTGAACCCCATAGAGAATCTGTGGGATATTGTGAAGAGAACGTTGAGAGACTCAAGACCCAACACTCTGGATGAGCTAAAGGCCGCTATCGAAGCATCCTGGGCCTCCATAAGACCTCAGCAGTGCCACAGGCTGATTGCCTCCATGCCACGCCGCATTGAAGCAGTCATTTCTGCAAAAGGATTCCCGACCAAGTATTGAGTGCATAACTGTACATGATTATTTGAAGGTTGACGTTTTTTGTATTAAAAACACTTTTCTTTTATTGGTCGGATGAAATATGCTAATTTTGTGAGATAGGAATTTGGGTTTTCATGAGCTGTATGCCACAATCATCCGTATTAAGACAATAAAAGACCTGAAATATTTCAGTTAGTGTGCAATGAATCTAAAATATATGAATGTTAAATTTTCATCATGACATTATGGAAAATAATGAACTTTATCACAATATGCTAATATTTTGAGAAGGACCTGTATTTAGTTTCCTGTTCATACAATGTTCTCTGTTTTTGGTTTTTCTGCTAGTTCTTTGTTAGATATTTTGTTTTACTTCCATGCAGTTTTATTCATGTTTATTAGTCTCTCTCAACCACTCTGCAATCAAGCTCATTCAGTCCACCTGCTACCTGCTCATCAGAGTCATGTTTCCCCTGCTATTTATGCTTCCCATTTCTCACTGCTTCTCGCTGGTTTATAATGTGTTACTGCTGCTACTGTTAATGCTGCGGCCATCCCTTGTTCTGCCATTTCCATGTCTGGCTTCTGCCTTTCTGAATTTGGGTCCAGTTCCAAGAGCCCTTCCTGACAATATCACAACCAGGCAGTATATAAAATGCAATAAAATCTCCAATTGACCATAAAATGAACCAGACTGGTACACAAGGTGAAAGAGATCCAAAAAGGATGGAACTTGGAAAGGTTTATCAGCACAAACGTTGTTGGAATAAATCCCACAGAATAATTTTTAGTTGACATTTTTTGTTGTTGAATATAGATTGTGTTTTTTTTTATTATTATCTATTTGACATGGTTGGTGCTGATATTGACCTTAAGATGTAATTGAAATTCTATGAGGGAGACCTAATGGAATACTGGGACTTTGTCCTTCCATTTATCACCAGGAGGGAGGACGTAGACACAACTAAAGATTGATTCATGTGTGCATTTGTGTCTGTGAGCTTAGAAGTACGGTCTTAAGAAAATAAAGGTCTGAATATTTTCTTCTCCCTCCTATCTCATCTCTCCCTTTTACACACACACACACACACAGTCACAGACTTTTACAGCCATTGTTCCACTGGTATTAAAATGCTGATGGTTATTGATCTGTGGTGTATTAATAACTCCTTGTTCATCCTGTTAGCACCTCTCTGCCCTCGAGTGTCTTCAGTCACCACACAGAAGCACTATGTGGAGCTGCATGTTTAATCTGCTTTTAGAAAGCTGCTGCTTGATGTCACTGCTTATAGAAAACTTCAGCCAAGTCATATTTGCCAATTTAACGCATATTTTTAGGTTTATAAAGATAAACCCTTTGTATTTTGTTTTTCTACATTAGTTGTTCAATATGCTGGTTTTGGAAGGGGTCAAAGCGTATAGTAGCTCTATTGATTATTGGAAAGCTGTTGGTAAGATTTTTATTTTGAGGGTTGTGTCTGCGGTAGTCTGTCTGGAGCCTTGACCTCCAACCTCGAGCATCCCACGTCTTGAGTTGATACTCTACTCCACTCTACTTTGCAAAGATTTGCGGAATCTCTCAGGCTGTGAGGATATCTCTTGTTCACAGTCCCCTTCAGCCGAACCCACAGATTTTCTGTCAGATTTCATTCTGGGCTTAATCCATTTGAAAACTTTGGTTGTCTTCCAAATGGAGCCATTATTTTGATGACTCCTATAAAACAGGAAATGTTTAGTGGTCATTTGTAGGTCATTAGTATCACTACACAGGGTATGTGTATACTTCATTTCAACTGTATACTGATGGTGATTTAAATCCCTTCTTCAAATTTTCCAAATTTTTGAACTATATATTTGAAGTCTTGTTTACATTTGTGTTCAACGGCAGTGGTCAGTGTCTCCACTGAGCATCAGATAGGATCATAGAAAGTATCATAGTCCAATATGAAGCACAAGTAGACTCGGTCAGAGAGATATTTCTATTTTTTCACAGTGCTGCAGCCTAAAGGTCATCAAATAAAGCTCTCTGGAGCAGAGAACAATAAATGTGTGAGGAATTAAGGAACAAGGAGAAAACCCATCTACCTCCTCCAGTTTTTATCTTTCAATGAAGCACAATCCACGGAAGAGCACCAGCTCTGGGGTTTGTCACATTATCCCAGGCTTAATTCAACTACCTGTTTCAAGGATCTGCCACTCTTTAATGTGGCCGTCATGCTTCCCTCTGTCAAGATATTACAGCACATTTTTTAGTGTTTTTTTTATTGTTTGTTTTGAAGCCTCAGCCAGAGTCTCAGACAGATATAATTTTTATTTTATTTTTTTTTATTATAATGTTTCTTACTGCGCTGTGATGGAGTGGCGACCTGTCTAGGGTGGAAATAGGCACCAACCCCCCTCAGCGATCCTGCAAGGACAAGCGGGTATAGACGATGGATGGATGGATGGATGGATGGATGGATGGATGGATGGATGGATATTTGCTATGAATAGCAGGAAGTATTCTGATAATTTCATTCACATAATATTTGCACCTCATAAAGGTGAAACTTGAAAAGTGTGATTTCAGTAAGATGTTAAAAGATGCTAATTGTGTCATTTCATTGCATGGCCCACATTATGAGCATACTTTCCACCTCACCCTAGTGGGTGTATGTATGCTAACGATGCTGCCACAGTAAAAGTAATGATGACTGCCAAGGTGATGAGCCAAGCAACAATAGCAAACCTCTCTATATAATTTTCCTTAAAAAGTTTTATGTCTCCAATAATATATACAATAATATATATATATATTTATACATATACGTACTTCAAATATTAATAAAATGAGAAACCCAAAATGTGAAGTTGAAGTTTATTAATTTTACTCTCCCATAGGGGGCAATGCAACTCATTTTGTTTTTTGCATGTCTGCCTATACAGTGCCTTGTGAAAGTACTTGGCCACCTTGAACTTCTCAACTTCTTGCCACATTTCAGGCTTCAAACATAAAGATATAAAATGCCAGTTTTTTGTGAAGAATCAACAACAAGTGGGACACTATCGTGAAGTGGAATGAAATTTATTGGATGTGTCAAACTTTTGTAACAAATAAAAAACTGAAAAGTGGGGCATGCAATATTATTCGGCCCCTTTACTTTTAGTGCAGCAAACTCACTCCAGAAGTTCAGTGAGGATCTTTGAATGATCCGATGTTGTCCCAAATGACTGATGATGATAAATAGAATCCACCTGTGTGTAACCAAGTCTCCGTATAAATGCACCTGCTCTGTGATAGTTTCAGGGTTCTGTTCAAAGCGCAGAGAGCATCATGAAGACCAAGGAACACAACAGGCAGGTCTGAGATACTGTTGTGGAGAAGTTTGAAGCTGGATTTGGATACAAAAAGATTTCCCAAGCTTTAAACATCCCAAGGAGCATCGTGCAAGCAATCATAATGAAATGGAAGGAGTATCAGACCACTGCAAATCTACCAAGACCCGGCCGTCCCTCTAAACTTTCATCTGGAACAAGGAGAAGACTGATCAGAGATGCAGCCAAGAGGCCCATGATCACTCTGGATGAACTGCAGAGATCTACAGCTAAGGTGGGAGAGTCTGTCCATAGGACAACAATCAGTCGTACACTGCACAAATCTGGCCTTTACGGAAGAGTGGCAAGAAGAAAGCCATTTCTCAAAGATATCCATAAAACGTCTTGTTTAAAGTTTGCCACAAGCCACCTGGGAGACACACCAAACATGTGGAAGAAGGTCCTCTGGTCAGATGAAACCAAAATCAAACTGTTTGGTCACAATGCAAAATGATATGTTTGGCGTAAAAGCAACACAGCTCATCACCCTGAACACACCATCCCCACTGTCAAACATGGTGGTGGCCGCATCATGGTTTGGGCCTGCTTTTCGTCAGCAGGGACAGAGAAGATGGTCAAAATTGATGGGAAGATGGATGGGGCCAAATACAGGACCATTCTGGAAGAAAACCTGTTGGAGTCTGCAAGAGACCTGAGACTGGGACGGAGATTTATCTTCCAACAAGACAATGATCCTAAACATAAAGCCAAATCTACAATGGAATGGTTCACAAATAAACGTATCCAGGTGTTGAAATGGCCAAGTCAAAGTCCAGACCTGAATCCAATCGAGAATCTGTGGAAAAAGCTGAAGACTGCTGTTCACGAACGCTCTCCATCCAACCTCACTGAGCTCCAGCTGTTTTGCAAGGAAGAATGGGCAAGAATTTCAGTCTCTCGATGTGCAAAACTGATAGAGACATACCCCAAGCGACTTGCAGCTGTAATTGCAGCAAAGGTGGCGCTACAAAGTATTAACGCATTAATATTGCACACAACACTTTTCACTTATTTATTTGCTAAAAACGTTTGACACATCCAATAAATTTCATTCCACTTCACGACTGTGTCCCACTTGTCGTTGATTCTTCACAAAAAATTTTAATTTTATATCTTTATGTTTGAAGCCTGAAATGTGGCAAGAGGTTGACAAGTTAAAGGGGGCCCAATACTTTTGCAAGGCACTGTAACTCTATTGGAGTCGTGTAACTATATATATGTGCAAAAGGTGTGAATGTCTGAGCGATGATATCATATGCTGTTCTTCGACTTCTCTCTGGCTGCCACCCCAGCAGCTCTCCTATCACTTATGCTGTCCACTGATTGTTTTGTCATTTTGAATGTTGTCTTTGTCTCTCCGGGGACGCCTGCTCGACGTCCACTAAGGGCTGTCCAGTTGACTGGTTTGTGATGGGACAAATATACACACTCTGTAGATACACCATACAAAGAGAGAAGATACACACTACACATCTCTCCTTAAGGGTGTGTGTCACCGTACCCCATGGAGGCAGCGATGTTTGGTTTTATTGCCTCTATTGATCAATGTTGGGGCTGTGTAAAGGGATCAATATGCGGATTAACGGAGGGAGTTAATTCCTCGGTGCAGCTCCTAAAACCTCCTAAGGTCCCTAACACCTTTTTACCACCAAATGTGTGTAGCGAGGATAAATAAAAGGACAAAGACCCATATTTATTTCTTGCTTGCTTTGTTCGACAGATGTTGCTCTTTCTCAGCCACTTCTCATCCTCCCACCATCAACCCCTTCTCATCTACCTCATCTAACCACCTCTCAAAGCCCATATTTTCTTTATAGTCCTGCCATAATTTCCCATATTGTAGTTTCACCGGTGGCGATTTTATAAAATGGGCCTTATGGACAGCTGCTCAGGGTGTCATTAAAAAGGGGGTAGGGCTCACAAGCACCATATAAAAAATTTTTAAAAAGCATTTAATTTTCTGTCAGATGCTTTTTATGTAGCGGACGTCAACAGGAAGTTAATGTTCCCCTGTGTTGAGTAGGCTCCCCCTGCTTGCTGAGAAAATGGAGATCAGGTTGTGTTTGTGGTGTCACACTGTACCCATATAGGGTGAGTATCAAGTATTCTGTGACTTTGCTTCTTTTGAGTGTTTTCTTTTAGCTACATCCAACCTGGGTGGCAAATGGCATGCCCAGGATGCCATTCATGTAGGAACCACCAATGAGTTTTGTGCCTGTAATGTTGACCAACATGCTAAACCAAGCGGTCTAAACACCGGCTTTCTTCTAAGAACTGAAAATGGTGTGAACTCTATGGTGTGTAAAACGTAACTTCCCTTGGTCTGTAGCTTACATAACAGCCAAACTTCACTCCTGATTAAAAGAGATGAAAGCTCCAATTAGAAGTATGTGTTTTTAAGATTGGAGTGCGAGTATGAAGCTTGAGTCCCCATCTCTGTGGCATCTTTTCGGCAGAAACCGCAATCAAACATTTACAGTAACAGCCAGTAAGTGCTTTACGTGGCTGTGGAGACATTTTGGCCGACTCTGTTTTATAGAATTGTTTTAATTCAATCACATTGGAAGGTTTTCAGCATAAACAGCCTGAGTGATGCCACAGCAGACAAGCGACTTTGAGGTCTGACTTTCACTAAGCCACTCCAAAACATCCAGTTTAGTTTTGTTGAGCCTATGAATGGCCCCTATGATCATTGTCCTGCTGTATGATGCAATTGTTTGTAAGAATAAGATCCCAAACTGATGGCCAGATATCCTGCTATAGGATTTTCTTGTAGAGAGCAGAACTGATGGTTCCATTGGTTAACATCAAGTTGCCCAGTTCCTGAAAAAGCAAAGCTGAACCAACCCATCATTCAACCAACACCATGTTTGACTGTCTCATGACCCCATTCACTGTTTTGACTTCCTATCAGATGCTCCAGCACCATATAGTTCCTCTCCTGATGCCATTTTATGCCCTCTCTGTTTTGAAATAGGGATGCATTTGAAAGCTGCAGGACAGTGGCTCTTGAGGACTAGAGTTGGAGATCTGCCTCTCTATTCTATTTCTTCACACTTTTGATCACGCTGCTCATCTGTTCTACCTCCCTCTGATTTTATTTTAAATATGAATAGTGCTGAGGTTTTGAGGGTTTAGAGGGCTTGTCCTCACAGCTCCCCTACCAGTGCAGCTATTAGGAGCTGGAGTGTCCTTACTATCTCCTAATTGCTCTCTCACACACACACACACACACACACACACACACACACACACACACACACACACACACACACACAGAGAGAGAGAGAGAGAGAGAGAGAGAGAAGCATTACCCCTGACTCTCAATGAAGACATCAAAGGCATTTTTAATAAAAAAGAGAGGGGAGGGTGGCAGAGGAGGCGTTGAGGCCTCTGTTGACAGGAAAACACTCTTGGCTCCTTGAGATAGAAAAGTATGCTTTTGTAGGTCATAAAGGCTGGAGGATAATGGAATGGACTTAACAGCACTTGTTTCTTTTCTGATACGTGCCAAGGCTTGACATGTGGTGGTGCTGCAATGGCTAAATCAGTTTCACTTCACTGCCATTGTCTCAGCAGAATACAATAAAACAATTCAGCACCTCTGTGTGTGTGCCTGTTCAAGTCAATGTAATGAATGGTGTAAAAAAACAGTTGTTAAATTGTGGTTACCATTGTGGAAAGCATTACACATGTTATGGGTGGTGACAGAAATGGCTGTGGTGTGATCATCTCTGACTGAACATGAACACATTATTAATGTGTCACCAGTGCTACTAAAGATGGAACATCTTTGGATTTTTTCTTGCAATTCTCCGGTACTTTCCAGCATTCGCCGACCCGTGGCACAAGTCACTTAGTTTTCCTTCTGTGCTTTGCACAAATAGACAAAGAGTGTTGAAATCCGTGCCTTACTGAAAGTGATATACTAATTTTTGGTTCACCAATGGCTCTGCACCACATGATATGGCATGCTCATATATTTATACTTAATACCTGTACACTGTTAGCGCCTGAAACCTGAGTCAAATTCCTTGCCTGTGCACACAATCCTTTTTTATTTTTATTTTTATTTTTTTGTGGACACAATCTTGGCCCAAAAGCTGATTCTGATTCTGTTGCTTCTGGATAGTACAACCTTTGGTGATAATATAGAATCACTAATTTGGGAGGATGTTGAATAGGTTGTTTTACTTTTAGGATTTTATTTAACAGCTGAACATTCTGCCCTTTTAAAACCTACATAAAAAATAAATTAATGATAATTAATTAAATATTTTTATCATGAAGAAGAAGAAACAATATGAAATCTTTGAATGTTTGCAATTTATACAAATGAGTCTGCAGGTAAGAGAGAGTGCTTGCAAACTTTAACTATACTTTTCAGTGGTGTTTTTTTTTATTCTGTTTTATTTTTTTAATACCACAGTCGAGTAGGAATAAAATGCACAATTAGGAAAGAACACCTCCTGCTAAATCTGTTTAATGTATATTTGGGTCAATGACATCACAAGGCACCAGATTTGAGCTGATCAGCTGACTTTGGTGAACACTGTTGCAGACACGTAACTTTTTCATAGATTTAGATGAATTTGATGACATTAAAGTTGCAAAATGATCATGACCAAAACATAATCAAATGCAAAGGTAACATCTGAAGGAGGAATTTGATGCAAACAAAAAGAAAGACACAAACAGACCTAATCAATAAAAGCGATGTCACCCGAGGCATGTTTTAGGCGGGCTGATTTAGTCTTGATATTACAACAAAATAGCAAAGAAAGAAAAGAAAAACAAACTAACATGCTTTTCTGTAGGTGGAAAACTATATCTAAAAATGAAATGAGTTTGACTGAGAAGTTTGGATGGTGGCTTTGACAAGCTGTTGAACCCGGCTGATTGACAAATAAGGTTGTAAAACCAAAAATTGCATGTCGACTTGAGAGTTCGAAGCTCAAAGAATTGCCTTGAAAACAAGAAATACATTTTAAAAACTGAAATGCAAGCATGAGTCAGTGGTTGAGTTCAAAATGTGAGAAACTGTCTGAAGGAGATAAGATTTATGTACAAAAAAGCCAAACCTAAACCGTCACTAACATTGAAACACAAGGAACAAAGTTGCAGTGATGTTCAGTGGTGATTTCTGAATCTTTATCAACCGTCGTCTTCCAGATGATACGGAAATGTTTGTTCAGGAACATCCAAATGAAACATTGAAAGCTGACTGCCAGAAGAAAAGCCAATTCCCATCGATGATTGGAGACCTCATGTCAGACATAGGAGCAGGACACTCTGCAGGAAACACACAAGTACACATTAAAATTGTAAACGCTCTTTGTCACACCATTATTTTTAATATAGATTATATGATGATAAAGTCATTTTTCTAGATGAAAATTAATCTTGTTGAGGCAAAAACATTCTTCAAGAAAATCAGACCAGCTTAAGGACATGGAAAGAAAGCAGTTTGGATCTCAATCGAAGGGAAAATTTATGGTGGAAACTGATTAAAAGGGTTCATGACCAGTCTCCATCCTGCAACACTGCTCTGTCAGCTGCTTTATGACTGTACTGAAATCTGACTGATGAAGATCATTAGTTTTAATTCGGCAAATCCACGATTCATGTTTCAAGAAGGCAAGAAAGTACTAATCATGGTGTTTTTAGGTTCTCCAATATTTTCCTCAGGAATGAGTGAGTCACTCATTCCTATAATTGCTCTTTCTGTTTGGATCTTCTGGGGTTGTTTTTATTTGGAGCATTTGTTGCTTTTGTTGCTTTTGCAAAGAGATTGCTTTTAATATTGTTTTAATGAAAATCTTTTATGGCAAACAGGGAACTTTTACTTCATCACTTTTATATTCCATTGAGATTTAGGTAACAAAATGGAGCAGCAAGTGAAAAACAAGAGATTTTTCATACAAGGATAAATCAACACACACTCTTTATGAAAAACAGATTTTAGTACTCTCCTTCTTTTCTTGGGTCATTATTCAAACTTGATGATGACAATCATCTTTCCGACCAGCTCTAAATCAAGACCTCAATGTTTTCATGTGTGCTGCTTTCCTCCCTCGCTGCATCTCACAAAGCGTTCTCAGAAGACCACAAGTGGTGTGATTTAAAAGGCCCTGCAGCCCACAGTCAGTGTAAGAAACATTATTACATGTGATTTTTCTCCTGGTGGTTTCAGATACGGACACTGACATCACTGTGATTATTTGGAGAAAAGCTTGACTTTGTCTGTTGGAAGATTTTAAAACTACTAAATGCAATTTGCAATTACTTCAAAATATTGTTTTATATTTCCATAATTACTTTCTGAAATTCCCAAAATGTTGGTTTTATTATTTCTGTTTTCATAACATCTGACTGGTTGATGGTCACATCATTCTTTCAGTACACTTGAAGGTTCATTCTTGGATCTCATATTGTTATTGGTTATTTGAATGGAACTCGTTCAAAAGAGAAAGAAAGAGAGGACAAATTGATAATGTTTTTATTGATGCTGCTTGTGACAATACTGCCAGCTGGTGACCAGGGAAGTGTGCACTGCTAGGAACTCCAAGAAAACGCATGAAACGAAATGGATAAACATGAGGTTTTTGGTTTTGTTTCTCCTCCAGCATGCCGAAAAAGGTGTAGGACCTGCATGCAACATTTCTGCTGAGAAGAAAGCCATGAGAACTCCTATCTATAAGTTTGCCACCAGTCATGCAGAGACACAGCAAACATGTGGATTAAAGGTACTCTGGACAGATGAGACCAAAATAAGACTAGATGCAGAATGGTGCATGTTGCAGAAAACTAACACTGCTCTCAGGTTAAAGGATGGCGGTAGCAGCTTTTCTTCAGTAGGAACAGGGAAACTGTCACTATTAAAGTCCAAATTCAAGTCAAATTCAGAATCTGTGGCAAGACTTCAAGACTGCAGTTCACACACATCTGTCATTCAAGCTAACTGAGAGTGTCACAAAGAAGGATGGACAAAAATGTTGGTTGCTCTATGTGCAGAGCTAATAGATACATGCAGCTGTAACTGCAGTGCTTGGGGCTGAATACAAATGCATCACTCAGTTTTTTTAATTTATATTAGTAAAAAAACATTTTCTTTCTCCTTCAGACTCCTTTGGTGTCCAAATTATTGAACTGCTGCCTTAAATTGAAAACCAACCCTTACTGTCATTCAGTTCTGGGATTTCTAACAGCCGGTGCCTAAACTAAAGGTCCAAGTTCAGAAAACTTCTATAGGATCGGATTTAAAGCTATAACCACCTGACCTATTGGCCATGAGGATTAATGAAATTATTAAACAAGATGTTGGACTGTAATTTTATTTTATTTAAACTACTATAAACTGTGTGTTACAACCATGTTTTGTTCTGATTCCTTCCAGTTTATATTTATTGTATTTAATAATCAGTATCTCTAAATGATCATGATCATTGGATTCATTAATTGAGGCATATCAATTACAAAGGCATGAAACAAAGCTTTATTTGAGACATCACAAGCAAAATATTGCAATGTTCTGACATAGAAGAACCAGTCAGGTTTTACCATGTCATATGTTTAAGCCATCCTGTTGATGGTTTTAATCTGATTTGTGTTTCTAATACTGCTCACAGTTTTGTATTACATCTCAGCCTATTTCATTTCTGTATCCATTATTGCAGCTCTCATCCTTCTCCATCAGCTTTTTTCTCCGCCTGTTACAAGTGCTCTTCTGTCTGCCTCTTTGTCTTTCTCTCCCTGGTGAAAGGGTTGAGGGCATTATGTGCAGCTATGAATGATTCATCCCCATCTCTGGTGTGTGTGTGTGTGTGTGTTCCTGTTTTGGCATCACAGTGAGAACCCAATTTTCCATCAAATTGAGGACCATTTGTCCCAAAGTGAGGACATTTTGCTGGTCCTCACGACCTATTTTGATAACGGTTAGGTTTAGGACTAAGGTGTAAATTGAGTTTAGGTTAAGGTTAGGGTCAGACATGCACTGATAATGGTTAGGTTTAGGGTTATTGTCAGGGTTAGGGCATAGAAAGGGTTGAAAATGACTAAAAATCAATGGAAGTCAATGGGAGTCAACACATGGTCCTCACTACATATAGCAAAATAAGTGTGTGTGTGTGTGTGTGTGTGTGTGTGTGTGTGTGTGTGTGTGTGTGTGTGTGTGTGTGTGTGTGTGTGTGGACTGGAAAACAACTTGGGAAGGAGAGGGAACAGTAGGTAGACGCAGAAGGTGACAGGAGACAGAACATAAACGGAATAGCAGCATTGATAATAATTTGAATAAAGAGTTTTGGTGGTTTTTGCACCTTGGTGCACCTTTCACCTCATGTAGACAGTTTTTTTTATTTCATTAACAAGGTATTTCTAAAATCGGTAATCGTTTGTCTTCTTTACACAGTCCTCTGGGTTTTAACTGCAATTCATCAAACTTAAATTGTCTCATTATTCTGAATACATCTTTGGTTCTTCACAATTCTACCCGTATTTTGCATTCCATGACCTCCATAAAATCATAATAATAATCATTAAAAAAAAGAATTAAAGCGATGCTGAGAACCTGTAAATAGCACCTTTTTTTTCTTCTCTTGCTCATCTTTGCGTAGATTATCTGATGGAAATGGTTATTTAAGACCTGATGAATAATTAAGTGGACAATAACGCTAATTCATGAATAATAAATCTGTTTATGAAGGCAAGGCGTGGACAGTAGCTGCGGTGGCTTTGACAGGAAGATTGATGCGATGGCCTAGGAGCTCTCCAGCATTAGAAGAAGCTGCTAAATGCTGCCCATATTTATTGGCCTCTGTGCTTAATGACATACTTATGTTTAATTTGCAGGCACATCCAGAGGCTGAGGAGGAATTTGTGCTTCAAAATGTTCCTTATTTGCTCTCTCTGATCTGTTTTATGCTCCATGTTCTGTTTGTTTTTTCTGTAAAAGAGAAGAAACCCTTGTTATTCAAGTAATGTGTATGTCCAGTATGATTTTATATGTAAATTTATGCTAGCATCTGCTTCAGTGTGGTGTGACACATAAGCAGATGGCAGTAATATCAGCGTGTATCTCAATGCTGTGATAAAGTTCACAAATCTTCAGCTCATGTGTGGGTTAGGCCTCCTAATATGCAAATTTGATTAACTTGCAGGCACTTCTTTTTTAGAAATTCCAGGCTCCAGCTTAAAAAATAATTCTTTCATGGTTTTCCCCTAACTGGATTTCTATTCAATGTGACGTAAACACAGACAAATGTTTTGTCACATGTTAATTAATGTGCTTGTGAACATATTTTTAGCACAAATGGAACCCCCATAATTTTCCACCCACCTCTCCCCTGGAATAGTCCTGCACAGCTCAGCAGAGTCTGCAGAGCTCCACTCAGTTTCATTACGTTTGAGATTCAAGCTGCAGGCCGAGCAATCCTGAGTTATGTCTGTGCTGTTACCTTGCTGGGCAGAGCGAGGAGGCAAGGCTGCATTTTCCCCACTGCCGCTAACCTTAGAGGTCACTCCCATGAAGGAGACATTCATCACTCTGACGTGTGCATGCTGTGGGGGGAAAGAAAAGATGGTGTTTTTGTGTGTGTTTTGGCAAAGAGAGAGCTTGTACTGTTACAGTATTAATTTACCACATTTTTGCACCCTGTGGTAACAAAGCCCAAGCTGCAGACATGCAGAGTAACCATTCTCTCCTGTCAGATGAGCTGTCAGAGTAAATTGTTGCCTTCCAGAAATTGTTTCTTCCAGAAATATGAACAATTTCTGTGTGTTTAAATAAATAAGAGCAAATAAATAAGAGTGAATTTGAGTTTCTATTTCAGTTTTATTCCATTTGGAGTTCAATGTGTTCACTTTCCTTCCTTTAAAAGGTTCAAGGCTCTGCATTATGATTTAAATAACACTTTGTTCATGTAGATAAAGCTAAACATGTTATTTTGTTCACCAAGGAATTAGCAGAGTGCTTCGCAAACGTTTTAATACCCTTTGAACCTTTCTACATGTGTTACCCTAAACCACAGACTTATTTAGAGGGATTTTATGTGATAGGCCAACAGAAGGTAGGACATAACTGAAAAGTGGAAGGAAAATAATACATTGTTTTTAGAAATTTGTCTCTACCAACTTTGCACATCCTGACACTGAAACTTTGGCCCATTCTTCTTTGCAAAAAAGCTCAGTCAGATGGGATAGGCAGTGTATGTTAGTATCATTTTTCATGTCCTGCAAAAGATTCCCTGATATATTTAGGTCAGCAATGCTTTGAATGGGCCATTCTAGCACATGAATAAGCTTTGATTTACATCATTCTATCATAGCGCTGGTTGTTTGTTTATTGATGTCATCCTGCTTGAAGGTAAACCTTCATCTTCATCAATCTTCCTATCAATTTTGAGCAGCTAAAGAAAAGCATCCCCATAGCATGATGCTGCCACCACCTTGGTTTACGGTGGGGATGATGTTTTCACTGTGATGTGCAGTGTTAGTTTTCTGTCACAGGTAGCATTTTACACATTGCCTGAAAGTTCTGTTTTGGTCTCATTTGACCAGAGCACTTTCTTCTATATGTCTGTTGTTTGTTTTCAACAATGGCTTTCTTCTTGTATCTCCCTAATCCTCTTCTTGCCTGCTCTGTCAGTTTGTGTCAACCATTAGTTGGTAGGTTTGCAGTTTCACTATAATGTTTCCATTTTCATATGATGAACTGAAAAGTGCTCAGTGACATCTCCAAAGCTGAATACTGTTTTATACCATATGTTACAACATTTCTTGGCTGTGTCCCCTACATAGCTTGTAGGAAATTGAAAACAGGACTTTTCTTTTTGCCACTCCACAAAGGTAAAACTTATAGTGCCCATGACTTATGGTTCCCCTGTCCTCAGATTCTCCCACCTGAGCTGGGGATCTCTGAAGCTCCTCTATAGTTATTTTGGTCCTTCCGGCTGCCAATCTGAATAATGATCTCCATGCCCAGCCATCAGTTTCGGTGGATGTGTATGTCTTCGTAGAATAGCTGTGCAATACTTTATTTTGAAAGCTTGTTTGAAAAATTCCTATAAGATGTTCAAAGCTTGTAATATTGTTTTATAATGTACCTCTGCTTCAAACATCTCCTCAATTTTCTCCCTGACCTATCTGCTGGGTTCCTTGGTCTTCATGATGCTGTTTGTTCACTAATGTTCTCTGTCAAACCTCAGTCAGTCAGTCATTTTCTACCACTTATTCCATAGTGGGTCGTGGGGGAGCTGGTGCCTATCTCCAGCAGTCTATGGGCAAGAGGCAGGGTACACCCTGGACAGGTCGCCAGTCCATCGCAGGGCAACACACATACAACCAGGCACACACTCATTCATACTCCTACGGGCAATTTAGAGTGACCAATTAACCTAACCGGCATGTCTTTGGACTGTGGGAGGAAGCCAAAGTACCCGGTGAGAACCCACGCATGCACGGGGAGAACATGCAAACTCCATGCAGAAAGATCCCTGGTTGGGAATTGAACCCAGGACCTTCTTGCTGCAAGGCAACAGTGCTACCAACTGCACCACCGTGCAGCCCCTCTGTCAAACCTCTACACCACAAAACAGCTGTAATTGTACTGAGATGAAATTATATGCAGATCAGCTCTATTTACTAGTTAGATGCATTCTGCAGGCAATTGGTTGCATTGGATTTTACTTAGGCATGTTACAGTAAAGACAGGGGTTAATACAAATGCACCCCAAACTTTAAATTGAATTGGGTTTTCCTGTAACTTATAAGCATTTATATTCATTTTTCTCTTGTTAGAGACAGGTTACACACCAATCCTTTTTCTCAGTGCCTGTATTCCCTTATTAACTATTGTATGTTTTTCTGTACACATTATCATGAGCAGCAGAGAAATATCGATCGTGGCCATTGTTTGCCCGAGTGACAGTTTGCTGCCTTGAAAAGATTCATTATATCAAAACAGATTGATTTTTCTGCCCTGAGGACTTAATCCCAAATGAAAATAGACAATTATAGCTGCTGGTGAAGCCACCCCTATTCACTATTCCATCCAACCCTCTCCTCTGCATACAGACACACAAAACAGCAGTGCAGTGACTACTGCAGGTGCAGCAACAGAAGAGGATACACTGACTTTGAATGGGTGTGAACAGGAAGGCTTATTTGCATATAACTACCAGCTCCTTCCTCTGTCTCCTATGTGTGTGTTTTTTGGTATGCACACAACTGAATTAATATAAGCTACCAAGATGAAGATAGATGTGACAGAATATGCAGAAAAAACATTGACAAGCCAATAAAGTGTGTTCCCTACCTTAATTGTTTAATTTAATAATCCGATATAGACTCACAATTATGCTTATGCATGCAATAAATCTGATTAGGGGCATCTTCAGTGCACTCTGAATGGCGGTTGTATTAGAAGGGGGTTGGAGATGCCCACCAAAATATCTCTCCCTGATTATCAACAACACACAACCACTCATCTTTCAATTACAATGTGTGATAACATGTACCTCAAATTAATTGAATATTCTAATCTTATCTGCTATTAAAAAAAACACCACTGGCCACATAAATGACAGCGGGGTCACATGAGGAACCTATTTGCAACGTTTTCTAAAATCCTCATCGAGGCTTGTTATTGAAATTAATTAACAGAGACATTATATTATAATGTATTCCACTGGGATGTGTTCACTAGATTTCGGACAGCACCTCCCTGATGTTATCAGGAATTGTGCTGCTATGAAGTTACTGAAGAAACCACCGCTAATCTCAGGTGGAGCACAAATACTGGAAATGCTTCATAATACATTAGATACAACATGAGAAAAACAGAAGCATGATGGGATGGATCTAACAAAGAGTGACTGAAAACAGGGAGCTAAATATTGCTATGGTTGTTTACTGGACGCAAAACAAGCGTGTCTGATTATTCGGCTTTGAGGGGGAGGCAATGCACTAAATGTAATTGACGGGATGGGCTGGGGAATGACATTAATGAATTAAAAAAAACAGTGATAAGTAAAACAGTAACTGACAGAACATTGCAAGGATAACCTTTTTTCCGTAGTAAATTAAATCATTCTTTGAAATTATTTGAAACAAGAACAGACAGAGGGAAGATTAACAGCACCGCATTTAGAAAGTATAAATTTCAGTTACTATTATTGAAGGTGGACAGTTATTATCCTTCATATTTATTTAATTTAAAAAGCTGTAATATTTAATGTATAGGTTATGTGTTAATGCAAAAAACACGAATATCACTTGTTTGTTTTTTTCCCAAATCCCTTTGTAAAACACAAAGAAGCAAGCTCTAACGATTGCATCTCAAGCTATGTGGGTGTTTTGGGTTCTGCTGCAAGTTTATGTAAAACATCTAACTGAATCAATTAGATATATTACATGAGTTACAGGTTTAATTAATTCAAATTCTCCACAGCAGCAGGGTGGTTACAAACTGACAGCCATGAAGTATGGTTGAGTTGAGGAGTCAAATACAAACTGAAATAAAAGGATGATGGCAGCCTACAGAAAAAAATTGCTTTAATATAGATAAAACGATGAAAAAACTAATGATCCTGCTCTTGAAGGAAATTTGTAAAGAAAAAATCTTGGCTTGAATGAAACATACTTAGAAACCACTTTGAGATGTGCAAATCATACCTTGATTTTCATTATCGAGATGTCAGTCATGTTCAAACAAGCACTAACTTTTAAAGATTCATTTACTGATTTACAAATGAATCCCTACTGATATGACACAAACAAAATCTATCATCATGATTCTGTTATTACTGACTAGACTGACAAACTGTGTTCTGCCACCATCACTGTGATGCATAGTTTTGCGATCCAACAGATGTGGTCTTCACTGTGATCTACAGGGGTTGGACAATGAAACTGAAACACCTGTCATTTTAGTGTGGGAGGTTTCATGGCTAAATTGGACCAGCCTGGTAGCCAGTCTTCATTGATTGCACATTGCACCAGTAAGAGCAGAGTGTGAAGGTTCAATTAGCAGGGTAAGAGCACAGTTTTGCTCAAAATATTGAAATGCACACAACATTATGGGTGACATACCAGAGTTCAAAAGAGGACAAATTGTTGGTGCACGTCTTGCTGGTGCATCTGTGACCAAGACAGCAAGTCTTTGTGATGTATCAAGAGGCACGGTATCCAGGGTAATGTCAGCATACCACCAAGAAGGACGAACCACATCCAACAGGATTAACTGTGGACGCAAGAGGAAGCTGTCTGAAAGGGATGTTCGGGTGCTAACCTGGATTGTATCCAAAAAACATAAAACGACGGCAGAATTAAATGTGCACCTCAACTCTCCTGTTTCCACCAGAACTGTCCGTCAGGAGCTCCACAGGGTCAATATACACGGCCGGGCTGCTACAGTCAAACCTTTAGTCACTCATGCCAATGCCAAACGTCGGTTTCAATGGTGCAAGGAGCGCAAATCTTGGGCTGTGGACAATGTGAAACATGTATTGTTCTCTGATGAGTCCACCTTTACTGTTTTCCCCACATCCAGGAGAGTTACGGTGTAGAGAAGCCCCAAAGAAGCGTACCACCCAGACTGTTGCATGCCCAGAGTGAAACATGGGGGTGGATCAGTGATGGTTTGGGCTGCCATATCATGGCATTCCCTTGGCCCAATACTTGTGCTAGATGGGTGCGTCACTGCCAAGGACTACCGAACCATTCTTAAGGACCATGTGCATCCAATGGTTCAAACATTGTATCCTGAAGGCGGTGCCGTGTATCAGGATGACAATGCACCAATACACACAGCAAGACTGGTGAAAGATTGGTTTGATGAACATGAAAGTGAAGTTGAACATCTCCCATGGCCTGCACAGTCACCAGATCTAAATATTATTGAGCCACTTTGGGGTGTTTTGGAGGAGCGAGTCAGGAAACATTTTCCTCCACCAGTATCACGTAGACACCTGGCCACTATCCTGCAAGAAGAATGGCTTAAAATCCCTCTGACCACTGTGCAGGACTTGTATATGTCATTGTCAAGACGAATTGACGCTGTATTGGGCGCAAAAGGAGGCCCTGTACCATATTAATAAATTATTGTGGTCTAAAACCAGGTGTTTCAGTTTTATTGTCCAACCCCTGTATATGCAAGTGAAAGCAACTGCAGATGGTTCAGTAACTGTAAGCACATGGTGGGGATCAGTCTGCATTGTAAACAGATTCACTCCTGGGTTCTTGTGGGCGTTCATAATTTGATGCCGCAATCAAAAAATGTTTCACAGAAGTGGGCTTCTGCGGCTAATAGAGAGATACTGAGTGGTGATAACCTGTCATAGCACACCTTTCACCTCGTGTCTGTTCTCAGTTCAGCTGAGAATATTAGATTTCACTTCAGTTAGGTGCTTAGGGAATAAATAGATGCCTGAATGGGTCAGAATAAGGATTTATTTTTTTAATTGCACCTAAAGCTAGTATAAATGTCTCAGAAAAGTGTGCACGATAAAACATTTGGTATACAGGTTTTTGTTTTGTTATTACTTTCCATCAGTGTCAATTAGTTTGAATAGAAAAGTGAAATAAAGCTTGTTTTCCAACAAACTTTAAATCACTTAACTGAATTCATGTGTTTACAGGGTTTCATGAAGTATTTATACAATATTGAATTAAAATGTAAAAATATATGATATTTAACATATGAAAACCTATAAGCATATGTATGTTTTTAGTTATGATCAGTAATTACTAAATCAGTAATTACTAAATTAAAAATCCAAAAAGTGCGCCATACATATGTGTTAAGTTCCTTTGAGTCAGCAGTTTATACAATCAGTTTTGCTATAATTACAGCTACTAATCCTTTACCAGTTTTGCACATTTTAAGATGGAAATTTTGCAAAATAGCCCAAACTCCAACAGCTGTAAAAAGAATTGATTCTCAACTGATATGATTAGTTTTACAAACCACTACATGGAATTGGATTAAGTGGAATATGACAAGTTTAAACCAAACTAGTTGAGTAGAACTTGATATGAACTGGACCTTTTAAAGTGTTGTAAGATTAAATATGTTGTGTTTTGGTGCTATACACCTAAACTGAACTGAACAAAATACAGTCAGGTCCATAAACGTAATCTCGTTATTAGTATAAAAACTAAATTTTTTTCAAATTCAGATAAAGATTAGAAATAAATTTACATTTTAAAACAATCAAAGGGATTACATTTAAAAAAATTTGTGAAACATGACTTTTGTTTTGAATGATTGGTTTATTCCTACTGAATTGGTAATGTCGCAGCAGTGTTCTTTGTTTTGGAATAAAGAAATCTGTCTAATCTATTTGAGAAACATCTGAGTATTTCATGATTGCATGACTTGAGATTTTGCATTTTTCATTAAACATTTTTAAAGTTTTTTTTGCAAACATTGGAAAACTTGGACAGATTTAGTGCCTATTTACCAATTATACTGAAGCGTAAAATTCATCATAATTGATATGAACAAAACATTTTGTGAGTAATGATAGGCCAGTAATAATAACAACCTGAGAAGGCTTCCTTTTGTGAAAGCACTGCTTTGTAACTACTCCGTCTAAACCTGACATTTGAATGAAATGCCAGAAAAGTCAAAATTGTATGCTTTTTATTGCACGTCTGTCAAAAGAAACTAAGTAATATGTGTAACAGTTTTTACGTCAATCTTCCCTACTCCTGACTAAAACACTGTGGATAAAAATGTGAAACAAATGCCTTCATTGGCTGTAATACATCTAGCTCTTATGCATCTTTTAATGTGTCAGAGCAACACTCAGCTCATATGAAATTAATCTCCCGTAACTAATTTCTCTTTCATGTAGTAGCCTATACCCTGCTGCAAAGAAGCCATGGGGGCAACACTCAATGGATGAGTAAGATGCTACAACACATTGGTTCACAGCAAAATTCAAATTGTGCCCTCTGTTGGTCTCACAGCAAACATACAAATTCCTTATTGCACAAACTGCAAACGCAGTTAAAACACTCATATATCGCTTTTATATCTACTCGACACGACATTTTTAGACGTTCACTCTCGCATATTTTCCTCATTGGTCATATATATCGTGGGAAGGCAGATTCAAGCTGCAGAGCGTCGGCAGAAGAGCTAGTGGTGAAGGGGACTGCAGTTGCCATGGAAACGACGGGGAGGGAGGAGCGTTGTGAAGCGAGGCCAGTTTGTTTTGTTATTGAAGATCACGTGGCGTGGTGAGGCACGCCCTCCTCCCCCCGTTATCACGGATTCAACCGTCTCCTTGCTCCGGTTAGTTACTACAAAATGGCTGCAGAAGCTCCGCCGCCGATGAGAACCAACTGAACGCTTCATGGTAGGCTTTATTTACCTTCTTTCCGTGTTAGTAGAAACACCTCGCCTTGTTTTCGCTTTCTAAATGCGCAAAGGTGCACGATTATGACGTTTATCGTTTTAGACGGAGTGTATATGGAGATATTTTCGGTTCAGCCCACTGTGACATCACTGTTGTCTTTGCACCGGGTGCTCAGTTTTTACGAAGTTTGACGATGCCATTGGTGTTTGTTTGCTTTGCATTCGGCTTCTGAGTTCAGAAAGTCGCATATCTTCTTGCTAATGAACCGAACAATAAAGGGGCTGTGTTGTTGCTGATGCCCGGCAGATGTCGGCGGGACGCCCGCCGTTGCGTTGCGTTGCGTTGCGGGAGACCTGACATGGACATTATTATCGCCGCTCATTCGCACAAAATGCTCTTTGTGCATCACGTGATGGGTTTTAAACCCATCCAGCCCCGGTTTATCTTGTGTTTATGTCAACACATCTCTGCCAGTTTCATTCACCAAGAACCTTTGCCCGTGCGTCCTTCGCCGCTCCACACTTTGTAAATTGATAGCTACCAGCTCTTACTTTAATTGCAGGGAAGTACCAAAAAATATGCTATTTCTGTCTTTAGTATAAACATGCATTGCAGTCGGATGGTTTGATTTTGCGTTTGTTTGAAATCTGCCTTGTTAGTTTTTTGTGTTGTCAGTGTGAGCGTTAGAGTAATCCCTGAGAAAGGATGCATCCATACCCCTAAACCCTGCACGTCCTGCAGCTTGGCTTTATCCAGAAAAGGGATAAAAAAATGGAACTTGCCATTGTGGCTGATTGAAAGAAATCTGTACCAGCCACTTGAATTTAAAAGCCATTTTAAAGCCTTTTGGGTAATGTTTGTCTAATGGTTATCTATTCTTAATTCTTTAAATGAGATTCTAACAATTAGGTGTGAGCCTAGTTTATTTATGTGTTATAGCCCTGAGTAATAACACCCAGATTTCACTGAATCATAATACTTAAAAAAACTTTAAAAAGAATGAAAAATGGGATCTATTTTATTGTTTAAAAGAAAACAGTCACAAACATTCCTTCTGCGGCAAAAAATGGTAAAGGTTTGAATACTATAACATGTGCTTACTATTTTGACATAGACTTAAACTAAAATTTCAATTAACAACCTGCAAAGTTAGTTATTTTTTAAATAAATGTGCATATTGTGCAGAATATTACACGTGTCAAACCCCAGTCCTCTTGGTGTCCAGCGCCTTTTAGATGTGTTTCTCTGTGTCAACAAACCTGAATCACATACAGGTCCTTCTCAAAATATTAGCATATTGTGATAAAGTTCATTATTTTCCATAATGTCATGATGAAAATTTAACATTCATATATTTTAGATTCATTGCACACTAACTGAAATATTTCAGGTCTTTTATTGTCTTAATACGGATGATTTTGGCATACAGCTCATGAAAACCCAAAATTCCTATCTCACAAAATTAGCATATCATTAAAAGGGTCTCTAAACAAGCTATGAACCTAATCATCTGAATCAACCAGTTAACTCTAAACACCTGCAAAAGATTCCTGAGGCCTTTAAAACTCCCAGCCTGGTTCATCACTCAAAACCCCAATCATGGGTAAGACTGCCGACCTGACTGCTGTCCAGAAGGCCACTATTGACACCCTCAAGCAAGAGGGTAAGACACAGAAAGAAATTTCTGAACGAATAGGCTGTTCCCAGAGTGCTGTATCAAGGCACCTCAGTGGGAAGTCTGTGGGAAGGAAAAAGTGTGGCAGAAAACGCTGCACAGCGAGAAGAGGTGACCGGACCCTGAGGAAGATTGTGGAGAAGGGCCGATTCCAGACCTTGGGGGACCTGCGCAAGCAGTGGACTGAGTCTGGAGTAGAAACATCCAGAGCCACCGTGCACAGGCGTGTGCAGGAAATGGGCTACAGGTGCCGCATTCCCCAGGTCAAGCCACTTTTGAACCAGAAACAGCGGCAGAAGTGCCTGACCTGGGCTACAGAGAAGCAGCACTGGACTGTTGCTCAGTGGTCCAAAGTACTTTTTTCGGATGAAAGCAAATTCTGCATGTCATTCGGAAATCAAGGTGCCAGAGTCTGGAGGAAGACTGGGGAGAAGGAAATGCCAAAATGCCAGAAGTCCAGTGTCAAGTACCCACAGTCAGTGATGGTCTGGGTGCCTTGTCAGCTGCTGGTGTTGGTCCACTGTGTTTTATCAAGGGCAGGGTCAATGCAGCTAGCTATCAGGAGATTTTGGAGCACTTCATGCTTCCATCTGCTGAAAAGCTTTATGGAGATGAAGATTTCATTTTTCAGCACGACCTGGCACCTGCTCACAGTGCCAAAACCACTGGTAAATGGTTTACTGACCATGGTATCACTGTGCTCAATTGGCCTGCCAACTCTCCTGACCTGAACCCCATAGAGAATCTGTGGGATATTGTGAAGAGAACGTTGAGAGACTCAAGACCCAACACTCTGGATGAGCTAAAGGCCGCTATCGAAGCATCCTGGGCCTCCATAAGACCTCAGCAGTGCCACAGGCTGATTGCCTCCATGCCACGCCGCATTGAAGCAGTCATTTCTGCAAAAGGATTCCCGACCAAGTATTGAGTGCATAACTGTACATGATTATTTGAAGGTTGACGTTTTTTGTATTAAAAACACTTTTCTTTTATTGGTCGGAGGAAATATGCTAATTTTGTGAGATAGGAATTTTGGGTTTTCATGAGCTGTATGCCAAAATCATCTGTATTAAGACAATAAAAGACCTGAAATATTTCAGTTAGTGTGCAATGAATCTAAAATATATGAATGTTAAATTTTCCTCATGACATTATGGAAAATAATGAACTTTATCACAATATGCTAATATTTTGAGAAGGACCTATAATTAGGTCATCAGCAGGACTCTGTAGAACCTGAGTGCATGAGGAGGTAATAGTTGCAAGACACTGGCCTATGAGGACTGGAGTGTGACACTCCCGTTAGATAGTAACCAAAGTCTAACAAGCTAGTGTTAGCTTGTCGATTAGTCAGTCTGCTCAGGTGGACTGTGCAGTCGACTAATGAGCAAATATGTAGCTCGGCAACTGTAGTTTTGTGACAGCGATAGCTTAATGGGGATGGGTGATCGTCCATCAGTTTCAATGACCGTTGGAAAATGTTTCCAAGCAATCAAATTTGTTTTTCTTGTTAGGTGGGGTCATGTGCACTAGTCTATTTTTCAGCCTGCTAACCAGCAGTACCTAGCAAGTGAAGGGAGAGGGGCAGCACTGCGTCATTCTACCCTCAGTAAAGCTGGAGAAAACTAATTACCTTGACACTTTCATATCATCAGTTTTATGTAATTTTAAATTATTTTCAGAAGATTTTGTATCACAACACATTTTAATTTATTGCAATTCCTATAGTCATTTAAGCCAGCTGTCTCTAGTGAAAGTGGCATATGATGGTTAAGTTTGTGGTCCTGTATCAAATCAATAGGCCTTTGGTGTAGATGTCATTGAAGGCATTGAATGAGTGATTTTCTGAGTAGGTTATTAATGAAACTTGTGCAAAATGCAAACCACAAAACAGTCTTTTAGGGGATGTCGCAGCAATAGCGTTATCAATCAAGCAACTGGAGCAAATATGGCAGCTACAGACTCGCTGATAGTAACATACCTGCTGGGGGATGCCGCTACTCTGACGCATTAGGAGGGAAAACTAATGTAGACTTTAATTCCTGCTGGTTTTATTAATGTGCTATGATGCCTAAATTTGGTCTTGAGGAGGTGGTGGTTAAGAGAAGGGGTCACCAGGGTTATTTCTCTCGCTGCTAGGTTAGGGGGCCCCACTCAGGAACCAAAGCCTGTGAAAGAGGCAGTGTCTATTCACAGAGAGGCATAAAAAGGATGGGGGTAAGGGGGTTGATAACAAAACCAGACCGCTAAATGCTGTGATTATTATACAGATTAGGTCATAGCATAATTTTCACTTTACAACTCTTGATGTCCTTTTGCTTGAATAACTGAGGGATATTTCACCAGATTGTATCATTTGGTTTGGCTGGTTCTCAACATCCATAATTAGGTATGAAAATGATGATCTTGCATTGAATGAAATGAGAAACCTTTAACTTAAAACCTGAATAAATTTACAGATGCTATTTGTTGTCATTACTCATTGATTGGCTAAAAAGTCTGTTTATTTATGACCATTCTAAATGCATGTGTCACAGTCTGTATAATATGGTTCAGACTATTTGTTTATATGTCAGATCTCATATTAGTGCTATGCGAGTTCACTTGCATGGAGAATATTAATGCGGATATTCATGCATGCGTTTTCTGACCTAATCCCGCTCACAGATACAGGAGACCCAGGCAGAGGGGAGGTACAGGGGAGGTACACAGTCTGGGGAAGTATGATGCTTGGTTTACCACTATTCTCCAAGTCTGGATTAATATAGAACAAGAAATATCTGAATTTCCATCCATCCATTAAATATGTGTAGGAATCTTAAATGTGAAAAGGCCTAACACTCTTTAGCTCCATATTTAAGTTGAATACTTACCAAAAATCTCTGGTGCTGAGGTCACCAAGGTGTTTAAAAAAAAGGCTCTGGATGTTGTAGGGTTGTGTTGGCTAACACGATTCTGCAGCATTGCATGGACATCAGGGGCAGTTCCACTGGATTGGCAGACCGGTTGTGGTCCCCCTATTCAAAAAGGGGGGCCGTAGAGTGTGTTCCAACTATAGGGGAGTCACACTCTTAAGCCTCCCTGGTAAGGTCTATTCTGGGGTTCTTGAGAGGAAGGTCCATCGGATAGTCGAACCTCAGATTCAGGAAGAGCAGTGTGGTTTTTGTCCTGGCCGTGGAACACTGGACCAGCTCTACACCCTCAGCAGGGTCCTGGAGGGTGCATGGGAGTTCGCCCAACCAGTCTACTTGTGCTTTGTGGACTTGGAGAAGGCGTTCGACCGTGTCCCTCGAGAGAGTCCTGTGGGGGGTACTCTGGGAGTATGGGGTACCAGGCCCTTTGATACAGGCTATTAGGTCCATGTATGACCGGCGTCAGAGCTTGGTCCGCATTGCCGGCAGTAAGTCGGACTCGTTTCCGGTAAGGATTGGACCCCGGCAAGGTTGCCCTTTGATACGGGCCATCCGGTCTCTGTACAAGCGGAGTAGGAGTTTGGTCCGCATTGCCGGCACTAAGTTGAACCTGTTCTCAGTGCATGTTGGACTCCGGCAGGGCTGTCCTTTGTCACCGATTCTGTTCATAACTTTTATGGACAGAATTTCTAGGCGCAGACAAGGCGTTGAGGGGATCCGTTTTGGTGGCCTTAGGATTGCGTCCCTGCTTTTTGCGGGTGATGTGGTCCTATTGGCTTCATCAGCTTGTGATCTACAGCTCTCACTGGAGCAGTTCGCAGCCGAGTGTGAAGCGGCTGGGATGAGAATCATTGGCTCCACGAATGAGGGAAAAATGGAGCGGGAGATCGATAGACGCATTGGTGCTGCGTCAGTAGTGATGCGTGCGCTCTACCGGTCTGTCGTGGTGAAGAGAGTCAACAAGAGAAGCTCTCGATTTACTGCTAGATCTACGTTCCTATATCATCTATGGTCATGAGCTTTGGGTCATGACCGAAAGAATGAGATCACAGATACAAGCGGCCGAAATGAGTTTCCTCCACACGGTGTCTGAGCTCTCCCTTAGAGATGGGGTGAGAAGCTCGGTCATCCGGGAGGGACTCAGAGTAGAGCCACTGCTTCTCAACGTCGAGAGGAGCCAGTTGAGTTGGCTCAGGCATCTGGTTAGGATGCCTCCTGGACGCCTCCCTGGTGAGGTGTTCCTGGCACGTCCCACCAGGAGGAGGCCCAGAGGAAGACCCAGGACCGCTGGAGGGACTATGTTTCTTGGCTAGCCTGGGGACGCCTTGGGATTCCCCCGGACGAGCTGGCCCAAGTGGCTGGGGAAAGGGAAGTCTGGGTCTCTCTGCTTAGGCTGCTGCCCCCGCGACCCGACCCCGGATAACCGGAAGACAATGGATGGATGGACTTACCAAAAATCTACATTTTGGTATTTCACAATGTCAGTGTTCGAGAATTTATCAACAATCTGGATCCAAATCGAGCCTTTTTTAGTGCCAGCTCAAACCTCTGATCTGAGTAGTAACATCGTTTAATTTACCAAACTCAATTGTTGTAGAAGAAGACTTAAACGCTGTAACGACGAACCTAAAGGTTAAAGGAAAATTATCAGAAACCTTTTTGTTTTGCTGGTGTTTACAGCCGTCATTCCAATATCCTTATATCATAATCCAGTTTGCATTTGAAAAGATACAAATAATAAAGGTCTGATCACAGTCCAAGCACTCATTGCAAATACACAGTAAGACATGAAAAAAATGGAGTCTGAAAATGTGAGGAATTACTAACTAGAAATTCAGCAGAAACCCTGAGCGACACAAACAACAGTTCCTGCAGACGTTCCTGCTTCAGAGCGAGTTGGCTGAGTTTTAGAATCTAATTAAACTCACATGAATGTTTTTTTTTTTTGATAGTGGGACAAAACTGGAGTACTGGGAGAAATCCCATGGATACAGTGGAAGAACATGCAAACTCAGCCAGAATATCTTTGAACCCAGAACTGTAAATCAAAAGTTTTGATCACCAACCATCATGCAGTCCTACTGCTCAGCAGCTAGATGTTTTTGCTTATACATTGTTTATATTTGTTGTTCTCTAATCTGTTGTACCAATAAATTGTCATCTAACTTTTTTATGTCTTTTTTTTCCCATCATCACCCATGGGATAGAACCTGCTTCAGATTAGGCTTTTGCATTGCATCAATACAAGGTATTTAAGTGCCTCTTCACAGAACAGGCAGAACTGAAGCCTACACTTCTCTTTTCTACGCCATTAGGCATTATGATGGCTACTCTGAGAATAGCTCCAAGTAGTTTACAGAGTGCAATCCTCTTTGCAGAGCATTGGGACTTTGTCAGTGCTTACTGTGCAGTTTTCCTCTAAACCTTCATGCAACCTGAAGGCACGAGCAACACATTTGCCCTTTTTTTTTCCTGTGTCTGAGGTTTTGCATTTGAAAACCCGAAAGGTGAAAGAGCCTTCGAGTTCCAAAAGTGCAGACGACACTTTGCATGATCTCCATTAGCTGCAGCGGCTGTTGCTATCGTTGTTGGCAAGGCATGCGAAGGCATTCCTGGCTCCGTGCCCAGCTACTGTCGGCAATGGTCTGCCACCCCTCCCCCCGATCTCTAACACGTCCACACTTACCAGCTTCATTGTTGGTAGACTTCACCCCCCCCATCTTTATTGCTCAAGTGTGCAGCAGCAAGCCATTTACTTGTTCACACATTTACTCTCAATTTCTGCATAATTTGTTTTACCAGTTTTGCACTTGCTTATAATTGACTCACCTTGATCTCTCCTTAGTCTCTTTTCTGTCCTTTTTTATGCAGCCTTTATCATTGCAGTGAGTGTCTAGTTTAAAGGGGAACACCAAGCTCTAATCCTGATGAGCTGACAGGAGAGTATAATTCCACAGCAGACTTCAGTTTGTTGGCTTTTGACCTTTAAATTCGCATGAAAAGTGCTTCAATGTTAAAAACTCATAATGCATCATCTACTGCTACTACATATGAGTTCAAATATGTGTGATTTTTTTGTTTTCTGCTTCAGTGTGGTTGAGTTGGTAGTACAAGTTCCTGGTATATTTTCGATTGACATTTTGACATTACAGGTCCTTCTCAAAATATTAGCATATTGTGATAAAGTTCATTATTTTCCATAATGTCATGATGAAAATTTAACATTCATATATTTTAGATTAATCGCACACTAACTGAAATATTTCAGGTCTTTTATTGTCTTAATACGGATGATTTTGGCATACAGCTCATGAAAACCCAAAATTCCTATCTCACAAAATTAGCATATTTCATCCGACCAATAAAAGAAAAGTGTTTTTAATACAAAAAAACGTCAACCTTCAAATAATCATGTACAGTTATGCACTCAATACTTGGTCGGGAATCCTTTGGCAGAAATGACTGCTTCAATGCGGCGTGGCATGGAGGCAATCAGCCTGTGGCACTGCTGAGGTCTTATGGAGGCCCAGGATGCTTCGATAGCGGCCTTTAGCTCATCCAGAGTGTTGGGTCTTGAGTCTCTCAACGTTCTCTTCACAATATCCCACAGAGACTCTATGGGGTTCAGGTCAGGAGAGTTGGCAGGCCAATTGAGCACAGTGATACCATGGTCAGTAAACCATTTACCAGTGGTTTTGGCACTGTGAGCAGGTGCCAGGTCGTGCTGAAAAATGAAATCTTCATCTCCATAAAGCTTTTCAGCAGATGGAAGCATGAAGTGCTCCAAAATCTCCTGATAGCTAGCTGCATTGACCCTGCCCTTGATAAAACACAGTGGACCAACACCAGCAGCTGACATGGCACCCCAGACCATAACTGACTGGGTACTTGACACTGGACTTCTGGCATTTTGGCATTTCCTTCTCCCCAGTCTTCCTCCAGACTCTGGCACCTTGATTTCCGAATGACATGCAGAATTTGCTTTCATCCGAAAAAAGTTCTTTGGACCACTGAGCAACAGTCCAGTGCTGCTTCTCTGTAGCCCAGGTCAGGCGCTTCTGCCGCTGTTTCTGGTTCAAAAGTGGCTTGACCTGGGGAATGCGGCACCTGTAGCCCATTTCCTGCACACGCCTGTGCACGGTGGCTCTGGATGTTTCTACTCCAGACTCAGTCCACTGCTTCCGCAGGTCCCCCGAGGTCTGGAATCGGCCCTTCTCCACAATCTTCCTCAGGTCTGCTCTTCTCGTTGTGCAGCGTTTTCTGCCACACTTTTTCCTTCCCACAGACTTCCTACTGAGGTGCCTTGATACAGCACTCTGGGAACAGTCTATTCGTTCAGAAATGTCTTTCTGTGTCTTACCCTCTTGCTTGAGGGTGTCAATAGTGGCCTTCTGGACAGCAGTCAGGTCGGCAGTCTTACCCATGATTGGGGTTTTGAGCGATGAACCAGGCTGGGAGTTTTAAAGGCCTCAGGAATCTTTTGCAGGTGTTTAGAGTTAACTCGTTGATTCAGATGATTAGGTTCATAGCTCGTTTAGAGACCCTTTTAATGATATGCTAATTTTGTGAGATAGGAATTTTGGGTTTTCATGAGCTGTATGCCAAAATCATCCGTATTAAGACAATAAAAGACCTGAAATATTTCAGTTAGTGTGCAATGAATCTAAAATATATGAATGTTAAATTTTCATCATGACATTATGGAAAATAATGAACTTTATCACAATATGCTAATATTTTGAGAAGGACCTGTACATTCAGGGCCTTGCAAAAGCATTCACAGATCTTTACTTTTTTACACTTTGCCATGTTAATATTTTAAACTTTCATATGTTTTTTTTTATGTGATAGACCACCACATGGTAGTGCTGTGTTTTGGAGGATCAAAGTAAAGGGGATGGAATACAAAAGCATGCTACAATTTATAGACATTTAATCGTAAAATAAACATTGAAAATCTATGTTTTCCCTTGCTCTTTACAATTATGCACTACTTTGACTGAGTCTGTCGTGTAAAATCCAAATAACATGCCGTTGTAACTTGACAAAAGGTAGAAAAGATGCTGTATAGCAATCGATCAGTATGCTCAGTTGTCCAAGGGATGCACATGTTTAGGACTTTATACGTTAAGCTTTCAGCTGTGCTTGGCGAGCAAATGTTTGCAACCGCAGCCATTTTGACTCTGCCAACCTCTCAGGTCAACGGAGGACAGCAGCTCACATTAACTGGAGCATCTCACTTATTGCCTACATGACAAAAGCCTCACTGATGCAACACCATTTATATTTAATATTGCAGCTGCAGGTTCTAAATCAACCTGTTGGTGCTTTAAAAATAATGTGTTGATGGGTATGAGTAGCAGCCCTCTTCCTATTACTGGCAACAAAATTTACAACGCAGCTTACATTACTGCTGCTGCTTGTGGGATGATCGCTTCAAAAGTATGTCTTTACCTGTATCTTAAACAACTGAGTTCTAAGCAGTTTTATCTGAATTTTTAATCTTAATTTTAACTTTTTTTGTATTTTTGTTCTCAAATCTGCTGGTAATATTTGATATTCTATTTGATACTGCTGAACAAACAGGTTGTATCTGTATTTTGGGTTGTGGTTAGTAAAAGCTGGTCAATAGCCACAGGGTCAGAGTTCAGAGTCAGGGGGTGGGGGTCATTTCCTTTTTATTGGTGGCCAATTGTACATAATACAGAAACAAAGGTCTATTTAATTCAGTCTCGAATATGATTGTGGTTTCTTTTCACAAATATAATATAAACTGAGGTCTAAGAAAAACAGTAAAAAGAGGCTTCCTTTGTGACCAAAGTGGAAAAAATACATGCATGGCCATCAAATTTCCCTATTGTTACTATCCCGCTGCTTTTCTTTATTAGTATTAGTGAAAAGTTATGAGATGACATGACATGACGACATTTTATGTGATTGTCTCCCTGGCAACGTATTGAAATATACGCTGGCATGTTGGATGGAAACCTGATTCCAGATCTCAGCTACCCTGTGTTTCAACACAGTATCAAATTAGTTGTTTATATATTCACTAAATGCATTAAAACAAATGTTTTCCCAGAATTTGCTAACATTGGCCTCAAAGGCCAATAAAAGTTGATCTGGAAATGGAATAAAAATGTTAGTACAAACTCTCATGACATCTTCAGCTCCCTAACTTCAGAAATCAGATTTAGGCTTCAGCTCAAGACCTTTTCTCAGTTTCAGCCATCTTAGTTTCCCAGTTCCATGATTGGACAAAACCGACTTCAGCGCTACGCTAAAGGGTGCTGTCTGTCTCCACCTGACTGCCCACTGGGACCTCTGGGAGCGCCTGTTGCCAGGCAGTGGCACACGTCACCATCGCCTGCAGCAGCACAGTGGCAGGAGAACTGGCTAATGGTTTCACAAACAATGTCACATTTAAGGGTTAAAAATATGTGTATTCCCATTCATGTTTGCCTTTTTAATATGTGCTTTATGCTTAAAAATTTTATTAATTATATTAATAATCCCTATTTTTCCATTTTTCCATTATAGACTCTGGGCTGGATATGTCATAAGGCTCTAGATCTCTTTCCATGTGAAACAAGACGTGGCTTTTGGGTGTTTGATTGTTGAGAAAGCTTTTCTCTTTAGAGCTGCTCATAGAGGTCATAGGTTAAAACATGTCAGTAACCCTAAATGGTGCTATGGGTCGTGTTCCTGTGGTAGATCCTGAACAGTGCTTGTGATGGGATCCATTTCCCAGGATGAATGTAGACTAAAGACTGGAAGCATCATCTCCGGGGGGGGCAACTATTGCTTCTTTTCCATTCACGGTTCCAGCACCGCATTGCTCCACTCCACTACAACATGTAGAAAGAATGAACACAGCCCAAGTTAAGTCCTCAGTCGCTGTGCCTGCAGCTAGTACTCCGTAGTTTAACTTTTCACCCAGAATCTGCAGCCTTTTGCGTTTGTATGTTCTCAAAGCAGATGAGCTGAGTAAGTCAGCCGGGGGTTGACCTGGCTAATGTGCCCATTCAAAATGATGTGCAAACCAGGGCTAACTGGCGCAGTGCTTGCCTTGTCTGGTGACAAACTGTACCAACACATAAGTTCCATCAACTATTCACAAGAAGAGCCTCAAAACGTGCGCTCAATTTCAAATGCCGACTTTTAGGACAGACAAAAATAGCTTAGAGGATCTTCACTAGTGGTAAAAGCACAGCTATCTCTCAGCTGGTTGGGTTGAGTGTTTGTGCCACTGATTGTCATCAACTTCTAACGGGTCGTGAACTTTGTTCAGCATGTTGATTTCAGCTTGTAAGAAAGAAGTTGGGCACTCCACTATGACCAGTGCAAAAAGTTAGTCTGGTGACCTGCAATGTACCTAACTTAGCAGGAGGTTAAAATAAAGCTCTGTCCTTTCCTGTCTTTTTATATTTTAGCTGTGAAAAGAAGCAAAAACACAAGAAGAAACACATTTGATGGAAGATAAGAAAAAGAAAAAACAAGAAGAGAAGAAAAAGAACGAAGCTACACAGAAAAAGGTAAACGCTCAAGGTTTTGTTTTGAAACAGCTCATCCCTTCATATGTTCATTCATCGGTTTTCTATGCTCACCTAATCCTGTTCAGTGAAGCTGAGCTTTATCCCATCTGGTGAGAGGCGGGGTATAACCTCGACACATCATCAGGCCATTGCAGGGCTGAAAAACATCCAAGCATGCACGCAGCTTCTCCTGAGGTCAATTATAAGTCGCCATATCTCCTGACAAACAGAGAAGTCCCACAAACGGGCAAACCCCACCATCGACAGCCTGAGAAGCCCAGACTCAAACAGGAAAGCTTCATGTTTTAAAGCCCCAGTTTTAATAACTGTACCAGCACACAATCCCTTAATGTATTCAAGTTTAATCGTTGCTGCCTGTTGTTTAATAAAACCTGATATGATAAGCCATGGTAGACCCCGGTTCAGTGCAGGGTCAGGCCATTGTAGCTTCACTGCCTTATCAGGCAATTTGAGATAAGTTTCCCGTGATCAGTTGATTAAATATTTCTGCTGAGAGCTAAGTTACGACAGTTTTAATTAATAAAGGTGAACTAAAATGTGTTTTTTATTGCAAAACTGTAGTTTAATTAAACTTAAATCATCTCGTTTTGCAGTGTTGGTGCCTGTTTTCATTTATTTATACATTAACTGCTCAAGTCTTGGGTTCACTCAGGTTTACTACAGGTACATAATGTGTAACATGTGCATATTAAGTACATTACAATATGCAGACATTTAATCTATCTTTAACTTGATTTAGTCTTTGCTTTATTCTTCAGAGGGGTTGCTGTTTCTGCTGTAACTCACTAAGTAGGACTGGTCTTAGTCAAAGTTTGCTTGTATTTTGATGTTAATAACACAAATTGTGAATAGACGTGAGCTGATTTGAGATTCTTTCGTAAAGCTGCTAGGTTTGATGCATAAAGACGATGTTTATTTGTCCAGAATATTTAACCTTTTAGCTCTCAAATAATCTGCAGTTTCCCCGCCACGACTGTTCATGGTTTTCATGAACAGAAAGACTTCCAAGCCACCAAATTTGTCTGTCTAGTAAGTGTGGGGAAAAATATAGTAGCTATGTTTCAGCCTGCTGTGCAGCAGCAGGTCGGGATAGTAAAAATGTTGCGTTATTCTCTGCTCCAAACGGCTGGAGAAAACTGTTTATTGCATCCGATTAAAAGGACTTTAAATACATGGAAGGGTATGACAGAATTGTTTTGCAGTTTTGAAACCAGATTTTCTTGGAGCCGTTTCATACCTTGATACTGGCAATCGTCAAAGATCAGCCCAGTAAACGCTTTCCTCTCTTTAGGCAGTAAGAATAAATTTAAACATGTTTTAGGTATTTGAAAAAAAAAAAAAAAAATCCTGACCCTCGACTTGTTGTTAAGACTTATATTTATGGTTAAAGACTTCAGATTTTCATGACTGAGGACTTCACTGAATAATCCCAGTCAGATAATCGGATGTACATGTACTACTGGAGCTGTACCTTTCGTTTCCACCTGTACTACGATGCATGCTCACGCATATACGAGTGAAACCAAATATTTACATAGACTGTATAAGGCACATAACTATTTATTTCCCTCACTGCCTGACATTAAACTAGACTCAGCTTTTCCTGTTTTTGATCAGTTAGGAGCACTAAAATTATTTCTATTTGCTAAATGCTAGAATTGTAAGCCAGACATATTTTAGATTTTTTTTTTCTTTAAATTCTAAAGTTTGCATACTTTTCCTTAGTATTTGGTAGAATTACCTTTAGAACTGAATGACTTCCAACATTTTGGTTGTTTTTCCAGCAGCCTATAAATGCTCTACTCCTACTTTGCTGTTTTGGTTTTGATTCATTCTTTTTGACAGAACTGGTGTAAATGAGTCAGATTTGTTGGCTGCCTTTCTCCTACACACCTTTTTAGTTCTGCCCTCCAATTTTCCATGGTGGCTGATATCAGGGCTTTGAGATGGTTCCTCCAAAACATTGACTTGTTCTCCTTAAACCACTTTGTAACTAATTGGGTGGTATGCTTAGGGCTATTGTCCATTTGGAAACCCCATTTGTGTCCAAGCTTTGTTGATGTCCTGAGTTGTTGCTTCAGTATTTCCACGTAACGTGCTTTCCTCATGATGTCGTTTGTGAAGTCTGTCACTCCATCCTGTTGCAAAAATACAAATACAGCATGATGCTGTCAATCCCGTACTTGACAGTAGAATGATGTTCTTAGGCTTGCGAGTTTCCCCCTTTTTCCTCCAAATGTAACACTGGTCATTATGGCCAAACACTTCAATTTTAGATTTATCAGACCAGAGGACATGCCTCCAGAAGTGAAGGTGTTTGTTGCTGAGTGCATTTGCAAACTAATCTGGCTTTTTATGTTGCTTTTGGACTAATCACTTATTCCTCACTGTGTGTACTTTCTGTCCATAAAGTACACGACTCCTTCGCCGCTGATAATGGCTCCTTTTCCACTGAAAGTCCTAGGGTTTAAATACCTGGGGTTAAAATACCTGGGGTTAAAGCCAGTGAGCAAAAGTCAGAACACTGCTAGAAAGGATCCACCAATCACCTTTGCTCAGTACATATCCCCGCCCCTTAACAATCCCAGGGTAATCTGAAAGTCCTGCACCCAGACTTGGAGCTTTTTATTCAGGAAAGTGTGGACCCGGGAAATTGAAATAACTAAAATTGTGTTAAAACTTGCTGAGGGCTTTCAAAATCCCTTTATAATGACTGAAAGCCCCTGGAATGGAAAATGGGCTCTTAGAAACTTCAACCACCATCTTCATAAGGTCATCATGCTTTTGTTCTGGGGTTGATTTGCACATTTCACACCAAAACACACTACTCTCTGGGACACAGATCCCATCTCCTTCCATTTTAATTGATTATACTTGTATAAAATTGTTTAAGCAATTTATTGTGACACATACAGGTATCTGTAAATTTTACCGAAGGTTGAACAAGACTTGTGGAGGTCCACAATTCTCTTCCTGATATCTTGATTTCTTTTATTTCCCCCCTGTGATTTCACACAGGGAAGCAGTGGGATGAGATATTGCCTTAAAATACATCCACTAGTGTGCTTCCATTTAGCCCAAAGGATTTGAATTAATCTATCAGAGGCTAGAAAGCCAAATTTTGACAAGGCATCATAATCTTAATGCATGTATTAAATTAAGAATTTTATGAAGGTTATAAAAACATCTAAAACTATTATCTCTCTTTTTATACTGGTAATTAGCAAATACTGTATAAATAATTTTGGTATTCCAAAATGACCATAATAGGAAATGTTTAGTCAGACAGTGAGGGAAAAAAGGGGTTATGTCTTTTTTTTAATACAGTCCATGTAGATACCTAGTTTCAGCTATACCAGCCCACCATCTACTCTACCATCTATTCAGCCTTGTAAATTAATACTTTTTCTTAGTCTTAAATACTGTCATCCACAGAAGATATTTTCCATCTTTTATGTAGCACCAAGCTAAACCCTTTGGTTAATTGTCATGAAGTGCAGCAGTCTCCAACAGGTATGTAGAGGGAGAATAACCTAAAACTCAGGGCAACAACATGCTTGTTGATATTCCAAGACTGTTCTTTTGTTCTCTGTTCTTCTGAAAATAATTATTTGAATTTAAATAAATTGATAGCTTTAAATTTGAGTTTTGGCCTCACAAACTTTCATACAGAATTAACTTGACTGTCTGAGGAAAGGGGACTGCTTCGTCCCTCTCATAAAACTACCAGGGGAACACTGGCGTTTCTCCATGTTCTCTTCCCTGGTCCTCGTGTGTCCATCTGCACGGTGCAGCCTTACATTAAGACTTAAATAGGTGTGTTCTTTCGCCCTAAGAAGAAAACAATATCGTTTTTCTTCAGCAGCAGTAAATTTGTACAGATGTTTAAAAATGTACTATATGTTGATTGTGATTTCCTTGAAATTTTCATTGATCCTTTTCATCTTTTTCTCTTTTATTACAGACCACAGAACAGATAACCAAAGGTACGTTTTTAAATTGGACTTTATTTCTTTTTTTGTTTCACACACTTATTTTGTTCCCTTTTATAGTCGAATTTCTCTGTTTGGCACAAACAAAACGCATCAAGCCATGTTGAAAATGAAAACATCTGGAGCCAGGTGGTCTGAACCACCTGAGCAGAAAATGGAAGCCAGGTGCCCATACAACACTAATAAGGAGCGTAGGGATGATGCAGCTCCTCCTCAGGTCTCTCTGTGGGCTCCTCGGGCATACCTAGGAGGATGGAGGTGGGAAGGAATCTCACAATAAAAGAAAAATAAGCCAGATAACAAACAAACAATACAATGCATAAAGGGAGTTGCCTGAGAAGATGTTGTGAAGAGTGGGCCTAGCTGGCAGGTTTTGAACTCTGCTTCTGTTGAAGCTGCATTGTTCAGTTTAGCCTCCTCAGGCCAGTGTTCTTACAACAAATAGTACTGTGATGGTCTGTCAGCCGAGAAGCAGATCTTTTTATTAGGCTGAGCGAGCATGTTTGGAGCAGGATGCCGTTTCCCTCCAAGGACGGACAGGGGGAAGAAATCTGATTACACCTTCAGGCAGACGTTAACAGCAAGGCACTTATAAAATAAAATAATTGGTGAATGTGTTATTTGTTTTGCTACGTTCAGGCAAATGCTTATCTTACAGATTAAAGGTCTAGTTATGTAAGTAGGAGAAAGCTGATTTGTGCCTTATCACATCATATTACGACTCGAAGCAAAGAAAGGCCTACCGCTAATAACCATGACCAAACAGGCTGAGACTAACACGGCAGCAACATGCCGTGACCTCATTTCCAAACTGTTTTCATGTTAGACGACAGTAGGCAATGATTACTGGTTTTAACAACTTACCATGAGAAAATAAAGCAAAGGATAATTGAAACACTTTTTTTTTTAATCCACGCTATCATAAAAAAGATATGTCCATGTAGTTATTCATGTAATCTTACCAAGAAGCTGGGTCTCCTGAAGACAAAACCATACAGATAAAAAGATATCATTAGATAAAACGGAAGACGTTTGTGCGTCTGTTGGTGAGAGAAACTAAATATGACCAAGTGAAATTAAGAATATTAGTAATAATTAGAATAATACTGATTTTTTATCACTTTTTTCAGCAGGAAGACTGTGTAATCCTACTGGCGTCACTTAAAATATTTACATATATATAATAGCCCTGATGAATTTGCATCCAATAATCATGATATGTTAATACTGTTGGATGCATTTTCTACTTTCAGCTGTAATTTACACGATATTCTCCAGTATACACGATGTAAAAAAAAAAAAACCTTACAATGCCAGATTAATTATAGCATTTCTTCCAATGATTAGTCCATGAAACTGTTTAAGCTGCTTCAGAAAGATGAATTAAGCCAGTCATGCAAGACCATGTTTAATTGTTACAGTTAACACAACAACAATAATAATTATAACAATAATCAGGAAAACAGTAAATCTTGATGAAAAATTGATTTCTATAGGATGAGCTATTTTTTTTTTTGGCTTCGCAATTTAAAATCCAGATTGTTTATCATAGTAATTTAAGGTAGACTTCGACCTCATCAGGACAATAGAGAAAGTGTGAGTGAGGAATAAACATACATCCATTCTCAGGAGGTTTTCAGGAGCACATGAAGCATCTTAATAACGTAACTGCTTCTGCCTCCTTCCAGCAGAAGAAAGGCAGGGGCTGCAAGAAAAAGGTTGAAATTAATTTTTGCTGTTTTGCTTGAAGCAAAGAGAAGGTGACTGCTAAACTGTGGGGGCCCAGGTTGATCCGAGGGAGCCGGAAAACTGTAGAGTAAAAGAAACAGATGGAGCTGCGTGAAACTGTGAGACTGAACTCCAGTTTCCTGTTTGCCGACACAGCTGAGGGGCCCGTTGTGGGTTGTTTCTACTGGCCCAGTTCTAAAACAGACGCATGCAAACACATGCTGTCTCTTTCTCTGTCCCAGTCCCCTAATGTAACAGTCTAATATCAGTTTTTACTTGCTGTGTTTTCGCAAACCCTGAAACACATCCACACACCATTTTTAAATCAATGCAACACTAACAGGCTTTTGCACACCTTGTCGACAAGCTAAGGAGGTTATTCAGTCAACTGCAGCATGGAAATCACATGATCTATGCTATGATATAGTTTAAAAGGCGTTCTTCTGATTATAAACAGCTAAATATGAGGAAGTGGTGTTGTGTCTTGCTAAACTATTTATATCCTTTTTAAGTTTTTGATATTTTTTTATACTGGAATTTTATGTGAAAGACCAACACAACGCAGCACATAAGGAAGATGATGCATGATTTTCAACCTTTTTTGGAGGGGGGGTTTACAAATAAAAATGTGAACATTGTGATGTGCATTTGTATTTTGCCTTCTTTACTCCGTAAAATAAAATCCAATCCAATCGGTTGCCTTCAGAATTCACCCTAATAAGAAATCATGAAGACCAAGAAACACAGCAGACAGGTTAGGGATAAAGTCACAAACAAGTTTCAGGAGGGATTCAGTTATAAAATAATATCCCAAACATTGAACATCTCACAGAGGTCTGTTTTATCCATCACCCTAAAGTGGAAAGACTCTCGCACAAGTGGTAACCTACTAACCAATGACTATTTTGGGCTGAAACAATTAATCAGATTAATTGTGATTAATCTATTATTGAAGTAATCATCAACTAATTTAGTAATTGAATAATCTCTAACTGGAGTTTACAGACTCTAAAACATGCCATTTGTTGAAAGAACAACCTACTTAGAGCAATAATTAGTCCAAATGTGTACAAAAACTATATACACTATATATAAAACTATATATTTTGTCTTTAAGATGAAAAACCATCTTTGTCTATAAATACGCTCCATCCAGAACTCCTCAAGTGGCAAAGTTTTAGCTTCACCTGATTTAAATTCTGTAAACAAAATCTCCTATTAAGCACATTTTGCTATCTGATTATTAATTGATAATCAAAAAACAATTGACAGATTAATCGATTAGCAAATAATTGTTCTTTGCCGCCCTAGGCTATATATACCTTCACTGACAGAGCAGGTAAGGAGTGCCTTAGGAAGGAGTGCAGTTGTAGTTATGTAAAAGAAGGGGCTCTGGTCAGATGAGACTTGAAAACGGCTTTGTTTCAGCTGATCTCCATCCAATCTGACAGAACATGACCTATTTTGCAAAGAAGAATGGGCAGAAATGTCTCTGTAGATGTGCAAAACTGGGAGAGGCATAACCCAAAAAACCTGCAGGCGCAATACTAGTTACTCGAGAGACTGAATACAAATGCCCACACCACCCTTTCAGATTTTTAGTTGTAAAAAACCAAAATCCGCTACCTACATAAGCACTACCTTATGCTCGTCTATCACATACAATCCCACAGCTTGCCGGTAAACACCCGAATAGATTTTTTCTTTTTTGGCTTATATTGCATTTACAACATTTGGTCCCGAAATTCAATTTCATTGTTTACTGCTGGGTGACGACAAGCTGCTCTAAATGAAAAGGTCGACCGTTGTGATAACAGTAAGGTGTATTTGATCCATCTGTCTTCTGTTGTGTGGGTTATAGGTCAGCATCCTAGTAGCTTTGGGCAGGGGGTGTGTGAGGGAAGTAGTTTTAAGCATCCCTGTAAATTACACCTCAGGCATCCTGGTGTCAACAGGCTACACTACAGCTTGTTTTAATGAGCTGCTCTGCTTCTTTTTATTATAGAGTGCAATCCTATCAAAAGGAAGAGCAAAGCGCACATACACATCAAGGCGGACATTTACATATTGCAATAAAAGATAGTATTATTAGAAAGTAAAGCTACAGCCTTCATTTCGTAAGCAATTAATTTACCATTCCCTTAGTCACACCCAGTTATTTGTGTTTGACACTACAGAGTGTTGTGATCAAAATGGGATTTATACCAGAGTGTCTTTTGTTATCATCACTGCCCCATGTATTATCCCAGCTTAAATGAAAGCATCAGTTGTATAATAAATGTTATATTCATAGAATTGAAGCAAGGAATGGTTTCAGCTGCAGTTCTGCACCTATTTCCGTGTTCTGCATACTGTCAATTTATTTTATTTGTTTTTATGATTCATATTTAGTTTTTGTCTTTTTTAACAAATGCAAAATGTCAAAAGGCTCAATTCTTCTTTTGTATGAAGATGTTATTTTTCATGGCGGATTGTTGTATTGAATAAATACGATTTTAAACATATGCGAACCATATTGCTATAAGTTGACCATTTAATCTTTAAACTTTGAAAACCAGATTCTCTTCAACCAAAATGAAAAATTTATTATTTTTAAATTTATAAATATACAGTGTAGTAAACGACAAATAAGATTTCTCCCCGGTTTAAAATTGTGAGCTTCTTGCCGTTCCTGTGTGAACTTCCTATTTCAGCCTGAGTCCTCAGCAGGTGCTGCTCAGGTCAGGAGGACAGGACGTTCCAGCCTCTTTCACGTGTCGCTTCTCCTCAATCATAACACGGAGGAATCCGTGCTGCCCACAGCTGTCGGCACAAAGGGCACGAGCAGGGGAGTGATGACTCCAGGAAAGTTCTTTGTTTCTGTCCTGCATCTGACTTTTGTAAGCAGGGGTCTTTGAAACAACCCTCTCTGACCAGTAAACCCCCAGAGGTTGAGAAAACTTGATCTTTAGCCAGACACACATCTTAGAAGTAGAGAGAGAATTTAATTGATGGTGCCGAAGTATTCAGGTATATAGTTAGGACTATAGACTGACCTATATAACGGTTAGTTACATTAACTGTGCTGGTAGATTTTAATTGCTTTGAATAGCGTCAGTCACTTTGGGAAGTATAATGAGGGGAGGGTCCATTTGACGCACTGTGTCACATTTATTAACTTGTAATTAGAACTTTCAGTCTGCTCTCTTGTGAGGTTTGCTGCTCATATTTAAAGCCCTATGGTAGATGGAGATGAAAACCTCTAAATACCTCGTTAATTTTTGATGCTTTTCCGCTACTTTTTAATGAGACATTTGATAAGGATATGTCTATATTTCCTTGTTATCTTAAATTATCCTGATCTACTGTTGCAGCTTGACAGCAAATGTGTGATATACATGTGCTATAAATGTGAAGGAGCCCTAAAATAAATTCAGCTTTTATTGCAGAAGGATATTCTCCTTCTTTTATTTGGAAGATTTTATTGTTAGCTTTGAGGATTTGGTCTTTTACTATAACATTTCTCAATGTTTTATTACTCAGAGATGAGGGATCTATGGTGATTGGGTGGTCCCCAGGATCTCTCAGAGGCCTGGTTATTCTCTTATGCTCTAATCTTTAGTTCACCCGTCAGGCTTTCTATAGGATGTAGGTATGGGGACTGAGATGGCCACAGAAAAGCCATTTCTTTGTTGATTTGGCCCATTTTCAGTTTTCCTATTGCAACCACTTGATGTTGATTTGAACTCATGATGCACTCTAACAAAGTTCCCATGGCCTTTGGAAAAGAAACAAGCCCACAGCCTCATGGGTCGTCCACCATACTTGGCAAGAGAGTCTTTTCCACATACTAGTTATTTGTTTTGTGTCAAACCCAACTATACTGTCTCTTGCATATGATTAAAACACACTGTCCTATTTAGAGTTCCAGTAGTTTAGCAAACTGCATGTTTTTGAAGGTAGGAAAATACATTTTTTCTGACATTAATCTGAAACAGCCATTTGGCATGTGGGTGATTTCTAATGGTTATGGACACTTTGTGACTAAAGATGCCTTTCTGGGGCGCAGCGGTGGTGCAGGGGTAAAGCGTGCAGCCCATGTTTGGAGGCCACAGTCCTCAATGCAGCTGCCACGGGTTTAGAGTAAGTTTTTTGTTTTACCAACATATTTATTCTGAGTGGAAGTCATATTACTGTCTTGTCTTTAATTTGTGAAGGGAGCTAAAGATTAGGGTGATGGCAACGAGGCCTTCCAACCTCAGACTTGGAGCTTTTCACCAAAGATAAATTGTCAAAATACGAGTGGAAACATGGAGAACGCTGGTCAGAAATGATAACATGATTGCTTTAATGCCAATTTTTCCATTGATAGATGAGAAGGGTTTAGATAACGTGGAATTTGTTTTTTATAAATGAAAATAAAACATGTTTTTTTTTTTTTATTGGTACTTCTTTTACATTGTATGATTATCCTTTGATTTATTGTTGTTATTGTTTATTATCTTCCTCATTTCCTATCAGAGACAAACTTGTTGGATGAATGAAAATCATTTTGAGTCTAAATTTGTCAGGGGTATGGATAATTTTGGGCTAAATGATAGCTGTACTTTCAGTTTATCATTTATCTTTGTAAATATTTAAAGATCCACATAGAATGTAATTTAATTCTGCCATGCCATTTTTTACAGTACCGTCTTTGTTTTAACCGTCTATACTAGTTTGTGTTTTGAGGAATATTGTAGATGTAACTGGCCTACGCATAACAAGAGCTTGCCAAATCTACTGTATCTGTTCAAGTAAATTATGAATGCTGCCTTCTGTTGCACATTCATAAAACCCATCCACAGAGGGCATCTTTCATCTTGAAGGTCATGTGGCCTGTTCGTGGCTTCTACTCAGGAGATTGTGGGACCGTTCATGCTTCCTACCCCTCTTTTCTCTTCCCTCTACCTTCGGCTCTTTGATGTCTTTTCAGACACCCCGCACCCTCAGCTCACTACAAAGTCTTAAACACTCAGGCAAGCATGCTGTCATCTTTTCTTTCAGAAAATTAGGATCCCTTTAAGAGTTTAAAATGAGATGTCTTCCTGTGCGCGAAGCACACACAGCCCCGAGGCCAACGTTTGATGTGCATCTTTGATGAACTGGGAATTCTCCTGTGCAGCCTCACAGCTGAGGACCGTGTTTTTCCAAATCGGCTGTCATGGAGATCACTCTGATCTCTCGCTTTACTCCATTCCAGTTTTTATTTTTAAAGCAAAGTGTGGTTTTGGGAGACTCCTGCTTCACACGTTACAGCTGCAAGAGGTGTTTGTTTTTTCTCTGACTGATCTTCCACTTTCATTAGTGACCCAGCGCTGGCTAATACACTCAGTTTGATTGTATTAGTGTTTTCTAAATGGGCAAGATGTGTGCTTTGTTCTTTGAAATGAAGCAACTGAAGCAGTGGAACATGCTACGGGACAAATGGTGGTCTAATTGTAAGCGGATTTGGAGCCAAGCTGGTTTCAGGCAGCGAGACAGGAGCTCTCAGAGGAGCACACGAGGGGGGTGGAGACTTTCATGCACACACTGTTCTCTTCATCGCTTATCCTCCCTCCTCTGACTCCTTCCATTCCTCCTGTACGCCAGCTTTCTCTTTCGTTCACACTCCCTGTCCCTCACCGTTTCTTTTCCAAGATTGGCCAACAGAGCAGTCAGCCCCCCACCCCCACCCGTCCTCCCAGCCTCCAGAAGGACCTACGTCATACATCAGAGAATTCCAGCTGTATAACAGTCGACTCCATAACTGATACGTTGTGGCGCAATCCCAGAGCCCCCTTGTTTTATAAGGATATCACCTCTTAAAGCCAGCAAATTGACCTGGAATTACTGCGGCCATCTGCTGCCCTTAATGCAGCAATGATGGCAAGAGGATAATAGTCTTTGGGAAAGAAGGAGCGAGAGAGAGAGAGAGAGGGGAGCACAGAAAGGTGGGGAGGGATGAAGCAGAAGCGTTTCTGATGATTCGCTGAGCTGCAGGGAGAGACAGATAGATACAGATGGGAATGCAAGAAATGACATGCATCACAGACGCATAGGAATCCCCACATTTAAAAAGTACATAAGCATGATGGGCACCAGCAAAAGTGAAGAGAAAAAGAGGAGTTTGGCCTTGTGTGTCGGTAAACATATCTCTCTCTGTTTGCATGTTTCACTGCACCATGTTGCCCTCTCCCCTCAATGTGGGCCCCAGCATTACATAACACTTTGCTTTTGTATGTGACTGGCTGGCTGCATGTGCACAACTTCTTGAGCTACACAGACTCGGGATGGCAGCCAATGGCGAAGCGCTGCTCTTTGTAACTCATTTAGGCCCCAGGAAGATTTTTTTCTTTCCTTTTTTGCTTGTTGGTTTCACGAGGCTGCCACCCTCCCTCCTCGACCAGCACCATTTGGCTCAGTGCACCTTACGTCCGATCAGCTGGTGTTTGGGTTTACACAAGTACAGTCTGCGTAGGTTTGAAACAGATTTTTCGCATCCTTTTTAGATTTTAGTTTGCCAGATTGCCGTGTTATGTAATGACATGCTTTGAGGCGATTATCCTCTGTGCTTTGTGTCCTATAACATGTTCCATCCAGGGCTAGCTCCATAACCCCGAGTTGATCCACGTGAATGATTTAATGCCGACCCCTAACCTCATAGCTACGCATTATTCTACTTTAAATTAGCTCCCAATGGACTTTAAACCAACCTAATGCTTCACTGCATTTTTAATTTGGAACTTGGACTTAAAGAGGTGTTGTTCATTTTTAAAAATACTCTTTAAAGTAACTGTCTAATGTGAGATGGTGCTTATGTTGAGCCTACAGGAAATATTTCATGGTGCTACTGTTTCCCTTGCAATCTCAGCAGCAGATTTGCCCTAATAAACGGGGATCAAGAGACAATTACATGTTTACGAACAGCAAATTCCAAAGAACATGACAATAGTGGTAGCTGGGAACCAGATTATAATGATATCTAAATATTTAGAAAAATAAAGGTAAAAATGTTGAAATATTTATCTCATCAGTCCCAAATTGATAATCAATTTGAGGGGTAATTTTTTTTTCTTCTCAGTTGTTGTGCTCTACTTGCATACTTTGCAGAAAGGAATAATTAAGGAAACAAAAACAACATAAAACATGAAATCTAATTACTATGGGCAGAAACTTCCCTCGGAAGCTGAATTTTAATTGCTCAGACTGAATCTTGATTCATGTAATTTGAAATTAAATATATAGGTTTAAAAATGAATTTCACAAAACTGAATCTGAATTTAAACCACAGAGTAACCAGACCATAATCACAGAGTTTAAATTTCACATCAGGTTAAACTTCCTTTGCAGCATTTTGAGCTGGAGCAGTGCAGCTACATGATCATCTATAGGACGTGTCATGTAAACAAATGATGAACTGACTGTAACAGTAATGCTACCTGTAGCTATTAGCTAAACATGCTATATTAGCATAGTGTCCCACCGGTGTCACGGTCTGTGTTTTTTCCATCGATATGTTTGACATAAGGAATGACATCCGCCAAGCTCGTGTATTCAGCACTGCTCCAGCTCAAAATGCAGTAAAGGAAGTTTAACCAGATGTGAAACTTAAATCGATGAATCTGTGTTTGATTAATCTGTGGCTTCAAGGACCCGGATGTGTGACACAAAATAACAGAATTTTGGAACTGAAATTGAATTATAGAACTGAAGGTGAGCCGAATTTTCAATTAAATTAAATACATTTTTAAAGCAAATCAGTTCGGTTTCAAAGCATTAAATTCAGTTTCAGTTTTGTGAAATTCATTTTGAAACGAATGCATTTAATTTCAAGGTACTGTATATGAATGAAGATTCAGTATTGGCAATTCAAATTCAGCTTCTGATGGCACAGGTTTTTGCCCATAATCTACTGCATAAAGACAGACTCCAAAAGGGAACAAACAAGGAGCAATCAGAGCATAATTAGCTGATTGGTGGTCAGCTAATTATCAAATTTCTACCGATGTTGCTCTCTAGAAATTCAAATCCAGGGTTTTTGCACATGATTTGGATTAATTTTGCCTGTCCTAAATATGATTGAAATATTTGGAAGGAACAAAGGGCAGAAACCTTAGGTCTGTTCCCTGCATGTAATTTTGCATTAGACCTCTACTGAGAAAAAATTGCTTCTACTATTTACATCAAACCCAGTTTAGGAACCCTAGGTGGCATATACCTCTGACTAGAGCTGCTTATGCCAATTTTCAAGGTCAGAGACATGAATTTAAAGCATAGAGTTCATATAAAAAGGTCACAGAGCTCTGAACTAGCAGGGTAAGATCATTACTTTGAGCTCTTTTTCTGAAAAGTGCTGACATTTATCTAAATAGTATTTGACTTCAATGTTCTAAATATTGCATGGTTTCGACAATCTGAGGAGCAGGCCTTCTGATAAAGTCTTGGTCAGAGAGTGAAACATTCTTCACAAAGTCAGATGTCTGAGGGTTCATATCACTACAAGTAATAAAACACACAGAACACATAAATGTGTCTAGTGCATCTACAGCCATACGAATGCCACTTGTAACAGCTGATTTCTTAGATATTGCATGCTCCTTGTGTGTCCGTGGTATTTTGTAATATTGTCCATGGATATATGTTGTGTGTGCACGTGTTTGTTTGTGTACACAGGCGTGGGGGCAGAGGTTGTCTGTAGTTAAACTACTGCTGCTGTTTATAGGGTTATGAGTCTTTAAAGTTAATTTAAATGTTTAGCTGCCCTGCTACAGGTTTGCTGTGGACTTTGCTTTGCACTCCATGTACAGCGCATCCGGAAAGTATTAATGGCGCTGCACTTTTTCCACATTTTGTTATGTTACAGCCTTATTCCAGATGGTATCAAATTAATCTCTTTCCTCAAAATTCCACACACAATACCCCATTATGACAATGCAAAAGAAGTTTGTTTGAGATTGTTGCAAATAAAAAAAAAAATAGAAACTAAGAAATTACATTAACAGAGGTATTCACAGCCTTTGCTTAATACTTTGTTGATCCACCTTTGGCAGCAATTACAGCCGTAAGTCTTTTTTAATATTAGCGCCACAAGCTTAATAAACTGATCTTATGGCATTTTGGCTCACTCTTCTTTGCAGTACATCTCAAACTCCATCAGGTTGGATGGGAGACATTTCCACTCTAGACTCTGGCTTGGCCGCTCCAGGACATTTACAGACTGGTTCTGAAGCCACTCCTTTGAGATCTTGGCTGTGTACTTTGGGTCGTTGTCCTCTTGAAAAATGAACTGTCGCCCCAGTCTGAGATCAAGAGCGCTCTGGAGCAGGTTTTCATCCAGGATGTCTTTGTACGTTGCTGCATTCATCTTTCCTTCTATTGTGGCTAGTCTTCCAGTTCCTGCTGCTGAAAAACATCCCCATAGCATGATACTGCCACCACCATGCTTCACTGTAGGGATGGTATTGGCCTGGTGATGTGCAGTGTCTGGTTTCCTTTAAACATGACGCCTGTTACTCACATCAAAGAGTTCAATCTTTGTCTCATCAGGCCAGAGAATTTTGTTGCTCATGGTCCGAGAGTCCTTCAGGTGCCTTTTGGCAATCTCCAGATGGGCTACCATGTGCCTTTTTATTAAGGATTGGCTTTCGTCTAGCCACGTTACCATACAGGCCTGATTGGTGGATTGTTGCAGAGATGGTTGTCCTTCTGGAAGGTTCTCCACTCTCCACAGAGGAATGCTGGAGCTCTAAAAGAGTGACCATGGGGTTCTTGGACACCTCCCTGGTTAAGGCCCTTCTCCCCCAATGGAGGAGGAGAAGGAGTAGCATAGAAGAAGGCTGTAGCATAATTAAATGTGGAAAAGGTCCAGTGCTGTGAATACTTTCTGTAGCATCTTTTCTAAGATGCTACCTTGCATTACCTGCTTTAGTCACAATAACAGGTTGACAGAGTAAGTTTGCCCAAATAATGGATGTTTTAGAAGTTTAAAAGGCACTTATTTTCCTTAGGGTTCTGTAGAGAGCAGAAAGGGAAGTGCTGTTCATAAGCATAGCTATTCTGAGTGCAGACTATTAGAAATGGCTGGTCAGAGCTGATGGAAAGACCAGCTCTGTTGCCAGGGGTAACTGAACTAGTGGGACATGAGCACTTTGACTTCATCAGCTATGGCAGCAGTTGATACCTAACAGCTTCGGTCATACAGTGAGAGGTAATCATTTCAGCGGCTATAACCTGCCACAAGTATGAATAGCTTATGTTGATGAAGTTAGGCGCTCTTTAATACTCTGCCCTGGTGGAGACAATAACCTACAATAATGAAGCAAGCAGGTCTAAGTCCATTACCTGGTACTTGACCTATTTATCACTTTTAATCAGTGAACAGGCAACATAACAGTTCTTGGTCGTCCCCAAAGGCAGTCTTGTATGTGTGTATGTTTTACATTGCCACACTGAGATTATTACAGTCCTCTGGTTTCTGAAATCTTGTTTAGTTAAAGTAGTCTCCTGATCTTAATTTCTGTATTTAGCTTCTTCAACGTCAACGATTTGCATGAAAATAGCAGCAAAGAAATGCTCCACTGAAAAGTTTTACAGAAAGAGGCTGGCAAATACAAAGCTTGTAATGACGTTTTTCACATTTTGTCACATTACAAAACCAAACGATGTATTTGAGGGGATTTTATGAGATAGACTAACATAGAGGTCTATCACATCAAATTCCAAACAAACTACTTTTAGGTGATGTAATTGTAAAGTGAAAGGAAATGGATGCAGAATGCTTAGTGTAGTGGAAATCTAACACTGCACATCATCCTGAATACACCAACCCAATGGTGAACATGGTGGTGGCTGCATGATGTTGTGGGATGCTGCTGGTAAGAGTTGATGGGAATATGGATGGAGCTAAGAAATCCTGCTCACGTTCCAGCTGGAGAGCAACACTATACATGCAGCCCAAACTAAAGTGAAATTGTTCAGATCAAAGCATATTATTGTGTTAAAATGGCCCAGTCAAAGTCCAGACCTATATCCAACTGATAATCTGTGGCTTGAAAGACTTGAAAATTGATGTTCACGGACCCTATCCATGAAAAGAAGAATATGCAAAAATTACAGCAGGTTATTTAATAAAGTTGATAATAGGTAACTGAATGAAAATGCAAGCCACACTTATTTGTTTGCTTTGAAAGCCATGTTTTTTCCTTCCACCGTTAACAGTAATGCTCTAATTTTCATGTCCAACAATTACAATCGTTTTTTATTAATATTTTATTTAATTCTGACTATCAGATATGATATTAAACACATTTGAGCTATAACCACTGTGTTTTTTATGTTGAAAGATAATCAGTCTATATTATGACACTAGAATGTGCTCAGCAGCTCTGTTTTTGCCTAATGCTCCTTTAACCCCTCATCTTGTGTTTGCACTCCCTTGTTTTAACTTAACTTGCCCTTTCCCTGCCCCATTTCCACAGTGCCAGACTCTGCCAAGCTCGACCCCACCCCTCCTCTTCTCCCCACCAACCCCGGTGCCATCCCATCCGTACCCCAAAGCAGTGGAAATGGGAAGCGCGCCTCCTCCGGATGCCAGCCGCAGACAGCACAGCAGCCGCAGACCTTGCTCCAGCAGCAGCAGCAGCGCTACCTGCCCAGAGAGGTGCCCCCTCGCTTCCGTCAGCAGGAGCAGAAGCAGCTGTTGAAGAGGGGCCAGCCTCTGCCCCCCGGGACCCTGCCTCTCCTTACCACGGGACATCCCGACACTAGTGAACCTGCAGCATCAACAGTAGCCATAAACTCCTCTGCATCCTGTACCTCTTCCTCCTCGGCCAGCTTGCCCACAGGTCAGGCTTAGACACTTGGCAAATCACTGTTTCTGCTATAAATACTGCAGATGCTTGCTATGTATGGTGGAAGTTTGCTCTGAATTGCTTAAATATTTCTTATTGTATATGTGGGAGGACATGGAATAAATGCATGTCTTTAGACTTAAAATAATGCAAATTCAAAAATTTTATTTTATTGTTGAAAACGTTTATCTTGAACACCGTGCCAACATTTCACTTTTTATTCAGCCTTTGTGTTAATTTGCACATTTAGCAATCGGTATTCCACAAAGTGGACTGCACGGTGGCGCAGTTGGTAGCACTGTTGCCTTGCAGCAAGAAGGTCCTGGGTTCGATTCCCAGCCAGGGGTCTTTCTGCATGGAGTTTGCATGTTCTCCCCGTGCATGCGTGGGTTCTCACCGGATACTCCGGCTTCCTCCCACAGTCCAAAGACATGCCTGTTAGGTTAATTGGTCTCTCTAAATTGCCCTTAGGTGTATGAATGAGTGTGTGCATGGTTGTTTGTGTTTTGTCCTGTGATGGACTGGCGACCTGTCCAGGGTGTACCCCGCCTTTCACCCACAGACTGCTGGAGATAGGCACCAGCTCCCCCGTGACCCACTATGGAATGAGCGGTAGAAAATGACTGACTGACTATTCCACTAAGTAAAAAATATCATAATATACACATACTGGGCTGACTACATGAAAGGAAGGCAACATTAATAAGAAGAATAAAGGAAAATATGGAGGTGCAACTTGCTGCTAATCAGAAGCAACATTGACCTGGAGGGACTGAAGGAGTTTTTGCTCATGGTGTTGCAGACCTATTGCCATAACTGAACTTGGTGTCTAAGACTGGCATGGGAAATATGGTACTCAGGTGTGGAAATTTACATTTTAAATTAAATAAATATTTAAATTGATATCTAAATTTGCATCTAAAATGTTTACGTTTCTAGGGGAAAAGATACAAAAGAACATTTTCACTTTTTTAATTGAGCAGTAGAATTAATTTTAATGAACTTTAAAATAAAAACATACCAGCTACTCAAAACTTTGAAACAAATAATTGGTTGTAAAACACATTTATGTGTAATATATTTCCTTAATATAAAAACAAATGAACTCAAAATTTATTTAAAAAATCTCATGGTCATCTGTTCTTAATTTTGTTAGAAAACCCAACTTCAAGGGAAATAATCTAATAATTAAATGTTCTTTTGAAGGTTTTTAAAATCTGCCATTCTGTTAGTATATTTTTTTTTTTTAAAGTAGCACATATTTATTATGAAACAAAAGCAACAGCATAAGATTGTCCAGTACATGAATTCGAAGTCAGAATTCATACAGCAGGCTAATGCTAGCTACCCTCCTCTCTGTTTTGATCATTTGGCATCATAACATGTTTTCTTTGTGGCTTGTTTCTGTCGTGTTAATAAAAGTCAGAGTGAGGGTTGTTCCACTCCTGTGTAAACCAAGTGCTTTGCTTTGAACGTCATGATCAATATGTAGCGTCATAGCACGGTGCTGCGCTGCACACAGGTGTCTCCCACATGGCTGCTGGTCTGTAGCGGAGCGGAGCCTTATATTAGCTGATCATATTAATTGCCACTTTATGAGTTAATTTTTCTTCTGCTTATAATGGCATTTAGAGCAGTAAAGTCGTTGCTCAGACGTATTGCTGGACCCAGTACTGCAGACACTGTGGCTTGGGGGTTTATCAGCTTTTACTCACCACTTCATAGATTTACCTGCATTTGGGCAGTGGTGGGTGGTAATTTTGCACTCCTGGTGGTGCCTTAGATGAAACACTCAACATTTTGACATTGAAACTCTACCCATATGTAGTCTATTTTTTTAACTTTGCTGTTTTTTCTTGGAATACATCTGCCATGTTATGTCTTATGCTTGGGTTTTGTTCTTGTTAAGCTCTGCAGAAGCATTTGCATCACAGGTGCTGCTGGCTACTGTTTATTCTTCACTTTGCCAGGCTGGGATTTAGAAACAGGGATTGAGGTAGATGAAGAGTAAACACAGCTGGCTATTTTTTCTCTGTGTATTTTTCCTTCGTGTTGCTTTTATGCATTTCCAAGTGGTAATGATCAATTATGTACAGATAATTAATTATCTGATGTTGATAAAGATTCTTCAGGGCATTTTGCATCATGTGAGTAGTGAAACTTGATTCACCATAACAGTGTCTCAGAGCATCACTCCACTCCTCTGATTCTGCGTGAATGTACATTTATTTACATGGCGATGAGATGTTTACCCTGTCGTCGACTCTTTCCCCTCCTCCTCCTTCCTCTGATTAACACTCTCGTACTGTGCTCTGAGCTTCAGCGTTTCCTGTTTGGGAGGAGGAGCGATACAGAACAAGCTAGTTGGCCCGCTGCCTTGTTAAGACCGAGAGAGGCAGAGAAAGAAGTCGAGAGCAAAAATGGCAGAGGTCCAGGTCTGTGGGCTGAAGTGACTCATGGCTTACGGTAAAAGCTGCTGCTTCTCTCCGCCCCTCTCTGGCAGCCCAGCTCGGCTCTGCTTTTGCTCTTTGTGCGCCTTTGAAGCGATGTGTTGCATTAAGATAGAGACAAGTCTACTTTCCTGACTAAAGGTGGGCAGCTTCCCCCCAATAATACCTATCAGCCTGACACTGTGTCTCCCATTGCTTCTCCTAATACAACCTTTTAAGCTCGTTACCAGTCTTTTAAAATAAGCAGTGTTAGCCCTATAGGTAAATTCCACCTCACTCACATCCTAATCACACAGCAACAAGAATGATTGTCCCCTCCTCTCCTTGACCCAATGGTGATATTTAACACACTGGCTGCATTCATTGCCCTCCTTTCCGCTCTTCTCTCCATCTGCCTGGCTCGGTATTTCATTACCCGGTTACATGTGAATTTCTTGAAAAGCCATCCTGATCTCTAGATGAGTGTGATTTGTGTGTCATAGAGTAATAATCTGTCATTAAGGCTTGTAAAACAGCAGAATCTTTGTGGGTTTTGTTTTTGTTTAATGAAAGTTCATGCTAAGGTTTCAGATGTTAAATCTGCTCAAATATGCCCTATTAACTCGATTTAATTTTAAGATTCAAAATAGTTTTGTTTCTTGCCTCATCTCTGTGTTTTACAATGAAGCATTCTCCTTTCATGGGTTAGTTGAGCTCTCAATTCTTGTCTTAAATGTGTTTGGGATGATTTATGGTACTTGGCCTCCATTTAAAATACTTTGTGTGGCAATATACTTGCATTGCACATCACACTGAGCACGAACACGATAGTGGCAGCATTATGCTGTGGGGATGCTTTTCTTCAGCAGGGACAAGGAAGCTGATCAGAGTTGATGGGACAATGAATGGAGCTAAATTCAGGGTATGGTGGAAAGAAAAGCTGTAAAAGGCTGCAAATGACTCGAGACTCGAGGCTTCTGGATCACCTTGCAGCCGGTGGCCAAAGCCTCAAGCTCCAGATAACCTATTGTACATGATGCACAGTCTCTCCTGGTATAAATAAACTTAGATTTGCTTTTTTTCCCAAAATGTGACATAAGAAAATTTTGTTCCTCAAATCATCTATTTTTTAGAAGCATTCATCTTTCTTGGCTTCACTTTGACTCATTCACTTTGACATTCTTGTCGTAATCTGTTTGTGGGGTTGCTAAAAATATTTACAGCTAACCCCTGTTGCATGCGTGAAACGCTTTTGTTTATAGCTTGTAAAATAATTAACGAGTTTTCTACACCAGCAGGGAGCCGCCGCTACAACAGAACAACAAAAAGACTTCTCAGTGCAAACAGGTCTCGTTGTGTGTAGGAGCTGTGCAGCTAATGTGCTAATAGCTCGTCTGCTGGAGGAGAGAGAACATGCACGATAGACTTGATGTGCTCTTTAAATCTGCTGATGATGCTGTAAAAGAGCCCTGGGAATCCCCTGAAAGAGGGCTGGGATGTCTTGTGATGTGATTAAGCATCAGCTCTGTGTTAACCACAAATGTTCGACACTCGTCCGCTCTGTTTTTCTATGTTGGCTGATGTTCTCTCTGTTTTTCTCCTCTGACTCGGTCTGCAGACCTCGGTCTTCTGTGACGCACGCGTTCTCCTCTTCTATCTCCAATATATCAAAAATCCAACTTCCACACCTTCTACCTAGCCTTAGGGTGGGCGGCATTAGTCAGACCACACATTCTATATTTATGCCAATCTTCCTGTGATCATAGACCTTTTCTAATGTTGCCTTTTTTGCAAGATAACAATGCATATTCCAGGGCACTTTTATGTTATGAAGGTATGTAAGAAGTTTTTTTTAGTCTGGCTTGCTGAAGACTTGCCTTGACCTGGTTTATCCTTCAGAGGAAGAGGAGAGAGGGGAGACAGCAAGGGAAAACATGAAGTCGAAATTCCTTAGTCGTGTAGCTTCTGTAAGACAGTTTGTCCTACTTGGGCGTTTGTAATAATATGTAGATGAAACTCCTAGCCCAAACCAAAAGAAACTGAACTTATGGAACAGTTTATACTATATAGAATGTATTGTAAAAATCTTCATACGGTTTGGAACTTTTTTTATGTTTTGTCACATTAAAAATTGATTTTTTTTTTAAAAGTAGAAAGAAATATTAGGTGAAAGGAAATAGATAACGTTTTGTTTTTTTTAAACAATATTTGGCCCAGTCTAAGTCCAGACATAAATCAAATTAAGAATCTGTGGTAACCCTTGAAAATTGCCATTCACAAGCTTTTTTAATCCAATTTTGCAAAGAGGAATGGGCAGAAAATTCAATCACTGCATGCGCAAAGCTGGTAAAGGCATACCCCCATAGGCTTGCAGTTGCAATTGCAGCAAAAGGTGCAATTTATCAAAAAAAAAAGTATTAATGGATATAACCATTTTCAGATTTGTATGTATGAAAAATTTTGAAAACTCTTATTCATTTTCCTTCAACTTCCCAACTATACACTACCTTGTTTTGAGCAAATTGGTTTTGTATAAATATTTATTGAAGGCACTGTATCTTTATAAAATCTATGTTCTACTTCTTTCAGTTTCCCTGGGTTTACCAAAGAAACATGCTATCTTTGCTACTTGGATGCATTCCCAAAGCAATATTAATTAGCAATGGCTTGCTATATGTGCACAGCTCTACATTGTCTGGAAATCAGGATGTTTCCTGCATCACTCACTCCTCTTTATTTCAGTTAAGCAAAAATGTTGTAGTATTATGCTAAATGCATGCACACAGAGCAGCTAATGGATCTGCTGATATGCAAAATTTTGTGTCCAGCCTGTAGTATGTGATATGTGCCAGTTTCAAAGAACTACAACAGCAATTCTATATTATATATGGGATTCATTTGGTGGCTCCCAAACTCAATAGCAATGGTAATTTGAATCCATTCATGCATGTAGGCTGTTATACTTAATATTTCAGTAAGCGGGCTGTGTGTTGTGATGTTACTTAATAATCAATCAAGTCATTCTGAAAAGTCATATTTTCATTGTTCTTTTGCACTGACTGTGGTTCGTTGGTGATTTTTATGATGCATCAACAGAATGTGAATTTTCTAATCATCAAAGAGGTAATACATTTTTGGGAGGTTTGCACGTTCCCATCCAGGATGATGTTCATCTGGCTGGCGGCATGCATTGTCAGCTCTGTACCATCTAGTCTCTCTGCCCCTTGGGGACTTCATTAAGCCAGGAATTGTACAGCTGAGGCCCACACTGTCCCTCTAGACCACTTCCTACTTCTGTTTCCTGACATCCATCTCTCTTTTATTTTCTATCTTCCACATCGTTCTACCATGCTTAACCACCATTTCCCCTTAGCACTATATGTAGCTCTTGTTGCAAAACAAATTTGATCATTTCAGCCAGAACATTCTCGGAAAGTAATTTGTTTTTAAATTATACAAGAAAGCATAAATCAGTGCAGAAGAGTCCAACACAAGATCAGTCTAATAAACTTAAATCCATCATGAACCTTTTACAATTGCCAACTATAAATTCCTATAAAATAAATGTAACTGAAGCTTCTTTAGTAGTTTGTACTTTACTTTTAGTTGCTACCAACTTCCTGTTCCCCTGGCTTGTAAATATAACATGACAAAAAGGCCTATATCTTTTAGCCACTGCCTAAAATGGGAAAGACAAGAGAATATTCCTTTCATGTGAACCAGATGTGTATTTATCTTCATAAATCAGGAAACCTCTGCAATAAAAAAGCTTCTCAACTAAACTATATATAGTAATAATTACAACAATAATTTAAACGACTCAAACTGTGACTAATAAGGCTGTAGAAGGACTTCTGTTTATCTTAAAGTCATCAACATTGAGGATGAAATCAAAGGAGGTACAAAGAAATAAAAAACAATCACTTAAAGAACTACAGCAATCACTGGCACTTTGGGTTCACCAAGTCTCCATAATAACCATTAGATACTATCTACATACACCTACTGGTTGTTGCTATGAAAAAGCTTTTTTTCTGCCCCACCATCACTTTTGTCAATGTTTGGAGTTAAAAATAAGAACGAGCATTTTGGCAATAAGCAATCCAGGTGGGTTTGAAAAAATTAATTATGTGGAAAAACCTCTAATACTTACTCTTAAGTATGGTGGAGGATTTGTGATGCTGTAGGCCTGATTCTCTCCTAAAGGCCCTGGGATCCTTGTTAGAGCAAATTGCATCGTGATCTCTTTGAAATACCAGGGCATTTGATATGAAAATCTTATGGACTCTATGAAAAACATGAAAATGAGGCATTGATGTTTCTTTTAGTCTTATAATGATCTGAAACATATTGCGAAATCAACACAGAAATGACTGGCCATGGGGTTTAGAATTGACAGGAAGCCCGGTTAGCCTTAACCCAGTCTTGCCTTTGGTCTTCACGGTTGATGGGAGAAGGGATGGAACCACAGCCATAATAGGACCCTGTTTTCCATCTAACATTGACTTATTGTTGTGATGTGAGTACGCCGGGATAATTTGTAAACAATTACGGCGTTAATCCAAAGGGTCCCTGCTCTCTTTTTTTTTTTCCAGCCTACATGACTACCATGTCCACGTCTGTCCACACTGTCCATCTTTTTAGCACCCCTCGCTGTTGTCTACTTCCTTGCAGCTCTATTGCCTTATTTGTAATCAGATCACATATATCTAGCAATTAAATGTGAGCTATCTCCAGATTAAATCATAATAAAGCATATTTTTTCTTTATAAATATAGGATTACTTTGTTTCCATTTTACAGTCCGGTCATATGTTCTTCATAAGTAAGCTTGTGCAAGAAAACTACTCTCTCGAATCTGGAGTGGGCTTTTTAGGAGTTTCTCTTACTCTCATTTGCCTGCCGCTGCTGTACAAGAGGCTCTCCATTGTGGGCGGCAGTGCTAATTGCAGACAGAGCCAAGTATTTAGTGACAGTTTTGAATGGATGAAAGATATGAGGGTAATCCTGGAGTGGTAGCAGTGTCCTCTCCTATGTTTAGTTTTACTTGATTGAGAGTGCTCAATGAAAGTCTACAGTCTAACCCATTTCTCTCTAACGGTCCTGTTCCCTCCCCCAACCAGTCATGTTTCATTGCTTTTCCAGAAAGGGAGAATATCCTCCGTCAGGACAGGAATAGAACATGATATAAATAAAGCCAGAAGGAGTCAATAGATAGAAGAGGACAGACCCAGCCAAAGCAGTGTTGGTGGGAGGGACGGAGCAAGACGGGTGAGGGAGGAAGGAAGGTGTGGAGGAGGTGGGATGGGGGTTGTTTCATGCCGCGCAAGAGCTGTGCAACTTCTTGGCAGCATTTCAGAAATGAGCCTCAGAAGCTTGGTGAGCCGAGCAGACATATTGAGGCAAGGATGGTCGCTGCGTTGCACAAAACCTAGCTCTGTGCAGGATGGTTGGGAGGCACCTCTCCACAGGTATTTTATTGCTGTCTCTTTCCTCTCTTTTTTTCTTTCCTGTCTGTGTATTTCGCTTCTGCCCGTCTCCTCTGCATTGTTTTGGCAGCTTGTATCCACATACAGTCTGGATGAGTACTGTTCACCATTTCAGCTGCAGCGACAGTGCATTTGGAGTGTGTGCAGTGTTGAGTTCCTGCATACTACGTTTATCATTGCGAGCGAGATGTGTGCCATCAAAGCAATAGCGGAGCTGCAGACAGTAGATCAGAGATTTTTGGCTCTCATTCAGCACTGAGAAAATGGCGGCCCTGCACTTTACAGCAGAGAGACACCACAGAACGACAGCGTTGTGTGTCAGAAACACACTGCCCTCTTACCCCCCTCCCTGCTCTCTCACTAAATCTTCTCTCCCTCCTATGTAGTGGCGAGCATTGTGGTAAGCTTGAAAACAGGAGGTGCCACACAAATATTGTCACTTCCCTCATGTACTTGTGACATAATTAGCGTATTTCCATGCAAACTATGTGAGCATGTGAGTGGGTATGTAAACAAGAAGCAATGCAGCATGAGGGATAGCTGTAATAACGCAATAAGGCTGCATTAGCTTCATAATCATAGTCTCTGATGTTCTGTAATAAACAGTATAAGCTTGAGTTTGTCGGAGCAGTTTTACTGAGGGTTAGCGGCTGATTAAAAAAAACAGGGTTTCCACAGATGTTGATGCGATGAAGTAAAGTAGTTGTGCTTCAGGTTAAGTAAAGGTCATGGCTGTTGAGTTAATAAGCTAAAGATGACCATGGTGTAAGAACTTGTCTTTGAATAAATCCAATCTGGTTTTTGAATGCCAGAGCTGTTGATTGTGTGCAACGCTTAAAAACTGCCTTTTTAACCTCATAAGATTTAAATAGTTTAAAAAAATTGATTTCAAGCTTCTAAATAATATATGTTTATTAAATCTGATCATGCTAGAATTGCAGTGTGGTCAGTTTGAAACGTTCATTATGTTATTTAAAATACAACCCTATTTTGCTTTGTAATAACATGTGCAAAACTGACTTTAAAATAACTGATGTACTGTAATTTGAAGTATAAAGTATCATATTTGAAAACAATTTTCTGGGATTGCTCAGTATTTAACAATGTGACAGTCAATCTTAATGAGAGAATTTTCAATGTATGTGATTTTTTTATTTTAACCAATAGTTCTCTGCAGTTTTTGTAGACCTACAGGCACGAACAAATTTGTTGGCATGCTCACTAATGATTTGTAAAACTTTTCAATTATTGAAAATGTAACCATTAAACAAATCAGCCTTTTAATATGGGCATATTTATTCAGTGGGGAAAACATCCTGTAAAGAAATAATTATTTTTTAACAAAACACTGATGGCACAGTACTTGTCAATACTTAGAACGGCCCCTTTTTTGTTTATAGGATAGTTCTTAGTCTTGTCCTACAAGATTTCACAAAGTTGAATACATAAAAAGAAATCAGTGCAAAACGAAATGGTTACAATCTCGCTTCTAGAGTTCAGATACAGAGTCCTTGATTCTCGCTTATGCTCTCTTCATCTTTTCACACTGGTTTTCTACAAGATTTAGGTTTGGGGATTGCGATTACCCTGAAAGGAGGTTGATTTTAGTTCTAATGATGAATTTATGTATTGATTTGGGCATATGTCTTTAATCAATTACCTGCTTAAGAACTCAACGACAATCTATTTTCAGTTTGTAGTTCATGATACCATGCAGTGTATCAAGGGTTACAGGATCTTTGGAAGATAAACTGGCCTTCAGCCTGACAGATCTGCCCACATACTTGACAGTGCTTTCTCTATTTCTCCTATTGCGTCACACCAGAACCACCTGGAAAGATGGTTGCCGAAAAAGTCTGTCTTGGATTCATCTGACCATATCACACTCTTCTAGTTATATTTAGAGTAGAATTTAGAGAGCGCTGCATGTTTTCTTTACGTTTGTCATGGTAGAGCAGAAAAGACTTTTCCTGGAATCCCTCCCAAACAATCAGGCATGAAAATTGTGTCTAATGGATGGTATGGATATATATATATCCAACTATGAGCTTCTGGAATAAAATGTTTACCTTCCTTCCCATGCAAACTAGGAATTAATAAAGATGCTTCAGGATTGCTAAGGGATACCAATAATTGTGCCGCTGTTGGATTTTTTTTTTAAATCAATTGTTTAACACAGAATTTTGTTACACACTGAATAAAAAATAAAAGTTAGCTTTTTTTCTTTTTCAGTTTGAGATTATGCTAATGCATTGAAAGATTAATTTTTAAGTTAATACGTTTTTTACACATCTTTACCAAGGATAACCAGCAAATATGCCTGCATTTGTAAGTAGGCACCTTAGATGCCAACATGGCCTATTAGTTTGACTTTTGAGTGTGATTTGAAGTAATGAAATCATGTCTTGCTGTCCTTGTTTCTTAGTGATTTTTTTTTTTTTTCTCCAATTACAGTACTGCCCCCGCATAGTGGCCAAGGAACCCAGTATGATAACCCCCCCTGGGGACACCTGCCAGCTAACAGAAGTGCCACAAGTGCTGCATCTTCCACCAGTCCCAGTGGCTGGGATCAACTGATAATTGACCAGAAGGATTCAGTGGCTTGGCCTTCTATTACCCTCAGTCAGAGCCAGGCTTCTCCAGTAGGATGCCCTTTGGACACTGACCTTGGTCACCTGACCACCAGCAGCAGTAGTTCAAGCAGTAGTTGTAGTGCAGTGAGTATGGCCACGGGAGCCAATAGTCAGACAGGCCACTTCCCTGCCAATCACCTTAACAGCAAATCCAACAGTGGGCCTAGCCCTGTCAATCATACTGGAACCAGCATGCTCTCAAGTCAGGTTGCAACCAATCGCAGTTGGGGATCTGGGCCAGGATCTTCTCATTGCCCTGCTCAGTCCTCAGTGGGTAATGAAGGGAAGTGTGACAGCCCAGTGGGAGGAGGAGGCAGCAGGGGCTGGGGTTCCTCTTCATCGTCCTCCACCACCAACTTTAACTTGAACCTAAACCCTAATGCCAACCCATCTGCATGGCCCATGTTGGGGCATGATGGAGGAGGCACAGGGGGAGGCAGCTCAGGTGGAGCCAACACCATTTCATCTCCTCAACCTACACCTAATCTCTGTAACCCTCCTGGCCCCCCACCAGCCCAAACCAGTGCCTGTTCTGGAGCCAACAATAACAGCAAGTCTTCTGGGATTGGCAGCGCATGGGGTACCATAATGACTTCTGATGAGTCACACCTCACTCCATCCACAAATGTGTCTTTCAGTTCTGAACCTCAAAACCTTAAAACTGATGGACCAAATCAGACTAAAAAACAAGAACCTCCTAGCCCGATCCAAAACTTGTCCGGTTGGGGCAGCTCATCTGTAGGCTTGAGTCCTATGGGGCAGCCTCAACCAGGGGGTTTACAGGTCAACGGAGAAGATGATAACTCTTTGTGGGGCAACAGTGGCAATTCAAAGCCAACGTCATCAAAGGAAGGACCTGGCTGGGATTCTGCTTGGGGCCATGTGGGGGGTGGAGCTGGAAACTCCGGAGGATGGGGTAAACCGTCGAGTGGAGACAGGGGGAAACAGCACAGTGAAGAGGTCCAGGGAGGCTGGGATGCCCCCAGCTCTCCTCCCCAGGATTCACAAGCCAATACTTGGAGCAGAGCTGTGAGCACAACGGGTGCCAGTGAAGGGAGTAGTGATAGCATGGAAGGATATCCCCGACGGAGAGATGACCCAACCAGAGAAAAAACAGTTCCTCTGCTGCCTGCCCAGGATCTGGACCCCAGGGTGCTGTGCAACACCGGCTGGGGACAGACCCCTGTACGCCAGCACACAACCTGGGACATGGAGGATTCTAAACGCAAGAATGAAGCTGGTACTGAATCATGGGGCCCTGGCCCTGCCACTCCAAGCGATGTCCAGGGACCCTCAAACACTAACACGGGTCCTACTCAGAGGTCTGACCCTGGAAACAAAACTGATGTGCCTGGTTCACAGGGACCTTCTGGTTGGGGTGGAAGCATGGCTGCTTCACATACATCCAGTTCTGGTTGGGGAGACCCACCCACCAATGTAAAGCACCCTGTTGGGCCAAGTGGATGGGGTAACCCTCCAAATGGAGGTCCTTCCAACAGCATACCCAAGAATGGTGCTCAGTCTTGGCGAGAAGAGATATCATCTGGGTGGGATGATTCTCAAGGCAAGTCAACATCCCAGGGCTGGGGAGAGCAACCCAAAACATCAAACTCCTGGGGCAGCAGTGGAGGAAGCAATAACACTGGGGACTGGGGAGAACCAGAAGAGAGTAAAAAGAGTTCCTCTGGCCCTGACTGGGAAGGAGAATCGGGAAACTGGAAGGAAAACAAACGAGACTGGGGAATGTCTACTTCAGGACATGGAGGTTCTGCAGCTGGAAGCAGCGGGGGCTGGGGTGACTCTGCACCACAGCGCCCATGTGGTCCCCCTCAAGGCTGGATGGGCAAGCCCCAGGATGGGCCCAACAGTAACAGCGGAGGAGGGACTATAGGCTCTTGGGGTGGTCCAGGCTCTGTAAAGCCAGGTCCAGGATGGAGTGGTGGTAAGAAAGATCCTTCAAATGAGCCAACGGGCTGGGAAGAGCCCTCTCCGCCTTCAATCCGTCGCAAGATGGAGATAGATGATGGGACCTCGGCCTGGGGCGACCCCGGTGCCTACAATAAGGCAGTTAACCTGTGGGATAGGAACAACCCAGGGATGGTCCAGGCTAAAGCTACGACTGGGGGCAGTAACCCTCCAGGTTCTAGCAACAACCATCCCCACGTTCACAATCACTCCTATCATGGGCCACCTGCACCCTTACAGAACCATAGCCAAAACACTCAAAACCCAGGCCCTGCCAGTGGGGCAGTGGATCCTTCAGTGCAACACCAGTCTGCGACGTCTCACATCAGGGGTCCTCTGATAGCTCAAGGTAAGGTAACATAAGATTGAAATTTTACAATTTGCTACAGTGAGACTTGGCTAGGTTCATTTGCTCACCGCATTTGCTCTGACATTTCAGATTTTAAATCTTTACTTTTTTCACTATTCGAGGTGCCAAACATGAAAGCTATTTAGGCAGTTAGCACAGTGCACCCTTAAGCTCCAATCTGTTAATCCACTTAAGGTAAATCTTGACCCAGTTTGCTCTGTTTGGATTTACTCCTAATCAGTGAGCCACTGGCAGCTCTGGCCATCCAACCTGCTCCTCAAAACAAAACATAACTTTATTGGTAGCCCTGGAAATCAGACTGTGCAGAAAAGGGGTTTACAATATGCCACAGTTTGAGGTAGATCAGAAGTGGTTATATCGAAGCCACCATCTGTCAATAATTGGGTTGAAGATGGTGGCACAAGCCCTCAGGCAGGAAGTAAGGGCAGATTCCCCCTGCTGTTCCCCATTAGAACCTACCTGCTGTTACTGCTGGTAAATAAATCTCAGAACAGGCATTTTTATGTGTTTCTTATACCAAGTGGTTTATAAACAACAAACAATAATTCTTTTGTTCATCACAAGTGTCAGGATATAATAAGAACATGTATTTCTTTAGATCTGTGTAGTTTCTGGCAAGTCGTACCAGAAGGTTCAATGTTATCTATAATTTTGGAGCAGCTTTTAGGACCTGACCTTTTCCTGGTGGGAGAGCTAAGTTGGGCCTGGCAGTGCTGCAGGCGTAACAGCAGCGTCGTGCTTCTCATGCCAAAACTCACTGGGATGAGCCAGATCCTAAATGGGCCCCGCTTACTTCTATCCACAGTCCTGCTCAGCCAAGACGTGTTCTTCCTCCCTGCATGCCTGGCTGGCACTACTCTTACCGAAACATATGATAAATGTCTGATATTCGTCATCAGACAATCCTGTTTTCTTAAAATGAATAATACACTTTTCAGAACATACTATACAAAGTGCTTTACATAAAATGCAAAATAAAACCTTAAAAAATCTAAATCAAACAGTAAAACAGTTAAACTCTGCACATAGACAAAATAATCAAACATTGTTCTTTCAATAATTTGATAAAACTGTTTGCAATAAAAACTCTGAAGCTAATAATTGTGTTTTTAACCTTTAGATAATGGTCCAACACGTTGGAGGGGGTGATTTGTCAGGGTGACAACAAAATGGCTCATTGCAAGGTTTCAAATACTTTGACACTTAATAGTTTGGTATAAAACGATACAAAGTCTTAGGTTTTTTGTCACCTACGCTTTCAAAGTCATGAGAAGTGCTAAAAGAAAGTACCAACGTATCTGTGGTAAAAATTATGTTTCCTGGATCCGAATGGTCTTTTGTGAAGTTTTTTACATGGACTAGCTCCTGTCCTTGTGTGACCTCCAGGTTGGGGAGAGCTTCCCAGCTCCCACACAAAGTCTGAGAGCTCTTGGAGAGAAGCAGCACCCTCTCCAGTCAGCGTGGATAATGGCACATCTGCTTGGGGCAAATCGAGTGGGAGCGCCGGAAGTTGGGGAGATGGCAACCCAGACAACTACGGCAGGGGCAACCCAGCGATGACTACAGTACCTGGCAAACCTGGTAAAAACAAAAAGAAACGCTGTTTATGATCCTGTTTAATATTTCTGAAGAATAATCTGCTCCACTGCTGACTCGTTGCAAGAAAAACTCTTGTTTTTCTTGCGACGAGTCAAGGACATCAGTATGATATAGGAGCTGCCCTTTGGATTCCACCCATAGAGCTGCACTGACCCCTTGTGGCTGATATATTTCAAATGATCGTGTAACTTACATTCTACAAATGCATTTTGTTTTTTACAAGAGATTTCACATTTTCATTACATTTTCTTTTATGTTAATGTGTTTTATAATCTACATTTTTTGCTGTTGTGTGCTTTCCAGCCTCCACACCTATGCAAGATGGATGGGGAGGAGGAGGTGAAGAGCTCAGCCTTTCAGGGGGTCAGTGGGATTCTGAGGAGGGAGACATGTGGAACAGCACAGCCTCCCAGGAGAGCAACTCTTCCTGTAACTCCTGGGGCAATACATCCAAAAAAGGCCCACAGAAAGTATGAAACTCTTAATTACAAACTCAATGTAGATGTTTTTACATTTATGCATAGCGTTTTATGCAGACTAATAAATTTACATCTAGTACACATGTAGTCTAAATCTTTTTTTATGCTCTTTTATTATATTCCTATTACATAGTGTTCATATGCTAATAATTTCCTGTTGATCTTTTTCTTCAGGTGAAGATACCAGGGAAACAGGAAGATGCCTGGATCATGAAACAGCTCATCAAACAGCTCACAGACATGGGCTTCCCTGTGAGTTGAATCATTTTACTCATTTAGTGGTTTAAATGTATTCACCACTGTACAAAACAAACTGTAAAAGTTGAATACAGTGGCTTAAATAATGGTAACATTTAACTTTTTAACATTTTGTCACATTATACCCGTTAAATCAATGTGTTGTATTATGATTTTACATGATGGACTACTAGAAGGTTGTGCATAATTCTGTAGTTGAAGGGAAAGGATGCATGGTCTTTTAGTAAGAATCTTAAAAGTGTGGCATGCTTTTTATTCAGCTCCACTTCCTCTGATACGTCTAAATAGTAGTCAGCTAGTCAATAAATGGAGTACACCTGTAATTTAATCTCAGCTACAAGAGGTCCATAACTCGAATGGGAGAATCTATTGAGAGGGCAACTATGAGTAGTGCACCCCATAAAGCTGACCTTAAAAAAACTCTGTCTGAAGACAAAACCAATGCTGAAAAAAAAAGCCAGAAAGAGTCCTGTTTGCAGTTTTCATGTAGCCGTGTAAGAGACAGTAAACATAAAGAAGGTTCTTTTGTACTCAGAAGATCATATAACCAATGCAGGCTTAGTTGTGATGCAACGCTAGTAAGCCCAAACAGCCAAAAACATGATCGGTTCAACATATTAACCTTTGTGTATCACTGCAGCTGAACTATGTTTGAAATGCATGGCTATTTTTCAAAAACATGTCGCTTTGGTTGTACTTGGAAAACTTTATTCTTACTAAGCTGGTATTTAGTTTAAAAACTCTGACACCTGGTGGAGACAGGCACCAGCTTCCCGGCGACCCACTATGGAAAAAGCGGTAGAGAAAATGACTGACTGACTCTGAACACCACTAGTTCAGATCAAAGCATATTCACGTGGCCTAAATCTAGCTGAAATTCTGTAGCAAGACTTGGATATTGCTGTCTGAAGATAATCTCTACGTATTATTGTCCTTCCTCTACATAATTATACACTGCTTTGTGTTGGTCTGTCACATAAAATTAAAATCAAATATAAGATTTGTGTTTGTTTGCTTTTATTTTCAGAGGGATCCAGCAGAGGAGGCTTTGAAGAGCAACAACATGAACTTGGATCAGGCCATGAGTGCCCTGCTAGAGAAGAAGACCGAGCTTGACAAGCGTGGGATCGGGATTGGCGGCCACGACTACAACAACGGGCTCATCAACAAGCCCATGAGTTGCCCTCGGCCTCCACTACTATCCAAAGACCCCTCAACAGATCCTCGCCTGCCCTTCATTGATAAGGTGATAACTATTGCCATTATTATTTGTGTAAATCTGAAGGTCACATAGGTGGAGAGAATTGCAGAAAGAAAGTAAGGAGCAGGCTGACTGGCTGTGTGAATGTTTTCCAGCAGATGCAGAGTGGAATGTTTGGTGGCGGTGGAGCAGCACAAGCCAGGGTCATGCAGCAGCCGCAGCCGCCTCCTCAGCCACCAGTGCCGCCTCTCAGCTCCTCTCAGCCTAGTCTACGTGCTCAAGTGCCTCAGTTTCTCTCCCCTCAGGTATACTTGTGAAAAATCACTTACATCTATATGTGGCTTTATTCACACGTCACTACATGATCTTATATGTAGGCTGAGCGTCAAAGTGTTTGCATAGAAAATGTTTTAAGTTGGGATTGGTGCCTTCATAGCATTATCAAATAGAAATTAAGAATGCGTTCAGCTGTGACAGCCATGGATAAAAATGAATGAAAACCGGCTGAAAACTAAGAAACATTTCATTGAAGTCTTGTATGTCTAATGTGTTCTGACAGGTTCAAGCACAGCTCTTACAGTTTGCAGCAAAAAACATTGGACTGAATCCTGCACTTTTAACCTCACCAATAAACCCTCAACATATGACCCTTCTGAATCAACTTTACCAGCTGCAGCTGGTGAGTCTTTTAGCTTCATCTGCCTCACTTTCATTGGATAAATCAAAGTTTAAACCCATGTTTCTTAAAGCATTCCTCTATTCTGATGTTAGTTAAATCTTTTTTATTCATGTTTGTACCTCCTTCACAGGCATACCAGCGTTTACAAATTCAACAGCAAATGTTGCAGGCACAGCGCAATGTTTCTGGCCCTATTCGACAACAAGAGCAGCAAGTAAGATTTGCTCTAAACCTTTATTTTCTTCAATGTCCCACTATTTTCTCTAATCACTTTGTCTAATCACAGAAAAATCCAGTGTGAGCGTATATGTTCCACTATACTTTTAGATCCTAACTATGTTTCCATCGTGTTTCTATCCCAGGTTGCACGTACAATCAATAACATGCAGCAGCAGATCCAACAGCACCAGCGTCAGCTGGCCCAGGCTCTGCTTATGAAACAGCAACAGCAGCAGCCCTCCCACTCTGGCCTGCATCCTGGTGGGACCAAAACCTCTCTGGATTCATATCCAGGTCACCCCCAGGCTCCAGTCCTCCCTGACCTGCAGACCAAAGAGCCGCAGTCATCTCCCAACACCTACAGCCCCTATGCTCTCTGTGAGTGTTTGAAACCTTGTTCTGGGACTTTGAGAGGGGTGGTGTTTTACTGCATCCTTCATATTATCTGTTTGTGCCATCAGCTGGACTGAATCCAAACATGAATCCAAACTGTATCGATGTGGGAAGTCTTCCGTTGAAGGACCCACCCCTACCGCAGTCCCGGCTGTCACAGTGGACACACCCAAACTCCATCGATAGCCTTTCTGGAAACTCGTCTCCTCTTGAGCCCAACCTGGGAAAGCATGGTGAGAGAAAAACAGCGAGCTCTAATAAAGATGACAAGATCAGATACAAACAGTGACATCTGCTGGCCTTAATTTGATAGAATTATTGAATATATTTAAATATAGAGTAATTAAACAGTTTATGTGAATCTTCTAATTTATTATTTCAGCTTTATATATAGGCATTTATTTATTTATTTATACTTTTCTGGATGTCTCACTATGACTTAGACAAAGGAAAAATAATGTTAGAAGTTCAACTTCAAGAGACAAAATAATCTTCTGAACTAACACTTAAAATTTTCATTTATATATTTTAGGAGTTCAGCTGATTTAAAGACTACGAATTCAAATCTGGGCTGTAATTAAAACAAGTAATTTAAGTTAGTAGAAAATATGACATGAATTATCTAAAAATAGCCACTCTCCTACTCGTCTCTGAAATCAGGCGGTAGATTTTTTTTTTTTACCATCCTGTAGCATAAATAAAGTTGTAACCCTGCAATGTCTTCAGAGAAGAAAGCTAAATTCTTCAAAATTCTGGTATTTTATGCTAATAGTTCAAATATAGTTCAACCCTAGTCTATTAGTGATTTGCATCAAAATAGGTAAAAAGATGATCCCTTATTATTAAAGGAACAATCTCTAATCCTACACAGATTTGAACCATGAGTAAAAACAGTTTAGTTTGAGGTGTAAGCCCCGCCCCCAACTGTTTTTCCCCACCAAAAACCCTCCTTCTCGCCTTCCTGGTCTCCTCCCAGTCGACATGCACGAGTCTAAACACACGCCTCGGTCTAAACACACGCCTCAAGCTCATGCACGGTTCTCCGGAGGAAACGAGGCTTCATCGAGGGACTTCGTTTTCTTTGACATAAAAATGGTTACATCTCAGGTAAATTATATTTCAGGCAGTGGAGGTATCGCTACCTTCCCTCGTGCTACGGCAGCCACGCTGTTCTGTTTACATACCCTGTCGAGCACGGCTAGAGGAGCTGCTGCTTAGCAAAGGCTCCGCCCCTCGTTGTGCCGTTGTCCCCAGTTCACTGCTTATTCCTAATAAATGCCTGGACTTGTTCGATTGCGCAATCAGTTAGTCAATTGTTATTATCAAAGTCAGTCAGTCATTTTCTACCGCTTATTCCATAGTGGGTCACGGGGGAGCTGGTGCCTATCTCCAGCAGTCTATGGGCGAGAGGCAGGGTACACCCCGGACAGGTCGCCAGTCCATCGCAGGGCAACACACAAACAACCATGCACACACTCATTCATACACCTAAGGGCAATTTAGAGTGACCAATTTACCTAACAGGCATGTCTTTGGACTGTGGGAGGAAGCCGGAGTACCCGGTGAGAACCCACACATGCACGGGGAGAACATGCAAACTCCATGCAGAAAGACCCCCGGTTGGGAATTGAACCCAGGACCTTCTTGCTGCAAGGCAACAGTGCTACCAACTGCGCCACCGTGCAGCCTGAACCCAAAGTACATGTTTTAATTCATAATACATTGTGTAAAAATCATTTTTCTTAACCAGACAAAAATAAATTAGGTATAGTTCCTTTAAAGAAGAAACAAACCTTCCTGTTTTTCTTATATTAGAGTCTCTGACCTCTGACTTCTGGCTTCTCAGGTGCCAACCTCGGCCCACCCGGAAAGCCCCCTCAGATAGACGACTCTTACAACCCCTACAATCTGATATCAAGTTCGGAGTCTCCGACCAGCCCCTTGGTTCCTCCAGAGAGCTGGGGTCAGGGCAAGAACAGCAGCGACAAGATGGCCAATGGGACCAATATCAACTGGCCTCCAGGTTGGTAACACTGGTTGTTAGTGGTGCTGTTTAATATTCCAAGCCAGTTTGGAAGCATTTTGCATTATTAAACATGACAGCTCATTGTAAATGTTTTTTGTGCTTAATTTCTATTATATCTGCATGAAATTGTTTCTTTTATTTCAGAATTTTGTCCTGGTGTACCCTGGAAAGGTCTGCAGAATATCGACCCTGAGACCGACCCCAACGTGACTCCAGGAAGCGTCCCCAGCGGACCTACAATCAACACCAACATCCAAGATGTGAACCGTTACCTGCTGCGGGACAGGAGTGGAGGTAGGAATTTGAAATAAGGAAAACAAATAGTTTCACTAAAGCTAGAGTCTGAGGGCACCTTATTTGGGTGTATTTTTGTCTTAGTTTTAAAAGAGCATTCGTACCTGTCAAGCTGGATCCTGTAAACTCAAAGAAAACTCAAACATTGCGTACAGCAGCTGCTATCAGAAATCCTGCTTCTTTGTGTGTTCTTCATTTTCCTACTTTTAACTTCTGCCATTGTCACTTACAAGTTGACGCTTTTCTCAGTGATCACCATCTTTAGTGTGTGTGTGTGTGTTTTTCTTTATACCATTTTCTCTATTTGCTACTTTTTCTTTGTTTGTGTTTGTTTTTCTGTTTGTGTTGCTGGCATCGCCTTAGGCTCCTCTCCCACCTCATCTCAGAGCGAGGCTCTGCCTCCGTCCTCCGATTGGCCAGTCAGTGCCTATGCTAGCTCGTTCAGTCTTTCGTCCCCGGAGATGGACGATGCAGGTACATGGTTTGCCCATCACCCGTTTCCTCTCAGATTGCAGTGACTGAATCCCTGCAGACAAGCATCCTTCCCTCCTTTGCATTGCCTTGCAAAAGCACTGAACTTTTTCACATTTTGTCACATTACAACCACAAACTTCCATGTGTTTTGGGGGATTTTTGAAATCTGACATTTTTAGTTTGCATTCGCACAGATGCATTTGAGAGTCCAATGATAGCTCCGGAGGAGTTGCAGAGATCCACTGCTCAGGTGAAAGAATGTTGGGTTTTATTAATGCACTTTAGAAGAAAGACATTACCATAACCCATGTCAGAGAAAACAAACATCTGGAAGAAGGTGCTCTGCTCAGATGAGATTAAAGTTGAAATTTTCGGCCTACATGCCAAACTCTGTGTCAGGAAAGTAACACTGCACCCCAGAACACAAGTCCATGCTGTGAAGCATAATGGTGGCAGCATCATGCTGTGGGGATCTTTCTCTTCAGCTGGACCAGTGAAGCTTGTTGCAGGCCAATTCTGACAGAAAACCTGTCAGAGACTGCAAATGATTGGAGCATAGATTCACCTTTCAACAGGACAATGAACCCAAACATAGCTAGAGCTGGCCCAGTCAAGGTACATAATTAAATCCAACTTTAAATCTATGGCAAGTCTTGAAAATCAATCTCCACATATGCTTCTGATGACCTCGAGCTATTTGGCAAAGAAGAATAGGCAGAGATTTGGAACTCTAGGAAGACATACTGTACCCGAAAAGTCTTGCAGCTGCTATTTCAGAACAATTTGCTTCTTTAAAGTATTGACTTAGGAGGGCTGACCACACCATCTGGAAAACCATGTATGATTTTCCTTGTCTCATCATATTTATTCACTACGTTGTGTTTGTCTGTCAGATTGTAATGAGACAGATGTGAAAAAGTTAAAGCAGTCTTAATGCTTCTGCAAGGCTCTATATTTCATTGTAACATGCAAAACTCCGACTGTTAACAGGAGAAGCATGTCATTCACATCACCACTCCTTATCAAACATGGCTCCTTTGAGATTTCTTGTTGTATATTATCCAGTGAAAACTCCCCTTGCAGTGTTAATCCAGATTTCTGTTGCTTGAAACTTGTTTAGATTGTCGTCTTTCCTAAATCAGTGTTCAGAGTTGGTCACTACTTAGCAGTATGCAGTACCAGCAGTTATAAAATTTTGTCCTGAGTGTACTGTCGATGCCTCTCATAAACCTGCCAGTATGCAGAACCACTGTCAAAAATTGCAAGCTATGACTGACTGATATAAACTACATTAACCCACAGGAAAAGGCAGGGTTCTTACGCAGTGCTTTGTCTAAATGTTGTGTCTTTCCAACTGGTCTTCCTTGTGTCCTTCCCCTTCATTTCTTATTTCGTTTCTTCCTGCAATTCATGCTTATGACTTTCCTTTGTTTCCTTCCATGTGTCCTCCCTCCTTTCCTTCCTTATGTCCTTCATTTTTTCCTTTTCCTCGACCTTAATTCTTTCCTTCCTTCCTTCCTACCTACCTTGCTTCCTTGCTTTCCTGCTTCCTTCCTTGCTTCTATTTGTTCTTATTGCTTTACTCCTATGTGTTCTTCATTTCTTCTATTTGTTTTTCCTTGTTTCCTTCCTTCCTCCCTATCTCCCATGTCCTTGGTTGGACCCCTCCTTCCTTCTGTCCGTCCTTCCTTCCTTGTTGATTTACTCTCATTCGTTCTTCTGTTCTTCAATTTGTTCTTCCTTGTGTCCTTCCTCCCTCTCTCCCTTATGTCCTTGCTTGGGCCCTTGCTTTCTTTGTTTCCTTTCTGGTGTCCTAACTCCCTCCCTTCCTTTCTTTAACCCTTGTCTCTTTCCCTCCCTCCTCCCACCTGACCTTCCTTCTGTTGTTACTTCATTCCTTGTGTCTCTCCTCCTATCTGTCCATTCTTACTTCCTTGTCCCCTTCTGTCCTTTCTTCATTCTTTCCAGCATCTTGATTTTCCAGGTTCATTATTCAAAGCCTGCCAGTTATGGAAGTAAATTTATAATTAACTTAAGCTCTTTATATTTTAAAATGAAATAAAGGATGTGTGGAAAGTTGATTCTGAAAAGGTAATGAATTTCTATATAACAACTGTATAGGAGCCATGAAATGGCTTTGATACCTATGTGTAACTGGCACTTCTTTACATTTCAAGTCTGTTTTCATTAAAATACTTTCCTTCCTGTCCTTTTTCCCATCTTTCTGTCAAACAAACCATACATTTTGTCTGCTCTGTGTTATAGGAAATAATAAGATTGTTGGTGGTCTTAAACAATATATTCTCCTCATTCTATTCCTTATACCTAGAGTGCTAGATTGCTAGATTGTTTTGAAGGTATAGCAGCATGGAGCGTATATTTAGTCAGAGGTTGTAATTTCCTTTGGTAACTTTTAAAGAACTTAAAGGAGTCTTCCCTCCTTTAGGAGCATCAGTCTCTCAGCCACCTGGTTCTGTAAACCAACAACTCCCTTCCTCTTCTCCATCCAGGCAAGCTGTCAGAGATGAAATCAACCTGGTCTTCAGGTCCCATCTCTCACAGCCAGGCGTCTCTGTCCCACGAGCTTTGGAAGGTCCCCCAGGGTCCGCGGAGCAGCACCACAACTCCTTCCCGCCCCCCGCCTGGCCTCACAAATACCAAGCCCTCCTCCACCTGGGGCGGAAACTCTCTGGGCCTGGCCCAAGGATGGAGCAGCTCTTACACCACAGGTAGTGCTACACTGAAATGTGCTTACCAGCGAAGTTTGGTTCTAGTATGAATAATTTTGTTCGATTTTAATAGAAAATCAAAAAAGAAGTTAAATTGGCGTTGATGTGTTGTTCTGTTCCAAACTGTGGGCTCTCTAAAGGTTAAATCATGGAGATGTACTGGTAATTTTGTATAGTAATGAAGTGTGTGCTTCATTTTCTTGAAGAGCAAAAGATACTTTAATGTGGCTTTAGTTCAGAGCAGGCGGGTCTTAGAGGGAGTGGTAATCTTGAAAATATAAGGATGAATTAATGTGGGTGAACATGTCAACTGACTTTTTAGCGATGTTATTGACACCACCCATTCACTTTTGACCCGGAAAGTATGAACCTCCCTGTAAACAGACCTCCTTTCTGCTGCTATCACCCTCATACACAGCAGGTACCACATGGAGTACGGACAGCTCCACCAGGACCAGTAGCTGGCTGGTTCTAAGGAACCTAACTCCACAGGTAACGGTTTCTTCTTAGGACTTCACTCTTCTCCTGTTGTAGGAACATCAGCTGTCTGTCTAATCATAAGCGCGTGACCTTTTTCTCCAGATTGACGGTTCAACTCTGCGTACACTGTGCATGCAGCACGGTCCCCTCATCACATTCCACCTCAACCTGACACAGGGAAACGCTGTGGTTCGGTACAGCTCCAAGGACGAAGCCGCCAAAGCCCAGAAGTCCCTGCACATGTACGTCCCCCGAAGCTTTAGAGCTTTAAAGGCAGTTTATTTCAAGAGGTTTAACACTTGATCCTCTGTGTCTCCACCCAGGTGTGTGCTGGGGAACACCACCATTCTAGCAGAGTTTGCCGGGGAAGAGGAGGTGAACCGCTTCTTTGCACAAGGCCAGTCGCTCGGTGGAACAACGAGTTGGCAGGCCACCCCGGGAACCAATCAGACCAGGATGGCTGGATCCGGAGTTGCTCATCCTATTGGTCACTCACCCCATTGGAACAACAATAACAACGGCGGCGGAGGTGGCGGCGGCGGGCTCGGAGCAGGTGGAACAAAAACGGGAGGGGAGTTGCTTTGGGGAGGTGTTCAGCAGTATTCCAGCCTGTGGGGACCCCCGAGTGGGGAGGAAGGACGCGTCATGGGAAGCCCCACACCAATCAACACGCTGCTGCCTGGCGACCTGCTAAGTGGAGAATCCATGTAGGAGGAAAACTGACAAAGAGGAGCAAAAACCTTGCAAATCAATGTGGAGATAATCAAGTGTGGATGTGAAGATGAGGAGGAGAGACAAGAGGAGGACAAGGCTTCATATTCGCTGCTTGGCTTTGTCCACCTCCTCTGCTCTTTTTGTGTTAAACAACATTTCAGTTGCAGTTCTTCTTTTGTGAATTTGGATCCCAGTGTTTCCTTTGTCAAAGAAAAAATTTAACAGAAACAAACGGGAAAGTCACTGTTTTCAACAAACCTGAGTTCAACTGACATGGCGACAAAGTGCCATCTTAAAACTGGTGTGATCCCTCACTGCCTTTTCAGGCAATCATAATGCACCTCAGAGATCCATGGAAAAGGCATCATTCCCAAAGTAAACAAAAAACCCTTCAATCAGAGTGGTTGTCACACTGTCAGCCGGTCCAGACCCGACATTTATTTCTCTCAGCACTAATATTAGCCTTAAACTGTTTCCTGCCCTGCTATCCACGCTCACTCTTTACTCGGTAAAGAAGCTTACAGAGGACTTGCACACCCTTATTTCTGAGCCAGTGAAACCTGAGTGGAAAGTACATGCTGCTGCAGCTCACAACTTCAGTGCATCTTTATTTTTTTTATTTTGCAGTCGGATCGAGTTCCCCTAACACATCGCTCAAAGGGAATGGATGCTACTTTGTTCGCCTTGTTCAAGCCATTTATTTTTGTAGTATTTTGATTTTTTTTATGGTTTGTATTCTTGAAACATTTGAAAACAAAGCTTAGAAATTATGTTATTCAAATGTGTCTGTCAATCGTATCTGGTGGGAGGATGTACATATAATGATATGAACCACTGCTAATACAAAGGAACTGTAAAAGACAAACACTTTGATGCACCTCAGCCTATCTGGGCTTTTCCTTTTTTGCAGTTTGGTCTCAGACTGTCTCAGTGACATTTTGGAAGAAATGAAAACCTCAAATTGTTCCTTCCCCTCCGCCGCATGCCCACTCCACCTGCAAACCCACCATTTCAAGCGACGTGCAATATTAGCCACAGACTCGACCGTCCAAGCACCCGATGACTGAAAGCAGACTGTAAGGATAGAGTGAACTGCGAACACTTTATCTGCCCTCAGAAAGAGAGGAAAAAACTGCCACTACTACCCTTTATCTCCCCTCAGAGAGAGTGTGAACTCAGGAGAGTAGCAAGCTGGTCTTCAACCATTCATTTTCTGTCCAAGACACAAGGACTTCGATACAAAGCACTTCTTCAGCCAGCCACCTCTCCATAAGATTGCGCGTGTGTGATTTTGTGTGTGTGTGTGTTTGGGAAGAAGGCAAGAAACCAAATTGAGAAGAGCTTGTTATCTTTTCCCCTCATCCAGAAGACAAGATCACTTTTTTTTGTCCATGTTTGTTTAAAATGTTAAAAAATGAGGCAAAGACTTGTGAATAGGTGGTCTGTTATAGCACTTAACAAGAGCACCGCTGCTCCTTGTACCCTCAATGCCAACGAACAGAAGAAAGGAGAAGCAACACTGGCAAATAATAACTACAAAAGCAACAGACTTCAAAGCAATCTGTTCAGTGGCTTCTCTCTGTACTTATTTTTTAACTTGACATGGATGTGAACTTTGTTTTTCCTTCTTAAGTCAGTGGGACCAGAGGATGTCAAACACGGTAGCAAAGTGAAGGGAAATGCAAAGAGAACTCAAAGCGCTCATCCTCACCTCCTTTCATCAAAGTAAAACATCACTGTTAACATTGCAACTTTGAGAACTTTTTAGCCTTGGTGTCTGGGAACGGTCAGCTGGATCCGGCAGGGAGGATCGCCATCTCCTCCTTCCCTTTTTATTTAGCTTTTCTTTAGGAGGCCCTGCCAACCGGTGTGATAGTGTGGCCACTGAGTGCCTGCCTGCTGCAGAGAGCTGAGCTGCAGCAGCCCTCACCTTTCCCTCCCTGCCGCCGTCTCATTAACCCGCCTCCTCCCTGCGGATCCCTCTTCCTCCTCCACCTTCGCGCCCAGAGGAGCTCAGAAATTACTACTACTGCTACGTCAGAGCATGTCTTCTGCAAGCACCACTTCCACTGTCTGTCGTTCTCATGCAAGCATCACTTTAGTCAAAGATCAAGTCATTTGATGGTTTTTAAGGGTGGAGGGCGAGGGGTTTGTACTTACTGAATTGCCATTGTGCATTTATTTTGTTGCTAAAGTTATTGATGACATAGTTTTTGATAGGCATAGGTCTGTGGGAGATTCTCTTTTTGGAGAAAAAGCCCATGGTTTCACAGTATCAAGGTATTATCTAAAACCTTTAGAACAAAAATGTACAACGTGATCTAGATTGTTTTATTTAAAACAGAAAAGCAACAATTAGTCCTACTGCTGCTAAAACAAAATGACATCTTGTAGTCATAATTATAATTTAGGGCTACGCAATATTTAAAAAAAATAAAATTTAGATTTTTACTGTTAAATGTTGTGATATTGATCCACCTAATTCAGTTGTAGTTGTTTAAGTGACAAACTGCTCTAATGTAACAAGCTGGTATTAGTCAGGCTATCTGCTCTGGTAGCCAGCTTGCAGTCAGCTGCCTTAGTAACTTTTAGCTTGTCAACTGTAGTTTAACAGCAATAACACACCTCTCTGAGTCAGTGAACGTGTCCATATTCATACTATGCTGAACCTGAGAAATACTGTATCCAGGAGGAAGTAGTGGTAATAATGCACTGGTTTGTACACTTTCTATTCAGAAGAGAAGTAGAAGAAGAAAATTAAGTGATTTCTCACTAGGCTATCAGTCCAGTTTTTGTATTCATGTAGGAGGGAACTTTTCAAAGTGGGGAAAACAGCAGTGAGTCAGAGGATCAACTCTCTTAAAAACAGGCATCATTGTTCACTTCCCTGCTGTTTTGGCGCCATCCTTTTAATAGGAGTATTATTGACGCTGTCAACACGCACAGCCAGCATGGTCCACAAGTCTGGGTTGCTCCAAATGTCGCTGTGCAGCAGACTGGGTAGTATGAATTGAGCCTTAATAAGACTGATGGGTGGCACTTCCTTTAATTTCCATACTGTCTATCTGTAATTTCTGCAACCAGAAATTGTTTCATTTATCTAAGCAATAGGAAGATGTAGTACACAACTTTGCAGTGGGCAGCATCAGGTAGGGGAGGGGCAACGCTGTGTTAATCAATGCTCCATACAGCCAGTGAAAACATAGGTCACTCCTGCACTTCTTCTGGCATCTTATCAAAAGGACTTCTTTGTGGGTTTGTATTGTTTCAAAACTTTGGTATACCTTGATACTGGAAACCGGTCCATACCTAGTTTCTGATTGTCTACGAGGATCATTTCATTGCTTTTAAAAACTGGTCTTTATGCAGTGTTCAGCTTCCTTCCTGGTCCTTCCTGCCATCTCCGAAGCAGAACCGGCGAAAACCGCCTCAGCAGATGGTTAACAGCGTAATCAAAATTGCGTGCAGTCGGCCTGTTCTGGCGTGGATGGGCTTCACTCACATTGATTTCTGGGAGCGCTCTGTCACACTTAGAGCCACCTCGAATGACAGCAAGCCTTCCATTTCTATGCAAACGACAAAGGAGGTGTTTGCCCGCAGCCATCCTCTACATCTGCCAGTCTCCAATTATCTCACAACTTGTACTACCAGGCAGCTTCTCCTGAAACCTCACTGGGTTAAATGTAGGGGACACTGAAAGAGACTCCCGCCTCTCCTAGATTGACACTAAATAACCTGCTGGAGACGCCACGTGTTGGCCGTCGCACCTTCAGTCTCGTGCCAACTGGATTGCTGGTGTCTACTTCCATTTGATCACGATGTCTTTTATGTTCGATGAAAGAAGTCATTGCTGCTGGGGTGTACCCATTAGGGCACTGGAGGAGCAGAAGGGCAGGACAGATGATGCTGAGGAACAGTGGACGGGGATATTTTTTAGCAGCTGCGGTAGGAGGAGGTGGAGGGAGGTCCCTGTATGTGTCTGTGCACTGTTTATGGGTCACATCGGGTACATCTCTTTAAAAACCAAAAACATTATTTTTTCTTTTTATCATCAAGATTTTCACAAAAACTAGAAACTACAACAACAAAAAAATTTGCGCGCTCAGAAGCTGAGACGCACCTCAAGTTTGGTACCAAGTCTTAAACGTAAATAAACTTTGGGGACTTGCCCTCTTCCAGAGTCGCCTTGGACGTACATCGTTCAAAAAAAAAAAAAAACAATCACTTTTTGCCTGTGCTGTTTGTTTGTGAGATTGTTCCTGAAAACCTGCATTAATGAACTCCACACTGGACTTAAATCATGGAGCTGGTGTTGAAGTTGAGGAGGGGGTGGGAAGTTGGGGCCAGAGGTTCGACTCTCATATGTGGATTTCTTGGCGCGGCACCAGCACTGAGAGCCTCTCCCACACCCTCATCTGCACTCTTATCTACCTGTAAAGTGTCGGAAATCTAATGCTCTCCCTACTTTTTACATTTTTACTTTTGAAGGCAACTGGAGCTCGAGTAAAACCTGCTTCGTAATCACGGATCAGACACGAGTCTTTAGCAGGAACCCAAGAAATCAAAAGGACTGGGTTGAATATGCACATGCTAGCTCATACACAATATACAACCCAGAGTACATAATGGATGTGTTCAGCTAGACTTGACCTGTTTTCCCCCTTACACCCTTTGCTTCATCCCTCCCCATTTTATGTTTCCCAGAAGACGAGATCATAAACATATCAGAGTAATACAGAATAATGAGAACAAATACTTGAATCAAAAAAGAAGCGCCAACAATGTAATGTGAAAGTTTTTTTTGTAGGTATTTTTTTTGTCTGATTCATACACTTCAAAGATTTTTGACAGCATCTGTTGAGAGTTACTCAAATTTGAAATGTTTGAAAGCAAAGATCGATTATAAAGGCAAATGTTACATCTTGTATCAGTGTGTTTGCACAAGGCTGCTTATACTGTATGAATGAATGTCTGTCAGGTGTAAAAAACCAAGTACAGGTGCACCTCAGTATGTTAGGACGTCAAAACTGAACTATTGCAGTAATTCAGTAAACAAAAAGTCAAACCTGGATTTATTACACAGAATGATGTATTTCAGATGTTTATTTCTGGTAATTCTGATAATAATCCTAGTTGGATTTAAGTGCAGACTTTAATTAGGCCCCTCAAGGTTCTTCTTTTTGGGGGTTTTGAACCTTGTGCGCTTCAGTTCAGTGTCTTGAATAACCCAAACTCGCTTTACTCACATTAAGGTCCTGAACTGATGGCCGGATATTTTAGTTATTCAGCTTGGGAAGTTTCACCACTGCTCCATGTTTTTCTCTTCTGTGGATAATGGCTCCCACTGTTATTCCCAAAGCCTTAGAAATATCTTTGTACCTCTTTCCAGACTGATTGAAGTATTTTTTTTTTTTTTTTTTTAGATTAGGGGATGATGTGTTGCTTAATGAGATTTGTTTTAGCTCTGACAGTTACTTTTAGAGTAATCTCTTGGTGAATTTGAACTCGATGTTCCTAAAAGGTGGTTATTAACAGTCATAATTTGAGAGGAGGGGTGATTACTTTTTCATAGTTGAGTCAGGTTTTGTTAGATGGTTTTGTCCCCTTCTTCTTTTGTATTTCCTCAGTTTTCTCTTTGTCTGACAGTGAAACTAGTTTATTTGAAAGACTTCAGAGATGAAAAGAAAAAACAAGATTCTGTGAGATTGCAAATACTTTTTCACTGCACTGTAGCTGTTGAGAGTGCTGTATGCAGGGACGTTAATGGAAAGCGTAGTAGAAGGAAAAAGGTACAAAATCAATTGGGATTATTACCTGTAAATCATAACGATCAAAATTACCAGAAATAATCACTTAAAAAATATCAGTCTGTATGCAATAAATCTGTTAGTTTCACTGTTTCCTAGTTTACCGACATAAACCTTTGATGCTTTTCTCATTTATTGAGATGCACCAGTACGAGAGCTCGTGATTACTGCGGAAAACGTCGTCCGCATCGTATTTCATTTTGTTTTAGTATGCTTTTTTTTTTTTTTTTTTGCTTGTCAGAAACTATATTGTAATGTTGTAACTAGCCTCTAGCGTTGCACTGAGTGTCGGCCTCGCCCCTCACCCAGCTACATGAACACCATGATACAAGTACTGAGGGGGAAACGGGGGGACAGTTCACGTGTAAATGTTTACTCAAGGACTAAAATAAGTGTTGTTTTTTTTTTTGGTTTTTTTTAAATGTAATGTTTTATCTACCTTAGTGGCTTTCATTATGGAATAATCCAAGAAAGTATGGATCATAATTGAGTATTGCACCATTTTTCAGACTGTAAATCTTAAAAAAAAAAAAATGAAAAAAAAATTATATATGGAAAGAAAAAAACAGCAAAAAAAAAAAAGTATTTTTCAGACCTGTGGCCATAGATTGGGGGTAAGAGGGACTTTAACTCTCCCTAATCTGAGCAAACGGAGAGTGAAGGACGAGACATCAGACCGAGCCTTGGCTTCTAGGGCTCACCTCAGAGGTGCCTACCTTTCTGTTTTTGTTTTTTTTATTATTTTAAGTCCTGTCATTGTTTTTTTGGGGGGGGTTTTCCTGCAAGGCCGCTGACAGTTTACAGTTTTATTTCTTCAGCAAAACAACGGAGGAATCAAACAACACGAATGTTGGAAAAAGAAAGCAAAAGGACAAATGCTTCCATTTAAAAAAGAAAAAAACACAAAAATGAAGATTTCCTGTGCTACTTTCAGAACTCTGGGATTGAACAGTGTTGTCTTGTTCTGTTTAACCTTCTTCCTTCTGTTTATGTTGATTTTCATGAACTTATCTGTTTGTTTTTATGTTGATTATGTATTATGTTTTTTTTTTTTTTTTTCCCTTTGTAGAAAAAGAAAAGAGGAAAAAAAAAAAAGAGGCTCACTATCTTGCACACACACGATTAAAGTGGATCTTGTCTCAGGAAAGCCAGGGTTCCAGAGTACCAACTCCACGCCATTTTAATGTACATTTTCTTATGTATGATGAGTTTAAAAAAGAAGAAGAAAAAAGACAGAATTTTAAGCACTGAAAGTTATGGATTTCAGAAGAAAATACCTTTTGTTTCTAAATCCGTAGCAGTTACATAATAACCAAATAATGGACTTTTAAACAAAAATGGAGTGCTTTATAATATAAATCTATATATTAAAAATTGCTTTACTTTTAAAAACAAAAGTGGTCAATGAGTTTGTTTAAAAAAAAATAACATGCAAATGCTGTATGTTTGAATCTTTGTTGTGTTTTTCTTAATGAGGTCCCTTCCTGACTGAATCAGGAACATTGTGCATTAATCTTTCTGTCTTTTGTTCTCCCGCGGCGGGTATTATTATTAATAGATTAATCAGACTTGTTTTAGCTCATTTCTGTTTTTAAGATTTCGGAGGATGTTATGTGAAACATGAGCTGGTTGTAAAAGGATCATGAATCTATGCACAAGTGTTGGGTGGGGCAGAAGGTAAAAGGGTTGGGGAATTTTATGGCCTGCTTCTTCTAAGTGGCTGTTTTATTGCAGGGGTTCTGATGTGTTTTTATGTGTTTTAGTTTTTCTTTAAGGGGACAAACAGATGGATGGGGTGAAGCCCACCACCTACACCTTTCCACCCCCAGTCTCTCTTCATATTGACCTAGTGCTACATCGCCATGCTGTGTATTCCTAAAACCAATGAGCATCTCACACTTTAGCACTGTGGGATTCTAGCCTGTCACCCTCACGGGTTTTTCTTTGTTTCCTTTCCTCAGTTTTCTGTTATGAAGGGTGGGAGGTGGGATTAGGGCTGCTTTTGTTTTTGTTTTTTGCCTTTTTTATTAGTATACATGTTGTTACTGAGTTAATGAGAAGTCAGTGGCTTGTAATGTTTTATTTTTGTTTTCTCTGTATATCTCTTTCTCCTCATAGAATGTGATTGTTAAATGACATGCACCGAAACAAATGTTTTCATGAAATATGGAGCTTCTTTCAAATATTAATAAAATAGCATTTTTTTCTTGTCTGTTAAGCTGTTCTTGTTTTTATTGAGCATGTTGATGTCACTTCCTGTTGGCGGGATGCCACAGGCGCGTTCAGGCTCTGAGGGCCAGCTGTCGGGGACAGGCGTAGTAGTTATCCTGCAGCTGCCGGATGTTTGGGTTGGCGTAAACTGGGAAGTCGACTTCATCCGGGCACGGGGAAGCCTCGTGGTTTATTTTGGGGTTTCCTGCTCTCTGCTGCTTCCTGCTCATTTCCTCATAGATAGGAGAATGAGGCTGCGGTGGGCGATGGTGCCTTAAACTTACCTACAACACAAATATATTTTCAGAATCTACATGCCAAACAGATGTTTTGGGAGAGATGCCATTACAAAAGCCTGTTTTTTCCTACCATCACAAATGTAAACATGGAGTCTGGGGGCTTTAACTAAAATCATGTCCTTTGGTCAGATCAGACTAAAATTGAGTTTTTTTGGTTCATTTTGGCTGGGTTTGAAACAGTGAAGGAATATGTGCCCACTTTTAAGTACAGTAGAGGTATAGCAGTGGGACAGAAGAGATTTATAAACTGTTTCAAATAAGTGATTTCTACTACAAATTTGAAACCAAACAATTTTAAAATTGAAACTGAAAAGGAGTCGTCATTCGGGTACAGGGTAATGATGTAAAAAACGGCCAAATCAGCACAGAAAAAAAAAATCACAACACACTAAATCAACCTTCTTTCATTGACGATCTCAGACCTGTGAGGTGAGCTGAAGAGAAATGACCACAGGAGACCCAGGGCTGTGGATGATGTGGACAGACTGTGTAAAGAGAAATGCCCAAAGATCCCTCTCTCTGTATGCTGATGTATGCTGCAGCTGTAGGCCTTCTTATAATGGGATTTTTACCCCTCTGAATAATCTTAATAATTATCTTAATTTAAATTGTGCGGTGTTAAATTATTCTACAATTAGCAATTTATTTTATGGCGTTTTGAACATCTTAACCAGGGATGCCCATAAATTTGTTTGCATCTGTCACTGTTATTTTGTATCATATCTCCTTTCCAACCTAACAGTAGGTTACTGCAGTTTGGATTATAGAATAGAACATGATAATTGTAGCTTTACCATAATTTAATATGATCTTATGCTGTTTTTAAAAATATGCTGCTTTTTAGGTTTTTGGATTTTAAAATTCAAAAACGACTTGATAGAAGTTGTCTTCTTTGCCCTTTCTTGGAAATTGCAGGGGTTTGCATCTGAAGTGGTATTTAAAAACCGCTAATTTCTTCTCTGTCTTGATATGTTTGTCCTAATGTCAACAGTTGGGGGAGGCTGGCAAAATACGTTTTGTAGCAAGTTTTATCTGAGAAGCTGCAGCCAAAAATCAAAGAAAACATTAATCTGAACTATTTGTGAATTATATTACTTCATGTAAAATATAATAGATTGTAGATTGTTTTTTTTACAACTTCATGATAAGCTTATGGCCTAAATAATGATTTTCAGTTATAACTCACAGCTGCAATCAACATTTAATTTAGGGAAAAAAGATCAAAAGAAAATCTATAAAGGTGAAAATTTGACACAGAAAGCTACAGCAGTTGTCGCTCAGATACAAAAGAAGTTGCTTTCTCTGATTAATCTGCATCTAAATGTAATAAAATATTAAATACTCACATATTTCTCCATGGCCAACAAGCATATTGTCAGCAGAAGAAGTCCTGCTGCTGCAGAGATGATCAGGAGCAGAAGGACGTAACCATGAGAGCACTGGCATGACCTCCCTAAACCAGAAGCACATCATCTTCACAATAAATCTGTCGAAGTATTCATTTTAAGGTGCAGGGTGCTGTATGATTTGATCTATGATGTAGTCAAGCTACACACCTTCCCCTTCAACCAGCAGGATGTACTTCTGCGCACCGAGGATGATCTGATCTGAGTTGTTCTTCTGTCTGTAGCTCAGCTCCCACATGTAAAGTCCAGTGTCACTCAGGTGTAGGTGAGAGATGCTAACGTTGATCCTTGGCGAGTTCAGTCCCCCACTGAGATGTAGGCGGGGCCCACGCTCTGGGTCCACCCTGACTGCGGTGCCCTCAGCCACAGAAAGCAGGGTGGTCTGGCTCTGGGGGCCGCGGTGGTATAGGTGGAGACCCACCAGGTGACCATGTTCCTGCTGAGGGATGCAGGAGAGTACCAGTGACTGATCCTCTGTAAGGCGCCTGAAGACCACCTCCGCACAGGCTGGGAGAAAAAGCAATAACTGTCAGCTGCTGGTAAAATACAAACAAATTAGGTTAGTCCATTAATTTAGATGAGTGGTTCCAAAGGTTCCTGCTGGAACGCAATGTTTGTCGAGAAATATGAAATGGGGCTTCCTGACATCCTTCCATAAATTAAATCAAATTTTAACATGATTGATGAACACTTAAAATTATTTTTATTTGTTGTAATATCGAATTAAGTAAAATGCAAATGTTACAAATATCATTTAGTTAAGATCTCATGCGATAGAGCAGCAAATAACTGCTAAATTAAAGGAAAACTACATTTAAATTTTCTCCAACTAAATGTGGAGAACATTTGTATTCAGGCCCCCTTCTTCTGACAGCCCTAATTAAAATCTAGTGCAACTAGTTGCCTTCAGAAGTCATCTTATTAGTAAAGCATGTCCACCTGTTTGTGTTTTAACCTCGGTATAAATCCAGCTGTTCTGTGAAGGCCTCAGAGGTTTGTTAGAGAACATTAAGGGACAATCAGCATCATGAAGACCAACGAACACTACAGACAGGTCCTAACCCATATTTGTTTATCAAAAACAAATTTAAACAACTTTTTTGAGCACTTCTATGAGTAAAGTGGAAAATGCCTTACCTTCAAAGAGCTGAATAAAGAGGAAAATAAATTGTAGATGTGTCTTCATGGTGTTTACTTCTAAAGAGACCTTGGCATGTATTCCAGAGTTAGGTCATACTGTCTTTAGCTCTGCTGTCTGCTGTGAAACTTTGGAACAGACCTTTAGTTTTTATTGTTCCTCACCCTGAAGAACAGGAAGACAACCTCAAAGCGAGAGCAGCTGTTGGAACACAGCGGTTGGTCTGCATGCGCCGAGACTGCAGCTATAAGGTCTGAAATGATGTAGAGAGACAGGGTGGAAAACCAGAGAGTTTAGAAACAACACCTCAACAGGAACCAAATATCAGAATACTGACTGATTTAAACAATCAAGGAGAGATATGAGTAGTTCATCAAGACTGCCTCTGATGCTTGTGGCATTCTGAGATTTGACAAATCATATCGCTCTGTATCTAAGTCTGGATCAACTGTCTCTGCATGAAACAGTACAAAACACTGCAGTGTGGTTTAACTGCTGAAAAGAAGCATGAATACATACCTCTGATCTTTTTCACTGGCTTAAAGTCTGATTTAAAGATTTTATAGCTACGTTTTATTGTTATGTTTTTAATATGTATCTAATTTCTCATTGATATTAGACTTTCTAGGGTCCAGATTAAGATAAAAAGGTGACCTGGCTTTTGTTGCAACAGCTCAAACCGCAGAGCTGCATAAAACTAATCTATTCACCATTTATTTTCTCCTGGAGCATGAAACGTTTACTCAATTTTAAAGTATCTGAGTCAACCTCAGTGGTCTTTAAAATCTGCTATATAAATAAATATGACATTGGTATTGAAATAAGCCCATACAGAATCACATATTTCAGGGCTTATTTCTCTGTATTTCTCTGCCAGCTGGAAACCTTCTGGAGTCCCAAAGTCTGCTTGTACCTTGGGCCGGCCCTGCTTTCTTATGGAAAAATGTTTGCTTTAAACGTCAGTGTAGAAATAAGTCCATTTAATCAGTTCAGCTGATTTTGTGTATTTAATGGTGACTTTGATACGTTTTTTCTTCTGTTTTATGTAAGAATTTTGTGTTTTTACATTTAAAGCTTGAAATAACACATCACTTCAGACTTTTCAAAACACACAAATTAAGGTTATTCAAAATTAAATTATAGACCAAAGAAAGGGCAAAATCAGTAAGTGACCAGGGTTTTTAGTGATCTTTTCCTTTTTCATAAAGCAGTTTTTCCATGTTTACCACAAAACCTTAAGCTTAAATGGATTAATTTCTTGACTTCTTTTCGGGGGTTTCCCTCCCAACTATACTTTTGCCTTCGAATTCGGACAATTTTAACTCCTAATTTAACTAATTTCTGTCTACATTGTTTTTATTTTATTAACTAATTTTGCCATCTTCTCTGACCTTTCATTTCCCACTATTGCTACATGTGCTGGAATCCAGATGAACACTTTGTGTTTTGTTGTGCACATAATTTTAGATGAGTTGACAAAGCATGTATTTGTTTTCTGGTTTTAAATTTAGCCTGGGCCATCGAGCAGCTTGTTAAGTGTGGAACCAGCCAATTAGTGGCAGATTGGGAGTAATTCAGCTCAGGTGTGATCTGTAGGAATTTAAATATCATCATTCAGCTATTTAGTTCACTGTTTTGTGGGTCAGTCAGAAGCACTAGTAGTCTGAACCTGTTTGCTAATCTGGTTTGTTGGGAGTCCTCATGGAGATTGTTTGGTTTAACTTCCTTTTAGAGGTTGTGTTTGCTGGGCTCTACATTCAAGCAGCTCTTGCCTTTACATCTTCGCAGTATATGCAGTATGTTCCACTTCTGAGACCTCGGCCTCAGCAGAGCCTCCTGCCCCCTGTGGTTCAGCAGGAGCAGCATGAGCCAGAGCTGGTCAACACAGTTGCTGTGATCTGCCACTCTGACTCTCTGGAGGTGGTGATTGCTGCTGATATGTTTGCAGTTGGAGCTCCAGTGGACAGTCAGGAGCTGCGTCTTGGAGTGCAGGACAATGAGTTCTGCAGGGCTATGGCTACTTCTGCAGAGGAATACAGGATTGTTGCTGGGCTGGATGACTGTGGCACTAAACATTGGGTAAGTTGGGCTTCTCTGCTGCCTTTTCATGCTGTACATCCTGTTTCTAATGCTTGTCTATGCTTGTTGTCCAGATGACTAAGGACTCCCTGGTTTACACAAACCTCCTCATGTACCATCCGTTAGCCTCTCCTAGTGGGATAGTTTATATGGATGAGGCAGTCATCCCAGTTGAATGCCATTATGAAAGGTCTGACCTCTCCTATTGACTATTGGTTTTATTGGGGGTTTTTAACCTTTTAAAATCTCTTTAAAGGAAGTATGGTGTATCCAGCTCTTCAATCATGCCAACTTGGATTCCCTTCACATCTACCCAAGCTGGGGTGGAAACTCTGCAGTTCAACTTGAAGCTAATGACCAGTGAGTTCAGTTCTCTACTCTACTCCTTGGCTTAAGCTTCAGGTTATCTTTATCTTCTTTCCCAGATGACTGGATGAATGAAAAGGGTGCCAATGTGTTTTACCTCGGTGAACCCATCAACCTTAAGGCCTCTGTGAGGGTAGGGCATCACATGGGTCTCAGGGTGTTTCTGAGCAGCTGTGTGGCCACACTTCAACCAGCTATAACCTCTGATCCCAAATATGTCTTCATTGAAAATGGGTGAGAAACTAGGAGTTAAACGGCCTGATCTTGAGCAAATTAAGTTTGACTTGACAAGGAATTCACTGTGTACCCAGCAGGATGTAGGGCAGTTATCTTTTCACCATGCATGAAATTGGTATTTCTCCTTTGTAGATGCTTGGTGGACTCCCAGCTTCCAGACTCAAAAGCACAATTCTTACCCAGAACCCGGGATGAAGAGCTGCGGTTAACGATTGATGCCTTCAAGTTCCACAGTGATGATCGAGGACAGGTGAGGATGCATTCCTCTACCAAAGTACAGCTAAAGACATGTCCTCACATTCTTTCCTTTTTAGCTCTACATCACATGTCACCTAACTGCTGTGCCAGTAAATGATGCAGAAGCACCAAACAAAGCCTGTACCTTTATGGGTGGAAGGTAAGTGAAATTATAAAATGAGATGGTGGAAGGTAGGAATGAGACTGAAATGACTTCTCTTCAGATGGTGGTCCGCTGATGGCAATGACTACTTGTGTGGTTATTGTAAAACCAAAGATCAAATGTATGTCAAGGCTGGCATTCCTGGGGTGCTCAGTCCTCGTGGATTTGGAATGTTGGCTGCTGAATCCATGTGGAGGACTGGACTGAAGACTAATAAAGGTAATATGTCCTTTGTCTGTATGCTAAGAGTGCTTCAGCCTGAGATCAAATTAATAGTTTGTTCACAATCTTGACTGATTCTCATTCTGCTTGAATGGTTTCTGACCTATATTCTCAGCTGCATGGGACCATGAGGCTAGAGTGGGTCCCCTGACAATTTTGCCATCAAGTAAAAGTGGAGTTGCTCCTTTTGATGAGCTCCCTAGTGTTCTCCAAAAACTTCACAGACCTGCTCTATACGGCAGTCACTGGAGAAGTGGATCAAAAAAAGCTGGTGGGTCTAACAGAAAATATTTAAAAGGCTTTCAGTCTTTACATCTTGGTTAAATGCTGTCTTAACCTTCCAGATCTGGAGAAAGGACTGCTTCCTGAGCTCTCTACCTCTGAACTAGATGCTGAAAATGAAACAGAACTGAATGGTACTCTAAATTATCTTGATGAGCCTGTAAAGTTGACTTTGACCCTGAAATGATTTTCTCAATTTGCAGATGACTTGGAGGAAGCTGAACATAATTATGACACAGCCAGTAAATTCAGTCTGAAATCCTTAGACATACCAATGGACAAGAATGCCACTGACTCCAGTTATGTCAGCAGCACCCCTCTTCAGTTGGAGCCTGCAGTGAAGAATGCAACTGCTACCAACACTAGCCGTTCTGATCTAACTGAACCAAAGAAATAAACACTAATAAAGTCAACGTTTCTGTCAATGGACACGTACTGGTTACTTCTGAGGCAATGCCATGTAGGAAAGAGTTGCTGTAGTTTTAATGAGGTGAAATCCAGCAGAAAATTTGAAATTAAATGATCAGTTTAAGTTCAAAGCTAAACTCGTGTCACTAAAGTGACACTTCTGTCTCACTGCTAATGAGCGCTTAAGCTGGGAAATACAACTGACTTGTATGAAATGCCACAAGATTAGTCGCTTCCATTTGAAGCGTAAAGGAAGCCCATGTGCCTTTAAACCCATCTACATTGGGTCTTGTGTACTAAAATTGCCTGTTTCAAAGTCTAAAACAGTGTAACTTTGATTGATGGGAAGACCGTCTTGCTGAACAATTACCAAACTGAAGTACTACAAAGGTCACTTTGACTTTAATCTTTGTTTGAATGTAGCAGCACCCCTAATTCATTAAAATGTGGTACAGGGATTTGGTGAAACTAAATGATACTGCTGAAAGGTTAATTAAAGGAGAAGCCCCTAGGGTTATTTTATTTTTTTTAAACTGTCTTTAACTGGCTAGATTAAGCTAAGGGTTTTCTAATCTAGCTCTATATTTTACTCTTTATTGTAAATTTTCATTAAATTACACAACCGAAGGCTTTTTAAAAACTGCAGCTGGAAGTTGGTAAGCCTTATGCAATTTTACTTTTCTGTCCTGGAGTACTGACAGCATTTGTACAGGTCCTTCTCAAAATATTAGCATATTGTGATAAAGTTCATAATTTTCCATAATGTCATGATGAAAATGTAACATATATTTTAGATTCATTGCACACTAACTGAAATATTTCAGGTCTTTTATTGTCTTAATACGGATGATTTTGGCATACAGCTCATGAAAACCCAAAATTCCTATCTCACAAAATTAGCATTTCATTAAAAGGGTCTCTAAACGAGCTATGAACCTAATCATCTGAATCAACGAGTTAACTCTAAACACCTGCAAAAGATTCCTGAGGCCTTTAAAACTCCCAGCCTGGTTCATCACTCAAAACCCCAATCATGGGTAAGACTGCAGACCTGACTGCTGTCCAGAAGGCCACTATTGACACCCTCAAGCAAGAGGGTAAGACACAGAAAGAAATTTCTGAACAAATAGGCTGTTCCCAGAGTGCTGTATCAAGGCACCTCAGTGGGAAGTCTGTGGGAAGGAAAAAATGTGGCAGAAAACGCTGCACAACGAGAAGAGGTGACCGGACCCTGAGGAAGATTGTGGAGAAGGGCCGATTCCAGACCTTGGGGGACCTGCGGAAGCAGTGGACTGAGTCTGGAGTAGAAACATCCAGAGCCACCGTGCACAGGCGTGTGCAGGAAATGGACTACAGGTGTCGCGTTCCCCAGGTCAAGCCACTTTTGAACCAGAAACAGCGGCAGAAGCGCCTGACCTGGGCTACAGAGAAGCAGCACTGGACTGTTGCTCAGTGGTCCAAAGTACTTTTTTCAGATGAAAGCAAATTCTGCATGTCATTCGGAAATCAAGGTGCCAGAGTCTGGAGGAAGACTGGGGAGAAGGAAATGCCAAAATGCCAGAAGTCCAGTGTCAAGTACCCACAGTCAGTGATGGTCTGGGGTGCCGTGTCAGCTGCTGGTGTTGGTCCACTGTGTTTTATCAAGGGCAGGGTCAATGCAGCTAGCTATCAGGAGATTTTGGAGCACTTCATGCTTCCATCTGCTGAAAAGCTTTATGAAGATGAAGATTTCATTTTTCAGCAAGACCTGACACCTGCTCACAGTGCCAAAACCACTGGTAAATGGTTTACTGACCATGGTATCACTATGCTCAATTGGCCTGCCAACTCTCCTGACCTGAACCCCATAGAGAATCTGTGGGATATTGTGAAGAGAACGTTGAGAGACTCAAGACCCAACACTCTGGATGAGCTAAAGGCCGCTATCGAAGCATCCTGGGCCTCCATAAGACCTCAGCAGTGCCACAGGCTGATTGCCTCCATGCCACGCCGCATTGAAGCAGTCATTTCTGCAAAAGGATTCCCGACCAAGTATTGAGTGCATAACTGTACATGATTATTTGAAGGTTGACATTTTTTGTATTAGAAACACTTTTCTTTTATTGGTCGGATGAAATATGCTAATTTTGTGAGATAGGAATTTTGGGTTTTCATGAGCTGTACAGGTCCTTCTCAAAATATTAGCATATTGTGATAAAGTTCATTATTTTCCATAATGTCATGATGAAAATTTAACATTCATATATTTTAGATTCATTGCACACTAACTGAAATATTTCAGGTCTTTTATTGTCTTAATACGGATGATTTTGGCATACAGCTCATGAAAACCCAAAATTCCTATCTCACAAAATTAGCATATTTTATCCGACCAATAAAAGAAAAGTGTTTTTAATACAAAAAACGTCAACCTTCAAATAATCATGTACAGTTATGCACTCAATACTTGGTCGGGAATCCTTTGGCAGAAATGACTGCTTCAATGCGGCGTGGCATGGAGGCAATCAGCCTGTGGCACTGCTGAGGTCTTATGGAGGCCCAGGATGCTTCGATAGCGGCCTTTAGCTCATCCAGAGTGTTGGGTATTGAGTCTCTCAATGTTCTCTTCACAATATCCCACAGATTCTCTATGGGGTTCAGGTCAGGAGAGTTGGCAGGCCAATTGAGCACAGTGATACCATGGTCAGTAAACCATTTACCAGTGGTTTTGGCACTGTGAGCAGGTGCCAGGTCGTGTTGAAAAATGAAATCTTCATCTCCATAAAGCTTTTCAGCAGATGGAAGCATGAAGTGCTCCAAAATCTCCTGATAGCTAGCTGCATTGACCCTGCCCTTGATAAAACACAGTGGACCAACACCAGCAGCTGACACGGCACCCCAGACCATCACTGACTGTGGGTACTTGACACTGGACTTCTGGCATTTTGGCATTTCCTTCTCCCCAGTCTTCCTCCAGACTCTGGCACCTTGATTTCCGAATGACATGCAGAATTTGTTTTCATCCAAAAAAAGTACTTTGGACCACTGAGCAACAGTCCAGTGCTGCTTCTCTGTAGCCCAGGTCTGGGGAATGCGGCACCTGTAGCCCATTTCCTGCACACGCCTGTGCACGGTGGCTCTGGATGTTTCTACTCCAGACTCAGTCCACTGCTTCCGCAGGTCCCCCACGGTCTGGAATCGGCCCTTCTCCACAATCTTCCTCAGGGTCCGGTCACCTCTTCTCGTTGTGCAGCGTTTTCTGCCACACTTTTTCCTTCCCACAGACTTTCCACTGAGGTGCCTTGATACAGCACTCTGGGAACAGCCTATTCGTCCACAAATTTCTTTCTGTGTCTTACCCTCTTGCTTGAGGGTGTCAATAGTGGCCTTCTGGACAACAGTCAGGTCGGCAGTCTTACCCATGATTCGGGTTTTGAGTGATGAACCAGGCTGGGAGTTTTAAAGGCCTCAGGAATCTTTTGCAGGTGTTTAGAGTTAACTTGTTTATTCAGATGATTAGGTTCATAGCTCGTTTAGAGACCCTTTTAATTATATGCTAATTTTGTGAGAAAGGAATTTTGGGTTTTCATGAGCTGTATGCCAAAATCATCCGTATTAAGACAATGAAGGACCTGAAATATTTCAGTTAGTGTGCAATGAATCTAAAATATATGAATGTTAAATTTTCATCATGACATTATGGAAAATAATTAACTTTATCACAATATGCTAATATTTTGAGAAGGACCTGTATTTAAAGCTTCTGCTGGTGGGAATGTATTTATGTTTAGCCTAATGTAAAAGGTTAAAACAGCCTTGTGGGTATTGCTAGTAATGCATGCACATGGCACACTTGTTTTATTACACCACTGAAAGTTGGGTATTATAAACCATGGTTAATTCCAACTTTAGTTTTGACTGTACTGAAAATTAAGGTTTTTACCTTCTGCAGTTTTCCAAAATTCCAGCAGAAGGTGCTGTGTCCTGTCACAAGCATCTCAGGTCACAGCTTATTTTGCCATTGGAGAGCCTATCAGAAGTTCCACTATTGTGAAGTGCCTTGAGACATGTGTTGTCTCAAAGCAACTGAATTAAATTATTGTAGAGCTTAATTAAAATTAGTAACTTTTTATTTGTTACAAATGAATGGCTGATTTATTTAGATGTTTTCAAACTGGTTCAGTCACCCCCTGAACCTAGATGCATCAAAAACTTAATCTAAACCTAAGAGTGGTGTCACTAATCGGACACCTGAAACCTCTTAGGTGCCCAGAATATACCTCATTAAAAACCACAAGTATGGCCAGTTCAGAATAACAGGTTTATTTAAACCAGGTCTGTTTGATCTGGAACCTGCTCAGTGCCTCACTAACCTAAATTTCTAGGACAATGGTTTTGGTCAAATGCTCCATTTGCACCAAAGGGGAGTTATGTTTACTCTTGTGAACAATGCTTTACGTTAATCAGAGCTTTACACATTCCTGATTCCTAATAATTCAATAACCACTAAATCCAATAGTGGATTTGTATCATTCTCACAGATAATTGTTAGGTCTTTTTTTTTTTAGATTTACCATTCCAAATTAAAGCTACACACAATGTAGAAGAATAGCCAATTCACACAAGTCTACAAATACATATATTTAACAAAATACACATACAAGATTTTTTGTTTAAATATCATGTAGAAACTTGGGTTTAGTGCTCCAAGTGGCCAATGATTTTCATCACAGCTAGATGTTTCAAATCATCAAACTATTATAAAATATCCAATGAAAATACATACAGTGGGGAGAACAAGTACAGGTCCTTCTCAAAATATTAGCATATTGTGATAAAGTTCATTATTTTCCATAATGTCATGATGAAAATTTAACATTCATATATTTTAGATTCATTGCACACTAACTGAAATATTTCAGGTCTTTTATTGTCTTAATACGGATGATTTTGGCATACAGCTCATGAAAACCCAAAATTCTTATCTCACAAAATTAGCATATTTCATCCGACCAATAAAAGAAAAGTGTTTTTAATACAAAAAACATCAACCTTCAAATAATCATGTACAGTTATGCACTCAATACTTGGTCAGGAATCCTTTTGCAGAAATGACTGCTTCAATGCAACGTGGCATGGAGGCAATCAGCCTGTGGCACTGCTGAGGTCTTATGGAGGCCCAGGATACTTCGATAGCGGCCTTTAGCTCATCCAGAGTGTTGGGTCTTGAGTCTCTCAACGTTCTCTTCACAATATCCCACAGATTCTCTATGGGGTTCAGGTCAGGAGAGTTGGCAGGCCAATTGAGCACAGTGATACCATGGTCAGTAAACCATTTACCAGTGGTTTTGGCACTGTGAGCAGGTGCCAGGTCGTGCTGAAAAATGAAATCTTCATCTCCATAAAGCTTTTCAGCAGATGGAAGCATGAAGTGCTCCAAAATCTCCTGATAGCTAGCTGCATTGACCCTGCCTTTGATAAAACACAGTGGACCAACACCAGCAGCTGACACGGCACCCCAGACCATCACTGACTGTGGGTACTTGACACTGGACTTCTGGCATTTTGGCATTTCCTTCTCCCCAGTCTTCCTCCAGACTCTGGCACCTTGATTTCCGAATGACATGCAGAATTTGCTTTCATCCGAAAAAAGTACTTTGGACCACTGAGCAACAGTCCAGTGCTGCTTCTCTGTAGCCCAGGTCTGGGGAATGCGGCACCTGTAGCCCATTTCCTGCACACGCCTGTGCACGGTGGCTCTGGATGTTTCTACTCCAGACTCAGTCCACTGCTTCCGCAGGTCCCCCAAGGTCTGGAATCGGCCCTTCTCCACAATCTTCCTCAGGGTCCGGTCACCTCTTCTCGTTGTGCAGCGTTTTCTGCCACACTTTTTCCTTCCCACAGACTTCCCACTGAGGTGCCTTGATACAGCACTCTGGGAACAGTCTATTCATTCAGAAATTTCTTTCTGTGTCTTACCCTCTTGCTTGAGGGTGTCAATAGTGGCCTTCTGGACAGCAGTCAGGTCGGCAGTCTTACCCATGATTGGGGTTTTGAGTGATGAACCAGGCTGGGAGTTTTAAAGGCCTCAGGAATCTTTTGCGGGTGTTTAGAGTTAACTTGTTGATTCAGATGATTAGGTTCATAGCTCGTTTAGAGACCCTTTTAATAATATGCTAATTTTGTGAGATAGGAATTTTGGGTTTTCATGAGCTGTATGCCAAAATCATCCGTATTAAGACAATAAAAGACCTGAAATATTTCAGTTAGTGTGCAATGAATCTAAAATATATGAATGTTAAATTTTCATCATGACATTATGGAAAATAATGAACTTTATCACAATATGCTAATATTTTGAGAAGGACCTGTATTAGATTCACTGCCAGTTTTGCAGGTTTTCTTACTTGCAAAGCATGTACAAGTCTTTAATTTTTATCATTGGTACTCTTCAACTCTGAGTGATGGAATCTAAAACAAAAATCCAGAAAATCACATTGTGTGATTTTTAAGTCATAAATTTGCATTTCTTCACATAAGTATTTGATCAACTTACAACCAGTAAGAATCCCAGCTCTCACAGGCCTGTTGGTTCTTCTTTAAGAAGGCCTCCTGTCCTCCACCCATTACCTATATAAAAGACACCTGTCCACACAATCAATCAGTTGTTTCACTAAGGGTGCCACAACCAGTTTTTATGGGGCAATATTTTTTTTCATACAGGGTAGGTTGGTTTGGATAGATATTTGCCTTCAACAGGTGAAATTGTTTAAAAATTGCTTTTCGCATTTTTTCAAGTTTGGGTTGTTTGATTTTAGAATTTGTTGGGTGATTTGAATCATTTAGGTGTGACAAAAACATCTATAAAAGGGCAAATACTTTTTTAATGCACAGCTTAATCCCCCTTTAAATGGTAATCAGTATGCTGCAATCACGATTATATTGTATTTAACTACAGAAATTGATTGAATGTTCAAACAGCATTTCACGGCACACAATTAGGATTCCATCTTGAGACATCCTTTATGTAGAGCAAATCTGCCCTGGAACATGTCGGCAACCAGCTTCTCTATATGGTATGCCTGAAATGCCAAGACAGGACACATGAAAATAAATGAAATAAAAAAACACACATCATGTTCTGTAATTGTGTGTTCATGAATTAGCAAGAAATTAATGATCTTGATTTTTGAAGAAAGCATTTATATAACTTACAATGTAAAAATGCACAGTACCACTGTGCTACATAAGCTCTACTACCTTACATTGTCATTATTTTTAACCTAGTTATCATTCAATTCCAGTTATTTTTTAGTAGTTATTGTGAGTTCCACAAATTCAAATATTAAAGCATGTATAAAGAATTCTGAAAAATTAACAATCTGATTCAAACAGTATAGAAAACAATTAACTCCCTCCAGATTGTCTAGAATTCATCTATAACATGAACCTCTATCAGGACATTCAGGGAATAAACCTTTTGACTGGGTCAATCTGCTGAGACAGAATACAGATTTTGAAAAGAGCTGCACCTGGGTGTTGACAATACATCTAGGATGCAATGTTAACACAGCCTGGTGACAAAGGGCAGCTAAGAAAAATCCAAACTGCTTAACAACAAAGCCAATTAAAACATGATTCAGTCCCTTCTCTTGATGTAGGGTCAATTACTAATATGGAAACTTAAATGTTTCAGTCCAAAATATCCACCTTTACTTTGCATTTCACACACTTCAGTAATTTGCTGATTTGTTTGGGTTCTTCCAATATGGATTAATGTTAAAAGCTGATGCTTTGGTGATACGTAGAAATAGATTTTTTCACTAAAGAGGCTCAAAAGTTTAAAAGCATCGCAAAAATAACACCACCAGAATTCCTTTATGCAAAAGCCTAACTATTTCTTCACAAATGCATGAAGATTTACCATCCAGGACCACTGATTTCAAAAGCTGACAAATGTTTTGAGCAGATTTTGAAACATTACACTAAGTCTAAACTAATCAAGACTTGCTGCAGTTTGCAGAGAAATGAAACCGGTCTATAGCTGATGCCATCTCCATCCTGCTCCAGGATGACACAACTAGAGACCAAAAACTTCCATTAAACTTGTTATTTGACTTCAGCAAGGCAGTAAACACAGTCTAATCAAACCAGCTTACTGATGAGCTGTTACTGTTGGGCTTGGATCCAGGAATGTGCTGGTGGATTTTAAGACATTTTATACTTCTCTCATTGTGCCTTCACGCTCATGCTGTCTGGGAAGCGAGTGACACACATTGGCTACTTCTATGCTGTTAAACAAGTAATCTTTAAACAGCTTTAAACCAAAGAATGTGAAGTGTATCTACAAAGTATGTATGTTTGTTGGTATGTTTAGGCTTAGATTTTATATTTATTATTTATTTATTTTAGCCTGATGGTAAATATAATGCTTGCAAAGTGCGAATTTTTTCTTAATTTAAAGAATCCTGCAAAAAAAACGCTCCAGTAAAGAGCTTCCACAATTAGGTCAAGTAGAATAAAGTTTATTTTCACACAGTCTATGAATGCATTCCTTTTGTTACTTCATGCTTGTCTACACTAAGCAAGCACAGATCTTTGTGCACAAAAGGCATGATAGGTTAGGGCTGGAAACAGTTGTAATAAGAGGAGTTACTGTGGGTGAGGGAAGAGGGCAGACACACCCACATGACAAGGAGTAGACCAGGCTGTCAGCTGAGGAACAAACAGGGTGTGAACAGGTCTGCTGATCACAAATACATAAACTACATTATTATTCAGACATTAACTGAAATTCATGCTAATGAAGACACACACCTAATGGTTTATTGACAGTCTTTAACTCATCTACACACATTTAATACACAGATGGTTTTGTGTAACTGAGGTATCATGCTGCCTTAGAGCTCACACTTTACAACAAGGTGACCACCAGTGTGCTCATTTAGCTCCATAAACAGCTAAAACTACATAGGATTTTCACCAAGCCAGCATGTCCTGGTGTCCTATGATCAATAAAAAACCCTCAATATACACTGCCTGGCCAAAAAAAAAAGATGCCAATTGGATTTAACTAAGCTAATAAGTAGGAGCCTCCCATTGGATAATTACTGCGGCGGCGGTTATGTTTCACCTGGCAACAAGTTATTTAACCCCAACTGGTGCAATGAGTTGCTTCTCATTTCTTAAACAACCATGTCAAAAGACACATCCAGTGGTCGTGGAAAAGATGTCAGTCTGTTTCAGAAGGGTCAAATCATTGGCATGCATCAAGCAGAGAAAACATCTAAGGAGGTTGCAGAAACTACCAACATTGGGTTAAGAACTGTCCAACGCATTAAAAACTGGAAGGATAGTGGGGACCCATCGTCTTCAAGGAAGAAATGTGGTCGGAAAAAAAATCCCGAATGATTATGATCGGCGATCACTTAAACATTTGGTGAAATCAAATCAAAGAAGAACAACAGTAGAACTCCGGGCTACAATATGTTTAATAGTGAAAGTAAGAGCATTTCCATACGCACAATGCGAAGGGAACTCAAGGGATTGGGACTGAACAGCTGTAAAGCCTTAGGAAAACCACTAATCAGTGAGGCTAACCGAAAGAAAAAGGTTTCAATTTGCTAGGGAGCATAAAGATGGAGCAATGGAAGAAGGTCATATGGTCTGATGAGTCCAGATTTACCCTGTTCCAGAGGGATGGAGGCATCAGGGTAAGAAGAGAGGCAGGTGAAGTGATGCACCCATCATGCCTAGTGCCTACTGTACAAGTCTGTGGGGGCAGTGCTATGATCTGGGCTTGCTGCAGTTGGTCAGGTCTGGGTTCAGCAACAGTATGTGTTCGAAGAATGAGGTCAGCTGACTACCTGAATATACTGAATGACCAGGTTATTTCATCAATGGATGGATGGATTTTTTCTTTCCTGATGCCACGGGCATATTCCAAGATGACAATGCCAGGATTCATCGGACTCGAATTGTGAAAGAGTGGTTCAGGGAGCATGAGACATCATTCTCACACATGGATTGGCCACCACAGAGTCCAGACCTTAACCCCATTGACAATCTTTGGGATCTGCTGGGGAAGGCTTTGCGCAGCGGTCACACTCTACCATCATCAATGCAAGATCTTGGTGAAACATCAATGCAACAATGGGTGGAAATAAATCTTGTTACATTGCAGAAGCTTATCGAAACAATTCCACAGCGAATGCATGCTGTAATCAAAGCTATAGGCGGTCCAATAAAATATTATTTTGTTTTGGTGGCGGCTTTTTTTTTGGCCAGGCATTGTATGACTAAATGTCTTATTTAATTTAGTAGAATTCCTAAAAGGAGTTTATTAAAACTGTCTATGAATGTTTTCTACAGATAGCTGGTTAAACATTTTAATGACCCAGCAGCAGTGTCCAATTTTAATAAGACTGTTCATTGATTTTATTTTAAACTGGATTGGTTAGCTGTGAAGTTATTTATTAGCTCAAGGCTTTCTAATTGTTTCTAGTTCTATGTTTTACTCTTCATTGTAAATTTCCATTAAATTTCTTTGACTTGTCCAAGCTTTTTTTTTTTAGAGCTCGAACAATGGCTTGTTTATACCTGATTTATACATCTTAGTGGGAATAAAACCTGTTTTAAGCATTCGGTTTCTTCCAGTTTCTATTCTTAAAATCCAGGGTTGCTTCCTCCCTCTTGGTATAACACACACTGTAAGCCTTGTGACCCTCAGTTCACTAAATCATAGTGCTTCAGCAACTTCGGATCAAGGTAATCTATTCATAAACCAGTCCAATAACTGCTTGAAAAGTGTCAGAATAGTGTTTATTTCACAGAAATACACAGTATATTGTACAGGAGTGTATTAGTTTTAGTGTATTAGTATTAGTATTAGTTAACTACGTAGCTTACGTATAGGGCTATTTCTGCTTTTAGTACTTATAATTCTATTAAATGCAAAAGAACAATGGATAAATTAACAAATGTTCTGCAGAGTTGACCAAGTTGCATTACTTGTTTCGTTTCAGTTAAAATTACTGCTCAGTTTCTATTGCTCCACAATCGAAACCAATTGCAAAGACAAGCAAAAGTCCCACCCACTGAGAGCACAAGAACAGGAAAAGGTTTATTTGTCAAGCAAACCAGACAAAGCTAAACTGTGGGGGTGTTGGAAACAGTTAGCCTACAAGTTTAACACTGGTAAGTAAAATAAATTTGTCAAAAAATGTTTTAATTATACTGCAGAGAAAATCTGCTTTAATGTATTTAAGTTATACACCTAAAAAGATCGTGAGCACTTTGTTTAGGCTTTTTGTTGTATGTATGTATGTAGAGGCAGGGAATGTATACAGAAAAAAACAAAACACTTTTGAAATGCAATCAATAGATTATTCTTATTCCTGCTTCAGTTTCTAAGTGTAAACTATTTGCAAAAAGTTCCCTTTTTTGAAGCTTGTGACCTAATACAGTTTTACTATATACTGGTCGTGTATTTCCTCTATGTAAAAGCACATGAACTGTTGAGCACAAGGAGAAATATGCAAGTAAAATATTAACTGCATAGAGTTCAGTGAGCTAGATAATCATAACATAAAGGCTTTGCTGCTGCTATTAAATACTGCATGTTTAAAAGCTTTTTAGAATTGTGTAATAAACAAATTGCCAGTTCTAAATAGCTTATAAAGCATGACTGTCTTTGTAAAACATACAGTAAAAGTATTTAAGGGTCTAAATCTAAAAATGCTACAACGGCACGTTGTTTGATTTTGAAGAGAATTTGCTATTCCAAGGGAGACACCCAGATAACACAGCCAAGCAGGAAATGATAGAAGGCAGGAAGAATTAACATGTTGATGAACAGAACTGCCCTTGGCCACTCAAATACAAATGTATGGATTGTTGGGAAGGTAAAGCATCAACTACTTAAAAAAAAATGCTTTGCGTTGATTTGGAAAACGTTCTCAGTGTGAAGAATGCAGATTTTTGAATAAAGTTGTTTAAATACACATTGAGCATGGAGTGTGCAGCACCTTTCTGAAATCTCTTCTTTTAACAAAAATGGAAAACAAACTAAAATTAATACTACGTAAAGAAAACAAAATTTCAAAAAAGGAAAGCCACTCCAAGACAAGTTGTAATAGATCAAATTATAGCCTAAGCCCACCTGTCAATATGTTTTAACCTCTCAAGCCCCAACCCCCAGTACTGGGAGAAGAATTTAACTCTTGTTTTCTTCTACTTTCTTTACTGCAAGTTCCATCAGTTAAACATAAACATTTGTGGTATCCACAGAAATAATAGAATCTTGGCTAAAAGCTGATAAAAACAATTTCTGCAAACACCGAAAACAGTTAACAGAAAAATTCAGTTAGATTTGTGCTTGTTATTTTGAGCTCAAACTTCACAAAACCCCTCTGGGTTTAAGAGGTTAATTACTCGTACTCGTACTCATTGTCTTCCGCGTCATCCGGGACCGGGTCGCGGGGGCAGCAGACTCAGTAGTGTAGAATATAAACTATCTATGTGTGTAACCTGTGTGCAGATATAGGGGAGTCAAGCTTAGGGAGTGAAGCATAGAAAATGCAAGGTCATAAATTGGTGAACGACAGGGGAGAAAAGGCAGAGAGAGGGCAAGGTCGTAAATAGATGGAGGATGGGGGTGAAGCAGAAAGAAGATGAGTTTGCCAGAAGGATGTAACCAGAAGCACTCCTTATTTGGACATGAGGAACGGTTATATTGGTTATATTGTTGCTGGGAGACACCCACAGACAGAATGATTGTGTATGTGTACTGCATAGCAGCGAGGGGTATATAAAGGTATTGTGGCGCGCCTCCAAAGGAGACAACACACAGACGTTTCCAGGTACCCGTGTAAGTGTGTGTCTCCTCTCTGAATTCAGATTGGTTTTAATAAACTTGTGGAAACGTACAACTGATCTCTGACTGAGGATTGTCCTTTGGGGTGCCAAATAAAAAGAATCGATGAGAGGTGAGGAGTAATGTAAGAGTTAACGGAGGGCCAGTAAAGTTTTCCTACCTCGACAGTAGAGACAACTAGATGTCCCTCTCCCCAGACATCTCCTCCAGCTCCTCTGGGGAGAGCCCAAGGCATTCCCGGGCCAGCCGAGAGACATAGTCCCTCCAGCGTGTCCTGGGCCGTCCCCTGGGCCTCCTCCTGGTGCGACGTGCCTGGAACACCTCCCGAGGAAGGCATCCAGGAGGCATCCCGTATAGATGCCCAAGCCACCTCAACTGGCTCATTTCGATGTGGAGGAGCAGCGGCTCTACTCCGAACTCCTTCCAGATGGCCGAGCTCCTCACCCTATCTCTAAGGGAGTGCCCGGCCACCCTACGGAAGAAGCTCATTTCAGCTGCTTGTATCCAGGATCTTGTTCTTTCGGTCATGACCCAAAGTTCATGGCCATAGGTGAGGGTAGGAACGTAGACCGACAGGTAAATCGAGAGCTTCGCTTTTCGGCTCAGCTCTCTCTTCACCACAATGGATCGGCACAGTGTCCCCATTACTGGGGCAGCCGCAATGATCCATCTGTCGATCTCCCGCTCCATTTTTCCCTCACTCATGAACAAGAACCCAAGATACTTGAACTCCTCCACTTGAGGCAGGAACTCCCCTCCAACCTGAAGAGGACAAGCCAACCTTTTCCAGTCAAGTACCATGGCCTCAGACTTGGAGGAGCTGATCTTCATCCCAGCCACTTCACACTTGGCTGCAAACCACTCCAGTGCATGCTGTAGGTCTTGGCTAGAGGGGGCCAGCAGGATCACATGATCTGCAAAAAGAAGAGACGAAATCCACTGGTCCCCAAACCAGAACCCCTCCGGCCCTCGGCTATGCCTAGAAATCCTGTCCATAAAAGTTATGAACAGGCCAGTGACAAAGGACAGGCCTGCCGGAGTCCAACATGCACCGAGAGCAGGTCCGAATTAGTGCCGGCAATGCGGACCAAACTCCTGCTCCGCTTGTACAGAAACCGGATGGCCCCCAATAAAGGGCCCCCAACTCCGTACTCCTGGAGCACCCCTTTACAGGGCAGCACGAGGGACACAGTCGAATGCTTTCTCCAGGTCCACAAAACACATGTGAACCGGTTGGGCAAACTCCTGTGAACCCTCGAGTACCCTGTAGAGGGTGTAGAGCTGGTCCAGTGTTCACGGCCAGAACGACCAGGACCAGGAGCTGAGGCGTCGTCCGGACCCTCAGTGACGTGAGCAGGAGCTGAGGCGTCGGCCGGACCCTCAGTGGCGTGAGCAGAGGCTGACTTAGGGTCAGGCGTCATGTCGCTAACGTGCAGGTCGCACAGCGCATGCTCGCCGACCAGATACTGAGTGTGGAGCGGACCAACCCGGACTCCTTAGTAATCGGGTTGGTCCGATATAGACAGTTTATTAAATGTCCAACCAGAGCTCTAAAGACAGTAGAGATGGTTGTGGACTTCAGGCAGAACCCAGCCCCACCTGCCCCCATCAACCTCTGTGACTCCACAATTGACACTGTGGAATCTTTCCGCTTCCTGGGAACCATCATCTCCCAAGATCTCAAGTGGGAGCCAAACATCAGCTCCCTCATCAAGAAAGCCCAGCAGAGGATGTTCTTCCTGCGGAAGAAATTCAACCTGCCAAAAGACTATGATGGTGCACTTCTACACAGCCATCATTGAGTCCATCCTCACCTCCTCCATCACCATCTGGTACGCCGCTGCTACAGCCAAGGATAAGGGCAGGCTGCAGCATGTCATTCGGTCTGCTGAGAAGGTGATTGGCTGCAGTCTACTGTTGCTCCAGGAACTGTACACCTCCAGGACCCTGAAGCAGGCAGGGAAGATTCTGGCTGATCCCTCCCACCCTGGTCACAGACTCTTTGAGACTCTCCCCTCTGGCAGGAGGCTGCGGTCCATCCGGACCAAAACCTCACGCCACAAGAACAGTTTTTTCCCATCTGCCACCAGCCTGGTTAACAAAGCCCGGAAACCACCCTGACATTCTCCCCCCCCCCTTTTTTTTGCTGACAGGACACTTGTAAACTGTAACTCTATGCGTTACATTGACGCTCAGCTTGGACTCCTGCTTTACTTGCACTGCCATACTTGCACAATGATCACCTGCACTGTTGTATTGCTCTTGCATCTTATACTGCTCTATATTTACTCTCACTCACTTAAAACTGTGCACATATATTTATATTATATTGTAGATATGTTTATACTGTTTAATTTGTATTGTATTGCACTGACTACGCCAAAACAAATTCCTTGTATGTCCAAAAACGTACTTGGCAATAAAGCTTTTCTGATTCTGATTCTGATTCTGATGTCAGGCTGTGGTGTGTCTGGCCTGGAGTCAGGCTGCTCTGCAGCAGCGCTCTGGAGACCTGACGTGGGCTGCTCTGCTGCAGCGCTCTGGAGACCTGACGTGGGCTGCTCTGCTGCAGCGCTCATGTGGCTTGGTGTGGGTGAAGGAGGACGGCAGTAAAACAACCTTACTGCCGTTTCATACTCCATGTCTATCTGCCTTATCCTCTCCATCAGCTCAGGAGAGGAATACAGGAGACCAGTCGTCCTGAGGCTCTTTATTTGGCGTGCATAGAATCTCAAGCGCTGCTCCAGCTCATCAAGTGTTGCCTCAGAACACCGGGCTGGAGCGAGCGCAGACGGCATGGGCGGAGGTGCAGCGAGCCTGGGAGACAGTGCTATGGCAGACGAAGATGCGGGCTCACTTGCTGCAGCCCTCACGTAGGCTGGCTGGGAAACCTCTTCCTCGCCAACCGAACCACGGGAAGGTGCTCGACGCCGGCATTTCTTGCGGCGAGAGGAGGGCGAGGGCTTCACTGCCGGACCAGAGTGCGCAGCCAGGGGAGCAGGCAGAGAACGGCGACGAAGGGGACCTGTCCCCGGACATGGAATCGCCAACCTGGATCCATCATAAGCCGACTGCGGCACTGACAGCCCTGCAAACCGGCACAATGACTTCTCCGCCTCCCCAGACAGGAAGGTAAAGAGGTCCATGGAGCTAGCCTGATGCTCATCCGCGAGGTCCATTGTTGGCGGAGACATTCTGTTAGGGCTTGCGAGATATTGGACCCCAGAATGCAGACGAGCAGGCAGCATGACAGTAAGTGCAAAAGATTTAATAACAAAAAACTCACTCACTACAGGAGGCAGGAACAAAACAAACGGGCTGGCAAGACAGGCATGGCATGATCAAAAAGACAAGACTTGAGCATGAAAACAAGACATGAGCATGACGACTAACAGAACAGGTGTGAATATATGGAGTGAAAACCAGGTGGAGCAAGGAGACAGATTAACTTGAAGCAGGTGAACTGAATAAACTTAATTAACAGAACAAAACGTGACTGGAGCAAAACAGAGACTCTTGAACATAAACTAGAAAAACATGAAGCAAAAGCATAACCAGATCCGAAAACCAAACTTGACAAAACATGAACAAGACGACAAAACAAAAGCATGACCAGGAAAATATACAGAAACATGATTCAAAACTTGAACAGTGAAAAACATAAGGAAAAACCCCAAAACCAAAAACCAAACAACCCCAAATCATGACAGACACAGAGTTAATATCAACCACTAAGGCATATACACTGGCCTTATTGAACATTAGATCTCTGTCAGGAAAATAATTTTTTATCAATGACTTCAATTACTGACCATAATCTTGATGTTATGTTTTTAACAGAAACATGGTTACATGACTTTAATGAAGTTCCCATTCTGATAGAGTTGCTGCCTCCGAACTACAATTTTCTTTGTGAGAGCAGACAGCAAAGAAAAGGTGGAGGGGTGACCACTTTGTTTAAAGATTCACTAAAGTGTAAAAAGGTATTTCTGGGCAAATTTGACTCTTTCGAATGTATGGCTCTCCAGGTAAAGAGCCCGGTCCGAACCATGTTCTTGAATATTTATAGGTCCAAAACACATTTTTTCAGTGATTTTAATTAGCTTTTAGCTGTGATATATGTTGATTATGACTGTTTAATTATTGTGAGAGACTTAAACATTCATATTGACAATCCTGAAAACAGAACTGCAATAGATCTATGTGACACTCTTAGAAATTTTGTTTTGACTCGTGTTAAACAGCAAACGCACAAACAGGGACATATTCAAATGGAGTAAGACTAGTTTGATTTGGAGTTATTCTCATCCATAATTTAACCAGGGATAGGCATTCGGGCCATGGCCTCCCTGTTTCTTCCATTGTTTTCCTTAATCTTTAACTGAAACCCTAATGCTTTAGAACATAGTTCTATTACACTATTTACAAAATGAGTTCCCTTATCTGACCTTATAATCTGTGGGATACCATACGTGGGGAAGAAATGTGTCACTAGGCTTTTGGCTACTGTGAGTGCATCACAGTGTTTGGCAGGGTATATTTCGACCCACTTTGAAAAGGCATCTATGACCACTAAGCAATATTTCTTTCCCCCTGACCATGATAATTCTATGAAATCCATATGTATGGTATGAAAGGGGTGTGCTGCTGCTGGAAACTGGCCTCTTTTTGGTCTCATGTTCCCTTGTGGATTGTGTTTACAGCAGATGATGCATGACCTACAGAAGTTATTTGCATAGTCAGAAAAATGTATCGTGTAGAAACGATGATTTACTAAGTGTACCATTCCACCTTTTGATACATGGCAAAATCCATGTGTCACATGGGCTGCTGCTGTCTTGTATAAATTCTTTGGTATATTGGTTTATTCTCCAAATGATGTCATCTTTTTTTATGGCCCCTCTATTCAGCCAAGATTTAACTTCTGCAGCTGCAATGCTTGTGTGTAGACATGAGGGCTCTCACTGAAACCTTGAGGTAATTGGGTGTAGGTATATTTTTTACCTTTAAATTGGAAGCCAAATAGATGCTGTGATTCCTCGTGTAATAACACAGTGAAAAAAGCATTGCTGAGATCCACTACAGAAAAACATTTCTTATCTGGAGTTAAGGAATGCAACAATGTGTGGGGGTTTTGAGACATCAGGAGCTGCATGCTCTACAATATCATTTATTTGTCGGAGGTCTTGGACCTTTCTCCACTTTCCTGTGCTTGCTTTCTGCACAGGAAAAATAGGTGTGTTGCATGTAGCGTCAGGTGCTTCTCTTAATATTCCTGACTTCAACATATCTTGTATTACTGGTTTGATACCTTCTTCAGCTTCTGGTTTTAAAGGGTATTGGCGGACCAATGGTCGTTTTTCAGATATTAGTTTAACCTTATATGGTGGAAATCCCTTTATAAGCCCTACATCAGTTGATGATTGGGACCACAGTTCAGGTGGGACAGCAGCTAAGGCAGGGTGCATGTTGCTCTCTTTGCTTTCAGCTAAACCCTGTATTTGTCCCTCTGCCTCATCTAAATGTGTCCTTGGATGGACTTTGACTGTCCACCCTAGAGTGAGCTTCTAGATTCCTGTATTAGGATCTACTTTCGACAGTGTCAGTGCTGTTCCTGCAGAGGTTTTAAAGCTTCTGTTTTTCCAAATTCTTATTATTCTTTTTTATCATATTTTATTTTATTGGGGACTTTATTTTATTTTTTATAAAGTAAGTCCTTATTACATTTAAAAATGAGATCACTATTTTTGGTAGTTGCGATTATTTAAAATAAAAACTCACTCACTGATTAGCACAAAAAATGAAGGGCATATTATATTTTATAATCTTAGTTTGTCTTACCCAGTTTTATAGATACAACATACAGTTTCAGTCAGCTTTGTATTTAGTTCAAGTAACTAAAGTTTGTTTCAATTAACTCAAGTTTTCTCTATTTCAGTCCAGTTCAGTAATTCTGTTAAGGTTAATTTCATCTTGTGTTAAGTTTGAGTCTAATTCAATCATTTTGAACCTGACTGGAAAAAGTCTAAACATCTGTTAAAATCTTTTTGTTTTACCATAGAGAACTGACCTAATATTATTATGGTAATGTTGAGGACTCTAATTTTTACATAACATGAAACAGACATTTATTTCACAAAAACAGAAAGTCAAACACAGACATTTGGCCACATGAAAGTTTAAATACCCTGTTTGTAAAAGAATTATGAAAAATTGAAGACGCGTCTATGAACTTTCTTATGGTTATCAGTATTTTCAATACAGGTAGAACCTTTGATATCTTTATATGATTTTTCGGAAAAGATTCTGGAAACCTTATTAAGATATAAATTTGGCAAAGATCATCAGAACATCAGACCTTTATTAGCGCTTTTAATGTCCCTCAAAGATGCATTACAATGAAATCAGTCATTCCCATTCACACACATTCACACACTACTTACTTATTTCTCTGTCAGAGTAATTTTATTTGCAAAACTTTGAACATAATTTGACTTCTATTATTCTTAAAATGCACATAGTTTCCTCATAACCCTTTTTGTTTCCACAAGGTCTGTTTTGAACGCTTCAATTCTTTTTTATTCACCAAGAATCAATAAGGTGTTCTTAGTGGGTCCACCTTAAAGGTGTTGTCTGTTGGGTGTCATGTTATCATTGTCAGGTCAGTGAGGTTCATAGGTCAGTCAGAACCTTGGTCATTTGGTCTGTGCACATAATGTTTCATAGATCCAGCCTATGATTAGTCAGCAAAACTTCCACCTATAGGAGAAAAATGTATTGTTAATGAATGAGCTGCATTTCCTAGGAACACTGTCTTCCTCCTGGATGAGCATCACCTGTTGAAAAACTTTCATCATTGTTTGTTTCACATATTCAATCAGATCTTTATATTATACCAGTAGGTTAAGTTGTTAGTATCTCATGTAGACTGACATATACTGTTGCATTTGGAGAAGATCTCAGATTAAATAAAGTTAGTTAGAGCTTCAATCCAGGTTCATTTTGTGTCTGCAGACTTTAGCCAATTTTTCATTTCTTTTTTTTTTTTTTTTTTTTTTTACATAAAGAGCAAGATTCAAAACATTTTCAAAAGGCAGATTGTGGCAGAATGTAAACAAAACTGCTTATTGATTGACAAAATAACATTCAAGCACACAATCACCATATTAAAGGCTCTACTTCTAGAGAATCACTAAACTTCTGGGGACCGGTTTTGGCCCGCGGACCTTGAGTTTGACACATGCAGGTTAGAGTTACAATCCCCATTTCTCAGCAGAGACAGGCTTTTGCTGCTTGCAGAAGTTTTATCTTTGTTTTCAGGCAGCTGCATCTCTTTGTCAAGGTCGTTTCACAGAGCTGAAATTTAACTTCTCTCAAAGAGGAAAAATTAAGAATGCACACAATCTGAGACAATATGGAATTATTTCCCTGTAAAATGAATCTTTTGCATTTTATCATGGTGTTGTTGGTAGTATAGCACCATTATAATTTGGGGCTACCTTGGTATTCTAAACTGGGATGGGTGGCGGTCCGCCCCCCTTATTTGTTTTCAGTTAACCTGAAAGTTTTTTTGGTTTTTTTGTGCTTTTCTTAAGGCCTCAGTATTATGGCTATGTCAATTAAAGGCTGCTCTTGTTGTTTTTTTAATTAATCTTTTTGTTTTAATCTGTTTATCAACTGTGAGCACTCAGGGACTGAAAGGTCCCCTTTGAAATTATAATCTGGCAAGGTTTTTTATTGTTTCTTGAATCTTTTGAATGCATGATCTCCAGTTTAAGATCCCCGTGTAGTTTTAGGATTTCAGTGATAATTAAGTTACCTGAAAATCCGTATTTTTTATGCCATCGTGTACATATTTCTTCGGCCCCCTTCACATAATTTTCCATAAACTTTACATCTCCTTTTAAATCAGAGATTTTGCTCTGTCTCTTCCCCATTGTTCTTTGTTATTTTTCTTCAAACTATGAATGTCCCGAATAGAAGTTCACTGACATGAGATCACAGAGAGGACATTAACACGCCCTTCTACTGCGGCTATCCCGCAGCGGTGTTAATTTTCAGGGATGAAACCCGTCTGGTATCTCGTAGTGATCGTCAGCATGTAATTTTATTCGGGCAAAAGAAAACACAGGACTAGCAGAATCCTTCTATGATTCTCTTAATATCCTTAGTCCTCCATATACACACAACACAGTCATACGGTTAGTATTTTAAGTACTTTGTAATTTTTTCTAAGTTAACTTGGTGTACTTTATGAGCTCAATTTATTCCGTTCTTTTTACTTTTATAGCGCTTATTCTATTCCCTCGCAGGGGAATAACCCTTAGTCGCTTTATTTGACCCCCTTCCCGGCGGGGTCCTACCTTTTTTTTCGCTATTCCCTTCACGGCGGAATAAAACCTTCCCAATGCAGTGTCCTTAACGGCGACACACTACCAACGACTTTTTCTTATCTTATGTACTGTATTTTAAAACTGTCTCACCTCGGAGTTGACTTCTTGGTGACTCTCTGGATTGGATCCTATGAGAGTCACCCCGCGCCGAGGAAGGCGGTAACCCACTGGCCAGGTGTGAATTCACACACCTGGACTTTCAGCTACTCCGGCTAATGGAGGTTGTGCAGCAGTGCTTCGCTCGACGTCAGGCTTCCCCCACAGATCCCAGAGTCACTGTTAAAGCAAAGAAAATAAGGTTATTCAATCTTTCTGGCTGCGGAGGACCAAGATAATATTAGGTATTATTAAGTCAACTCAGAGGCAAGAACGATACAGAGACAGTTTTACTTGCAGCAAGGGTAGCTCACTTTGCAGTGCAGACTACAAAGTTTTGACACCTTATCTCTTTATTTATATGCACAGTTCAACAGACAGTTCAGACAGGGTGTGTGTGTGTGTGTGTGTGTGTGTGTGTGTGAGGGAGGCTGAGAAGAGGCTGGTTCTCACAGAATGTGATTCAGCCTCTGGTGTGTGTGTGTGTGTGTGTACAAATAGATAACGGAGATCCCACACACACAGGGAGGACTGCATACCAGAGCATGATACAAAGCAGAGTGCAGCTGCACTACAGCACAAAGTTTTTACATGAGTGATAACAAGTTTTCGCACCCATCCAACAAGAACATTTGTGCATCTGTTAACACCTGAATCTAAACACCAATGGGTCTGAGTGTGAGTGCGCTTGTGTATACAAGGTTTCTCCATAAAAATATGCAATAGCGAGTGTGAGAAGCCACAGACCTGCCCCCCTGGACCTGGGACAGATACGGAGGAGATCCGAGCCATAGACATCTAAAGGCCCCCCAGAGCACAGGAACCCCAGAAGAACCATTGCCGGGATTACCGCAAGCCCCCCAGAGAAGAGCAGGGGAGAGTTCCAGGGGAATCACCCAGCAGCCACAGTGCAGAAGCCCCAGGGAGCTGCAGCGAGAAGCCCACAGGCCCCGCCGCCAGTGTCTACACCATAGCGGATCCAGCCATGGACCCAGAGAACCAAGACCCCGGGATATATCACTTCCCAAGCACAGGCCCAACAGAGCCCAGGGTCCAGGCAAGCAGCCACCAGGACTGAGTCGACACACACCAACAGCCCCGGACGCCGAGAACCACAAGCACAGTGGGCAGAGACACCAACCACCAGCAGGTAGTGTGGCGGGGATGAAATAGGCCCCACATTGGATGGGCAACCTAAACTGATCCAGGAGAGGCAGCATTCCAAGACCTAACCTGACACCAAAAACAGCCCACGCACCCAATGTGAAGACAAACAACAATGGACGTTGTAAACTCATTCACTCCCCATGCATACTCTATACTCCCTGGTCCAGGTGGCAATACCCCATAGCGGCAACCAGCCCCCGACCCAGGAGGTGGTCCCCTTTCCTCCGGGGGTGGAGACAGGCAGACTGCCCCAGCACCAGCCCAGACTGGTGCCAGCACTGTCTGAACCCGAGCGATCCAGGCCCAGACACCAACCCCCGCCACTACTCCAGTCCCCAACAACCCCCATCCTCATCCGGAGAGGGGGCCCATGTACAAAAGACGGGTCTACATGGTCCTAACAAGCCTGCCAACCAGAGCCACCATAGGATGAAACAGTCCCAACCCCTCAATGAATTCTGATCTCAACCCCATGAGCCCCCCACCCCCTATGAACCCCAACATGAATTTCCCCATGGGGCCACCCCCAACCAGGACACAAATATCGAACACATGCCCCCAAACCCAAACGCCATAAATCCTGTCCCCACGGAGACACACCCCACAGGTGAGTTCCATCCCTGAAAAGCTGACAAAGCCACACCTACACATATCAAGCTCCTCAAACAGCCCGCTTTAAGCACGCTGCCACATCCTGCCCCCCTCCACACAGCACCACAGCAAGGCATAACGCGGGGACCTTGCCTTAATGCCTTGAGGCAGACTTTGAGCATTGACAACACCCACATGCTTTCATGTAGTAAAAAGGTTTTGATACATTTTCAGAGTAAACTGAGTCATTTTGAAGTCAGTAAGTCAAAAGCTGTAGGAGGAGTTTGTTTAGATACGAGCTGTGTAAAGGGAGAAAATTGCAGATTCGATCCAAAATGGCAGACTTCCTGTAGGGTTTGAACAATGGATCCAAGAGATGTTTTATAGGTCCTAAGAAGTTGAATATGTGTAGCAAATTTCATAATCCTAGGTCAAAGCATGGCTTGGGGCTGGCTGTTTTAGTGCTTCTAAGGGGTACTGTGGAGTAATTAGGCAACACCTACCAAATGTTGTCCTGGATCCCTCCCTGTTTGAGGTGGGATTAGAATTGATCATATAGATTTTGGTAGCGATCAGATGAGAAATATGGAAATTAGAGCCAAACGTATGTTCACGGCGTGATGCCATACTTCGCCATGCCGCCATGGCCACACACCTCCAGCCAAACCTCTCTGTAATGGAGATCAACTTAGACCATCTTGTTATCTGTCACTGGGAACAGTTTGATATTGATTAGGTGAAGGGGATCAAATACGGCCCTTCCAAAGTAAAACATTACACTTCTTGTTCTCAGGGGGGCGGGACTTCGATTATGTCAGGATTTGATCATTGAATATTGTTCAGTGGCAGATGTGGATCAATCCCAGAAGTTTTCGTGTGTCTGCAACTTTCCTTGTAGGAGCTTTAGCAATTTTTTTTTTTTTTTTGGCGAGGTTTCGCTCCTCCTCTTCAACATGCTCAAAAACTCATGATTCTGATAACTTTAGATCCCCCATCCATCACATCTGAGCAAACTGATCAAATTTCAAGCCAATCGATCAAAATCTGTAGGAGTTTGATCAAATACAGAGGCTATATGGCAAAATCGCAAATTCAGTCCAAGATTGCTGACGTCCTGTCAGTTGCAAAGTATGGGTGCAAGAGAGTTTCGTGTGGGTCTTGAGAAGGTCTACAAATGCACCAAATGTCATACCTGTACGATAAAGTAAGGTAAAAGCAGTGGGTGTTTTGAAACTGTGGAGCTATTTCTAATGTGACTATTGCAAAACCCCCAATGTACATGAATTTTACGCATGACTGACGTGTCTGCCAAATTTGGGGAGCATCTGCTCCTGCACAAGAACCAGCTGCACCGGCGCCCCCAGGGGTGTGTCCTCTCCCCACTCCTCTTCTTCCTGTACACAAATGACTGCCCCTCAGCGGACCCGTCTGTGAAACTCCTTTTCAATTTGCAGTTTACAGATGACACCACTGTTATTGGATTGATCCAGGACAGTGATGAGTCTGCTTACAGACAGGAGGTGGTCAGAACCACATTGAACTATACCCACTCAGGGCTATGATGATGGATGGAGATGATGGTGGACGTTTGGAGAACACCACCTCCACTTACCGCCCTAACCATCTCCAACAACACTATCTACTGTGGACCACTTCCGGTTCCTAGGGACCACCATTTCTTGAAACCTGGTCCTGATGCTCACACATGGCATACAGCTCATGGGTTTTCATGAGCTGTATGCCAAAATCATCCGTATTAAGACAATAAAAGACCTGAAATATTTCAGTTAGTGTGCAATGAATCTAAAATATATGAATGTTAAATTTTCATCATTACATTATGGAAAATAATGAACTTTATCACAATATGCTAATATTTTGAGAAGGACCTGTATAGTTGAAATATAGAAAATAATAGTTTGTCTCTTATTGTTCTTACAGTCATCGATGAAAATGGATTGCCACTCTGCAGATATGGGTAAGTAAGATAAGATAAATGCAACATTTAAAAATATAAACAATGAAATCCAGTTAATACAGTCAGTACAGAAATAACTTGATAACTTGATAGTTTAATTGTCCATGAATCTCTTTCAAAGTTTAAGTACAGTGCTCTGAGTTTATCCTAAGTTGAAATAAAAAGGTATACACATTGCTCAGTCTTTACTTTTTGAGTTCTTGTAATAACTACGCACTTAGAAGAACAGCTTTTTTTAACACTTGATTTGAACCCTTTTATCCAACAGACTGGCATTCACTGCCTTACAGTTCCTGGACAGAATCTCATGTGAGCTCCTGGTTGGAATCTATTGGAATAAAAGAAAACTACATACTAAAGTTGAAAGAAGAGGAGGTGACCGGATCAGTTCTCACAACTCTACAGAGGGATTATCTCAGCATTACCATTGGAATGAAAAGTGGCCAAATTGAACATTTACTCAAGAAAAGAGATGATCTATTAAAGACAGGACAGTCCAAAACAAGGACAAAGACTGACTCAAGTGGTAATACAAGACGTGACAAAACAGAAAATGTTTTCGTTTCAGAAGAAACCTTTGACAGAGAGGTGAAAAGAGACAGCTCTAATGCAAGCAAAGACATTGTAAAGTCTGGCGTGGCTTCCTGTGAGCATCGGCAATTTGACCAGCGTCCAACAAACTTTAGATATGTGAAGCATAACATACTTCCACCAGAGACAGGGCCTGAAAACATGATCGTTCCATGTCATGAATATAAGTCACTAGAAACTGCACACAAACTGGACTCGAAACGGCTTAAAACTAAAATAGCAAGTGAAGTCTTGAGATTTGCATGTGCATGTATGAATATGAGAGCCAATGGAACCATTCATTTTGGTATAATGGATAGTGTCAAAAGCACTCACCAGCATGGTGAAATCATAGGGATACCAGTCCAAAGTCAAGAAGATTTTGTGGATGCATTAGATTACATAGAAAAATGCTTTAAAGGATCAAATCACCAATGTGATGCAAGGAAATGCATCAGAAACCCCTGCTTCATTGAGGTTCTTGATAAGGAAAGTGCTGAAAAAACTTGGGTCGTCGAATATGACATTGTTCCAAAAGCCAGCACTGTTAAAGATAAACTATACTGTGTTGGTGTCCCAAAGTTCTCTGAGAAAGATGGCAAAGTGAAAAATGAAGAGCAGGTCCCTTATCACAGAGTGGGGGCCAACACGCCACGGATATCTGATGATGAGCTAATCCGTTTCATTCAAGATCTGAGAGAGAAGGACCAACAAAGAGAGGAGGCAGAATCCTCAAGTAATGAGACGGCTCTGGATTTCAGAGAAGATCAGAAGAGAAAGCTCACCATTCTTTTAACAGGAGGAAAAACACACATGGACAATTCTCTCTATTACATTATTGTGACAAACAAAATACAGCCAGAGTATCTTGACAGCATAACCTTCTTGGTCAACATGAATCTTTTTTGTGTGTTTGACTTTGACCCTGATTCTGAAACAACAGGCCTTTATAGTAAATACAAGGAGCAGAAGGCTGTAACCCCACATTTTCTTCATGACTATGAAAACAACAAAAGACTGGGAAATTCTGAGCTTATTGATTCTTTGAAGCTCTTTGACCGAGTTAGTTGGATCTATTGCAATGGACGAAATAACTTTCCTGGTCAGGAGGTTCCCAGTGATGAAAACACTTGGATTAAAACAAGAAAGAAAAAGATGAAAAAAGCTGTGTCCCTAATCTGCAATGAAATCCTCCCAAGGCGTTCATTTGTTGTAGTCTTTCTACTCATGTCTGATGTTCAACAGCCACTTGTAGAGACTTTCCACGAGTTTTATGCAGAAATGAATGGGCATGATTGCTTAGCAGTTATTGCAGAGTCAAAGGAAATCTATAAAAAATGGTCCAGTCTTGCTCAGCTCTCTTGTCCCATCTCTTCACTCAAAGAAATCAGCATTGTTGACATGCCACTGAGTCACGTGGATGCAACAGTTCAAAGCATTCAGCTCTCCAAGAACCAACCAGAAAGGAAATTACCGGTTTCAAATGGAGGTTTGTGTTTCCTAAAGTCTGTGGACGAGGCAATGCTAGACTCATTGGAAATCATCAGTGTTGACCAGTGTGATGACACAAACCTAGAAATCATGAGTGAAGATGAAATCAAAGAAACTGAACTCTACTTCTATCATGGTGGAAAAATTAACTGGATTAACTTCTGGCTTGCTGACAAGCATAAATGTGGAGTCATCATTGAGCGGGACGCCTACAAAGAAGCAAGCGAAATTCTGGACAATGTGAATCATCGTCGCAAAGCTGTACGTCCCATAGAAAGCTTGAACATATATCATCAACCTGGCAGTGGTGGAAGCACAGTGGCCCGACAAATGCTCTGGAGTAGGAGGACAAAAGTACGATGTGCAGTTGTGAAACAGTCAAAAGAAGTCACTACTGTCTGTGAGCATGCAGTGAAACTGAGGGAAGAAAATGAGAATGACAAAAACAACTGTCTTCCTGTGCTCCTCCTGCTGGAGGACCAAAACCCAGATTACATTGATAATCTTCGACGGCATCTTGGAAATGTTATTGCAATCAAAAAGATAAATCCCTCAGTGTTGTGCTTCATACTGCTCATCTGCAACAGATCAAATGATCCCGAAAAAATGTGCAGGGCATCACCGTCTCAAACTGTTGCAGTCACCCACAAACTGTCAGATCAAGAAAAATCCTTGTTCCTCGAGAAAATCGACCAACTCAAATTCCAATTTAAAGACTTAGACTTTGATTTCATCCTAACATTTGTTCTCATGAGTAAAGAGTTCCAGCCAAGTTACATAAAGGATTTTGTAAAAAATATTTTAGATAAAATTGATCATACATCACTGATCACTCGACTCATCAGATTTGGGGCTCTTTTAAATTGCTATGTCAAGGATTCCTACATATCTGTATCTCATTGCGAGGCATATCTTGGCATTGCTCCCACTGTGAGAGGAGCAAAGTATCATGCCTTTGTTGATAATCTCAGTGATGAGGCTAAACTTATTTTTATCAGAGACAATTCAACACACATCGAGTTGATCCGCATCATTCATCCCCTAGTGGCCAAAGAAATTCTGAGTCAGCTCTCTGTCAATTTGCCTCAAAGCTCTATTGCCATGGAGCTCATCAACGATGACGTACTCATCAATCATAGGTTTGACAGAGATCAATTCCTGAAGACTATAACAGCTCTTTTCATTAGACGCAATAAAAAAAGCAGAGGAGATCCAGAAGACACAACGTTTTCACCACTTATCCAGAAAGTCAGGACTGAAAGAGATGGTGTTCAGAAAGCCGTTGACCTGATGGAAGCTGCATTCATAGCTTTGGGAAAAGATGCTTATGTGGCACAACAGCTTGCCCGGCTGCTTTACACAAATGAGAGATTTGAGGAGGCTCTTCAGTGGGCAGAGCAAGCGAAATCACTGTCTCCATATGACACATTTATCCTTGACACACTGGGCCAAGTTTACAAGTGGTGGTTTTACCATTTGTATGACACCATTGAAGAAAAACAGCCATCTCCAGAAATGGGAGTTGAAATCATAAGCATTGCACTTAAAGGAATATCTGCTTTTCGAGTCTCTGAAAAAACACCAAAAAAAGAGACACTCATCCTTAACACTTCATTCTATGGAGAGGTGGATGTTGGCTGCAGGCTGCTGAAGTTCTTGTCAGAAGTTGATGTTTTTTCAAAAACGATAGGAGACTCAGAGCTGTTAAGGTACTTGCTAACAGACTACATACCATCAGAGGTGAAGACACCCTGGCAGAGGTTTCATCAGCAGTTAAAAGGGCTGGAGAGGAGCTTGAGACAAGCTCTGGAATGCATTTCTGAAGACCTGAGCTACTTTCAGACTGACATTAGTGAAGAGGATGAGGAACTTGATGCAAGAGATCCAGAGCAAGTTTACAATCCAAGAAAATGGTTGACAAAGAAAAGTGCTGTATATGCAGGATTCTTCTGTGGTACACAAAAGGAGAGTGATGAAGCAGCTGAAAATGCCAACACTGATACGATGGATCAAGGAAAAATCCTCTCACCTTTCCAAAGACAGATGAACTCGTACAAGTTTGGAGGAGGAAATGTTACATCCATCCTCTTGTTACTCTATGACAACAAACCACAGAGGGCAGGGAAAACACTTGAGGACATCATAAGTATGTATTCAGGAAATCTGACATGTAAAGATCTTGATGAAAATGAACTCATAAATTTCCTTTTTTGTCAGATAGCTCTTAACTGTATCTTACCTGGCTCCTCAAAGCTCTTATCCCTTAAACAACTACAAGATCTCAGCAAGAGATTTAAGACAAAAGGAAAACACATGTCATCAGCAAGTGCCCTCTTTCTTCTGTCTCTCCTGTTTTGGCCTGAGAACAGTGAAGAAGTGAGTTCTGCTGATGTCCAGATCCTTCTATTGGCCATTGATGCTCTTCAGAGACTCTGTGAACAAAAAATCCAATACATGTCTCAGAGAAAAAGTAGAATAGTCACACACTTCTTCCTGGCAAAGGCCAGAGGTCTAAACAAGATTGTCCATAGAAGTGCTATTGAAAAGCAGATCAAAGGAACTCTGAGTGAGAGGAAGCTAAAATGGCTCGGAGGAGAAGTGTGGAAAAGCAAGGAAGCTGTGCAGCAACTGAAGCGGATTGAAGGGTGGACAGAAAATGAAAACTTGTATGTCCAATGTGGGCATAAAGACAGCAAAATTAGAGTCATCCCTCGCTACTCTGCCTCCTTGCCCCACGGAAATGAAAAGGTCACTTTCTATTTAGGCTTTTCGTTCGATGGTATAGTTGCTTTTGACATTCAGGTGATGTAATAATATTAACTTCGAAGTTATTTTGTCTTAAATGATCTTAATCTGGAAAAAACATGAACTGTAACAAAAAAAAGTGTAGCGACATTAAAATACTTTATTGTAGATCTATTTGTTGACCAGTTTGAGTGAATGTGAGCAGCATAGATACGTTCAGCACAGCAGTCTTGTTCAATGAGATTTTATTTTATTCTTCAGCTTCTAAATGTGTGTTTTATAATGCAGAATACATTCACTGGTGCATATTATGTTTAAATGGTGGTAATATTTTCTGAAACCTGCTTTGTGTTCAAATTATAAGTAACCACATTCTTTCAGAAAGATGACCTACTGTGGAGAAACGTTCTGGAAAATGAAAGTTAACAGTTTTTTTTTACCTACATAAGCAAAGTGAGACTGCAACAAACAGTAAAACATTGTCCAGACTAGAGACAAACTGAGCATAGCATAGAATTTGCTCTAAGCATGCAGCTAAGCAAGTCTTGTAAACATCCTATATGGAGTAAATATGTTTAGTTTTTGTCTATTTTAATGCTTTTGAAATGTATCTTTTTAGTCATTCTATTGTATTACCAGCATAAGATTCTACATATAAGATATAACAAACCCTCCTTTATTTCATCTGAGACACTGCACCTTTGCCTTCTTGTAAAGTGGGAATAGATCTTAGAAAACTAAATGTAAATGTAGCAACATGGGGTCAGCCAGATCTGCTATCTTGTATCCTTTGTTGTAGTTTGCTGTAGATCAGCTTAACCACGTGTTATCAGCACCTATTTGGGAAATCCTATGCCTTGGCTATCTCCTTGTTGTGACTTACATTAGAACATTTATGGTAATTGTGCATCTCTTTAAATGAAGATCAGTCTTCACTGTTTTTTATCAAGTTTTGCATAATTTATTGTTTTAACTTTAATAAATGTTTCAGTACTGTTTAAAGGAGAAGCCGTTTGTCATCGTTTGTGTATGTATGGTGAGATGGCTGCTGGTGGGAAAGCCTGAATTCAAACCTCCAATAATTTACACTGAGGTTATCATATCAACAGATTAACATATACAGGCCAACAAACACCGTGAACTGATTATATTATTGTTAGTTATAACATCAAAGTGCTTTTATGGACAGATACTGAATACAATTTTTCTTTTAGGACCTCTAAAGATTCAAAGCTATGAAATATTTTCTGCTAATGGGGTTCTGTATTCTTTACATCATAAAAGATGGTTCTTAAAAAGAAACAGCATACCCTCAGAAAATAGAAGGTTCAGCTAAATATTGGAGCCTAGTTTGAGTTTCATTTTGTTTTGTTCCCCAACTCCCTCCCCCTAGATGTAATTTTAATCTGGTCATTAATAACCGATCACAGCCTGGTAAAATTGGGTGACACACCTTCCTTACGCTTGCTGCAAATTTGGGGACTCTGATGTTTAGTGGAGTGTAAACCTGTGAGCATCACCACTCATAATGGTTATACTGAGAAAGAGCCACAGAGAGAAGATAAATCTGTGGTTTTGTGATGCAGAATCTAGTAATCCAGATATTTCACCTTATACAGTAGACGCAGCCAGCAACATGATCTAGCATTTGTACTAATGTGTGCTATAGACCAAGGAGAAGTGATCAAATGAAAAGGTAAAAGGAAGGCTTTATTTCTGAGATAGGTCAGTTTTCATGTAGAATAAGAGCACAAAAAACATGACAGAAGTTATAATTCAGAACTTACAAAGCTGCCTTGACTGATTAAAAGGTGCCTTCAGTCAACATTAGAGCTTATTTCAAAATATGAATACATTTACCATTTTATTTAGTAGTAAATCTGTAGGAGGCAGTTCTTTGTAAATGTTGCTGGCAGCCCTCATAAACTAACCTTAAGGGACATCAGATCAACGACGTGTGTTAAAAAAGGCCTCACCGTTTAACTGGAAGCAGAAGCATTTTTACATACGATCATGTGATACCAGCAACATCAAAACACTGGGATTTAAGTGTGCTCGAGGTTAGTTTTAGTGGCCTTCTTAAAACTACATAGCTCTTCACTTTGCTGTTTTGGTGTCTCCTACACATAGGCAGTGGTCCATACAAAATACCAGCAAAGCATCGCCCACTTGAAGCCACGGACACCAGAAACTGGATGAACTCTTAGACAAGGGGCCCCATTAGATGGTTTTCAAAAGATGGTGTGCCACTTTCGGAGGGTGGACTGGTGGGGGCCACCCTGTGAGAGTGGCACCCCAAACCCAAAATCCAGAACTGAATTTCAGGAGTTTTACTAAGCTGATGTCATACTAGTAATTGAAGAAGAGTGTGAATGATCAACTAGAACTGAGTGAAACACATTTAAAAGTGGGTTGTTATAAAAGTTTAAAAATGACCTTTTCATAAATTAATAAATAGATAAATGTTGGTTTTCACTAATTCGTGTTCTCTGCTTTGCTACCAACAGCAATCTGAACTAAATAATTAAGTAAGGTTCTTGTATATAAAAAGCTTTCAAAGGGAAAAGCTACGAATATTCAGCTCTGCTTAACAAAACTGCAAACTTGCCACAGCTGTCAGGTTTTTCCATCAACATTTTAGAAATTTGCGAAAACTAGAGAAACGTTTTCAGACTCATTTGAGGAGTTTCTTTGTCTCCATCTGCTGGTAAACTTTTAGTACTTGGTTTATTTGCTGATATTGACATTTATCTGGTCTCTTATTAATTTTAAATCAAGAAATCTAATGTTCAGTCAATTTTTGCTTGAATTTCTTTAAAGAAATTATTAATGTTGGGAAAAATTGCTTCATGACTGATGAGGTTGGACACAGTAAGACAGTTGTTTCACTTGTGCTGAACCTGAGGTGTGGTGGCTTTTCCCTGAAGGCAGCAGATCCTTGATCTAAATCAAGGTCCTTTCTGATCCTGACTGCAGCACAGTAACAATAATATAGCACCTGAAAGAAAAAAGCTTAAAGAAAAAAATGCCTTCAATGGCCATGTCTCCTCCTATGCTACAGTCTTGATCATTTGGACGTTGGAAAGCACTAAAACTGAAAGGTTTAAGAAATGTTTATCCTCTGATGAGAAGCAAATGTGCCTGGATGGTCAGTTCACAACACCTTTCTGAAAAAGGACTTCTTCTAGGAGATCAACATTCCTTTTTTGAACCATTCTGCATGTTCCTCTTATTTAAATCCCATTGAAAATGTTTGAATATGGGTGAACATGAACTACCTTCACATGCAGCAATGTTCCCACCAGACACCTGGAAATACTTTTCAAGCATGCCTTAGTTCATTTATGAAGTTATCAACAAAAACAGCAGGGCTACTCACAACTAAGTCATTTTTTGTGGAACTTTAAGTTCTGTTTTAGACTTTTAAACACTGTGACATTAAGCTTTTTTCAGATGAACAACCTGTTTGCATTTATATGCAGGCTTTATCAAATTGCCCAAATTTTTTTGTCTATTTCTCTTTTGAAGGTAAATCTACCTTGTTAGACCTTGTTAGAATCCAGCAGCACAAAATGCAAATCTTAAGATTTCAATCAGGTATAGTTCATCAACTAGTCCTGCAATTCTTTCCACAATGCAAAGAAAGCAAAGAGAGGAGGAGATATTTTATATCACAGTTCTGTGGCTACAACTGAAGAAATAAACAAATTAAAATCAAGAAGTACATTTTGTGAAAGATATTATGCTAAATGTAACTTCCATAATTCATTAATGGAGCACCAAAACAGCAAGTAGCTTCAAAAATAATCAAAGGCTAGATATAGTAAAAGACAAATATTTAAATGACCTTCAGCCAGCAGGAACAACAAAAAACAAATTTAACAAAAGCAGGTACAGTTGAATATATAAGCTAATAGTTCTTATTCAAAGCTTTTTAACCATTTAATAATATTAAAATATTTGTGATCAGTATTCATTGCACTAGTGGTCCCGGAACCTTTGTAGCAGACCTTCATTTTCCGTCGGACATATTTTTGAAAGTACACGTTGGATCTAGTCAGGAGAACTGGCTCAGTCTTCATTTTTTCCCTTCTATTTAAAATTAACTACAGATTCACACATATTTGATCCCAATCAACAACAAAACAGAAGCAAACACTAAAACAGGTCGTTCTGTTTGCTCGTTTCCGCTGATGCTAGCTTCCTCCGTGCAGCAGCAGCATGTTTTCCTCCCAGACCTCGTCCTTCCAGGATTCAATTGACGTGGAAGAGAGAGATGACTTTGACAGCGAAGACATTACTGGATACAGCCAGAAAATTCAGCTCAACTGCTACTACACCATCTATCTCTATCAGGGCACAAGGTACAGACTGAAATATATATATATTGTTGCAGCTCCTGCATTGGACCGATTTGTGGTTATTTAACTGTGTTTTACTTTTTTCCTACTTAAATAAAACCAGGATTTATTGTTGTGCAGCAGTCCCCTCCATGCAGATATAGGGTCATTCATGCATGTAACATGTAAGCAGGTGATGAGTAAACTGTTGGTCGTCTTAGATCTGAGGCCTGTGGAGAAAATGTGGCGTGGAAGGAGAGACGGGCAGACTCCACAACAAGTCACGACGACTTTAGGTAACACAGGAGCCATCCGCCCACCTTCTTCTTGTCCTCAGTGGCTGTCACTGTTTTGTTTTTTTCTTTGGGTTTTCACTGGAAATCCAGTCAACATGGACTCGTCATGGCTGACTTCACTCATGAATTTATTCTGATTTCTCATCAGTGTGTTGCTGAGTTACAATGCTTTCCTCACTCAGTGTCCTCAGAGTGTGTTCAGGAATGGATGACCCTGATTGTCTGGGAGTAGTCATGGTCATCTCACTTTCTCCATCTTTTCTCCATCGATTTGAGCGGCTTCCAAATTCTTCATCGTCTTTCCTGGCTGCTTGAATATTTCCCGCCTCCTTTCTGATTTATTTTGGCTGTTTTTATTTTTGTTTTGCCCACAGCTTGACACTAATTGACAGCAGCCTGCCATCAGAAGCAGAACCGGAGCTGCGGACCTACATTTCAAGGAGACTGAGTAAGGGAGCTCTTCTTGGAGGCATGGGCAACATTGCCACCGTGGAACTCAGGTATTTATTCATCAAACGTCCAACAAGATTAATGTGGAGTAACCTAGATCTTCAGTGCCCTATTAAAGTATACATACACTTTGATGTATTTTTTAGATTTTGTGACATTAAAATCATGACCTTTATTGAATGTTATTGAGATTTCATGTAATAGACTAATACAAATCTTTTAAGTTTAAGGGTATTATTTATGGTTTTCATATTTTTTACAAATTAAAGTTTTTAAATTACAGTTCTCAAGTCTTTTCTGTTTGTCTCAGCCAGAATTGCACATGCGTTTAAAGGGATATGACAATTTTTGCAATGTACCCTACATACCATTACCTCAAAAACTGCAAATGACATGCTTGTGATTGGGCTATGGGAGAAATCTTAACACAAATGAAAATCTATTCAGAAACAAGTACAGCAATGCTATTTGAAAGGAAAAAAAACTGCAGAGATAAGTAAATCAAAACCATGCCACAGACAGCTGCAGAGAAAGTTTTACAGAAGAGAAAGATATTTCTCTTCCTTTTAGTGTGTTGACATAGATGATTTGCATAAATAAGACCTAATAACACATAATCTTCCCACCTTGACTGTCTTTAAAGCTGTGATTGGACAGTTGTTTGTTTCGAATTTTAATATTGTTATGAGTTTTTTTTACAACAAAGTATTGGGGTCAGGCTAAAAGATTTTTATTTATTTTTCTTAGTACGAGAATAAAGTAATATTACGAGAATAAAGTCGTAATATTACGAGAATAAAGTCGGAATATTACGAGAATAAAGTTGTAATAGTACAAGAATAAACTCGTAATATTGCGAGAATAAATTAAAATGAGGAATAAACATTCCTCATATAAATAAAGTTGAAGTTTGTGGTTGTAACATGACAAAAGAGCCATGAATACTTTTACAAGGCACACGGAAAACCACTTTCTGTTCTCTGCAGTCTTCCAGAGCAGGCAGTCGGCTGCTACTGCTGTCTCCTGGAGCAGGAAAGGTCTCCTGAGCAGCCGGATGCTGATGGAAATGGATACGTCATCTGCTTTATGGGGGGCTCTGAAAAGGGACTGAACTTATATCCTTGTTTCTTTTATGGAATAAATAAAAGTTACAACAAATTCAGAAGATTTGACTGTATTTATATAGTCCAGCATCCATATGTTTCAATTGCAGCACTGCTTCTGAATCCTCTTAAATTCTTTGACACAACTTACATTTAGATTAGAGCTTGATAAATACGTCCAAGGCCTACACAGCAGCCTTCAAACTCCAGAGGTAAAAACAAGTGATAATAAAGAGCTTTCTGACTGTATTTTAAGATTGCTGTTTTTAGACATATTACTCTGCGTGTGTGTCTGTTGTAGCTGCAGAACCTTGAGACGGAAGTACGTCCCTACCTGAGCCGCTGGTACGAGGAGTCTGTCATGCACATTCATCGAGTGGTGCAGCTTTTTCAGAGCTGCATCGGCTTTTTGCTGCATGCTGTGAGTCATTTCTCTCATCATCAGTCTGTGAAATTAAGTGATCAAATGAAAAGGTAAAAGAAAGGCTTTATTGCTGAGATTTGGAATTACAGCTTAGTGGAATTAGGTGGAATCTCCTAAAAATTCCTCTAACATGCATGAAGTATTAGTTGTTTAGTCCTCTTAGTGCTGTCTTACTAGTATATTACATCAAAGTTAGGAAGAGTGTTGCTGCTGAATTGATCTCACCAAAATCAAATGACTTCTAGCAGGGTGTGATTATTTGTAAGTCATTTAAACTCTTTGAATAATTTAAAACATACTATCATAACAACCTAAGACTTACTGAAACAGTAAAACATTTTTTGACACATAAATTGGGTTGCCGTTGTTCATCCCTGTTTGTCTTTAAAGGGCAGATGTCATACTTAAGCCATAAAACGTGAATATCTTGAAAATCTAAATTAATCACAATTAATCCTTTCTATTTTTTAAAGCAGCTAATTAATTTTAAAATGCTCTTTTCTGACACAAAAAGAGCCTAGACGTATATGGATTACGGCTTCTGGAACTGCAGTGTGAGAGCCTATTGTTTTACAAAGATGATTTTTTTAAAGCAATAGGCTGATTGCTACGTGATTACATTTCTTACATGTCTGCAGGGGTGCTGCATTCTTTAAATTCCCCTCTCTTTCTTTATTTAAATACATTCATAAACGTTTTTGCTTTCATGTTATGTTTAGTTAAGTCCTGCTCTTGCATAGCTTGCAAATCCAGGATGAATGTTACCACCTGCTGCAGTACATTGACCATAATTTCCTGAATTACTCCCAGTACTTCTTTGCAAGACATGATGTTTTGGAGAACAATACATTTCAGCTGCAAAACTTCCTTCCTGCAGGCTCTGAGTCACACCCATGTGGAAGTCATCAATTCAGATGAGAGGACAAAGGCTGATGTATCCAGGTGCGCCACATGACAGCCCTCTCAGTAGAGCTATTACATGTATAAATGCCTGTACAGTATGTAATGAATGTCTGTCTGTACCAGGTTCATCAAAGCAGCCAGTTTGCAGGGCCTGTCCCAGCAGGACACAACCACAGCCTCTCTGTGCAAAGCCTTGTCGGAGGACACGCAGTCTGACCTGATTATTGACTGCTCCACCTGCCCGCCCACACTCACCAACACCAGTGCGTTGGGTTCCAGGAAGATGCACGTTCACTGTTTATAACCACAGATCAAAAGCATGTTTGTTGTTTCCGTGCTTGCTCAGGGATGTGGCTTATGTGAGTTATATTTGTCATCTGTATAAGTATGCAGAGGTAGGACTGCATGCAGCTTACAGAGTTTGCAACTATGTATGTTACATATGCCCAACATGCATGTGTAATACCTCTTCAGAATAAAATAACCACTAAGAATGCAGATGGATACTATATGCCAGAGCATTATAAGCATTGTGCAGATACAGTACATTCACACAGTTAAAGGCTTTGGCACCATTCACCCAGACAGAGTGGAGAGAACCAGGGCCACTTCTACCATCTCTCCATGAGCTTAATTCGGGTGTTGTCTTTTTCTCAGTGAGTAACCGTTTCTGCGACGGATGGATTCAGGCGTTTCTAAATGCTGCAGAGCGCTGCAATCCGTTCCTGCTCAGACAGATTCTGGAGAACTTCAAACTCAAGGTGAGAAATTATTATGCAGTAGGTTTTTTAAAAATCCTCACAGATGCTCCATTAAATCTGACTTTTGAGTTTGAATTATTTTGTGAAGAAGAAATGAAATTCACACCACATACAGGGTTTTCATCCATTTTCATGGATCATGTGTTTGGGCTGTGGTGCGAAGCCAGAGTACCTGGAGGGAACACACACATGCACAGGGAAGACATGCAAACACTATGCAGAAAGACGACAAGTCAGGATTTGGAACCTGGGATCTTCTTGCCTACACACATAGATTCTTATTTTTTCCTTTAAGTCCTTTAAGTAATGCATTATTCTCCTTGACCTTAACAAGTATGCACTACTTTGTCTTATTCTACATAATAAAACCCCAATAAAATAAACATACAAAATGTGAATGTTTTTTTCAGTTAGGAGAAAATGCTGCATCAATTCAGATTATTTTTTTTAAAAACATCCCACATTTAGCTGCTTTCATTTCCTCTGCATAGCCTCTATTACTTCCCATAAACATTGATGGTTTCCTGCTGTTTTTTTCTCCTGCTCGTTACATCCTCTGAACCACCTCTGCAGGCCATCCAAGACATGAACAGCCTGAAGCGCTTCGTGCGGCAGGCAGAGATGAGTCACTACGCCCTGTTCCGCTGCTGCCAGTTCCTCCAGGGTTGCGGGAACGGGGACGTGCTGCTGCAAAACGCCCGGGCGGAGCACAGCGACCTTCCTGAAGCCTGCAACATCATCGCTGTTCTGGATGAGTTCCTCAGGGAAAAGGCTCAGGCCTGACTCACAGTAAATGCCACATCTAAGGCTCCAGATTTCCTGATATATGTTGAAAAAATGTGCTGTTAAATATGTAAAAAAAAAAAAAAAAAAAGGCAGCAGGAAATACAGTAAATGTAATTTATTAACTATCGATGGTGGTGGTACTGTTGCTTCCAGATCAGAAGAGTTGGGATGGGCTCCAGAACAATTATGGCTTTGAAACTTGGAAAGGATGTAAAAATGAATTTTATAAGAAAAAATGGAATAAATCCTAGATATAAGAGTTGAGTGTGTATATATAGAAGCTGAGGGGTAAATATGACTAATTGTGCTCAAGAAGGCCACTAAAAAGAACTGACACACATCGGAAATTATGCTAACCAGGGTAAAATGATCTCTTGCATATTACTTTAGTAATAGCCGTCTAAGTTATTTTACTGTGTTTTTCTTTAGAGAATGATGCACACATCACTTTCTAGCATTGTTTATTACATATGCCAGCCCAGTCCCTGCACTACCTTACCCTCTCATTAATTCTGACACTGTTTTCATTTTTGTGTTTTATAAAATCAGCTTTTTTGGGAATGCTGTGTTGTAATTCTGGTGTAGTCTTTACAAATGTTGTCAAATGTGATTATTTCCTGGAGTTTATGTGAAGTGTATGGACTCTGCCACAAGATTTGTTGAGTTTATGTAGATGAATAAAAATAGAAAATGTAAAAAAAAAAGAAGAATGATAATAATTAAATGGTTAAAAGTCAATAAATAGTTGGAACATTAAGCTCAGAGAGTTTCCATGAAGACTTGTCCAAAGCATGTAATAGAGCAATATCACTGTTGTTGGTGCGTAAATAAGTTGGTTTTGTTTTAGTGTGACTGACCCATGCAGCATCTGTGAAGACATTTCTGTACATGCAGTTCTCTGTTCTAAATATTTTTATGGTTCTCTCTATGATGATTAAAATAAACACATTGAAGACGCATTGTGGGTGTGTGTCTGGTCATGTTAGTTTTAGAGCATATAAAGGGTTATCAATAATTCTATAATAAAGATACAGATGTTAGAGTACGGTCACATGATTGTTTTGCACATTTTGAAGCTTCGGGCTTTTTGCCGACGTTTCATCTTGTTCAGACATATGATCATTCATTTAAAAAGGCTTAAATAGCTTTGTTTTGTCACGAAACACTCAATATTATTGTTTTCTTACAAAATTGTCAGCTAACTTAATTTGAAAACAGTCAGACTGATTAGGCCTAACATTATGACCACTAACAGCTGAAGTGAATATTATCTCTTCATCAAGGCAGTTCTTGGTGGGAGGGATATAATAAGCAGCATATGAGCGCTTGATCCTTAACGTTGACATATTAGAACATGGGTCTGCCAGCTTTACTATCCAAGGAGCCGTTCTCACCTTTGCTCCATGGGAACTAACATAATCCATAAAACTTGGTGAAAATACACTGCTCAAAAAAATAAAGGGAACACTTAACACAATATAACTCCAAGTAGATCAAACTTCTGTGAAATCAAACTGTCCACTTAGGAAGCAACACTGATTGACAATCAATTTCACAGCTGTTGTACAAATGGAAAAGATAACAGGGGGAAATCTTTGGCGATTAGCAAGACACACTCAATAAAGGAGAGGTTCTGCAGGTGGGGACCACAGACCACTTCTCAGTACCTATGCTTTCTGGCTGATGTTTTGGTCACTTTTGAATGTTTGCTGCATCTGTCAGCGTAGTGTCCAGAGCCTGGAGGCGCTACCAGGAGACAGGCCAGTACACCAGGAGACGTGGAGGAGGCCGTAGGAGGACAACAACCCAGCAGCAGGACCGCTACCTCTGCCTTTGTGCAAGGAGGAACAGGAGGAGCACTGCTAGAGCCCTGCAAAATGACCTCCAGCAGGCCACAAATGTGCATGTGTCTGCACAAACAGTTAGAAACCGACTCCATGAGGATGGTATGAGGGCCCGACGACCACAAATGGGGATTGTGCTCACAGCCCAACACCGTGCAGGACGCTTGGCATTTGCCAGAGAAGACCGGGATTGGCAAATTTGCCACTGGCGCCCTGTGTTCTTCACAGATGAAAGCAGGTTCACACTGAACACATGTGACAGACGTGACAGAGTCTGGAGACACCGTGGAGAGTGATCTGCTGCCTGCAACATCCTTCAGCATGACCGGTTTGGCAGTGGGTCAGTAATGGTGTGGGGTGGCATTTCTTTGGAGGTTCGCACGGCCCTCCATGTCCTCGCCAGAGGTAGCCTGACTGCCATTAGGTACTGAGATGAGATCCTCAGACTCCTTGTGAGACCATATGCTGGTGCGGTTGGCCCTGGGTTCCTCCTAATGCAGGACAATGCTAGACCTCATGTGGCTGGAGTGTGTCAGCAGTTCCTGCAAGATGAAGACATTGAAGCTATGGACTGGCCTGCCTGTTCCCCAGACCTGAATCTGGTTGAGCACATCTGGGACATCATGTCTCGCTCCATCCACCAACATCACGTTGCACCACAGACTGTCCAGGAGTTGGTGGATGCTTTAGTCCAGGTCTGGGAGGAGATCCCTCAGGAGATCATCCACCGTCTCATCAGGAGCATGACCAGGTGTTGTAGGGAGGTCATACAGGCACATGGAGGCCACACACAATACTGAGCCTCATTTTGACTTGTTTTAAGGACATTATATCAAAGTTGGATCAGCCTGTAGTGTGTTTTTCCACTTTAATTTAGTGTGTGACTCCAAATCCAGGCCTCCATTGGTTAATAAATTTGATTTCCATTGATGATTTTTGTGTGATTTTGTTGTCAGCACATTCAACTTTGTACAGAACAAAGTATTTAATGAGAATATTTTATTCATTCAGATCTAGGATGTGTTATTTGAGTGTTCCCTTTATTTTTGTGAGCAGTGTACATAGAATTGATTGTGTGGTTTTGATTTGCCATAATATTCTTTTTTACTTTTAGAATTGCTTACGAAACTTGACTCTCTGTTGAATTCCTCATGCCTTTCCCAAACTTTCCCAGGAGATACGACATGTATTTAGAAAATCCATGTTGTGTGCAAAAATCTGAGAGAGAAAATTTGATAAAAATAAATCTTTTATCAGCCAATGATAATCTAAATGATCATTCTCAGTTCCCCTTATACTTTCCCCTCTTAGTTAGATATGTTTGGATGTTATGTTTTTGACTCTGAATGTAGAATTAAAATATAGTGGGGCAATTACTGATAGGTTCAATACTGATTCTTTTAGTGTCTACATCCAGTATAATTATTCAATTTTCAATTTAGATGTTAATACTGTGATTCTGAAAAGACATTTTCAAGATGTGAGACTCATTAAAAATAATACATTTTATTTAAAGAGGCTGATATGATTTTAATACATCAATATGATTTAGTAGACAATGAACTGCTGAAGTAAATGATTCACTGTTTATGACTTCTCTACATACTGGTGTGTGTAGAGAATTATGGGTTATACACCATTACTTGTCCAACCCATGCATGGGGTGTAAGCTTTATCGAGACGTTCTCCATGTCCCAATCACTGAAAACATATGAAATGTTTTTAAATGTTCTGTATACCACAAAGACACACAAAACAAACAAAATTTAAATCCACAAAACTAATTTGTGTTCCTCCACAAACCTTTAACCACAGCTGTATGCTTAAAAGGGCAATTACTGACTATGAATGCATGACATTAGGAAAACAATAAAGTTATGATGTTGTTTGTTGACTTTTGACCTATCGATATACATTGTGATTAACCCACATTTTCCTCAATCTTATCTTTCTTCCCTATCATCACCAGTGAGCTTTAAAATCTAGGTCACTGAAGTTCATTCAACTTTAAAAGTCAGTCCAACTGTTCAAAAACATTGTCAGCATGCAGGGTGATTAAATTACACCCTCCTACCGAATATTGCATCCAACCTGTTTTTTGCAATTGCAATATTGCAGACATTCATACTGCGATGACGAATAGAATACAAGATATTGCGCAGCTCTGGTTCGGCAAGTTAGACGTAGATGGAAGTAATAAAGCACGTGTTCCTGACTTGTTTCTGTCCTTCTTCAGCTTCTCTTCATATCCGCCAGTAGGTCCCCTCCTCTGGCTGATCGTCTGCAAACAGCAGAAGCGAGAATGTGTTTGCAGCTGATGCATGTGTGGTTTCTCGATGCATTAAGAAGACAATGATAAAAGAAAAAGGGATGAACACTACCTTCAGAGTGCTCACTCTTCTTCCTCAACAGGTGGGCTGGGATGTCATAGACTGTATCTTAGGGGTGAAAAACAGATAAAGTATTTACACAAAATTACACAAAAATGGGTTTGATAAATAGGTGTATGTTTGAATGGAGCAGTTAATGGAAAGCAAGCCACTTTAATAAACGTTAAATCACCTTGTTGTTGAGTAGATGTCTTGTAAGACAAAGGAAAGTCATACACAACATCATGTGTTTGTGCTGGAGGGGCTTCACATGTACCTGAAGGAAAAAAAACACAACATGACAGCTACACACATCTCCATGATTTGTCACCAGAACATCTGAGTTAATTTAGGCATATTTGTACTTTTTCTGGCTGGTAAAACATCATAGAGGCCATCTGATTGTGGTTCTTCATATCTCATCTCAATGGACCAACCAGGATCTTCAGTGGGATAATGGCAGTTCAGGTGTCTTGGCAGGTTCTGGTATGTTGCCCCGTCCCTATCCTCCTCCTCAGGCCGACAGACGGACGGAGTGAGGCTCCGGGCCTCTGAGTAGATGTGCTCTGAGGAGGTGGAGAGAGGTCGAGATGGCTTCAACTCCATCATGCTGTCGCTGCACATGGAGATGGACTTGCTGCTGTCTACCCTCCCTCGCTGATCAAACATCTCAAGGCTGAGGAGCACAGAAAAAAAAAACTCATGGTAAGGACACAACACGCACAAAAAAAAATCATCAGATCTATGGGATAATTGAAAGTCCCGTCTATAAAAACATTACAATACAAAAAAATTCATTCTAACACCCGAATACGCTTCAGTCTGGTATAAAGCTCTCCACCACACAAGTATTTTGCATGTAGGTCAAAAAGTTCAATGTTGGTCTAATCTGACCAAAACACCTTCTTTCACATGTTTACTGTCCCCCCTGCATAGAAATCTTCAAACAAAATTTATTTCAGCAATGCTTTCTTCTTGCTACTCTTCCAAAAAGGCCATCTTAGCAGCTCCTCCAGAGTTACCATGGGCTGCTTCTCTGAATAACGCTTTACCTTTCTGGTCAGTTTAGTTAGGTGGCCATGTCTTGGAAGATCTGCTGTTGGTCTTCATGATGCTGTTTGTTCATAAATCTTTTTTAACAAACCTTTGATCCTTTCACATAGCAGCTGGATTTATACAGAAATTAAATTACTCATAGGTGGACTATGTTTATTAGTTTGGTGACTTTCTAAAGACTATTGGTTGTGCTTGATTTATTGAGGGGTGTCAAAGTAAAAAAAAAAAAAAAAAACATTTTTCTTCCCCTTTTTAATTATACACTGCTTTGTGTTGGACAGTTACATAAAATCCAGGTAAAATACACTGAGGTTTATGGGATGTGAATATATGTGCAAAGCACTTATATATATATTTTACACTACTGGACTTACTCTGGATCTCTAGAGTCCAAATGTCCCGAAGAAGAAAACTGCATGGCCTGCCAAAGGTGTCCAACCCACTCTTTTCTAAGAGTGGCTGTCTCTGCTGCCTTCAAATGCACAAATAAATACAAATCAACCAAAGGCTGGTACTCAGATTTATCAATGTCAGCTTTCAGAGTAAAAACTTGGCCGTTCAAACCACAGGGAGGACTCACCAACATCTTTGTCTTCCCATTTGTCATGATGATTTCAAATAAAAAGTGCTTCTTGTCAGCTTTCTGGACCTCTCGCACCGACTGGACCTGGAGATGGAAAGTTTGGCCATTAGTGATGTAAATAAATGCCAGGAAATCCAAATTGGTGAAAAGCACAGACAGAAGAGGAAGTGTGCAAAAAGAAAAACTGCTACACCACAGCGAGCTGCAGCCTGAAGTAAAGGTTATGCTTTCACCTTTTACTTTACTAAATGTTTCTGTGAAACTGGGCCAAAGGTTTGGACCGTTACCGTTCATCTCTGTTACAACACTAAAACTGTGTTTGTCCTGAAGTGTAATGGCATAGATTAAACAGGAAAAAAACAAGAAAAGATACAAAACAGAGAAGCAAAAATAAATGGTAGTACATTATATGTTAGTATTATCCATCCATCCATTGTCTTCTGCCTATCAGAAGATATCTTATCAAGTTTTGGATATCTTTTGGGGTCTCCTCCTATGTGGAATTTGATCAGAGGCTCAAAGCACCTCAGCTGACTCCTCTGAAGGTTGGCCCATGCATTATTATTACAATTATTATTATTATTATTATTATTATTGAGGATGGATGGATGGATGGATGGATGGATGGATGGAAAATATTTTTTACAGTGTAGTTGGTTTTTCCCAGCCCTTTTGCTTGTTTTGCTTTTCTCTGGCGGAGACTTTATGTGCGCAGCAAACTTGCGTCGGGTTCTATATTGCAGTGTCAGGAAATTCTTTGAACATTTCTGTGCTTTCAGAAGTATTTCTGCTTTTTCGGGATTGCTCCTTTTTAATACTTTTCTTTGATTAGCTACTTTTTTTGTGCATTAGACATCTAAAGTGGAAAGATCAGTGGCATGGTGGGAACTTCCAACACAGAAGTCAGGAAACGTTTTCTGCTATCAAAGAAACTGCATGTGTGGCAATACCAAGCTCTGATCCCGACTTTAAAGAATACAAATGACAAAACACTTAAAGCGGCCTCTCAAAAGCATCACACTCCTTGAACCTTTCCACATTTTGTCCTGCTACAACCAAGCACCTCAATGTTTTTTTAAGGTGACAAAATGTCTCCGACCAACACAAAGTAGCAGATAGTTATGAAAGGGAAGAAAAATTATACAAGGTTTTTAAAAGTTTCCTTCTTCGCTGTCCTTGCTTAAGAAAAACGTCCTCACAGTATGATGCCAGCACCATCCTTTACGATGGGAACAGCGTGTTCAGAATAACATGCAGTGTTAGTTTTCTCCCACATGTTTTTTGAAAACTATGTGTTCCCCATCACAATTATTACATTATTTCATTTAGATACAGAGCAACATTTTTGAATATTTTTGGATTCTGTTTCAGAAAAAGAAGCTGGACCATAAATATGCTTTTATATTTCACAACTGCAAATCAACATGAGTTAAAGCTGAAAGAAAATTAATGACTTACTGTGTAAATGTAGTAATAGCCTCTTAGATGTGACTGCGAATAAGAAAAATTAATCAAAGTAGATGAAAAAAAACAACAAAATAAATAATCTCTTTGACATATTCATGGCCTAACATAACAGTGTGGTACTTACAGCGCTGCCATTTTTCTTAGTATAAAAGAACAAAGTAGTGTTTTGAAGCCTGAACCAGTAGGTCACCCATCTTATTTTCTATATCCAACATAAGCAGAGAGCAACCAGTTAAACCACAACTCAGAAACATTACTAATATTCTCAGAAACATCTCTAACTCACCAAAGTGTCCTTTCTTTTCTGCAGAAACCCTTCAAACAGTAATTTAGTATCATCGACAGACATGTTATCCTTCTGACATACAATTTCACACTGTAGCCACCAGTTCTTATTACACTTGTGTGACTTCCTCCCTACACGAGCTGTGGGTGTTATTGTTCAGACTCAGTACTCACTCACTTCTCCATTGTCACTAACCAACGTCCTGTGTTATTGGTTTTTATTCATTTTTTGACTCTTTGTCAAAAGATTTGCACTACAGTTGCAAATCCTATTTTACCCTGGCTGCAAATCAGATTTATTGGCAAATTGTCCAAACAAGAAAAATGTAATTAGCTGAACAATATTACAAATCGTTTCTCTTAATTAAACACAAAATACCACATTTAATGACTGCTGCAGTATTATTAAACCTCTTCACGACAACCATCTTTAGGCACCATTTTGCTGTACATGACCTGTTCCAAACATAATTTATACCCAGACCCCAGCTTAGCCCAGCCCTCATGAGCAAAGGCCCTCAATTTATTAATGTTCTTGATCTTCTGCCACCTTTTTCCAGTCCCATGAGAGATTTTCTACAGAGCTCGAGTCTGACAACTATGGTGGACACTCCAGTATTTTCCAGGACTTCTTCTGAAAGCAAGCCTTGATGGACTTTGACATATGCTTGGGATGATTGTCCTCTTTGAAGGTCCAAGGACACAAAAGCTTCAGCTTTCTCACAGATAGGATGAATGTTTCTCCCTGATTCGTTACTGGATACATCTTGACCTCCACACAGCAGGTTTTCAGTGCCAGAGGAAGCAAAGCTGCCCCAGAGTATGACTGAGCCACCACCCTTTTTCATAGTTGGCATGGTCTTCTTTATCTAACCTCCTCCAGACATACTGCTGATCCATCGCCCCAAAGACTTCCAGTTTTACTTGACAGAAAAAATATTTTTTGGTTTCTATAGATAGTTGTGAGCAAAGTGGAGGCCATTTTTCTTTTGGATGAGTAGAGGTGTAAGAGTTGCAACATGGAGCTTTCCAGTGTTAAATATATACACTACCGTAGAAACTAAATCTTTAAATCATTGTTATACAATCTTTTTGCTATGCAGACCAAAATTATCAAGTGGAAAATACTGGTAGGCCAAAAAGAGATAATGTTTTTTTTATATAAAATGCAGAAATTCAGTGATTTTTTTTTGAACAGAAGAAATCTGTAAATCACTGTAGATCTGACACAAAAACAGTTGGAACGTACTGTTGTGCCAAGTACGTTCCATTGGTGAATTGCATTTGGGTGTAACAAAAAAATCCGACTAATGATGCCATCAAGTCTTGCTGCAGGTGTTTTACAGTCAGTCGAGGGTTTTCCAGTACCTTCCTTAATAACCCGGCCGCAGTCGATAGCTTCCTCTTCCAGCGTCAGGTGATGTAGCCACTGTTCCTTTTAACTTTAGACTAGTGAACTATGCTTCTAACTGTATCACTGAGAATATTTAGGCCCATTGCGGTTTTTGTGTAACTTTTTGCCTTCTTGTGCAATCACCGCTTTTCTGACATTTTTGGGGCTTTTTTTTGACAGTGCCATATTTCTAACCTGCAACAAAATATTACCATGGATAGTCCAGGTATTTTATTTCAAACACATCTGATGCAACAAGGAAAACCCTTGATTCATTCATTAATTTGGACCTCACAAAAGCTGATTTCCACATTCTGGTCAGGGGGTTAAGTAATTTTAAGTCTGCAGAAGAAGAAGTAGGATTTAGTGCTTAATTTGAATAAAATCCTTGTAATAATTTTATTTACTTTATAAAGGTGTGTAATTTCTGTATTGCTGACACCTGAATAATTCTGAATTTTCCAAATAAATTAAATTTGAAGTGGGTGAATTACTCTAAATGCAACTCTGGTTTCACCTATTGACACACAAACACAAAGCTAGTACCATATTGTACAAGTCTTTATTGAAAATGCTGCAGACGAAGATTAAGGGGAAACACGTTTCTAGGTTGCTTGTAGTGCAGAAATGGAAAACAAAAAGGAGGGTCAAAGCTTTATTTGAAAACCAGAAAAATAAAAGCAGTCAGAAGTGTTAAGCTATAACACTACATACAAAAATACATGAGCAATCTGTTTCATGTGGTGCACTCCAAAGAAATGGGTTAATAATTTAACACACAAATGAAACAAGTGCATGTTGGTGTTGAATGTAACGCTGTGTCTCCTGCTGATCCTGCGTTTGGCTTGTGATACTTTCTACGGGTCCTACAGTCTTACATAAATACATAACATATTGCATATACTTTAATAAAAATAGACTCAAGTCCCTTTGCAGTGTTTTATTTTGGCTGCCTCATGTTAAACTAAATGAGAGCCTGAGGATTGAAACAGGACCGGATTATCTAGAATAATAATTCTGTTTTTACTAACAGATTAGACCAAAAGATCCCAGAATGAATGTATTTAGAAACAGTGTCCCTTTGCTCACAACATACAGATAATCCACAATCGTATAAAAGTTTGTTTCTCGCTCGTGTTACTTTAGGAGAAAGGGGAGAGGTGGGTTTCGAGGCAATGAGCCTGTTTGGTTTGTTCAGGCAGTCTTTTAAAGTCTCTCAGGTAGAAAGGAACAAAAAGGACCAAGATGGAAGTAGTCGTCTCATGCTGCCCCATCACCGCTGTTTTAGAAGTGCTCTGTACATGGCGAAGCCCAACACCGCGAACACCGTGGCACCGAGGCTGGCCCTCAGCCAGAAGGTGGAGTTCTTCAGGTCCGCCTGGGCCATGTGCCTGTGAGAGGACAGACAACCACGCAGGTGAGGGTGGTAAACATGAAGCAGCGTAAAAACAAGGACCAGAACTGCAGGGATGGGTTTTCTCTGACGTGCCAAATGACAAAGCAAAGCTGTGGGTAGCCTCTACAGAGGGTAACTTCCTGAATCTGAACCACAGATGACAATGAGATCTGACCTGAAAAAGGAACCCATGCTTTGTTTTGACATTTGGTTTAGGGTACAAGGTCAAAAAACGAGGAGATACAGGGTGAAAAACAGATTGGTGTCGTAAAAGCAGCAGATCTACTTAACAACAAAACTTTATTATTCATTTCTAATGCAGCCCTGGAGGAATCTCAGGGAAATAAAATAAGCCTATAACATAGATGACAACAAACTGTACATTATTTACCGATCCTTTATCTCCGGGTTGGACAGCCTCCAGAACTCTTATTAAGGTGAGCCCATTTTTAATGTACAGTCAGTGAACTACGAGCTTCATTTATGTAAAGAAGCTGACTGCAGGCTAGCTACCGGAGAAAATAACCGGCCTAATTAACCTGATTAACTTTAACATTAGTTTGTTGTACTTTCATTACTCTAAAAAGAAAATAGAAAAAAATCTAAAATATTCGGGACAATAAGCATGTTTACAAAAAAACTATTCAATACAGCCAGTTTCTTATAAGTCTATGTATTAAAACCAAAATAAATAAAATTAAATAATGTACTATAAATAAATCTCATTGGTGTAACTATAAATAACTCAAGTATAATTCCTTATAAGTTATTATCCATATTTTACATTATTATTTGCAGCAGTTGGAATGGTTGTTGTTTTTTGGTTTAAATAAGATCAGTGAGATTATGCTAAAACATTGTTGTTTACTCAAAGATATAAGTCTAATACCGGCCCATCCCATGTCTGCTTTAAATCCTTTGTTTCCAGACACTCGGCATGCTTTAAGCACAGAAGCTCAGAACCAATCCGTGTTCAGCATAAGCAGGTTTAGACATGCTTTTGGAAAATATGAAAACGAATAGATTTGAGCATTTCTTAATATGGAAAAGGAGTGGAAGCTCTCTCTTTTATTTTACAATCACAGCTGAGACTCCTCCAGAGCTGTTTAAAATGTGGCTAACCCAGTACAAGCAATAGTGAGCAATGACCTAAACAGTTTGCAATAAAGAAGCAAAAAGCCGGTGAAAAGGGTAGCAGGAGGAAATCCGATTGAAGTTTTTCTTTTTTAAAGATGGCTGTATAGGCAAAAAAACAAAAAAACACCAGGACCGACAGCCTCCACCAAATATGGTAACAATTCTGGACAAGACCCCCAGAACGCTGACGGAGCTTAATATAAAAAAATAAGACAAGCTGCTGCTTGTTTACACACCCATTCTCTGTAGGTGTGGTTTCTCTCTTTACCTTTGTAGAGGAGCTGGCTGCTCAAGCGGAGGCCTCCATAAAGGTGGGCTGCTCCATGTTGGAGATGACTGTAAAACCTGTAGCATCAGCCTGAAATCCTCCACTCTCAGCAGGAACACCAAAGCAACTTCCACCCAGCCCAGCAGCATTCCCACAAACAGTCACAACGCCACACAGCAGGTGAAGCTGGGAGAACTATACCCGCTAGGGCCACAAGTATTAGTGATCTACCTGTTACTTTTTTAATTAATAGGAATCTACAAGCAGCATTAACATGGGGTCAAATCCAACATGTTTCAAATGTCTGCTTTAACATGGGGCTGCCCAATAAAGTATATTGGGCAGCTCCAACATACTTCACAGCATCTCAGTAATATACACTCACCAGCAACTTTATTAGGTACACTGGTTCAGCTGCCTGTGAACACAAATACCACCTCAGCCAGTCACATAGCAGCAATTCAATGGATTTAGGCATGTGGATGTGGTGGAGATGACTTGGTGAAGTTCAAACAGAGCATCAGAATGGGAATTTAAGTGACGTTCAACGTGGTTGCCGTGGTTGTTGGTGCCAGTTTTAAACCCTAAAACTGTCATGAGTCAGATTTCAGTTTTAACATACGAATGTGTAGCCATACATTATATTTAATTGCATAACCGTTAAAATATACAATTAGTCGGTTTATTTGCAACAATTACAAATTTCATGACTTATGAAGCACTTCTGTTGATGGAAAGAGTTCATTCCTGAACAGCTTCCAAACTGAAAACAAGCTGCTTAATGTATCCTATTTAACAGCTTTACATTATGATTTAATTTAAACTAATTTGTCAAGGTTCACTGAAAATAAAGACAATTTTTACGATATTTGGCAGTGAAATCTTAGGTAAACATGCTTAAAATGTTTTACTTTTTTTAATAAATTTAAAATCTTCAATTTATATAATATTAAATGGTTGTTTAATATAAAATCAACCAAACAAGCAAACTGGGACAAATTGATACGGACTTCTTTTTGGGTTTTTTTTGCAAAATATTTGTTGCAGTTTTAAAATGTTAGCAATGATATGATAATAAGGAAAAAAAAAATACATTTTCACCCAGGTCCATCCAGGCTGCACATCTCAAACAAACAAAAGCTCCCCAAAAACAGTAAATAAAAGCAGTTCACACCAAAAAGCAGCCAACCTGGAAAGATTGACCCATTTTAAAACAACTACTACAGTCTCCCGATTAACTGATTTAGCCGCGACATATTATGACTCTTTCGTTTATTATTTAACTTATCTTTTTCACCACTCTGACTGTGTTTGTGTGACATTTTAATGAACCCTAAATGTTTCCTTGAGTCGTTCCAGGTCAGATGGCTGTGATAATCTACACATCCATGCTGCTTTAATAGCTGAAAAGAAGAAAAGGCCATCAAAACAAACAGTGAATGAAACGTCACTCAGTCCGGTTCCATTCGGGTCAAATTTATCAGAAACAATCCCACACCTCGCATATCCCATCACTCTGGTTAAACCAAACTCCCATCGGATTCAGAACACTGAGCTCCCATTAATGTAGACAGAAAGAGACAAAACCTTTCAGGCACCAGTAGAGGGCAGCATTTCACAGGCATTTCATTTAAAAGCTAAAGAACAAGGGAACCAGGCCATCAAACAGCAGGTGTTAAAGAAAGGTTAAAAAATGCAGAAGGAAGAGGAAAAGCGGCAGCCAGAAACACGTATATGAACACCTACAGGGGGAAATAATAAAAGACATGGGGAAAAGAAATACAGGATGAAATGAAAGTGATTGGTGCAGTTTAATCAATCATTAACAAGAAAACAAAAAAACACATTTTGATTTCAAAAAGCCTGTTAATCAAATGTATAAGGCCTTAATACACAGGAGGACACTGAAACACATTGGTGATGTCCAATTCAAATACAAAACAACAGAGTCCCCTGTGTATTAAAACTTCAGCGTTAGGCATGAAAATAAAGACAAAATGAGACTGAAAACATCAAATTTGATCAATGAAGCAACTGATTGGACAGGAGTCAAAAGAGATTCACAGAAAACAAGTAGTTTGGATTCTTAAGTCTTGTGAGAAATCAAACATGCTGAACAAAATATGAAGTTTTCAGACTGAATGAAACACAAACACAAAAGTTTGGCTGCGTTTGTCTCATTTTGTATGTGCACAAGTCAGAGTTTACAGTCTGCAAAACCACTGCAGGAACATCAACATCAAACAGCTCAATGATCCGCCAAAGAGGAGTTTTGTTTTATTAACCCTTATTATTTACACAAGATATAAAGGGCTGTAGTTTGTTTCTTGCAGGTTTAAAATGAATCATATCTGATATTTAGTCAGGACAGACATTTATTAGGTTGTATACTGGCGTGTATTTACCGTTGTTACTATAATTAACATCATTTTAAAAAGATGCCTCTGAATATAGAAAAACCTTAATAACTGCTTGGCTACTGCTGCACAATCATGCACCATGCAACACGCCACTTCCACGCAGACACACGGGTACCTCCCTGGCTAGCAGCCTGGGTGTTAGCTGGCACAGACCGGTCACACTGCGTCGTGCCACACTGAACAGAGAGCGGCTCGGCCGGCTGGAGCTGCAGCAGAAACCACCGACCAATTAAATCAGGACGTCTCATTTAAAATAATAAACACTTAGTTTTATTTTTGCAGCGGATGACACATATGCTCCAACCTGCTGTACAAATTTCAACCCAAAGAAAAGCAAATACTTTTACAAAGCAGTGTATCCACACTACTAGATCAACAGGCTTTAACTAGGCGCCAAAACACAATGAACATTATAAGCAAACGGTTTAGTATAAAGTCATGTCAACAGGCTTTCACCCCACATAGAGTCTTTTTTCTGTAACAGCCTCCCAGTATGACAACAACCATGAAAACCATCCTGATGATAAACCTTTAGTTCCTGCAGTGGATATGCAGAGCAAATCTGACAAAAAACTGAAGCAGAGCAGAGGAGCCGTCACTGCCAGCAGTGATACTGAGCTTGGATCTAGAAGGAGCCTTGAGAGGAAGAGCAGGGAGTCTCTGTTAAAACACTACAGAGTCATCTGTGTATGAACCTGTTGTAAACGACCCTGCGGAGCTGGGCCTTAACGCTGCGCAGCAGCTCCAACTTGAGGAGGTTCTGACACAGGCAATAAGTGCACCTGTTGCAGGAACACATGCAGCGGAGGCGGGCGTGGCTGCGGATAGACACAAAGAAATGCGTGTATTCACGACTAGTGCAACACAACATACAGCAAACAGCAAACAGAAAGATGTGGAAAACTATCGGTTAGATCGGTGCATGTATTTATTAACTTTAATTCAAAGATAATCAGTAATGAACACTTCATTTAACTAAACTTCTGATGATGAAAACCAGAAAAACAAGAAAACAAATAACACGTCGAGTTTTTAAAATGGTTCTTCATTGCTAACTTGTCCGACTTGATTTCTCAGAGCAGTTTGGGGGCCGGTTTATAAACAAAAAGAGACCAAAGGATGAGAAAAACTTCAAAAATGAGCTCTGTGACATGAGGATTCTCCCAAAAGGTTTTCAGGCGAATTTTCTCTTAAAGTTTAAAGCATTTTCCTCTGAAGTCAGGAGGTTGGTTTTCCCACGGATCTATGCTAGTCATTAATGCAGGGCTAAAATCTTGCCAAACTGAAAATGATGTCTGCAGTTGTGCTTCAGCTAAGCTGTTTTAAAGCCCCAGCGTTAGGCTTTGTTTTTATTTGATGTTTTTTCCATAAATAAACAGCGTCTGTTAATGTTTTTCATGAAGAGTAGTAGCGTGCCAACATCAGTAGCAACACCAAATCGTTTAGTAAAACACTGCGTGGCGCAAAGCTCACGTACAGAAGGTTAAAACACTGATAACTACAGGGGTTGGACAATGAAACTGAAACACCTGTCATTTTAGTGTGGGAGGTTTCATGGCTAAATTGGACCAGCCTGGTAGTCAGTCTTCATTGATTCCACATTGCACCAGTAAGAGCAGAGTGTGAAGGTTCAATTAGCAGGGTAAGAGCACAGTTTTGCTCAAAATATTGAAATACACACAACATTATGGGTGACATACCAGAGTTCAAAAGAGGACAAATTGTTGGTGCACGTCTTGCTGGCGCATCTGTGACCAAGACAGCAAGTCTTTGTGATGTATCAAGAGCAACGGTATCCAGGGTAATGTCAGCATACCACCAAGAAGGACGAACCACATCCAACAGGATTAACTGTGGATGCAAGAGGAAGCTGTCTGAAAGGGATGTTCGGGTGCTAACCCGGATTGTATCCAAAAAACATAAAACCACGGCTGCCCAAATCACAGCAGAATTAAATGTGCACCTCAACTCTCCTGTTTCCACCAGAACTGTCCGTCGGGAGCTCCACAGGGTCAATATACACGGCCGGGCTGCTATAGCCAAACCTTTGGTCACTCATGCCAATGCCAAACGTCGGTTTCAATGGTGCAAGGAGCGCAAATCTTGGGCTGTGGACAATGTGAAACATGTATTGTTCTCTGATGAGTCCACCTTTACTGTTTTCCCCACATCTGGGAGAGTTACGGTGTGGAGAAGCCCCAAAGAAGTGTACCACCCAGACTGTTGCATGCCCAGAGTGAAGCATGGGGGTGGATCAGTGATGGTTTGGGCTGCCATATCATGGCATTCCCTTGACCCAATACTTGTGCTAGATGGGCGCATCACTGCCAAGGACTACCGAACCATTCTTGAGGACCATGTGCATCCAATGGTTCAAACATTGTATCCTGAAGGCGGTGCCATGTATCAGGATGACAATGCACCAATACACACAGCAAGACTGGTGAAAGATTGGTTTGATGAACATGAAAGTGAAGTTGAACATCTCCCATGGCCTGCACAGTCACCAGATCTAAATATTATTGAGCCACTTTGGGGTGTTTTGGAGGAGCGAGTCAGGAAACGTTTTCCTCCACCAGTATCACGTAGTGACCTGGCCACTATCCTGCAAGAAGAATGGCTTAAAATCCCTCTGACCACTGTGCAGGACTTGTATATGTCATTCCCAAGACGAATTGACGCTGTATTGGCCGCAAAAGGAGGCCCTACATCATACTAATAAATTATTGTGGTCTAAAACCAGGTGTTTCAGTTTCATTGTCCAACCCCTGTACATGAAGCGTACCTGCGCCTCAACTCTACATGTGAATCATTAGAGATCCACAACTTTACAGAAGTCATTAAACTGAAAAGAATACCCGATGATGACCCATTTTCAGTTTTTATGGCCTTTTTGAAGAGAAACAGCCCAAAGCATCACAGATCCTCCACCATACTTAACAGAGGGTGTCTGTGTTCAAACCGAAATTTGTTCTTCGTAGTTTTTGTCAACAAGCTTTTCTCCTGACCGAGAGTAGATAAAAACTAAATAAAATCTTATCCTGAATAACAAGAACAATTACATTACTGTCAGCTAGTTGAAACAAGACGAAAATGTTGCAGAGAGCTGAAACCCGATCAGATTTGATTTTAGTCATATGGAAAGGCCCGGTAAATTAGAGACCTAATCCTCTTCAGTGGTCGCAGGTGGATTAGCTGAAATATTTAACAGCAACATAATACCTGCAGAAAAACTGTAATTCATAATGTAAACAGTTATTGCTCAGATGGAACAGGTCTGAATACAATGTAGCTGATACACTCGTGTTTAGATCTCAAAATTCATAAATCCCAACTTGTATTTTACATACAATGCATTTCCTATTCAGGATTTTGGGTTCTTCCAGATAACGTTACACAATAATAAGTAAATCTATGTAATGCAAAAGATACAAAAGATAACTTTTATGATTGACTATGAGATAAATATTTTACCAAACTGTAAAGAAACAAGTTTTTTTCCTAAAGATAAAAACGGCTCTAAAAGAAATAAAATGTACATTTAAGACTGATGGGCATGAGGCATTTCTCCACATATTTATCCTCTTTCACACCACACACACACCAGGGTGTTTGTTGCTGAAAGGCTCAATCTTAGCCTCATCTGACCAAAACGTACAGTTCCAATTACCATCAATAGTTACTCCATTTGTACTGGAAGGAAAGCAAAATGTTTTCCTAGTTGGCATGAAGATAGATGCCCCTCCTTGCTGCTGCATTTTACCTCCCTTACCATCCTCCTCAAGAAACATATGGGTCCTTCTCTGGCCTAGTGGTCAATAGAAAAGTGGCTCTGTGTCAAACAGTCAAGGATTATAAGTTCCTGGAAACTAAAAATAAGTAAAAAATGTAATAAAACAAAAAGCTTGTTACCTTCACTATAAAGGGATTGTATACTGAATAATACTGAATAGATGCATTTATTTTAGGACATTTACACCCCTAAAATAATGCGAAAATTATTCTATTCTCTACAAAAACCTGTTAGTTGTGAACTAAAAGCTTAAAATGCTTGACAAAATCCTAATTATGGAGAAGTGAAGCATGAAGACAGTCAGGCTGCAGAGGGTCAATAGAATAACTTTTGATTTAGGTGTGTGGGAGGAGGGATGCATCCAAACGTTGCACGACAGCAGCACTCACGGACTGGAGCTGCTGGTTTTCCTGATAATCTAAGGAATGTTTGAGCAGGATTTTCCCCTAACATCACCAAGCCTTAGTGGATTCAGAACCCCATCTGTCATGACTTTTGTTAAAACTGATTAACTGCTACTAACACTGAGCTGTGTGTGATTTCGGTATTTAAAGAACGGGATCTTAAACTGCTACAATGAGATTAAACAGGCACATCCCTTTAAGTGCTTCATAATCCACTCTGAAACCTAATCCGATCTGAGAGCTTCGAGTCCGTAAAACACCCCTCAGGGTTTAGAGGGACCTCCATGACTAAACACAATCAACTCTACTTTATAAGAGACTAGACACAAACAGTCTGTACGTTATTTGGATGCGTGGTGGGAAATTTCCGAAACTGATCATCACACGATGAGAAAAGTGGAAACATAATCCATGGTGTCTAATCTTTTATGGTCAATTATTCTTCCAGGAAAACAGCAAGACAGGTTAGATGAGGCGTAAAAGGTTTCATTGTGTTTTAATACTCACGGATACATGGCCATGGTGGTGAGTCTGGTGTAGACGTCCTTACTGGGCACCTCGGTCGTGTTGCACGTGAACGGCTGCGGCGGGTGGAGCTTGTGCTTGCGGCAGAACTCGTGCGGCGACAGGCTGTAGTGCTGCCGCGCCTCGTGCAGGTCGGACTTGGCGGCTATCACTACGCATGGCGTCTTGCTGTCTATGAAGCATTGCTGCAAAAGAAACGATTTTGTTCTGAGAGTGCAGACTGATAAAGGAAGCTTTTAATATGTCTGATGGAAACGATCATACCTTGTACACCTTAGCGCAGTACTCAAAAGATTCCGGGTTGTTGACGTCGTACACCAGGCAGACCACGTCGCAGGCCAGGTCGGCCTCGGACAGGAAGTCAAAATCTGTCATCACCTCGTGGAGCTGGTGGCGAGCGTGCAAGAGAGGGAGCAAAAACAGGCCGAGGGATTAACTGTCGGCCCGCTGTAACACAAAGTGATTATTTAGCAGTAATCCGGAGAGCTTCTGCTCAAAATAAAAAGGTTCTTACCAGCAGGTACTTCTCCTGACCGTAAACGTAGGTGGTGCTGATGGCATAGTAGGACTTGTGGTCCTCTCTGATCTGCCTCTGTCTCTGTGGTGGATAATCAAGTCAATATTATCCATTCACGAAGTATTGTGCTTTAAAACAAAATTCTATTGTTGAATTAAAAGGGGTTTACACTATATGTTAGAACCATTTATTTACTGCTGTAGATGTGGGCACGTTCAGAGGAGCAGCTATTTTTCTTATAGCTGTTCCTTGAATTACAAACGTTTGCTTCACTTGAATGGCATGTACTCTTGTCTTTGCCATTTTGAAGAGGGACTAAGAAAAATGAGCTTTTGTGTCACATCTTATTTGCCTCCCAGGGAAAACCGCAAGTCTCGGATTACTGATTAAAAGTTCGTAGACACTCTGATCAACAGAGAAAAATGAAGCAAAAAACCCCCCACTACATTTACTTATAGAAATGTATTTAAACTATGGGTTAAATGTGTGAAAATATTTCAAAATATTCTCACAAACTTTCAGCTCCTGCAACCAAACGACTTTTTTTGTAACTACTAATCCTGCTGTTTGTTTTGGGGGCTCCAGCATTTTTATTAAGAAAATTCTGGACATTTGAGCACAAAATATTAACTTTTAACTGCCTGAACATTAATTGGGTCTAATTATATTAAGGTTCGACAAATCATGAAACAAAATGATGATGAAATTAGCTTTAATGTTAGCAGCATAGGGTCATTTCATTGCTTGGATTAAAACAAATCTGTAAGTCTTGGACTTTTGAAGTAAGGGCTGGAGAATCCTACACTAAATGCAGATTCTGCAGAATTTCTATATAATCAAAAAACTTGTGAAATAGGCTTTTTTTTTTTTTTTATTAAGATATTATAATAGGTTTGTCTAAACCAAATTTTTTCCTTTGTGAAAAGAAAGAAGGAAAATACATCTGGAACGCCAAACATTTCGTCACTCAGTTTTATTTCTTCAACACTTCTCCAGACCCAGAAATTACTAAAAGTTATTTCCAGATGTTTCAAGACTCTGAAGGAACCCTGTGATTTGCATTTATTGTAATTTGGAACATGTACTTGATACAAGTTTAAAACAACAACCTGTAAACATGTTAGAAATATATTTATCAGTTGATTATGTGATACATCTGAGATAATTGAAGCGGGCTGCCTTTTCTGAAGCAATTTTATAGCCGCTTTGACTGACCTGCAGGTTCTTGCCGAGGAAAGCTAGGAGGAAGCCACTTTTCCCGCTGCCGCGCGCTCCCAACACGTTGCAGCGGAAGACGCTGCGCTGGGTTTGTTTCTTCTGCAGGTCAATGCGCTTGTTACGTGTCACTGACGAAGGAGTTAATGCACAAAACAGGAACAACAAATAAATCAATAATATAATTTGAATAATTATGATTACAAACCACCTTTTTCATTTTTCAAAGAAGCAAACTATAAAGATAACTGTATGGCAGCTACAATTATTCAGGTAAAAGAAATAAAATGCATCTTCTGTAGTTAGAATGACTTTTTATTTGTTGTTTAACTGCAGCTTACATACAAAGGCACTGAAGACATATTGATCTGTTACCAGTAATAGCTGCAGCTTGAGACTCCTGTTCATAGATGATGGAGTAGCCGAGGTAACCTAAATACTCCAAACTCCTCTGGACATCCAGATACGTTGTTAACCTGCCAGAAGAAACAAAGCAGGAATCAGTACTTAAATAACCTCTATGCTCTAAAATGCTGATATGTGACCTTGTGTGAATATATTTGGGTTAAATAAACTTGGGAGGAGAGAGCATCTGTGTCCATGTATTAATAGAAACCCACTCACGTCCACTGGGAGAGGTATCCCTGGTATGTGATCCAACCCTTATCATTGGTGCACACGGTGTTGTTGACATCTGGACCCCAGGGCATGTAGGGAAATACTTTGAACAGGTCCTTCACCTCCTCTGGGGACAGGGCACAGTCTCTGTCCTGTTATAAAATAAGTCCACAAACAGCTCCTTTTTAGACATAAAGACATGATGCATTAAAATCAAGGGAGTATCTTGAACAAAAAAAGTGGTTATACTAACTAACATGGCCACTCACTTTGTCATGTTTGTCAAAGACACTCTGCAGAAAGAGGTAAGCGTTGTGGTTTAGCTCAGTGGTGCAGTCAGGCGGGACCTTTATTCTGAAATAGACATGGACACAAACATTAGTTCAGCAGCTGACCTACTGGGTTTCCAACGATGTTGTCTAAACAGAGATGGGCTCTGGGTCAGTTTGTGTTCAGTGGCTGAGACATTTTAGGTGTCAGGATGAGTCACTCTGGTTTGGCTTTAAAATAGGATAATAATAACAATAATACTAATAATAGCATTAGAAAATAAGAGTTGAGTTTTCTATTCTTCCAGCAGAGACAAAAGTGTTTTCAGTAAGTATCTTGCCATCTTGTTCACAAGTGAAGGTCGATGGATAGACGGATTAGGGCATCGACTGCAGTAATGTAGATGCTGGTCTCTCACACTGAAGAAAAACCTGCATCAGTTTAGTGGTTTGTCTACATTACAAACCCTCATCTATGATCATGAAACATAGATCATTGATACAAGCGGCAGAAATCTGCTTCCTCCACTGGGTGGATGGACGCAGCCTAATGAGGTGAGGTGAGAAGCTCAATGTAGATCTGCTGCTCTTCTGCATCAAAGGGAGTTAGGAGAACTATTCAGGGATCTGATCAGTTTGCACCTACATGAGCCAGTTTAGAAGTCCTCTAGGTGAGTGGTTTTGGAAGGAGATTATAGGGAGGATGAATAAATGATTGACAGACTTCAGAAAACCATCAGATCTCCCTGAATGAGCTGGAGAGAGATCCTGCCTCTGGGAGGTATGGATGGATAGATTACAGTCTGCTGTAATTCCATAAAAAACGTTGAAGGAAAGCTACTGCCAGGAACAAACTAAACACTACATGAATGCTATGTTTTATTGAGGTTTACATTTTTTTGTTTTAAAAATCTTGAGTAATTTCTCTGCTTACATGGGGAACAGGTATTCCTGTGTGAGCTCCAGGTCGTCGTCGTATCCGAACCTCCTCAGCACCGTCCACGTGGTCTCATGTCGACCTCGCTGTATGAAGAGTGTGTGCAGGAAGAGGAAGCCTGCAACGAGTCAATGAAAGGATGAGACACAACAAAAACCTGCAAAACCTGACAGAGAGGGGAAGACAACCAAAGAAACACAAAGCCTGACCTTTTAGACTGAGTCCGTTATTTTTAACTCCGTCTGTCATGTTCCTCCTGACCACATTCTTCACATCTTCTAAGGCTTGAGGCGCCAGAGGTGTATTGAAACATGTTCTCTATGAACATATGCAACAAGACGATGTTTGTGCGTGCCTAAACCTGCCTCTTTAAACGAGGTTATATTAATGTAACAAATCTGCAGATATGACACGCATCTTCACAGTTAAGGAATTACCTGAAAGAAGTTGAGCTCATTGTCGTTCAGGATCCCGTCGTTGTCCAGGTCGGAGATTTTAAATATCCGAGTTAAAGCCTTAATGCAGGAAGGTTTCAGCTGCAACACAGAGAAAACGTCACCATTTATGAGGCTACATGTTTGACAAAGAGAAAACAAAACAAAATGAATTCAGACCTCTTCAAGGTGACATCAAATAGATAAAAAATAAATACTCTTCAGATTCTTCTCTCCATTTTCATGTGCAGGACTGAGCCTGAATCTGGTTTTAGTGTTTCCATATGAAATGGAGGTATCTCCACTAAAAGTTAATGCAGCAAATATCCAAAAGAATCTGCGTTCACATTAGTTTCCTTCTTCCATTACTTGAGTTTCTCTTTGTTTTCTGGGGCCTGATGTTAGGACGTCGTAACCATCCCAATAAACAAGGTTATTTCATTACTTTTAAGAGCTGAATATAGCCTATAACAAACTCTCAAAGGCTTCTTTCTAGGCTTGAATGCATCTTAAATGAAGATAAATGTGTTGATTACACACTGAAATAAATCAATAATATGGCAGACTTTGTGAGAGCAGCTGACTACCAAAACAGCTTTTAAGTCATCAGGTTTACACAAAAGACCCAGAGCTGCTGCAGGAGATCAGCTGGTACTGGAATAAGATGATTTTCTGCTTGATCAGGCGACCAGGCAGGAGCAAAAAAAAAAATCGGATCTTTTTCTGACCAGTGTCCAAAGCACACCCAGGAACTAACAGGTCGCAGAAACAGCTAAACTCTTCAGTGTAAAAGTCGTCACTAAGGGAAGAAGACTGATGTTGGATCCTTTTTCTTTACTTGGAGACATGAAGGAAGACAGAGGAAGCACAGATATTTAAGGAGCTATCTAAAAGCGATCTTCTCCTGGACATGGCTGCGTGAGAGCGAGAGAGAGCAAGACTTTCAGCAGAGAACAGAAAGGCTCAACGTATCACGGAAAAGCTGCTCAGTTTTACCCTCATAGGCATTCAGTATTGATTCTTTATGGAATATGCTGGGTGGGGATTTGGAGACCAACATTTTAAGTAAAGCTAGACACACTTATTGCTAATATAAGGTGCTAAAGACGGTTTAAAATGTCAACTCCATTATCATTTTAACTTTGTTTTAAAATATGAGTAAACCACAGTTTTAAAGCTACAGCTCTCTCACACAAATAATTAACTTACACAAATGTAATGCTGCTCTTGTGTTTTCTTATATTATGGCTATTGAATAGAAATCAGAATTGGTTAAAAGTGATATCTGCCGTTAAAAGCCTCAGCCACAAAACTTTGACAGCTGTTTATTTCCTGACTAAACTCAGTGTTTTGATGACTTCTTAATTCCCAGACAACTTGTCTTTTTTCTGAGCTGATTTATTACAGCAGACGTTTAACACACCCTTTATTAAAGTTCGAAACTCCCTCATCATGAGACAAATTGTTGCCTAATTAACTTAAAATCCTGCTTTCTAGTCACTCGTGTATCACAGCAGTGTCAGAAGGCCACAGATGATTGGCTCAGTAACAATAACCTGTAACATTTTCCACTTTTATAAATGGATCCTTTTACAGCTGACATTTAGCAATGCCGAAGCAGGAAGAGCACAGGTTTTACTGATAACAATCACACGGATGCAACCAGTTTCTCCTGACGAAATGCCTGCAGGGAAAACAGCTCTGAAATACCTGAAAAGCATCAAACCTCGACCTGTATTATCGTTCCCACTGTGCTTTCAGAGCCTAAAAACTGTTCTGCTGATAAATAAACTTCAGCAGGCTCACCTCCTTCTCCTCGGGACAGTACAGGGGTCCTGTTGGGTGGAGAACAGCCTTCTGGGCGTAGTAGAACAACTCAGAGATGTTCTTCAAGTTTTTAGCAGAACACTGAGGAGAAAAAACATCCTGAAATGTCAAACTGCTGATCTGCACGGACAAACACTAAGGTTTAATGGAGATTCAGTGATGGGAGATAAATACAAAAGCACAATACTACCGCATCAACGATAATACTCTTATTAGTCACACAGATCTACATACTTCACACATGGAAGGGCAAATCTTTCTCCAAAGCCAATACTTCATGTTTGCATTTTAAACTATAAACGTGTTTCTTTTCCCCCACATCTTCGCAAAGTTTTCTCAAACTATTTGTTTTATTTGTATTATTTACGCTTAATAAAAATAATTATTCTGCCACCATCAAGAAAATGCAGTTTTCTCCTCCCTACAGTTTAAAGTCCTTTGATGAGATGCTGGAGAACGTGTCAGAGGTTTTATGAGGAGAGTATAGACTATCCTAGGGATGCTCCTCCCTCATCTGTTGCTGCACACTGCTAACAAGCTGGCCCAAAAGAAGGCTACAACTTTTTTTATTGTTACAAGTAAGACTTACATATAATCAACAGAGTATGAGCTATCACTGTCAACAAAGTAATACCGTTTTTCAAACTACAGTTGGCAATCTAACTGACTGAGCAGATAGCACAGCTAATTACCAGCTAACACCTGCTTGTTAAGTTTGCGTTATTTATAAAGAGCACAAAATTTAGTTTAGCTAAATTTAGATCATTCTACGTTTTGCATAGTTTGTATGAAACTAAAAAGTGCAAAAATAGCCATAAGCACAGCAAAATGGCCAAAAAACAATAGATAAATGTCATAAACAAGTAATAATGAATGCAAAAATAGATTTAGCGATGCATGTTTGTGAAAATATTGTGAAACGGTGGTATTTTTGCTCAGGGTTATTCCACATCCTCCTCTCTGAGTTCTGATGCCGCAGTAAAACAGTCGGTCTTTTAATACTCGGTCTAAATCCGGGCCAACTGTGTATGTGCCGTCTCTCACGTCCTCCAGGAACCTTGTAACTGATCCGTCTAAAGAGAGAAAGTCTTTCCTGGGATGTGTGACGAGAGAGAAAGTTGAATAAAAGCAGCAATGCAGACAGATGCCAGCCAGGCCTCTAACCCCACGTGCTCTCGATCCCTCCGTCAGAGAGTCAGGGGGTCTGAGCGAGGGACTCAGTAATATAAACCAGTTAATGACTCAGCCAGTATGTGAGTGGACTCAGGTTCCGATCTCTGAATCTAGCCAGTCTTCCACCAACCGTCACAGTTTCATAGGTCCACCACTCTGATGTAAGCCTCATCGTTCTTTAAATTCATCATCTTGTGTGAAGAATAAGAGGTTTCATCAGTTTTTTTTTTACCTCCACACAGGTCTCAATATCCTGGTACTGATTCATGATTGGCAGGATGGTCTCCATGCTGCTGTGCTCCACCAAGTCAGACTTGTTCCCCACCAGAATTAACGGTACCCTGCAGTAAACCCGGTTATTATTACAGAGCAGAAATAATGAGTCGATCATAATAAAGCCACTCAGCAACTCAATACATTCATCAATTAAAATGTATTTGTAAAGTTACAAATCTCTGTCAACGTCACTTTAAATGAGTTTAATACTGATAGCGCCAAAAATCAACATTTTAAAATACTTGCTGACATTGACTGAAAACTCAATCAATATAAAAGAGTCAGTAATCTAAGAATAAATGATGAAAAATGATTATTTGCTTGTAACTTTATTGTTTACACACCTGCTGTCTTTATCTGTCCGGTCATTAATGAGAGGAATCCAGTGGCTTGTCACCTTTGGGAGGAAGATACAGAATTAAATTCTGCAAATGGAAACATTTGATCAAACAAAATATTTTTAAGAAAGATGCTCTAATAAAGATTGTTCATCACCTATACCGACCTGGGCCATTTTAAAATCATCGCTATACCAAACCCCGATCTGATAAACCATGTATGTGCCTGAGAGCCCAGTACCTCTGCAGTTTTATGTGACTAGTTTAATGGATGACTGAATGCAGCTCTGACCAAACTTGTCTCCAGAACTATCCAATGTTCACAACTGAATTGCTATTGCTTTCCATTTGAAAAACCAGTCTCACAACCTGGACACATTCTACGATAACCTTTTATTTTAGCTCTATTATGGAGCAGTTAATGTAAATGAATGGATGGATAGCCAAGTGGGTGGATGGGTAGTTGGGCGGATTGTATGCTTCTCCAAACGGAGCAGGAGTATGCCTTGATCGGGTTTAATACTTGAGAACGGATCGGAACATCAAGAGGAGCTTCTAAGCATATCGTAGTTCTATCTGTGCGTGATGTTGACAGAACTTATATTCACCTTTTCGATCGACTTCTTGTTGTTAACTGAATAAACTATGCAGATCACGTTTGCCTACAGAGAAAAACAGAAACATTAGCTTTTGAATGCATGAAATAAAGAACATCAGAGCACCAGCAGTAAGAATGAAATCAAACCTACCTTGGAGATTTCTTGATACAGCTGCTCGTCTGACTGTTCTGCTTCTAAATGTGACAAAAACATTAGTAAACTGTTTTTCCATACCTCCCAAATGTTCCTGAAATGTTCCCGTTGAACATTCAAACTAGATGGTTTGCTTGCAGAAGCTCTCTTACGTAGACACATTAAAGAAGTAACTCAGTGTTAAACCTTTATTCTAAGTTACTGAGTTTACACTGTTAGACTTATACTACAATAAATTAAAGATACGCACAGGTGCAGCACAACTAATCAGCTTTAAAACTGACAGGACTGATAGTTGTGTGTTTCTACTGTTTTCTGAGGGTGTTTGTGTTGGGACAGAGTTACCAGAGTAGTCCACGATGTGTGTGGGTACCCTCTCCGGGGTAACGTCAGCTGGGATGGTGATCTCCTCAGCCCTGAGAGGAACCTGCAAAGACAGACCACAGCACAAAAAAAAAAAAAACATGTGAGTATGAGAAACTGCCTATGAATAGGTCAAAATCTGACTTATTACACACCATCTGAATGCATTTTAAAACACACCTCATCAGGAAACTCCTCACTAACCAGAGACATGATCAGTGACGTCTTCCCCACCTTGGCTGCAGGCACATAGAAAACAACCACATCAGATTTCTACTTCAGAAAATGACACAACAGCACTGTGACAGTCATGCTGGCAAGCCTGGAGGGTGGCCGAAGTAACCGGAAGCAGATTTACCACATTAGGAGCGATACAGCCACTCATCATTAAAACGTGAGGGAGATCCAGAAATAGCTCCATAACTCACAAAATAACGACAAAAGGTGAATGTTTTGCTTCATCCCTTTAGAAATCTTAATCTCCAGGAAAACAGTCTTTATCGCAGGTCATATCGACATCCACAAACAATATCGCAGCCCTTAAAGAGCTATATATGTAGTACATGCATAACTTATACATATGCATGCAAACAGATAAATCCACATGAATATTAAAACAATATTTAGAAAAATCTACTTTTCTCTGTTAGATTGAGGAGCAACATAATTTCTAATCTATCCATGTCTTCATCCTCACCTTTGAAGAAAACAGAACTTTTTTTCCATCTCCTCCTATTTCCTGTTTTGAAAATCACCAAATTACAGATGTAGCCCTAGCATAAAATGCTACAACTAAATATATATACAAACACAAACCCCACTAATCTACAAGAACGTGTTTGTAATCCTATTAAATTAAAAACTAAATGTTTGCAAAAGCATGGATCTGTAAGATTACACTGTACAACCATCTGCCTCTCAGACAGCGGAGTAACTCTACAAACTATTGAGCTTCACATCACACCTTAGTTGTCACGTAGCGCTTGGCTGCCGTGCTCTCAGTAACGCTCCTACTCGCCAAATGGAGCGAGGAAGTATAAATAGTTCTGACGACGTGTCAGGAGAACAAAGAAACCAGGTGAAGGAAAACCTGCAGATGTGGAGGACAAATGGTGGGATTCTGACTATTATTCACCCAGAATAACTTGTGCCGAGTTTGTGAAATCAAAAGGAAATTTGTGACTTTTTTGGTAAGTTAATATAAGCCTACAAAATGTATAATATATTGGTTAATATGTTTAGGTCTGTGGATTTAGTTGAAGCATAACAAATAATGTGAAAACAGCACTTTTAGGTAAGTTTTGTTTATTTTTATAGCACCAAATTACAACAAAACATCAGGACACTTTTCAAGAAGGCAGTTAAACAGAACCCAAATCAATCTGAGTTCAGTTTAAATTAATCCAATGCAACACAGTCATATAGTCGGGTCCAGATCCAGTTATATAGGGGCCAAATTAAATTCTAACCATGGTACAGAACAATCAAAGTTAGATGATCATTAAAGACCATTTGATTTAAAGTTATCTAGCTAAGGAAGCCCAGCTGATTGAAAGGAGTTGCCAAATTTCCAGCAACCACTGGTCCGGAGCAATCTGGCATCAGTGGAGAGGAGCAACTCACTTTGCTTTTTGATGAGGCAGAGTATCTACTACTTTTATTTTTAAATACAAAATAAATAACTTAGTTTATGTGAGTTCAGTTCTGATTAAACATGCAAAATTGTAGAATATTTAACTTAGAAATGTTTGATCTGCTTTTCTATGATAATCATAAACATGTAAACAAATGCATGAAAGTCAATTGCTACGCATTTCTTCTTATTTTTCCAACCGGGAAACCAGATATTTTTAAAAGGATCTCCTGGATTGCTTAATGATTACCGGTACATTTTTTTTTTAAATACAATTTTAACAAATTTGCGTGCCTGGTAGATATTAGACCTGGCTATTACTTTCTCGCAAGAAGTAAGAAAACCAAAAAAATAATTGAACTCGGGACTGCAATCAGATCATATTCCCTTTATCAGCTCGGATCTGTGATCCTCAGGTCAAATACTGAAAACTCTGAATATTTATTTTCTTGTTCATCAAATGCATCAAATGTAAAGATTCCTACCATTCTTAGTCTATGGAAGAGTATTACCCAACAGCATGTATTTTGAAGCACCTTTTTCAGTTTAATGAAACTCAGGTATATATTCTGACATGTGAATAAGTTGAATCTTGTCTTGAATCAGGTGAAATCAGCAGGTCAGACCCCAAAGAAATGTGAAAATCGGTATCGGCAAGAAAAAACCTGATCGGTGCATATGTAATAAAAAGAAAAAAAGAAAATAAAAAGACAGCACCAAACTCAGGATAAGTATGCTACTGTCAGCTAACCTTAGATCTGCCATTTGTGCTTCAATCTGGCTGCAGATCCTATTTATTTGCTCTTGCAGGTTGTAGTTTTCAGAATCCTTGCTGATAAAGTAAACATCCCCAGAATTGTTTTCGCCATGTCTTTTTTTTTTTATCATCTGTTTTAGAAACAAAGCTGAACTTTAAGTTAGCCTATGATTTATTAGCTTGTGCTATGTTCAGTTTCCAGCAAAAATAGGAAACAGATTTGATCTCAATTTAAGGATTGAAATTTACTGTTGAGTCTAAGAAATATTACAAGCCCTTTTAACAGCTACATTTTCATGTCCTACAGTAACTAATGTGACCTTTTGGATGAATAAACAAACTGTTACAAGACAATTAACTGACATTTATTTCAATCACTAGAAAGGCTGAACATTCAAAGATATTTTTTTTGCTTAATGTTTTATAATATATGAAAAAAAATTATACTAAGATATTTTTTTTAATTTTGAGACAACGATTTACAGATTTTTTTTTAACTCTTCAGCTAGTCTTACTTTTTCACCTAGATTCACGATCTTGAGTCACTGAAGTTCTTGTAATGCTATTTTACATAAAACTGGTTTAACTTTGAAAAATGTCGCTCTGACTAGAAAGTAGAGCAAATAATAGATACATTTGGGTTTATACTTATTAGGCTTAAAAGAGCCACGAATTATAGTAAAAGAAAAATGACGCAAATAAAGATATGATTTTGAAAATGGTCAGAATGAGTAAAAATTCAGCGAATATCCGAATATATAAAGCAGCATTTTAATCCTCAGCACTTAGCAACAACTATATGGATAATAGCCTCAGTTAAACCCAAATTAGGCAATAATAGCATTATATAACTTTAATTTAACCTAACTGGTTGGATTTCATGTTAACAGTAACCTCTGGCTCATATTATCAGTCTGCCATATTTACTGACTACTTACGTTCCCCAACAAGGAGTATCCTCACGTCCTTCCTCATGATTCAGCTCACTTCCCTCAGCAGAAACGAGTCTTTATTGTTTCATGGAGTCTTCAGAAAGCCTTCCTCCTCCTTCTCCTGCCACCTCCTCCAGCCGCAGCGGTTTCCTAACGTCGGGCCCTCCTGCTGTCAAACACCCGCCGCCTTTGTAGGACAAAACGGACGGACACTTCCCAAAGCTCCTCTGCGGTGCCTTCGCGGTTTGCGCCAAGCCGCACGCTAACAGCTTAGCAAGAACACGATTTAAACGCGTTTCTGTGTCTTGTTTGTGTGTATTTTCATCTTAATCGCGCTCATTTCGGCGCCAGTGGATCATTTCGCAGTGAACATTTCAGGAGCATGCCCGACCTCCAGCGCCGGGCTACTACAGTGAGCCGTGTAGGACAAAAGTAATCTGAGCCCCCGTTCAACAGGCTGTCATGCTGCCCTCTGGCGTCAAATGATAGAACTCCACCCTGATATTTGACAACAAACAATAGCCAGCAAATAGCTTTATTTAGTTCTGCTTCCACCAGCGGCGGTTCTTGCATTAAAGGTGCCCTGGTCAAGCTCCTCTGAAAGGCGAACCGAGTCAAAAACAATTCAGATTACTTGAAAAAACAATGAAATTGCAAATTATTAATTTAGCGTAGAAGAATTTCTAGTGCATGTACTGTATACACCACAGGGGGGCGCCCAAATACACTAAATATGCAAGCAGGCAACAGAAAACTTGGTCTGCATGAAGTGACAATATTGCAATATCAAAAACCACCACTGGCATCTGTCTTATATAAAGCCAAGTTTTAATATTTAATTAGTATGACTGCATACATAATGTAGAATAATGAGGGTCAAATAAATCTTTTTTTAGGATATAATATTAACCCATGCTTGATATAAAAAGTCACATATAAAAATAGGTGAATACTGCCTGTGTGTATGGGCACTTCTTCCATTTCTGCTCTTCTCTCCCCACAAATTGTACCACCACCGTTTCCATCATAAATTTTTTTCTTTTGATATGATACTGATTTGTAATTGCAGTTTAGAAAACATAGTTTAAAAAAGAGAAAACACACACAAATCTATCTATCTATCTATATATATATATATAAAACGACAAAAAATTATTAAAATATGCAGGCACTTGGAAAGTTTCTGTTTTTAAACCTCCTAACTAAGCTGTTACTAACACTTCTGTTATTTGACAGTTTCTCTTGAGTGAAAGAAAAAACTTAATGTTAGTGCTTTTCTACAGAATTCATAAAAGAATTAAATATTTACTTCTTAGCTGTGACATTATTGAAGCATAGAACACCCCACAGTGTTTCACCTACACCACTGTTCTGAACTTCATTTTGTTCACAAGTCAACATGTTCCCATATTTAACATCAGTCAAAGCACACCTTATTTAGAAAAAAAAGTCATTTATTTTTCAAAGCATGATTATCAATAAGTCTTTTCATTCATTACATTTATTTTAATCTTATAAAAAAACAAGATTTTTAGAATTCTTATTCAGACAATAAGAAATTGTAAAAAATCTGATTTGCATGGGAATATGGAGCAACTGTGCTAAAATAACAACACAATATCAGATGATCCTGATGTGGCTGTCTTTAAACCAAGGACTGTCTGAGCATGGTGGCAAAATTAGCTAATAACAGGAAGTTATTATTCAGAGTCATGTCTGATTCATTGCGGCGACAAAAGTTCCGCCCTTTAGGTCACCGATGCAGTCTTCTCATCCCTGCTGCTGCAATTCTTCACGGTTCATCTCTTATACCTTATATGGGCTTCAGCTGGAAAAACATAGGAAATTGGGAGAGTGTTGTCAGAAATCATGAACTTGACAGAGGAAATCGCTTCTGTGTGGGGATATGCACGATAATTTGTGAACAAATAGACATACACACCAACCCTTTGATCGAGACAAATCATTCATAATTAAATACAGGAATTTTAGAATAACATCAGATGAGGCAGGATCTGAATTGATTTTAACCAGCTGGTTTTGCTGGTTTTCCTAATTTGAACCAGCCACTAATAAATCCAGCATATTTCAGGTGGAACATATTGCAATCCAAGTGACAGAGAAATGACAGGACTGAGCATTGTTGATGCCAGACTGGATCAGTTTAACGGATGTACTACTTTTATAATTAACTGTTTCTCTACTAAGCAAACGAATAACACTGGAAAACCTTGATGTTTGATATATTTTAAGTTCCTTTCTCACTCACAGTCTGCCTGAACCTGTTTCTAAACCTTTTAACGTCTATATTTTACACCACTGATGAACGCATGGGAGTCTGACCTCAGGACAGTAGGGTGTGGGTTGTAAAAAGGACTTCAGTCAGTACTCAAAATGGCACAATACGAAATGTGCAACCAAGAGTTAGGACAAATAAATTAAAACCTATTACTGAAATTAAAAACCCTAAAAACGTTATTTTACAAACATTTCAGCTTCCTTCCAGTTCATGAATAAATCTGTAACAAAGAATCACATTTAAGATCTTTTAATTTCAAACCCAAGTGCAGTTCTAGACAAATGTTTGCATCCACTCTTTATCTCTAAAAATATGTTTTAATGATGCATTTGAACTGATAAAACATCATAAAACCCCAGTCACTTTTAAAAACAAGAATTTGGTGCACAATTTGAATTTACTGTGGGTTTTCTCAAATTGACACAGGGTCAAAAATATACATACAGACTCACAAATGTATATCAATCTCCTTTGGCAAGTTGCACCTTGTTAAAATGCTTTTGTATCTTTCAACTAAAGTCTGGTGTGACTCTGGTAGGGTACTTAACCACACATCATTTAATCTGGTTGCTTTCCTGGCATTTTTAGGCATAGTCTATAACCGTAGAGTTGAGATTGAAACACCTAACTACATCCAACTTTTAACCATCTGACCCAAAATGTCAGCATAAGACAAAAAAACTGGTAAGGACAAATGTGGAACCACCAAGGCTCAATCTGATGAAAACATGGAAGATGCAGGAAGTGTCACTATCAAGATTAAAGCAAGTTAATCATCAACAAGATGATTAAAAAAAGAAAGTTTTATTCTCAGATGAGATGAGGATTGAGCTATTACACCAGATTGACAAGAAGAATGTTTGAAGGAGTCAAGAAGAGGCTTGTAAATCTAAGAACACTGTACCAACTGACAAGCATGGTGGTAGCAGCATCATGCTGTGGGGTTGATTTGTTGCCAATGGTACTGGTGCACTCTACAAAGAGGGTGGGGTAATAACAATTAGGGATTCCCAAGGAGCCCAAACACACATCAAATTGGTTTAGGAATAAATAAAACAGGCTAACGTTAAGCCTCTGAAATGGTCCTGACCTGAACTCTACTGAATATCTTAGATCATTAGATGCTTACTGGTGGCTACAAAAAAGTGTTGTCAAGGTTCAACCTGCTAAAGGACAGTTAACGAAATATTCTATCCTGTATGAATAAATCTGACTCTGTGTGGATTAGACAAAATCAAGAGTAAATTCAAACTTGTGCAACTTGTTTGTTGGGTAATCATTATCCACAAGCCTCAAACACACCATTAAGAGCCCAAAAGCTTAAGTGTGTAAGAGCGTGAACAAATATCTAAATGGAACTGGAAATAGATAAATGTATCAAAAAAGTACAACACCCTCTTCCATGATTGAGTAAAATTAGGAATAACGTTATCCTCTTGGCACTAATTAGGGGTCAAAATGAGTTTGGTTGGTGCATTGTACAGGTTTCCAAAAATGTGCCCAAATTTTGCTCAGAAGAAGAAAACACATTATAGAATATTTCTGAGAAAGTGACCATTTTCTAATGTATACTAAAAGTTCAAATGTTTCATCCCTTCTACTGGTCCAGTCAGCAGCATTAACCCTGAGACAATCTGGACACATTTCTGACCTCCTTTTCTCACCAGTATAATCTTGTGGTGACATGGGTCTGGATAACACCTTTCTCAGGGCGTTCAGCCACTGTTTCTGTTCCCTCTCCTGCTCGCACATGAACACAAACTGGCGTTCAGGCGTCTCCACCGTGACGCCGCATGTCCACTTGTTGCCCCGTGTGTGCTTCGGGACGCACTCCTTCACAGAGTAGCCGTTGTTCTCTGTGCCGATGAAAATTCCCCCCAACTCCTCTGCATCCTGTTTCAGCAACAAGAATTTCAAAAAGCATTGGAAATAATCATGATGTCGACACCAGATATTTACAGTATAGCAGGTATTTAAAGGCTGGTATTAGAGTTAGAAGAAGTGTAGTCCTCACCAGTTGGTCTTTGAAGTAGAGCAGCTTTCTGTTTTGAGAGTCCAAAATAAACCAGCGCTTTTTGAAAGACTCCTTCAGCTGTAGGAAAATAAATGATGTTTAATTCCAAGACACCATAAACATGCCCTACTTAGGAGAATGTTTGTTAGCAATCATAAAAAGGTAACCACAAAAACCAATTTAGTAGTTATTAAATATGTTAGCATGTGTGTGTCTGCGTGTGAAAGAGGAACAGAAACATTCAAATGTACATATCAGGGCAAATAACATCAAAAATAGTTTAGAGATGACTGGAAATGAAATGCTCCACTGCTAAAAGTAGAAGATATGCAAAAAATGAACAATTAACCAAAACACATAACAATGTGCCTCTCATTATGACTCACCATTGGCCCCGTCTTTTCCATGTATCCCTCTTTTAGATAATTTCTCATTATCTTTGGAACCAGCTGGCACAAAAAAATAACAAAACCCTTTTATTTAATGTTTTTCAACAGAATCAAATATGAGATTTGCTTTGATTTTTAATCAGTAAAGCTTGTATGTGTTGAACAAACTGCTTTCAAAGAATGGGAAAAAATGACCAGTTGTAGATTTGAGAGAAATAAGTTACCAGACAGGAATGTGAGTTATTTATGGCGAGTCAAGCATTACCTCTTCATCGCTTCCAGTTGGGTATGCAGTCTTCAGGTATGCATAGCGAGCTGCCCGAATGGCGTTGTACCAGACTACTATTTCCTACAGCACAAAAAGGAGCCATGAGCTTCTGTAAAACTCCAAAGCCAATGTATAACAATAAAGACAAAAGATCTTGGTTTTATTATCACGCAGCTTTACCTCAGAGCTCTCGTGATACACATAAATGTTCCTGGTTTTATCTTCATCCTGGTATGTTATCTGCAGCCCATGAGGATGACCAATCTTCTGTGGCTGAAAAGTGGCATTCAGGTCCTTGATGGGGATTACAGCTTTAGGGCCTTTGGACTCCTAAATCACAAATGTGTTGACATACTTCAGCAATGTAGGAGATGAGAAAAGTAAAATATGTTTCTTAAGATACAGTGCAAACAAGAATCTGAAAAGAGCAGCATGGATTTGTATTCAGTCTATCTGTGTCAATACTTTGTAGAACCACATTTTGCTGCAGTTACTCCTGCAAGTCTTTTGTAGTATGTCTCTATCAGTTGTAGAGACTGACTTTTTGCATGTAGCAAAAATGCTGAGTGTTTTGTTTTTTTTTCCATCTGAGCAGACATCTTTTGTCTTTCTTCTTGCCGTTCTTCTATAAAGCCCAGGTTAGCAAAGTGCACGACTAAAAGTAGTCCCATCAACAGATTCTCCCACCAGAGCTGTGGATCTCAGCAGCTCCGCCCAGACTCACCATGGGCCTCTTGTCTGATTAATGCTCGTCTTACCCAGCCATTCGATTTTGGTGGAAGACCATACCTTGGTAGCTTTGAAGTTATGCCTTACGAGAACAGTACTCTGTGAGACTTTCAAGGCTTGGGATATTGTTTAACTAGCTAACCCAGCTTTAAACATCTCCACATTTTTATTCATGACCTGATTCAAGATCATGATCTATTCATGATCTGCAGGTTTCCTTGATCTTCATGATCCCGTTTGATCACTAACTCTAACAAACCTCTTAGGCCTTCGCAGAACAGATGTATTTATACTGAGAATAAATTACAAACAGGAGGACTCTGTTTACACATTATATGTCTTTTGAAGGAGACTGCTTGTACTCTATTCAGGGTATCAGAGTAAAAGGGGCAGATACTTCAGATTTCTGTTCGTAAAACTCAGAAATCATTCTCCTTCCAAGTCACAGTTACACAATAATTTGTCTATCAAATGAAATGCCCCCCAAAATACATTGAAGCTAGTAGTGAAGATGTAAACTAGTTCAAGAGGTATGAACACCTTTGAGAGGCATTGTATTCAGCTTGTTAGAAAAAAATCTATTGTTTTGTTCTTCATGGATCTGATCAGCTAGAAACTCACATCTTCCTTGTTGTAGTAGGTCAGGGTAAATTCCCTCTCTGACAGCACGAACTTCCTCTTCAGAAAATGCATGTTCTCTTTCCCTTTCTTCCACAGAATTCCTTCATGGAAACCTGTTCAACCAAGAAAAAGAAAGATCCAGACACCTTATTGCACACAGATCGTCCCCAGGGATGAGACATAATTAAAGTTTTGCCAAGTGGCCTCAAAAGCGAGACTAAATAAAACCTCATTGTCTCTGTTATCTTGAGTAAAACTTGTTTCTCCAATAAAGTTGGGCATGTTCATGAGGAACCACACTGTCAGGGTAACTTTTGCATGAACAGGCTAACAATAGTAGGCTTTATGTTTACATATGTGCCTGATGGGTTCAATATCTCACCTGTTGTATATGCCAGAGGTGGATACTTGGTTTCTCCTGTGAATTCCTTCCTCTGATATTTAGCTCGAATCCACTGTTCCCTCAGCACGCTGCAGTTCAAGATGTTAAAACAGTCTCACAAACTTTTCTGTATTAATACCACAGAAACCTGCATTATTCAACTTTGATCTAGTAGCAGACTTTCATGCACATTTCACTTCTACAGCCAGCAGTTGCACTTCTCTCTATTTTCTGTAGTTGCATCCTGTCAGCAGTCTGCTGTCGATTATAAACTAGCAAATATCCCACTATTGTAACATCACAACAGAGCTTCATCGTACCGTTTGAATACCTACCTGCAGTCATTTTCCTGGGGTCGGTAGTAGTACGGTGGAACGGCTTTCTCATACACAGCTCGGGCATTCACATTCCCGGTTGATTTCATGAACTTTTTAAAATCCCAAGAAAGCCAACAGGTTAGGGTTACATCAAACCGCTTAGTCTTTCTTTATGAATAACTGTAAAAAGAAGTGGATCTATGGTGAGAGGAAGCTCCTACCTCAACTAGTTCATCCTCCCAAAAGTCTAGCCGGATGGATTTTACCCGACTGGAAAGGCCGCGGTGGATCCCGGAGCAGTTCAGGCATACAAACACACCGAGCTTGTAGGAAGCCCAGTCCGGCTCTAAGAGGAGTACAAGAAGATTTGTTTTATGTCAAGATCAGGGCTGGCCCAAAGTATAAACGGACCCAAAGGACCTCCCACGAGAATCTGAATTTACACAGGACAAATCTAACAGTTTTACACTCCCAGCTGAGTGTAGCTACTTCAGCTTGGAAAACATTTGATTTCAAAATGATCAGATCAGAGATTAATGGCCTTATTACATGGTTGGTTGTGCAAAATTAAACGTGGGCCTCCTCCAAGACTAGTCAGGAAACCAGAAGCATTTTCTAATTTATGTTTTTAAAACTGATTTATGGTGTACAGCACTATGTGTGCTGCCAATTTAAGGAGATGCAAACCGTCAGAATTGCTTATAAAGTTTACACCTTCACGTTCGCTGTTTTATAAGCACAACATCCATACTGGATACTGAACAAAGGTTTGCTGGGTGACCTCTGACCTCCACAGTCAAAATTCTGACTTCTGGGAGAGTTCTTACTGTATTTCCAACTGGGGACTTGGAAAATCCGACTTACAAAGAGAATCCCCCCACCGTTTATTCGCTGTAGTCACAGAAACACCTCTACCTAGTAAACTGAATGTAGGCCCTCAAATGAAATCTGTCTTTTGTACACTTTACCTCATGCTTATATATGGTGGGGGAGCTGATGAAAATGTGACAAAGTTTTTCTAAAACACAATTTTTGTCCAGAATTATAGATATGTGCTGATTCTTTATGGTATTGTTTATCTATATTTGCTATGTGGTGAAAAATGACATGGCATATCACCTTTAGAGATGAACAGAAAAACAGCAGCTCCTACCGTTACTGTAACTGTCACAGAGTAAACTGCTGAATAAGGAATTTGAGGAAGCAGGCCAATTTATCAAACCAAACACATCTGTACTCAATAACCAGACTACTACTAGTAAAGGTGTTTTATCATGTGACGTCACTGTCCATATGTGGTAGAGTGGAGAGTTTACCACAACATCTCAGAAAGACACTTTTACCCTCATCCAACTCACCACTTTTTATGCAGGCTTGTTCATTTACCTTTCTTTTGGAGTGAAAAGATTTGTGTCAAATTCATGTTTTGTATTTTATGACAAAAATCTAACTCGATTTTTTTATTTTTTATTTTTTATTACCGGTTTCAACACACTAATGTTTTAAAAGTTTTTGTTTTTTTTTTCTGACATTAGACTTTAAATTCTGTGGTTTCATTTCCACATGGTAGTAATAGAGCTAAGCCTATAAAACAAAAGTGGTTTGAAAAAAACTGTTGGAATAAACCTGACTTTTCTGAAAATATTAAGTATATTACATACAGTAAAATCGAGTTTAAATACAACAACAGTGATTAAAGCGGAAAACCCAGAGCTACACACCAGGGGCGCCGCAGTCCGCGCAGCGGCTGTTCTCCGGCAGCTTCACCAGTTCCAGTAAGATCTTTTTGTTTCGCTCGTTTGACATTTCGACACCTAGTCTGGGTCTCCTCTTAGTCGGCGCTCAGTCCCGCGGTCCGTATAATTCATATTGGTCACATAGCTTAAGACGTGAGGAGCTACGGCTGAAAAAACGTCCATATAAAAACTGGTCGTTGGATGTTTCGACACGTTCAGACGCGCAGAAACACCTCCCTCCTCTGGAGCGCGTCCCTGGAAACAATTGGGTGTTTTTGTAGCTGGAGGTTGTCCTTTTCCTACAACCCGCCTCTAACATTGTAACTCATCCTAACTCTACACACATGACATCTTTATGCTTATACAATATTGACTTGTCTTTCAAACTGGACCCAGTTCATCTTATGCCTTGTAAAAGTATTCACATTACATCCACGAGCTTCAATGTATTTTATTGGGATTTTATGTGACAGACCAACATGAAGCAGCACTTAAATCATTTTACAAACGAAAATCTGAAAAGTGCGGTGTGCATTTTTTTATTTCTGCCCACTTACCCCTACATAAAATGGCCTTCAAAAGTCCCCCAGTGTGTAATTTCATTTTAGTGCAAAGATTCTGTGAAGATCTTTAGGGTTTCTCAGATAATATTGGCGAAGAAAACTGCATCATGAAAGTCAACATACCACACAGGAAAAAAGCTGCAGAGACATTTAGGGTTAGGTTAGAAAACAACACTAGAACAATATTTTCATAAATAAAAGTTGGACATTTATGTGTTGAAAAGGTTTAACGACACACCAAGCTACAAGTGATACAAGAGCTAAAATGTTTAGTCACAGCTTTCGCCGTTGTTGGCACATGGCAGCCATGATATCTTTAGTACCTGAGAAGCCTGTCTTGCTCATGAAATTCCTTTTTTAGAGGGTGGGGTTCTTGGTTCCTGTTTGTCCAACTTGGAACTTGAAACATAGGGTACTATTGGATAAGAGTATTTTTCCACCGTATCAATTTGTGTCAAAACACAATAAATGGAAAAAGATCAACCCTTGTCGTATTGCCGCTTTAAAATGTCTTGACGGTATATTGATTCATGGAAAACTTAATTCAGTGAGAAGGTATTTAGCACTGGGAACCACTGATTTAGTTCAAGGCATGGTCAGGTGTTGGATTAATCCAGTTAAAGACCTAAATATAATTAAGACTCTGTAGATAAACTTTAAGCTCACAAATTCTTCATACAATCTGACAAGTTTGAGATACTTCCCAAAGAAAAATGGGCAGAATCGTGACTCTTTAGATGCACAAGACTGTTCCAAGACATAACCCTGGACCGGTATCGATTCGGAGACCTCAATACAAATTTACGCTTAGGATATTTAGTCACCACTTTGTTTTTCTGTTGCATGACAAAATGGGAAACGGCAAAAAGGGTGTGACCACTGTTGCAAGACTGCATAACCGGTTTCTATCTGGCAAAGACACCAACACTTTGCTCAGTTGGGTAAAGCCTTTATTTGTTCACAACAAAAAAACAGATAAAAATGTTTATACATATTTAAGGCTGGAAAAAATAACGATGAATGTGACACCCAGAGCTGACTAAGATTCCTGTTAAAAGCTGCTTGTCTATGATAAAAACAGCAAGAACCAAGATCATTAGTGATAATTTACACACAGCCTTTACAAATATAGCAGTTTGTATTTTACAGGTTTATTTCTTACAATTATAAAAAATACCTCACACCTTTTAACTGAGCTGCATGTTCCATTTGTTAAAAAAAAAAACAGAGTTAAAAAACTATTTAAAACATTAATAAATGAAGCTACAAAACACTACTGTACAAAATCCCCAACTTTCCAGATGAATTTCATATAAAGGTCTCAAAGCACCAAAAGATGTCAAATGTGAGGTTATTTAATTGTGTGCTCTTTGTTTCAGGGATTGTATGTATTTAGATGTTGGTAAAATAAGTGCAGACAGTCCCTTTTGTGCACACAAGAGCAACCGATCTCAGGCTGAGGTCCATCAGATGCCGCAACTCATGTTACTTCTACCTTCTGAGAACCAGAGATTGAGACTCCTAGATCTTTTTATTTGTGACCCATGTATAATCATGACAAAATCAAAGTCAATTAGGGGAAGTCTTCAGCAAGAAACTGTAGCATACTCTTCTCAAGACCCAAGTGGATCGCATCAAGATAGTGCAGGAACCTGGAGGAAGGGGACATGAGACAGATACAAAAGGTTATTTTCATATAAACATATTATTTGAACTTTAAACACATTTATTGACTAGTCTTCTCTACAAGGTGTGAACTCCACATCCTGTCAACAACTCAGACCAAAAACCACTGGTGCTGGCTATTTCTAAACACCTACCTTCTCTTCACTTTTCCCCGCTCCTTCAGCTGCTCTGATCTGCAGATGGTGCGCATGGCAGGCAGGTAATCCAGAGCAGCCGCCTGTCTGTTGCCAAGAGTGCCAAAAACTTTAAAAAACAGCCTCTCCATCACTTCCTTCCTCTGCTGGGCTAACCTGGAAAACAGAACACTGCTTTTCAGTAACGATATCATGTTATCTGGGTTTCAGAGGCCAAGATGGCGTAGAGACTCACGGTGGGTGACTGAGTCCGTCTTGAGTGAAGCTGTAATCTTCTCGATGAGTAGCCAGAGGAAGAGTGAGCTCCTCTGTAGCCTCATTCCTCAGATCTCCATCCAGCCGCTGCATTTTATCCCAGGCATCGGTCACTGAAGCTCGACACTTGTGAAAGCTCAGCGCCTCCACAGCAGCCTGGATCTCTAGGACTCGGCTTCCTGTGGACCAGCTTCCTCTTCCGGTCTCGATTCTTGACTCATCAGTCATCCCATCTTTGATGACGGCGCTCACAGACGATCTTCTGTAACTGTTAAGCCCATCAGGGTGAAAAAGAAGGGAGGAATCCACATGGGACATGTTGTCCCAGAAGTCACCTATGGATTGAAGACACTGTGAGACTGGAACACTTTTCATTCGCTCCTCCGTAGTCAGCGGCTTCCTGTTCACCCTCTCAGAAACAACTCTCTCTTTGAATTCTTCTGTTTGAGGATCCTTCTGCGTCTTGCAGAGAGATGGAAACCCATCTTCTGAGTCAGAATCAGAGTGCAACCCATTCCTGGTGGGCAGATGGCGCCGTTTTTTATTCTTCTTCATTCTGCTGGACACCTTGACTGGGCTGCAACTGTCTGAGAACTCAGCTGACTCTGCAGCGTGCATCGAGCCGACACCAGGATGCACCGTTTCCGACTGCAGGGACGCGGACGGTAGCCGCCGTTTTGAACTCATAGATCGAAGGTCTTGTGATACAGAAAGACATCGCTTGGGTTTAGAGAGCTCAGAGGTAGATAGCTGCGTCAGAGGTAGAGGTAAGAGGTTCTCCATGTTTGAATAGAGCAGATCAACTCCTCGCCGCCTGCCGTCTTCAAGAAGCTCCCAGCAAACAGTCGTCTCCATCAAACTTTGGCTCTGTTGAAACTAAACACCCAACATTAAACATTACAAATGAATATTCTCTTGTCCTAAATCAAGTTCCTACTTCATTACACACCACCAACCCACCACATGTAGTGATACGCTTAGTAAGAACATGCAAAAAGCCATTAAATAACTTCAGCTTTTAATAAAGTAGAATAATCTTAAACTGAACAAATAAAAAAACAATCAATCAATGGGGAAGAAAAATCCATGTTCAGAAATAATTGATGTTTATAAAATAGTCTCAAAAACATTGGCACCTTTAGAGTTTCCATGACTTCAATGTTCTAGAAACTTGTAATTAATAATCCATTACGCCCAGTTACACTGGGGTATAAATACGATTCAGAGGGAAAGTCAGTAATAAATGTTGATCACAGTGAAATCTAACCAGGAGAGGAATACAAATATTTTGATGTTATTTTAGATTCTCAGTTTCAATTTGAAGCTAATCGAAGCACTCAGTTATAAAGCCAACAATGTTCTGGGAAGATTTTAGACCAAAAGCCAGAGAAGTGGCATTATCGTAAAATCAATAAGTATATTTCCCAAACGTTTGCGGACCTTTCTTCACAAAAACCTAAAAAATGTAAATGGCTCATTGTTCCTGGGGTAGTTAGTCAAAAATATTTAACAACCAACCACAGCAGGAGTCATACTGAAAAGAACTCTCAAACCCAAAGTCGGCAGGCGACTCAGGTCCGCTCACACTGAGCCAGGTTCTGTCAGGTTCTGCTGGAGGTGAACAGATGTAGTGAATAGGTCACTACATCAATGCTCAGCAGCCCAATATGAGGGATTCCTGCAACGCTAAAGGCAATCGTTAGCTTTGTTGCTACGTGCTCATCCAGGAGGAGTGAATCCTGCAGGTCAGTGACCCGATACAATCTGCTGGGTTTCCTTAGATAGAAAAACGTTTTATTACTTTTAATAATAAACTGAACATGACTGCATTTTTTAAATAACTAGGACTGAATTAGAATATATAAAAGTAATTGACTCTGTATGATTAACTATATACTTCTGTGTATATCAGATGATTTGTTTTGTAAAGTGCCTTAAGATGACATTCGTTGTGAATCGGCACAACATAGATAAACTCAACTACAATTAATTTTAATATAAAGCATCAGATGCAAAACGCAGCCTTCATGTTTTCATTTAAATTATCACAGATGTGAAAACGTTTGCCACCGATAATAAAAACAATGACTGATTTAAGGTTCTTAGCTTTAAAAGAGAAACGTGTGCACACTGATGTAGATATATTTACATAACCTCTACTCTGTACTGGTCAATACTTTTCTTCTTTGTATGTCGTGTTATATTCTACTGTTATTTTTTACATTAATTTCATGTGTGTGTATTTCTCTTAAGCTTTGTTTAATTGCTAAAACTAAAATTATTACTTGAAATGCCAAACTAGAGACTATGAGTAGGATAAATTTAACAGTTTCATGTTCTGTACCTGATTAAACAAGTTCATACAAACGTTTTCGAAAGAAATGTGACAGTTTACCCTCAGCAGCTCCCAGATGTCTCCGTCAGGCTCTATATTCAGCAGGCCCAGCTTGCTGTCAGAGTGGCAGGATGGGACGGTCACAGAGTTATCGGCCGCTTCTTTAGTCTCTGGTTTCAGTTCAGTTTCTGGGCAAGCGGAGAACATTTTTAGACTAATGTAATCACATCAAATTAAATATAGATCTATATATAGACAGCTTTCGTATTTAACTCATCTCCTTACCGTTTTGACCAGTTTGCATCAATGGCCTTGATGAGAGGCGCCCTCCTGCACCCCGAGCCCAGAACTGAAGCTGTAATAAGCTCTGCCGGATGTCACAGCCGTTAAGTTTGACCAGAGAGCTGACATCTGAGGGACGTGTCCTCATGTCCTCAGCCAAACAAAGGAGCTGCAGGTAGCTGCAAACATTCACCTGTGGAGCAGATCCAGGACAGTCCGATTAGCTTTGCGGATCCGCTCATTCCTGCAGATGTTGTCAACACGGCTCAAAATTCTCCACTTACTACTGAAGGCTTTTTAAAATGAATCTCTTCAAAGTTTCCATCAAACAAGATGCTGAAAGCTGGATCTGAAAAACAGTAAGATGGTGCAAGGACAATTATTATCAACACACATGAAACCAACTAAGACTTGCCCATTAATGGTCTGCTCATACTAACCACTGGTGGTCAGGATGACTGGCCTCTTGGTAGTGCTCATGAATGTCTTGATAGCAGCAAGAAATCCTGAGTCATCATCAAAAATAACATCCACTTCTTCAAAGAGGATGAGCGATGTGGCCGTCTTCTTGCTCTGATCCTCGCTGCGTTTCTCTTTAGGGGTGCTGGTTGCTGTGGATTTCTCACCGGCTTTCATGGCTTTCTTGGAAGGAGCTACAAAGAGATGGATCATTAAAGCATGTGGTTGTAATGTGACAAATTAAGGAAAAACTTCAAGGGGCATATATACTTTTACCATATATTTAGCTATATAAAAAGTGAAGAAATGACTGGTATTACCTGTCTGTTTTTTGTTGTCTGCCTCTTTGTTGGCTGGTTGCCCCATTTTAAAGAACTTGGCTAAAGATGTAGGAGCCAGGTCTCCTTTTTTAGACCTTCTTGGTGACTGAGGATGCTTCCTGGGAGAAGAAACCAGCCTGCGAGGAGAGTTAACTTTTCCTAAAAGATGAAGAAGACAAACTTTACTTCTATACTGCATGGAATCATGAAATGCATAGCTATCAGATGGAGTGTTATTGGTTGACAGTATCGTCCATACTTGGAGAAGATCCAGGCCTGGCAGAGCTGGTGCTGCTGGTCAGTCCGTAGCTGTTAAAGTAAGTAGGTTTGTGGGCGTTGACCCCCTGACTGTCCACCTGGTGGGACTGAGTTGCCTCCTTCAGCTGGGACAGAATAAGACGACCGCTTCGCTGAGATGAAGCATTCACCTCAAACACCTTGAAAGGATAAATTAAGAAATGAGGAACTAAATGTTGACAGGCATATGCTTCTATTTTTTTGTATGTGGTGAAGTTGTACCTTAAAGCCAAGCTCTTGAGCACAAGCATAAACTGCAGCAGTTTTTCCAATCCCAGTGGGTCCGGTGATGAGCATCGTGTTACATAAAGTGTCCTCAGCATCCTGGTAGTCCTCCTCTCCACAGTCCCATTCTGAATCTGAACACACACAAAAAACTCATGCATTAAAAAGAATTGTGCAGCAAACCAACAGAGGAAGCAATTAATAGAAACAAAATCTCTCACCATTGCTGTCCTCTTCTTGTTTCTTATCCTTCTGATTTTTTCTCTCGTCTCTGTCGGCACGAAGCTTCCAATCTTTCAGCCAACTAAGGAAAAAAGCAACAAATTACTTTAAAAAACAGGCATTAAGTGCCTTACAAAGGTATTTTTACCCCCTTAACATACAACTACAAAATATATTACTACTCTAAAAACTGCCTTCAGCAGTCACATAATTAATAAATACTACATTAGTGTGAATCTCAGTATAAAATCAGCTGTTCTTTGAAGGCCTGAGAGGTTTGCTAGAGAACTTTAGCATCATGAAGACCAACACAAATACAGGTCCTTCTCAAAACATTAGCATATTGTGATAAAGTTCATTATTTTTCATAATGTAATGATGAAAATTTAATATTCATATATTTTAGATTCATTGCACACTAACTGAAATATTTCAGGTCTTTTATTGTCTTAATACGGATGATTTTGGCATACAGCTCATGAAAACCTAAAATTCCTATCTCACAAAATTAGCATATTTCATCCGACCAATAAAAGAAAAGTGTTTTTAATACAAAAAACGTCAACCTTCAAATAATCATGTACAGTTATGCACTCAATACTTGGTCGGGAATCCTTTTGCAGAAATGACTGCTTCAATGCGGCGTGGCATGGAGGCAATCAGCCTGTGGCACTGCTGAGGTCTTATGGAGGCCCAGGATGCTTCGATAGCGGCCTTTAGCTCATCCAGAGTGTTGGGTCTTGAGTCTCTCAACGTTCTCTTCACAATATCCCACAGATTCTCTATGGGGTTCAGGTCAGGAGAGTTGGCAGGCCAATTGAGCACAGTGATACCATGGTCAGTAAACCATTTACCAGTGGTTTTGGCACTGTGAGCAGGTGCCAGGTCGTGCTGAAAAATGAAATCTTCATCTCCATAAAGCTTTTCAGCAGATGGAAGCATAAAGTGCTCCAAAATCTCCTGATAGCTAGCTGCATTGACCCTGCCCTTGATAAAACACAGTGGACCAACACCAGCAGCTGACAAGGCACCCAGACCATCACTGACTGTGGGTACTTGACACTGGACTTCTGGCATTTTGGCATTTCCTTCTCCCCAGTCTTCCTCCAGACTCTGGCACCTTGATTTCCGAATGACATGCAGAATTTGCTTTCATCCGAAAAAAGTACTTTGGACCACTGAGCAACAGTCCAGTGCTGCTTCTCTGTAGCCCAGGTCTGGGGAATGCGGCACCTGTAGCCCATTTCCTGCACACGCCTGTGCACGGTGGCTCTGGATGTTTCTACTCCAGACTCAGTCCACTGCTTCCGCAGGTCCCCCAAGGTCTGGAATCGGCCCTTCTCCACAATCTTCCTCGGGGTCCGGTCACCTCTTCTCGTTGTGCAGCGTTTTCTGCCACACTTTTTCCTTCCCACAGACTTCCCACTGAGGTGCCTTGATACAGCACTCTGGGAACAGCCTATTCGTTCAGAAATGTCTTTCTGTGTCTTACCCTCTTGCTTGAGGGTGTCAATAGTGGCCTTCTGGACAGCAGTCAGGTCGGCAGTCTTACCCATTGTTGGATGGGTGCAAAAACTTGTTATCACTCATGTAAAAACCTTGGGTTGCAAGGCACCTGCACTATGCCTTCCTCCCTGTGTGTGTGAGATCATTGTTATCTCTGTGTGAACCAGCCTCCTTTCCGTCTCACACACATACACCCTGTCTGAACTGTCTGTTGAACTGTGTATATAAATAAAGAGATAGGGTGTCAAAACTTTGTAGTTTCACTGCAAAGTGGGCTACCCTTGTCACAAGTAACTCTGACTGTATCGTTCTTACCTCTGAGTTGACTAAATAATACCTAACATTTATTGGTCCTTCGAAGCCGGATTAATTCAATAACCTTATTTCTCTTTGCTTTAACAGTGACTCTGGGATCTGTGGGGGAAGCCTGACGTCGAGCGAAGCACCGCTGCACAGCCTCCTTTAGCCGGAGTGGCTGAAAGTCCCGGTGTGTGTGAATTCACACCTGGCCAGTGGGTTATCGCCTTCCTCGGCGCGGGGTGACTCTCACAGGGTCCAAAGAGTCACCAAGAAGTCAACTCCGAGGTGAGACAGTTTTAAAATACAGTTCATAGGAAAAGTACTTAACAGTCGTTGGTAGTGCGTCGCCGGTAAGGACGCTGCATTCGAATGGTTTTATTCCACCGTGAAAGGAATAGTGACAAATTTGGTACAATCCCGCCGTGAAGGGGATTAAAGAAAACGACTGAGGATTATTCCCCTGTGAGGGAATAGAGTAAGCGCTATATAAATAAAAGAAGAAAAGTACTTAAAAGTCGTTGGTAGTGCGTCGCCGGTAAGGACGCTGCATTGGGATGGTTTTATTCCACCGTGAAAGGAATAGTGACAAATTAAGGTAGGGCCCCGCCAAGAAGGGGGCCAAATAAAACGACTAAGGGTTATTCCCCTGCGAGGGAATAGAATAAGCGCTATAAAAGTAAAAAAAACGGAGTAAATTGAGCTCATAAAATAACACCAAGTTAACTTAGAAAAATTACAAGGTACCTGAAACTAACTGTGTGACTGTGTTGTGTGTATATGGAGGACTAAGCATTTTAATAGAATCATAGCAGGATTCTGCTAGTCCTGTGTTTTCTTTTGCCCAGATTAAAACTACGTACTGGTGACTTTGGAGATTCAGGTCGGATTTCATTCCAGAAAATTAACACCGCTGCGAATTAGTCGCAGTAGAAGGGCGTGTTAATGTCCTCTCCTTAAAGTCTCATGCCAGTGACCTTTTATCTGGGACATTTATACTATAATTAAACTAACATAAAACATAATGGGGAAGAAACAAAGTAAACTAATTGACTTAGAAGGGGAGGTAAAGTTTATGGAGAACTATGTAAAAGGAGCAGGTATGATCTGTCATAGATGGAATAAAAAATAAAAAACATGGGTTTTTGGGCAAATTAGATACAAAGGATGTCTTAAAATTACAAGGGGATCTAAAATTAGCAATAATGAAAACTAAAAAGAGAAAAATAACAAAGAACAATGGGGAAAGAACAGAGAAAAAGCTCTGATTTAACAGAAATATGTACACGATGGCATAAAAATACGGATTTTCAGGTAACTTAATTATCACTGAAATCCTAAAACTACACGGGGATCTTAAACTGGAGATTATGCATTCAAAAGATTCAAGAGACAATAAAAAACCTTGCCAGATTATAATTTCAAAGGGGACTTTTCAGTCCCTGAGTGCACACAGTTGATAAACAGATTAAAACAAAAAGTTTAATTAAAAGAACAACAATAAGAGCAGCTTTTAACTGACATAGCCATAATACTGAGGCCTTAAGAAAAGCACAGGAAAAAACTTTCAGCTTAACTGAAAACAAATAAAGGGGGGCGGACTGCCACCCATCCCAGTTTAGAATACCAAGGTAGCCCCAAATTATAAAGACTAAGAGATGGTTTTAGAGGATGTGGTAAAAGAAGTTAAAAGAGGAGGTGACAATGTGGACAACATGGAAACTGTCCAACTGGACAACCCAGTGAACAATGACTAGAGTTGTTAAAGACGTAATCTGAGAGTAAAAGATTTTGTAGGCAAGCATTAGTGAGAAACAGGTGCTTTAAAAATCATTCTATGGTGTTATACTACTAACAATATCATGATAAAATGCAAAAGATTCATTTTACAGGGAAATAATTCCATATTTGGCTCAGATTGTTTGCATTCTTGATTTTTCCTCTTTGAGAGAAGTTAAATTTCAGCTCTGTGAAACGACCTTGACAAAGAGATACAGCTGCCTGAAAACAAAGATAAAACTTCTGCAAACAGCAGAAGTCTGTCTCTGCTGAAAGGTCTAAAAAAAAAAAAAAAAAAAATGGTAACTCTACCCTGCATGTGTCAAACTCAAGGTCCGCGGGCCAAAACCGGACCCCAAAAGTTTAGTGATTCTCTAGAAGTAGAGCCTTTTAATATGGTGATTGTGTGCTTGAATGTTATTTTGTCAATCAATAAGCAGTTTTGTCTACATTCTGCCACAATCTGCCTTTTGAAAATGTTTTGAATCTTGCTCTTTATGTATAAAAAAAAAAGAAAGAAAAGAAAAATTGGCTAAAGTCTGCAGACACAAAATGAACCTGAATTGAAGCTCTAACTAAGTTTATTTAATCTGAGATCCTCTCCAAATGCAACAGTATATGTCAGTCTACATGAGATACTAACAACTTCACCTACTGGTATAATATAAAGATCTGATTGAATATGTGAAACAAACAATGATGAAAGTTTTTCAACAGGTGATGCTCATCCAGGAGGAAGACAGTGTTCCTAGGAAATGCAGCTCATTCATTAACAATCATTTTTTCTCCTATAGGTGGAAGTTTTGCTGACTAATCATAGGCTGGATCTATGAAACATTATGAGCACAGAACAAATGACCAAGGTTCTGACTGACTTATGAACCTCACTGACCTGACAATGATAACATGACACCCAACAGATAACACCTTTAAGGTGGACCCACTAAGACCACCTTATTGATTCTTGGTGAATAAAAAAAAAGAATTGAAGCGTTCAAAACAGACCTAGTGGAAACAAAAGGGGTTATGAGGAAACAATGTGCATTTTAAGAATAATAGAAGTCAAATTATGTTCAAATTTTTGCAAATAAAAATTACTCTGACAGAAAAATAAGTAAGTAGTGTGTGAATGTGTGTGAATGGGAATGACTGATTTCATTGTAATGCATCTTTGAGGGACCTTAAAAGCGCTAATAAAGGTCTGATGTTCTGATTATCTTTGCCAAACTTATATCTTAATAAGGTTTCCAGAATCTTTTTCGAAAAATCATATAAAGATGGCAAAGGTTCTACCTGTATTGAAAATACTGATAACCATAGGAAAGTTCATAGATCTGTCTTCAATTTTTCACAATTCTTGTACAAACAGGTTATTTAAACTTTCATGTGGCCAAATGTCTGTGTTTGACTTTCTGTTTTTGTGAAATAAATGTTTGATTCATGTTATGTAAAAATTAGAGTCCTCAACATTACCATCATAATATTAGGTCAGTTCTCTATGGTAAAACAAAAAGATTTTAACAGACATTTAGACTTTTTCCAGTCAGGTTCAAAATGATTGAATTACACTCGAACTTAACATAAGATGAAATGAACCTTAACAGAATTACTGGACTGGACTGAAATAGAGAAAACTTGAGTTAATTGAAACAAACTTTAGTTACTTGAACTAAATACAAAGCTGACTGAAACTGTATGTTGTATCTATAAAACAGGGTAAAACAAACTAAGATTATAAAATATAATATGCCCTTCATTTTTTGTGTTCATCAGTGAGTGAGTTTTTATTTTTATTTTTAATAAGAACTAAACCAAGCATTATTTATAATAATAGCAATTACCAAAAATAGTGATCTCATTTTTAAATGTAATAAGGACTTACTTTATAATATATGATAAAAAAAAATAATAAGAATTTGGAAAAACAGAGGCTTTAAACCTCTGCAGGAACAGCACTGACACTGTCAAAGGTAGATCCTAATACAGGAATCTGGAAGCTCATTCTGGCGTGGACAGTCAAAGTCCATCCAAGGACACATTTAGATGAGGCAGAGGGACAAATACAGGACTTAGCTGAGAGCAACATGCATCCTGCCCTAGCTGCTGTCCCACCTGAACTGTGGTCCCAATCATCAACTGATGTAGGACTTATAAAGGGGTTCCCACCATACAAGGTTAAACTAATATCTGAAAAAAGGCCATTAGTCCGTCAATACCCCTTAAAGCCAGAAGCTGAAGAAGATACTAAGCCAATAATACAAGATATGTTGAAGTCAGGAATATTAAGAGAAGCACCTGACGCTACATGCAAGACATATCACACTGACATCGCTATTATTATCACAGCCAAACACAACTCTAAAAAGATGTGCCCTTTAAATCCAAGTACTCTAATACCTACTGCAGAAGATGGAAAACCACATTCTTATAAAGCAAAAGTTGAAGAAGACACCAAACCCAGACAAGACATTTCTCAAACCTTTATACCAGATTCATGTGTTGTGTTTGTAGATGGCTCATCATCTAAAGATGAATATGGAAAGAATAGAGTTGGTTATGCAATAACAACCATCGATAGGATAATAGAAGCTAAATCTCTACCCAATACATGCTCAGCCCAAACAGCAGAATTATATGCTGTAGTAAGAGCATGTGAATTACATGAGGGACAAATACTTACTATATACACAGACAGCCAATACGTTTTCGGATCAATACATCACCATGCTAAGATTTGGCAAAATAGAGGTTTTAAAACATCATCAGGGACAGAACTAACTCATTTCAACCTATTAAAGAGAAAATGTCAGATCTGCTATTTATAGACACAGACGTGCTGAAAGACGCCCAACAGTCAGCAACCAAGACAGAAATAAAGGCCTGGCTAAAGAGAGGAGCACAGAGAAAAGATGACATCAATCAGATAGAAGATAAACCAATCCTCCCAAAAAAGTTATACAACACAGCGGCTACAGTGACACATTGGGAAGACCCACGTGTCAAGGGGGGAATATGTCACATCTGGTAAAGCATTAATGCTACACTATAAATATTTCTGACTATGCAAATCATTTTTGCAGATCATGCAAAATTTGTTGCAAACACGGGGGAAGAAATATTGCCTTGTTGCAATAGATGAACCTAGTGACACATTTCTTCCCCACATATGGTATCCCACAGACTATAAGGTCAGATAATGGAACTCATTTTGTAAATAAATTAATAGAACTAAGTTCTAGAGCATTAGGGTTTCAGTTAAAGATTAAGAAAAACAATGGAAGAAACAGGGAGGCCATGGCCCGAATGCCTATCCCTGGTTAATTATGGATGAGAATAACTCCAAATCAAACTGGTCTTACTCCATTTGCCACCTACTGTACATCATTGTATGGCTCCACCCACTATATTCTGAGCCTGAGATCACATGACACCAAGTTGCTGATGTGAATTTGTATTCTCAAAGAAATAGTACATGGCAGACCGTTTTCTCTGCCCTCTGACATGAATGAAATAGAGAAAGCACAACAGGAACCTTCATTAGCTGAGTGGATGAATAAAATGTTGCAGACAAAAGAAGAACAAATGTCCAGTGGTCTGCCGATAATCTCTGCTCCTATCCCACAGAATGAGGCCTGGAGACCTGGTCCTGATTAAGACACTCCACCGGAAGGATTGGAGCACTCCTTGGTGGAAAGGGCCGTTTCAAATACTCCTGACAACGCCCACAGCTCTGAAAATAGCAGAGAGGCCTTCCTGGATCCATAAAAGCCACTGTAAGCCAGTTTTGCCGTTACAGGAGCCAGATCAACCGACGGGGTAGCAGAGGAAGTCCGGGTTCAAAGATGGCCCAGCGTCTCAAACCGGTGAAGAAAACAGCTGATCTGCGCCCAATTATAAAATGGCTCTCTGTAACATGTGGACAGGACTGATAAGCCTGAGCTTAATTCTGGTAGCAGGACTCTTTCTCTATCTAAAGCAGGATCCACAGGAGGTGATACCGAACCAGAAGAGATGGACATCAGACGGGACCCATCTCAGAACACTGACGGAAGAACATGACGCACATCCATTCCTACAGAATTTCTGGTATTGTTCATGGTGGCATATGCAACACTGAACCAGGTAGAAATGCACGAAAATGAAGGGGACGATTATGATGACATGTTGTAAATAAATCACATCAAAAGCCTGAGTGTACTCATACATTGTATTTCATAAAATGACCTTACAGCAGAAAATCGAAAGAAGTTGTTGCTTAAGTGAAATGAGAAAAAGTACAATGATGACATAAACAGGGCAGATTTTTAAATTCCTTTATTATGTTTCACTGTTTTCATTAAGTATTATTCTTTTATTTTTATGATTTCAAGTATTATTCTTTTATTTTTATGATTTCAAGTATTATTCTTTTATTTTTATGATTTCAAGTATTATTCTTTTGTTTTTATGATTTCAAGTATTATTCTTTTATTTTTATGATTTCAAGTATCATTCTTTTATTTTTATGATTTCAAGTATTAATCAACATTTAACTTTTAATGGTCGCCGAGGGCGGCGGGGCCGTATGAGTATTTCCCACAAAATATAATCTGTTTACCGTCCGTGGGTTTTCGCTCATACAAAGTATTTTTCTTACTCGTTTTTATATTAAATGTTTTTACTTGTGATAAAAGGAGGGACTGTTGGATGGGTGCAAAAACTTGTTATCACTCATGTAAAAACCTTGGGTTGCAAGGCACCTGCACTATGCCTTCCTCCCTGTGTGTGTGAGATCATTGTTATCTCTGTGTGAACCAGCCTCCTTTCCGTCTCACACACATACACCCTGTCTGAACTGTCTGTTGAACTGTGTATATAAATAAAGAGATAGGGTGTCAAAACTTTGTAGTTTCACTGCAAAGTGGGCTACCCTTGTCACAAGTAACTCTGACTGTATCGTTCTTACCTCTGAGTTGACTAAATAATACCTAACACCCATGATTGGGGTTTTGAGTGATGAACCAGGCTGGGAGTTTTAAAGGCCTCAGGAATCTTTTGCAGGTGTTTAGAGTTAACTCGTTGATTCAGATGATTAGGTTCATAGCTCATTTAGAGACATTTTTAATGATATGCTAATTTTGTGAGATAGGAATTTTGGGTTTTCATGAGCTGTATGCCAAAATCATCCGTATTAAGACAATAAAAGACCTGAAATATTTCAGTTAGTGTGCAATGAATCTAAAATATATGAATGTTAAATTTTCATCATTACATTATGGAAAATAATGAACTTTATCACAATATGCTAATATTTTGAGAAGGATCTGTATATCAGAGCACTGTTCAATCCATCATCCAAAAATGGAGAGCAAAAGGAAAAACAGCAAAAAACAGGATGAGCAAGGAGGACATTAATCAGGGAAGCAGACAAGAGGTCCATGGTAACTCTGGAGGAGCTGCAGAAATCTTGGTCAGATAATTTGGGCCTACAAGAAAAAGACTTTGGCAGAAAACTAACACAGCAAGTCACCCTGAGCACACCATCCCCACTGTGAAACATGGCGGTAGCACCATCATGCTGTGGGGATACTGTTCCAGGGCAGGGTGCACGAACCTTGTAAAAGCTCATGAGGAGAAAACCTGTTAGAGACTACAAACCCCCCCCCCCCCCCCCCCCCCCCCAAAAAAAACAAAGAGTCTGGGGCAGAGTTTCTCCTTCCAGCAGAACAACCCTAAACATGCAACCAGAGCTGCAGAGATGGTTTATATCAAAGAATATTCATGTGTTACAATGGGGTAGACCTAAATCTAAATGGGAATCTGTGGCAAAATCTGAAATTTTATTTCTGCAGACACCTTCTATCCAATTTAACTGCGCTTTAACAAAGATGAACAACCAAACATTTTTGTCTCTAGATGTGCAAAACTGGCAGACACAAAAGATGTGTTCTCACTTTCATAATTTTATTCCTTAAAAATGTAAAAAACCATATATCACAACTTTGTGCTGTTCTTACATAAAATTGCCATGAATTACTAGAATGCTGAAGGTTGTAATATGATAAATGTCAAACAGGTCAACATGATTTTGTGATACACAATATGACTAACTGTGAGAGAGTACATTGTAAATGCAGGAGCTGCTGGTTAAAATCCTCACCTGTAAAGCCTCTTCACTCCAGGACTGTTGTCTACGATGTCACCAGAGTGCTGCGGCTGGTATTTATCAGTCCATAGCAACTCTTCCTTCACTGATTCTGAGGAAAAACTACAGTCAGTTTCAAGGAATAACCACTGGCGTTCAACAAGGGTCCTGAAGGACTAATGTCCTGCTGTTTTAGATGTAATTCTGCTCCAACTCAGCTGACTGAAACAACCGAAGTACCTCAATCCATGTCATCAAGTTCTGCAGAGGCTCGTTAATGAAACGTTCACTTTGATTCAGATGCGTTAAAGCAGGAAAACATCTAAAACATGCAGATCTGAGGACAAATATGTGTAATATGTTTTATGCCACATGGTGGCAGCAGAAAACAAGCTATTTTCTGGTGCTTAACTCGACATAGTTATCACACAATATCAGAGTAATATATTTAAAAAAAAGATTTAGTCATTCAGCTGTTAATCTAACTTAGTTTGCAAGTCTTTTCTGTTGGCTTTATTTTTTAAATAAAGTTACAACACCAATGTAGAGACAGAAAGACTTTGCTACAGACAGCTTAGGAAATTACTGGTTTTCCACTAAATAAAACAATGTTACACTATTAAAATTACACTAAGGTTTTTAAATACCTTACTGTTCTTTTTTTGCACTGAAAATACTTGCTTAAAATGGCAGAAAATAGCAGAACGTACCTTTCCTACTAGAGTCCGCTTCCAAAGTGAGGTCGTCCACTACAACCACAGAATCCTCTTCAGAGGAGATGAGAGCGGACTTCAATTTAGGCTTAGTTTTCTCCTTCATCTCATCTTCCTCCTCCTTTATTCTGGATCTCTGAGCTCGTCTGGTGCGGCCTCCCCTTCTAGGAGGTTCCTGGTCAATTGTGGAGATGTTCTCCTCTGAATGGTTGGACTTCTGCTTCTTAGCTACCTTCACAGTAGTCTCCTTCTCATCCTCCTTCCTCTTTCTCTTCCCTCTAACAGTTTCATCCGGCAGTGGAACGCAGGAGTCTTCTTTGGTCACAGCTACTGGCTCTAATAATTTGACAAAATAAGAAAAAAAGTTAAGATCACTGGTATAATGCTTGTAATCAGGTCATAATCTTTTGAAGACGTTCAGAATGAATACCTCATAGCTAGGTGACCAATCTGAATATAAATTAAAAAAACATGTATGAAACCTTTTGAAGCTTAAAAAATGATTTATAGCCTGAATAATGTTTTTAAAATAAGGTTTTAAAAACAGAATAATCTTTAAATACACTAAAAACTGGATATTTTGCAGTTCACTGCAGCTAGTGAGCTTAAGGCAAGTAGCTCTCAAAGTGTGGGGCGCCCCCTAGGGGAGGCTCTGCGAGATTCGCCCAAATATTTATAATTTTTTTGCAAGCAGGACTTCTTTATGGTCCACTGCCCTTGTCTGGTGATTTCTGACAACTAGTGCAAGAAAGGTTTATTTTCTCAACAGAGAAACATGTTTCCTGATGTGAGAAGGTGTTTCTTTTTAAATCAGAAACAACAGTGCATGCACCTCTGCACGGGTTTACGTTTGCTTGCATATAAATGTTGTGAACACATTGAGAGCTGAAACATCACTCCTCATGTAAGCCTACACCCCCCCAATAGCTCTTAGCTGAGCTACCAAACTGTGGTAAAGTGAAATCAGCAGCTGACTAATAAAGGAAATTAATACTTCTGCATTAGGAGTCTTAAAAATATTCAATATTTTATTCTAATTTTCAACAAATAAAAGCTGAAGGAGCAGTTAATTTTAATTTTATTGTTACAATTAATTGCAGTTTCTACTTTGAATTAATAATCCGAAGGACAAAATGATACAAGCTAGTTTACACTTTGACATAAAAAAAAAAAAAAAAGGTAAATTACAAAAATGTTCTTTTGATTTTCTGGAAACAAAATGAACCTTCGCCTATTTTTTCTTCTTCTTCCTGTCTTGAAAAGTTTGAGTATCGCTGGCTTCAGCTTCTGCACTAAAACAGGCATGTAACAGTTATCGTAAGGACTGACCTGAAGCTGTGAGCTGCTGCTGATGGTCAGCGCATCTTTTCTGGAGGCGAGCGAAAACCATCTCAACCGGGAAGTGGGGGTTTTTGGAGCAGAACTCCTTCATCAGAAGCTGTCGATCACTTTCAGAGATTCCAGATGTCCAGACTGACCCCTAAATAGAAACTCTGATGTTACCCCCATGATTAAAAAAAAAAACAACCTCAAAGATTATAAATGGAAAAACGAGAATAAGCTCAGAAAGAGTTACATCACTGTACCGTTTCATAAGAATTTCTACAGGCTGGTTGTGTCTTTACACACAGAGACCCGCTAACGGGTGGAAGTGGGGTCGGTGTGTGGCTCCAAAGATTCTTTAAATGACCCAACAATGAAGATTCAGGCCATGGCAGACTCCAAAGAGAACAATCTGCCAACACACAGAAAAACAAGCTTTCTCTAATATTCCACCGCTGTAGGAATACAGGTCCTTCTCAAAATATTAGCATACTGTGATAAAGTTCATTATTTTCCATAATGTAATGATGAAAATTTAACATTCATATATTTTAGATTCATTGCACACTAACTGAAATATTTCAGGTCTTTTATTGTCTTAATACGGATGATTTTGGCATACAGCTCATGAAAACCCAAAATTCCTATCTCACAAAATTAGCATATTTCATCCGACCAATAAAAGAAAAGTGTTTTTAATACCAAAAACGTCAACCTTCAAATAATCATGTACAGTTATGCACTCAATACTTGGTCGGGAATCCTTTGGCAGAAATGACTGCTTCAATGCGGCGTGGCATGGAGGCAATCAGCCTGTGGCACTGCTGAGGTCTTATGGAGGCCCAGGATGCTTCGATAGCGGCCTTTAGCTCATCCAGAGTGTTGGGTCTTGAGTCTCTCAACGTTCTCTTCACAATATCCCACAGATTCTCTATGGGGTTCAGGTCAGGAGAGTTGGCAGGACAATTAAGCACAGTGATACCATGGTCAGTAAACCATTTACCAGTGGTTTTGGCACTGTGAGCAGGTGCCAGGTCGTGCTGAACAATGAAATCTTCATCTCCATAAAGCTTTTCAGCAGATGGAAGCATGAAGTGCTCCAAAATCTCCTGATAGCTAGCTGCATTGATCCTGCCCTTGATAAAACACAGTGGACCAACACCAGCAGCTGACACGGCACCCCAGACCATCACTGACTGTGGGTACTTGACACTGGACTTCTGGCATTTCCTTCTCATCAGTCTTCCTCCAGACTCTGGCACCTTGATTTCCGAATGACATGCAGAATTTGCTTTCATCCGAAAAAAGTACTTTGGACCACTGAGCAACAGTCCAGTGCTGCTTCTCTGTAGCCCAGGTCAGGCACTTCTGCCGCTGTTTCTGGTTCAAAAGTGGCTTGACCTGGGGAATGCGGCACCTGTAGCCCATTTCCTGCACACGCCTGTGCACGGTGGCTCTGGATGTTTCTACTCCAGACTCAGTCCACTGCTTCCGCAGGTCCCCCAAGGTCTGGAATCGGACCTTCTCCACAATCTTCCTCAGAGTCCGGTCACCTCTTCTCGTTGTGCAGCGTTTTCTGCCACACTTTTTCCTTCCCACAGACTTCCCACTGAGGTGCCTTGATACAGCACTCTGGGAACAGCCTATTCGTTCAAAAATGTCTTTCTGTGTCTTACCCTCTTGCTTGAGGGTGTCAATAGTGGCCTTCTGGACAGCAGTCAGGTCGGCAGTCTTACCCATGATTGGGGTTTTGAGTGATGAACCAGGCTGGGAGTTTTAAAGGCCTCAGGAATCTTTTGCAGGTGTTTAGAGTTAACTGGTTGATTCAGATGATTAGGTTCATAGCTCGTTTAGAGACCCTTTTAATGATATGCTAATTTTGTGAGATAGGAATTTTGGGTTTTCATGAGCTGTATGCCAAAATCATCCGTATTAAGACAATAAAAGACCTGAAATATTTCAGTTAGTGTGCAATGAATCTAAAATATATGAATGTTAAATTGTCATCATGACATTATGGAAAATAATGAACTTTATCACAATATGCTAATATTTTGAGAAGGACCTGTATATTGTGAAGAGCTTTGAGTGAGAAACCCACCATTAGGCGGTTGTGTTGTGTGTGAGACCGGCTGAAAGGATGAAGAGGAGGCAGAGTAGGCCTCCTTGGTGGCAGCAGTCTTTGCGATCTGTTTCCTAAAAGACTCGGGGAGACCGCTCTTTAGGAACTCTCTTCGTGCTTTGAACTGCTCATCATCCTGAGAGTTTTCAGATCCTTCACGACTGCTGTCATCGAAGATGGAAATCACTGCCGACACCTTCCGAGCAGACTTTTCTTGGCCCAACGAGGCCGCTTTGGAGCCTGATGCACAGAAACACACTGGGTTACTAAATAAGTAGGTAAATAGTGAACAACAGAGTGTAGAAACCAACCTGGGACAGTTTTGGGGTCTTTGCCAGGTGGTGTAGCTTTGCCAAGAACTTCATTCAGACTACGTAAGGTCTTCTGGGTTTTAGTGTTTTCCGGTGCGCTCTGAGGAGTAGCGGTTAGGTCCTCCATACAGATAACAGAATCCTGGAAAACACCACTGAATGAAGTCTTAAACAACCACTAACAAGAGGGAAACTCTTAATCTTATACAGCTAAGTCAACGCTGTGCACTGCTTGGTAAAAGATCAGAAAAATAAGGTTACTTTCAAGATCCCCACATGTTTTTCATGTCAAAGTTCCACACAATGCCAGACAGTTTCTTTCTTCTTTTAGGGATTTGTTTTTTAAGTACAAATATAAAACAAAACTATTAATTTAGATCCAGACCTAACGACAATATTTTTAGCTTGTTGGACTGACTAACTGCCCTTAATGTTCACACCTGATGGAAATCCTCAGTGGCTGAGATGGTAAAACTCAGAAGGGGGGATGGGGACATGGTGTAACGAGAAAGACAGAATAAAAAAAAGTTGGTCAATGATTATAAGGATCATCATCGCAAACAGGACTTGTAAAAAGATCTGCGTCCTTCACGGTTTCTCAAAAACACTGAAAGGAAACTTTAAAAAAGAAGGTGAAAACAAACACCAACCTCATCAGGTCAAAGAACAAACACTGGAGTCTGAGTTATCCTGAAAAAAATCTCCCAGCAGTACTCAAACTTGTTCATAAATAATCCCCAACAACTACTGACTACATTATCTGCAGGTGCAGTTTATAATATTAACCATAAAGCTTTACCTCATCTTCACAGTAGCGGTTCTTGGTGGAGGTCTTCGTTCGTGATGACCGCCTTAGCGTTTCCTTCTCTGTGGTTTTCTTGCTTTGCTGAATCATTTTAGCTTTCTCCACTAATTTCTTCGCCTGCTGTCTTTTCTTGGACTCATTAGGTATCTTAAAAGGAAATCACAGTTCATGTATTAGAAATCAGTATCACAAAAACCATGAAATGCGTTAGATTTCTGAGTAAAATATCACTCACTTTATTGTTTAAGGAAGCGGATGCGTCGTTTCCACTTTCAGTCTTTTTATGAACTCTGCTTAATCTTATTCTTTAGAGGATAATAAAAAAAAATAGAAGATATGTGTCAGCTGCTTTAGATATTACACATCTATACACTGAAATAAATTAAATAATGCGTTACCTGATTGGACTTTCACTAGCATCTGGCGGGCACACCATCTCTACTACAAAGACACCATGTCTGGACCTTTGTGTCTTCGGCGTAGACATCTTTGCAGGGCTGACCTGAGGTGAAGTGGCAATTCGAGCCTCCTTTGACTCTTTCTGTCTCCTGGTTTTCCTCACAGGAGTAGTTGAGGTGTTTTCAGGTGACTTTCTAACCACAGTTTCACGCCTGGACCTCCTCAGAGCTGGGACTGTAGGAGTTGAGGTGATAGGAGTCTCTTCTTTCTTATCTTCGTCTGCAACGGCTGTAACCTCTGTTTCTTTCACAGTTGAAGCAGCAGGTGATGTGTTCACTGCCTCCTGTTTAGCTTTAGCTATGTTTCTTCCCCTTTTCACACTTTTCCCCTTGGATGCTTTGCTGTCCTGAGAGCCTTGCTCCGCAGAAGGAACTGAAACATCCTCATCAGCTTTGTCTGCAGCCTCCACAGTCTTCTCCTCAGCTTGCTTCTGTTTGCTTTGGCTTTTAACCGGTTTAGCCTTGGACCCATCCAGACTGGGCTGCTTGAAGGCAGCCATGAACTGCTTCCTCTCTGCTACACCGCACTTTGGAGTCGATTCACTCTCAATCACAGCCAGCTCCAGATCCTCCTCTTCAAGAACCACGTTGGACCTCCGTTTGACGGTTGAAGAACTAGAAGGAAGCTGACGTGAGTCGTCTGTTGGAGGAGAAGCAGCGGACTCTGCAGGGCTAGTAGCACCTTTTTTCCTGGTGAAGATTGAAGCCACCTTCCCGACAGCTTTGACGGTGTTCTGTTTGGGTGAAACGGCGTGCACCTCGGCCTGAATGGTGAGAGTTCGTGGTGAGACTTGGAATGGACCCACACTGTCTTCAGCTTTAGGGATGTCCAGCGGCTCATCGTTTAATTCATCTGCCTTTTCTAAGTTTTTACCATTATCTTTGTCGTCTTCAATGTCCTCCTCAGTCTTGTTTTGACTCCGCACAAAATCCTCAAAGGAGATGGTTACGGTGCTGCTGTTTAACAGGGAGGTCTCATCCAAGTTGACGTCCATACTAACATCACAAGGTGACCGCTCCGCTTCCTTCTCCTCCGGCTCTGGATGCTTTGTCTCTTTTTGCTGGCTCTTTGTTGCTTTTCTAGCCTTTTTAACCTGTTTTACTTGCGCATTTGGAGATAATGTAGTAGTGGTCAGCTTTGGATTTAAATCGTCATTATTTTCACATTTAGGCTTACTTTCTTGAGGTGAATTTCCATCTGTCTGCTCATCACTGACAGTTTTACAGATTCCAGATATTCCATATTCACATGTCTCTACACTAAGCTTCGACATCAAAGCTGCCGTGTTGCTGCCCAGGGACCCATTGCTGCCCTCTATCGTAGAGTCTTTGCTTTCTTGTGTTTCTTCAACAACCAGGCAGCTCGGGTCATTGGTGGAACCGACTGCTTCAGTCGGCAAAAGTTTCCTCGCTGCTCTGTTGGCCTTTCTGCCCCGTTTCTCAGACGGCTTTTTCCCCACTTCTGTGTTGGAGTGTTTTTCTTTAGACTGAGATTTTTGACGGTTTTCTTTGAGGTCTTGCGGCGGACTTGACTTTTCTTTAGAAGATGGAGCCTTTCGGCTAAAGTAGTCCATGATGTTACTGGAGCGAGGAAGAGAAAGGGGTTTCTCCGCGGGTTTGGGAACAGGAGAGAAATAATTTGTGATCCTCTTGACAACAGGGCTGCCACCATCTTTGCGAGATTTTTTGCAAGGCTGTTAAAAGTGGAAACACAAATGGGACAATTTATAAACAATTAATATATAAAGTCTTGCATCCTCCTTCATATATTACACTTGTTCCAGTTGTTCGTTAACATAAAAAGGGGAATTGTTTTTATGTTAACAGCTCAAGGCATTTAGGGATCTAGATATGGGAAGAACAACATGTTGAAGTTCAAATAAGGCATCAATGAGGGGTCAAATGGGTTTAGGTTTCAGTATTCAGATGGTAGGGTCAGAATTAAATGTAAACACCAAAAAACAATGGATCCATCAATGGTTTAGGCTGGTGGTGGTAGTATAATGGTGTGGAAGATGTTTTCTTGCCACATTTCGGGTCCCTTATCAACTAGAGCTTCGTTTAAATCCCCTCCATGCTACGCCGCATTGGTGCAGTAATTCATGCAAAAGGAGCCCCAACCAAGTATTGAGTGTATAGAAATGAACACAGTTTTCAGAAATCTGACATTTGTTTAAAATATCTTTTTAATTTTTTTAAATGTACTCGTCGACCAAAATCTCAGAGGAATGTCTCCAGTTGAAATCTATGGCAAAAACAGTAAAGGAGGCTCTGAAGTGAAAAGCGGGTCCAATCCTGTGTATATTATATTACTGAACATGGATGGTTGCCCCCATTATGTGTGTCTTTGTGTTGGTCTTTTATAATAAACCCAATAGATAAAAAGCTGGAAGACAAACTAAAATAAGCGATCTAATTGAGACACATGAATCTGAAGTCAAAAGATTTAATCAAATGGTCTTTGTTTCCAGGATATCTACTGGTGCTTCGTCCTTCTGGCAGGTCAAAGACATGTTATAGAAACCATTAGAGTAGTAAAGGCTGTGATTGTTCAACACATGTAAACTTTTTTTTTAATATTTTACATTTATTAGAAGAGGCCTAATGATAAAGTTCCAAATCCACTTCTTTTGAAAGTCTGAAGGGTTTTGAAATGATTGTAAAACTTAACTTAACTAACTAACTACTTACTAACTAACTTAATGTTTCAGATTAAACAGCTGGACGTTGAAGGCTGGGGTTGTGAATCAACAAGTGTAGGGCCCTGAAATCTTCTAGAGAAGAAAGAAAAATAAAAAATAAAATCTTAAAACCATATTCGTGCTATGTTACAAGAGATACATTAAAACAATAACTATTAATTTCCCATTTTTAACCGACAGCCAAGATCAAGTCTTCTACAGTTATTTTTATGGGCAGAAATCTGAAAACTTTTAAATTTACTGGAAAATTAGTCCAAAAAAGAAAAATCCTTCGTGTCCGCAGTAGTTACGAACAAAACTAAAATTAATGTAAAATGGTCCCATAAAAACAATTAAATCTTCTGTATAAGAACTGTAAATCAAAACGTGGTTAAGACGTCCAACTATGACAGTTATACAGACATATAATAACTATGGTTCCTACCTGAGTGTCAAAGTCCTCAATGACAGAAGCCAAGGCCACAACACCAGCCATCATTAAAAGAACCTGAAAGAAACATTTGGATTTTTATGGCTAACACACAATAAATAGATATCCATCTAAACCTGTGCCATTCATTGTAGGTTTGCAAAAATACATTTATTTCTCTGGTATTTTAAGAAGTGCAATAAATCCTGACGTTTTCAGTGACAAGCGTGTTTTACTACATTTATTTTCATTACACCATTCCACATCCTGACATTGGTAACGGATTATATTAAAATGTTTGGATAATGTTTCATAAATAAATCACACTTAAATATTCTAAAGTACAGTCAGACAGTATTATTTAATACTAGGCAATGCAAATTACATGGTAAATGTATGTATTTACAACAGTAAATAAATAGTTAATGTGGCGCCCAGACTTTTCTAGTCCTAACTGACTGGCGGATTGATACATCAACAGCAGAAGGCTAAGGAAAACACTCACCAAAATGTTGCTCCCGTAACTTACTGCGTATTTAAGGCCTGTTGTCTGACTGCTTCTTATTCGCTACTATGTTTGTAAATAAAGAACAACTGTGTCGTTCACGGTTTGAAGCAGACGGCTGTTTGTTGTCAGCAGGTTTCACCGTAAAACAACAAGCTAACTAAGTCTCCCGGCAGCCCGGCTGTGCGCAGCTCCTGAAGCTCCTCCGAGCATTTTCCAGTTCGGAAGAAGGTATCTGAACGAAGCGCCCAGGTCCTCACTTCAGTATTTCAGGAGCTGCTCTGAGCCGAACCAGTTTTCTCGACATTTTTCCTGCCGCTTCAAAAACGCGCCAGTCCGCTAGTGAACGAAGAGCGCCAAATATACGTGACCTTTCACGAGACATCCTTCCGCCAATCAGAGCAAAGAAAAGCAATCCGTCATCTTTTGACGTATTTTCCACACAACAAAGATGGCGGACTGAGGTTTCTTTTGATGGACGATAAATACTCACAGCGACCTCTGACGTAGCAAGTGCTAAACGCATGTGATAGACAAAGAAATAAATAGATTTAGAACTATATGCCTATTTTAATTATTTATGTGATAAATATTTTAATAATTAAATGTCTAAACTATTAATTACAATTTCAATCCGTCATATGTTATTAGCATTTATTTTTTATGTCTGTATGCATATATCTTTATTTATTAGACCAGAACTCAAGTTTTGATTCATGATTCAAACATTTTTTACTTGTGTTTTAATAAATTATTGCTATGTTTACCTAAAACATAATTCAGTAATTTAATTTATTTTTCCAATTCCGTTTAAATGATTGTCTACATCACATTTTGACAAATTATGTATTTGTTCACTTTTGGCTGTCAGTGTAGAGATTATTTATTTATTCAATTATTTATTTAAGTTTTTTAAACTATAATATGCATTACTATTATTAAATGATAATTTATGGCTTAGATTGTTGTGCTTTTGGCCACTTTTGATACTAGTGGGCTTGGGTATACTTATTTATAGAAAATGTTTAATTAATTTTAACTTCTCACTAGAGGTGAGATATCTAGAGGGAAAAAAATTCATTTGTGTTTTCTAAGTAAACTGAAGACTCTGAAACAAAACATAAAAACCAAAACTTGATTAGTTATTACGGTGATTAGTTATTATTCGTTTGATATATTGAACAATTTGATAATTTGTTTCCCTGCAGTTAATTTAAAATGACTTCTGATACAACTGCAGTCTAAAGGAACTAGCCAGACCGTCCTTGTGGATATGCATGAAAAACCCTCCCTTCATGCTCAGTTTTACATTTAAAACAAGGTCTGTAGGTCCTAAAGTGTCAATGCCAAAGGAAAACAATGACTGGTACATCTGATTAGTCCAACAATGCCAAGTCCCAAGTACTTTCAAGTACTTTCAGTAATCTCGTCATCTGTTTAGTGTAAGGGAATGTGATTAAGTTACTCAAGTTAATAATATATAAAGAGATAACCCCTGAATATCATTGTTTCTCTTCAGTTTGAAACGTTAGTGTTAACGCCAACCCCCATGTTCTGTTGTGTTTTATATTACTTCATTCAACTAAATGGGGATCATAACCACAATAACTGGAAACATGGTGGAATATAAACTGTTTTGGAAAAAAATAGATTAGCTTGTGCCAACAACATAAAACATAAAGAGTAGGTTAAAAAGCATTGTATTTCTAGTTGTAAATAGTATATATTTATATATTTACTGTAAACCATGATGTGCTTCTCTTATAGGACTGAACCCTCCTCTGGAGCTGAGGATTGTGTTGATGGAAAGAACAAAATTAATAGGAATCCCCAGTGGAAAAACTTGACTGGAAACTTTATCCTGGTTCAAAATGTTTTTGATACCAGCAGAAGAACAGCTAAGAATGAAGCAACGCAGCAAGACGTTGAATCAAACCATTTTAGTGTTCATTGTGGTCACTCTTTATAGTCATTTGAAGGTAAAAACCAAATGCAGAAACAAAGGAGGAAACTTAGAAACTCACAAGTTTTTGAATGTTTTAATAAGGCATGAAATGTTGCAGCAAACAACACTTCTGTAGCATTTCTGAATCCTTCAATGTATATTTCAACAGTATTCAACAGCAAAATTACAATTGTATCAATCTCATTTATTTTAAAGAACAAAAACAGAAAAAGGCAAAAACAACTTCATTTTTAAACAAATTGTGTTAAAATGAGTCTGCATCACACAGTTTATGCAGCACATTTAGCATCATTTAGAGTATTTTTTTAAAGACACTGCATAGTGCTGTTTACCTGGGAGACTGGCTCAATGACCTCCCTGTAGGTCAACTTCATTAAGGAGGGCAAGGAGCTCCAGGAGCTTCTGGAGAAGTGTGGAAACCGATACCATGTTCTCAACCCTGATCCTGAAATAAATAGATTTAGAACTATATGCCTGTTTTAATTATTTATATGATAAATATTTTAATAATTAAATGTCTAAACCATTAATTACAATTTCAATCCGTCATATGTTATTAGCATTTATTTTTTATGTCTGTATGCATATATCTTTATTTATTAGACCAGAACTCAAGTTTTGATTCATGATTCAAACATTTTTTACTTGTGTTTTAATAAATTATTGCTATGTTTACCTAAAACATAATTCAGTAATTTAATTTATTTTTCCAATTCCGTTTAAATGATTGTCTACATCACATTTTGACAAATTATGTATTTGTTCACTTTTGGCTGTCAGTGTAGAGATTATTATTTATTCAATTATTTATTTAAGTTTTTTAAACTATAATATGCATTACTATTATTAAATGATAATTTATGGCTTAGATTGTTGTGCTTTTGGCCACTTTTGATACTAGTGGGCTTGGGTATACTTATTTATAGAAAATGTTTAATTAATTTTAACTTCTCACTAGAGGTGAGATATCTAGAGGGAAAAAAATTCATTTGTGTTTTCTAAGTAAACTGAAGACTCTGAAACAAAACATAAAAACCAAAACTTGATTAGTTATTACGGTGATTAGTTATTATTCGTTTGATATATTGAACAATTTGATAATTTGTTTCCCTGCAGTTAATTTAAAATGACTTCTGATACAACTGCAGTCTAAAGGAACTAGCCAGACCGTCCTTGTGGATATGCATGAAAAACCCTCCCTTCATGCTCAGTTTTACATTTAAAACAAGGTCTGTAGGTCCTAAAGTGTCAATGCCAAAGGAAAACAATGACTGGTACATCTGATTAGTCCAACAATGCCAAGTCCCAAGTACTTTCAAGTACTTTCAGTAATCTCGTCATCTGTTTAGTGTAAGGGAATGTGATTAAGTTACTCAAGTTAATAATATATAAAGAGATAACCCCTGAACATCATTGTTTCTCTTCAGTTTGAAACGTTAGTGTTAACGCCAACCCCCATGTTCTGTTGTGTTTTATATTACTTCATTCAACTAAATGGGGATCATAACCACAATAACTGGAAACATGGTGGAATATAAACTGTTTTGGAAAAAAATAGATTAGCTTGTGCCAAGAACATAAAACATAAAGAGTAGATTAAAAAGCATTGTAATTCTAGTTGTAAACAGTATTTATTTATATATTTACTGTAAACCATGATGTGCTTCTCTTATAGGACTGAACCCTCCTCTGGAGCTGAGGATTGTGTTGATGGAAAGAACAAAATTAATAGGAATCCCCAGTGGAAAAACTTGACTGGAAACTTTATCCTGGTTCAAAATGTTTTTGATACCAGCAGAAGAACAGCTAAGAATGAAGCAACGCAGCAAGACGTTGAATCAAACCATTTTAGTGTTCATTGTGGTCACTCTTTATAGTCATTTGAAGGTAAAAACCAAATGCAGAAACAAAGGAGGAAACTTAGAAACTCACAAGTTTTTGAATGTTTTAATAAGGCATGAAATGTTGCAGCAAACAACACTTCTGTAGCATTTCTGAATCCTTCAATGTATATTTCAACAGTATTCAACAGCAAAATTACAATTGTATCAATCTCATTTATTTTAAAGAACAAAAACAGAAAAAGGCAAAAACAACTTCATTTTTAAACAAATTGTGTTAAAATGAGTCTGCATCACACAGTTTATGCAGCACATTTAGCATCATTTAGAGTATTTTTTTAAAGACACTGCATAGTGCTGTTTACCTGGGAGACTGGCTCAATGACCTCCCTGTAGGTCAACTTCATTAGGGAGGGCAAGGAGCTCCAGGAGCTTCTGGAGAAGTGTGGAAACAGATACCATGTTCTCAACCCTGATCGTTCTGAAGATCCTGTTGAAGTCAAGGAGCTGTTCCAAAAAATTATTGACATAGTAAAACAAAGCAAAGGATGCTTCACAACTGAAGCCTAACAAAGGTTTCAGAAACTGCCTTGATCAACAAAATCACACATTTACAGAAGAGTAGTGGAACAGAGGAGAGGAGGAGGTGATAGAGCGAATGATGAAAGCTTTAGCAAAGAAACCAGAGCAACCAAGAGTGCCATCAACAAATGAGGGTAATATATTTAGCTTAAAATGGACATCAAACTACGACTGCAAGAATCTAAGTAAATAACAAAATAAATGAAGGTATTCACTTTTTCTTTAAAGCCTGTCCTGAAGGATTATGAACAGAAACTGTTCTTGAACCCTCTGGTTTTGGACCAGATGGTCCTGTTCTACTCACCTGATGGCAGAAGCATGAATTAATTAATAATAATTACAGCGGGTTTACTTGAATTTATTTACAGGTCCTTCTCAAAATATTAGCATATTGTGATAAAGTTAATTATTTTCTATAATGTCATGATGAAAATTTAACATTCATATATTTTAGATTCATTGCACACTAACTGAAATATTTCAGGTCTTTTATTGTCTTAATACGGATGATTTTGGCATACAGCTCATGAAAACCCAAAATTCCTATCTCACAAAATTAGCATATTTCATCCGACCAATAAAAGAAAAGTGTTTTTAATACAAAAAACGTCAACCTTCAAATAATCATGTACAGTTATGCACTCAATACTTGGTTGGGAATCCTTTTGCAGAAATGACTGCTTCAATGCGGCGTGGCATGGAGGCAATCAGCCTGTGGCACTGCTGAGGTCTTATGGAGGCCCAGGATGCTTCGATAGCGGCCTTTAGCTCATCCAGAGTGTTGGGTCTTGAGTCTCTCAACGTTCTCTTCACAATATCCCACAGATTCTCTATGGGGTTCAGGTCAGGAGAGTTGGCAGGCCAATTGAGCACAGTGATACCATGGTCAGTAAACCATTTACCAGTGGTTTTGACACTGTGAGCAGGTGCCAGGTCGTGGTGAAAAATGAAATCTTCATCTCCATAAAGCTTTTCAGCAGATGGAAGCATGAAGTGCTCCAAAATCTCCTGATAGCTAGCTGCATTGACCCTGCCCTTGATAAAACACAGTGGACCAACACCAGCAGCTGACACGGCACCCCAGACCATCACTGACTGTGGGTACTTGACACTGGACTTCTGGCATTTTGGCATTTCCTTCTCCTCAGTCTTCCTCCAGACTCTGGCACCTTGATTTCCGAATGACATGCAGAATTTGCTTTCATCCGAAAAAAATACTTTGGACCACTGAGCAACAGTCCAGTGCTGCTTCTCTGTAGCCCAGGTCTGGGGAATGCGACACCTGTAGTCCATTTCCTGTACACGCCTGTGCACGGTGGCTCTGGATGTTTCTACTCCAGACTCAGTCCACTGCTTCCGCAGGTCCCCCAAGGTCTGGAATCGGCCCTTCTCCACAATCTTCCTCAGGATCCGGTCACCTCTTCTCGTTGTGCAGCGTTTTCTGCTACACTTTTTCCTTCCCACAGACTTCCCACTGAGGTGCCTTGATACAGCACTCTGGGAACAGCCTATTTGTTCAGAAATTTCTTTCTGTGTCTTACCCTCTTGCTTGAGGGTGTCAATAGTGGCCTTCTGGACAGCAGTCAGGTCGTCAGTCTTACCCATGATTGGGGTTTTGAGTGATGAACCAGGCTGGGAGTTTTAAAGGCCTCAGGAATCTTTTGCAGGTGTTTAGAGTTAACTCGTTGATTCAGATGATTAGGTTCATAGCTCGTTTAGAGACCCTTTTAATGATATGCTAATTTTGTGAGATAGGAATTTTGGGTTTTCATGAGCTGTATGCCAAAATCATCCGTATTAAGACAATAAAATACCTGAAATATTTCAGTTAGTGTGCAATGAATCTAAAATATATGAATGTTAAATTTTCATCATGACATTATGGAAAATAATGAACTTTATCACAATATGCTAATATTTTGAGAAGGACCTGTACTTCTTGTAACCCCAATAAACGTATGGGTACTCTAGTCGTCCAGCAGATGGCGCTCTCTACCAACCAACTATCATCCCTCAACAACATTCACCTCTGCAGGATTTACTTTCATTTAAGTTTTGTGAGAACAGACAACAAGCAGAGACATCGGCAGAGAGAAGCTAATGAAATGGCTGGTTCGGTTGATATTTTCAACTCAGGTCAGTGATCTTTTGTAAAACTTTCCCTAAACTTCATGCCGTCTTGAATTTTGCTTTTGTAAACTCTTATTTTACTTGCTGAAAATTTGGAATTCAGGAGCTTTGATTTTATACGGAAGATTGGAGTTGGACAAAATGGCTCCAGTGGCTTTTCTAGTTTTTATGATGAAAGTTTTTTTGTTTTGTGTGAATGTTATTTTAAATTATTACATTGTATCAGTATTTCAATGGAAATGTTCTGTTGGATTAGAAAGGTGTTTGAAAACTGTATGCAAATAATTCCTTATCTCTAATAACAGCGCAAAGCCACCCTGCTGCAGAGTTGAGGATTGTGTTGATAGGAGGGAGAGATCTAGATGGAAGTCTCAGTGGTAGAAGTTCAGCTGGAAACATCATTCTGGGTCAAGATGTTTTTGACACCAGAAGAAGAACAGCTCAGAGTGAAGCGAAGCAGCAGGAAGTATTCGGCAGACTAGTTACAGTAGTTGATACTCCAGGCTGGTGGTGGCATTATTTAAGAGAAGACACTCCAGAACTGGATCAGATAGAAATCCAGAACAGTGTCCATCTGTGTCCTCCAGGACCTCATGTGTTTCTTCTGGTCATTCCTGTTGATTTTTATTTATCCAAACCATCACTAAAGGAGCACCTGGAACTTTTCAATGCAGATGTTTTTAGTCACACCATTGTGATGTTCACTGCAGTTGCTCCATGTAGTGATAAAATGATAGAATCTCATATCAGAAGATGTCCAACCCTGCAGTGGATTCTTCAACAATGTGGAAACAGAAAACATGTTCTCAACATCAGGAACAGAGACGATGAAGATCAAGTCAAGATGCTTTTTGAGAAAATTGAGACCATGGTTGCAAACAATGGAGGAAGACACTGTCCTGTTGACATTTCTCATGGAAATGCTCTGAGAGAGAAAATAAAAGTCTTGGTTGAAAAAGGCTCAAAAAGGTTTGGTGACGTACAGAAACAAAGAAGACAACTGAAGATACAGATTGAAGGTAATTCAAGTTTTTTTTTCTAGAGTCTTAAGTGCTCTATATTAATAGAAGAAAATGCACATGCTACATACAGGTCCTTCTCAAAATATTAGCATATTGTGATAAAGTTCATTATTTTCCATAATGTCATGATGAAAATTTAACATTCATATATTTTAGATTCATTGCACACTAACTGAAATATTTCAGGTCTTTTATTGTCTTAATACGGATGATTTTGGCATACAGCTCATGAAAACCCAAAATTCCTATCTCACAAAATTAGCATATCATTAAAAGGGTCTCTAAACGAGCTATGAACCTAATCATCTGAATCAACAAGTTAACTCTAAACACCTGCAAAAGATTCCTGAGGCCTTTAAAACTCCCAGCCTGGTTCATCACTCAAAACCCCAATCATGGGTAAGACTGCCGACCTGACTGCTGTCCAGAAGGCCACTATTGACACCCTCAAGCAAGAGGGTAAGACACAGAAAGAAATTTCTGAACGAATAGGTTGTTCCCAGAGTGCTGTATCAAGGCACCTCAGTGGGAAGTCTGTGGGAAGGAAAAAGTGTGGCAGAAAACGCTGCACAACGAGAAGAGGTGACCGGACCCTGAGGAAGATTGTGGAGAAGGGCCGATTCCAGACCTTGGGGGACCTGCGGAAGCAGTGGACTGAGTCTGGAGTAGAAACATCCAGAGCCACCGTGCACAGGCGTGTGCAGGAAATGGGCTACAGGTGCCGCATTCCCCAGACCTGGGCTACAGAGAAGCAGCACTGGACTGTTGCTCAGTGGTCCAAAGTACTTTTTTCGGATGAAAGCAAATTCTGCATGTCATTCAGAAATCAAGGTGCCAGAGTCTGGAGGAAGACTGGGGAGAAGGAAATGCCAAAATGCCAGAAGTCCAGTGTCAAGTACCCACAGTCAGTGATGGTCTGGGGTGCCGTGTCAGCTGCTGGTGTTGGTCCACTGTGTTTTATCAAGGGCAGGGTCAATGCAGCTAGCTATCAGGAGATTTTGGAGCACTTCATGCTTCCATCTGCTGAAAAGCTTTATGGAGATGAAGATTTCATTTTTCAGCATGACCTGGCACCTGCTCACAGTGCCAAAACCACTGGTAAATGGTTTACTGACCATGGTATCACTGTGCTCAATTGGCCTGCCAACTCTCCTGACCTGAACCCCATAGAGAATCTGTGGGATATTGTGAAGAGAACGTTGAGAGACTCAAGACCCAACACTCTGGATGAGCTAAAGGCCGCTATCGAAGCATCCTGGGCCTCCATAAGACCTCAGCAGTGCCACAGGCTGATTGCCTCCATGCCACGCCGCATTGAAGCAGTCATTTCTGCCAAAGGATTCCCGACCAAGTATTGAGTGCATAACTGTACATGATTATTTGAAGGTTGACGTTTTTTGTATTAAAAACACTTTTCTTTTATTGGTCGGATGAAATATGCTAATTTTGTGAGATAGGAATTTTGGGTTTTCATGAGCTGTATGCCAAAATCATCCGTATTAAGACAATAAAAGACCTGAAATATTTCAGTTAGTGTGCAATGAATCTAAAATATATGAATGTTAAATTTTCATCATTACATTATGGAAAATAATGAACTTTATCACAATATGCTAATATTTTGAGAAGGAATATTTTGTAAATGAATTAACACTTTTGGAAAATGTTTATTGTCTGTAAATAAAATAAAACAAAAACCACAAAAATCATTTTAAAACCATCTTAAACATTTTCTCATACAACCACCAATAATTAATAACTCTTATTGCTTTGACAAATGTTTGGATAGACACATAGATTATTTTTTGTTATTTGAGTTACAATATTCTTTAAAATAAAAATGTATTGCTTTGTTTTGATGGTTTAGGTGGAAAAGTCCCTCCAAACCATTTGAAAATAGTGATAATTGGTTGTTTATTGGCTGGCAAGAGCTCAACAGGAAACACCATTCTAGGAAAAAATGCATTTGGTGTTAAAAAAATGGATCAACTAACACCAACACACAGTGAAATAAACCACGGTGTGGTTGAAGGAAGGCGGCTCACGGTGGTAGTTTCTCCTGGATGGTACCTCATCCACACCCTTCAGGACACCAATGAGATGGACAAACTGGAAATTGAGAACAGTGTGTATCTGTGTCCTCCAGGACCCCATGCTGTGCTGCTGGTTATTCCTCTAGCAATCAACATTGATGCATCATACCTAAACGGTGTCCAGCAACACATGAGTCTGTTTAGAGAAGACGTCTGGAAACACACACTTGTTCTGTTCACCAGAGGAGACTGGTTAGGAGTGAAGACTGTGGAGGAGCGTATAGAGAGTGAAGAAGGTCTGCAGTGGATAGTGAACAAGTGTGGGAACAGGTATCATGTCCTGAACAACACGGATCACAGTGATGCGACTCAGGTACATGAGCTCCTTGAGAAGATTGAAGAGATGTGGGCAGGAAATGAAGATCCTTATTATGAAGTGGACCTGGACCGAGCTGCACAGATAGAAGCCAAGAAAGAGGCTGGAGACAAGATGGCCAGAAGGTTGAAGAAGATCAATGAGAGACAGTCAAGAGTGTTGAAAGAGGTGCTGGGAGGTAAGCAATAAATATAACTTATTTTACGATATAGTAATGTAACAATGTTTTAGAAATAACTCTGCATTTTGTTGGTTTGTTTTACAGGTGAGAGAAAGCCAGTCTCTGACATCAGGATTATTCTGGTTGGCCAGATACGTTCAGGAAAAAGTTCAGCAGGAAATCAGATTCTTTTCAAGGAGAGATTTAACATAACGTTTGGCAGAGCTATGTTAATGAACTTGAAAAAGGTAAACCAACATGATCATTAAGCAAAAGCATTTAATTCAGTCTAACATCCAGACTGGAGGTTTCCTTTGAGTAAAGTATGTCCCTATATACACTACCGGTCAAAGGTTTCAGAATGCCTTTCTTATTTAATGGTTTTCTTTATGTTTATGACTATTTACACTGTATGTAGATTCTCAATGAAGGCATCAAAACAGTGAATGAACACATATGGAATTATGTAGCAAACCAAAAATTGTAAAATAAGTTTATATATACTATATTTTAGATTCCTCAAAGTAGCCACCCTTTGCTGTAATGACTGAAATAATAACCTCTGGCCGTCACTTAATGAACGTCTGGGAAGTTCTTTCAAGACTCAAAACCATTTCAGGTGACCTCCTCATGAAGCTTATGGAGGGAATGCCAAGAGCAGTCATCAAAGCACATGGTGGCTGTTTGTAATAATCTAAAATATAAAAATGTTTAGAGTTATCTTACACTTTTTGTTCACTACATAATTCCATGTGTGTTCATTCACCAGTAGTGTGTGTGTGTGTGTATATATGTATATATATATATATATATATATCTTTTACTGTATTATTTCAGAACTACCAAGATGAAAGAGGTACCAGAACATGTGTAAAACATGAAGGAAACTTTAATGGAGTAAAGGTCTCAGTTGTTGAAACACCAGGTTGGTTCACAGACCCAACACCACCAGACTGGATCAAAGATGAAGTTCTCCACAGTGTCTCTATGTGTCCTCCAGGACCTCATGTTTTTCTCCTGGTTGTTCCGATCTCCAGAGCTTTCACAGAGAAAGATCTCAAAGCTCTGGTGGAGGTCTTGAAACCATTAACAGAGAGAGTGTGGAGACACTGCATGGTGCTGTTTACCTGGGGAGACTGGCTCAATGACCTCCCTGTAGAGAACTACATTGCCAGAGAGGGCAAGGAGCTCCAGGAGCTTCTGGAGAAGTGTGGAAACAGATACCATGTTCTAAACCCCTACATTTCCGATGGTCCTGTTGAAGTCAAAGAGCTGTTCCAAAAAATTATTGACATGGTAAAACTAAACAAAGGATGTTTCACAACTGAAGTAAAAAGAAAATCGTTTGAGATTTCTTCTTGGCTGGGAAAGAAACACATGCTGACAGAAGATGAGTGGAGTAGACGTGAGCAGGACCTGATAGAGAGAATGTTGAAGGCTTTATCGAAAGAACCAGAGGAACCAGCAGTACCTTCTGAGAAAATGGCACATAGCATGGATGATCATCACATTCCAGACAGTAAGTTTAATTTGAGCAAATATTTAAACCACTATTCATATGTATTCATATGTATTTTACTGCAGACGACTTTTCATGCAACAGTCAATCAGATTTTATTTAGCAAGAAGAATCAAGCATGCAAACAGCCAACAATGAAAATGTGGAACTAAACTACTATCTTCTGTTTCAGTGAGCGGAGATGTTGCCTCAGAATATGGGAGCCTTTCAGAGTTCAGGAATCAGCGAGCACATGACAACGTTGCTGAATGGTTGAGCAGGAGAGTGAGAGAGTCTGAGATCAGCTCTGGGATTGGCAGCATTTGTTCTTCAAGCACTTATATGGAAAATATTGATGAAAGTCCCATAATGGCAGCAAAACAACCAGCAAATAGTTCTGTCTCTGAAACGATCCCCTGAAATTTTTCTCAGACATCACAAAGATTCAACTTTTCTGACAGGTTTAACCTTTGTTCAAACATTTGAAGGCCAAACATATAATTAAAAAAACTTCAACAAACAAAATAAAATAATAACTACAGTTACACTAAAAACCTACATGTTGGACTGACCCGTAGATTTTCACTTTTAGCTATAGATAAATGTGCTGATATTTAAACATTCAGGAATACACTTCTCATTAGGACTGAACCTCTCTTGCCTGTGGTGGATCGTAAATGTATTTCAATACATTCCCTCCTAACAGTTACCACTGGCATGTGTGGAGATAAAGTGAAGTCCATCAACCAGAGGTTTTTAGTCACCTTTAAGTCCGAGCAAACTTCTGATCTTTGTAATTCACACTTTACTGTCTCTGCTCCGTTTAGAAGTTAATTACTGCAGCATTCATCTCAAGGTGCATGGTTACTTTCACATAATCAATAACGTAAGATGTTTTTCTTAGTCTTCAAAGATGTTCATGGGTACTAAGTGAAAGAAATGTTGTAATGAGATGCTGTATCTTTGTGTTGAACATTTCTGCTTCACCGCCTCTCCAAAATGTTCTCGTCACCAGCAGTACCTTGTTAGACTTGTTTCTTGGTCAGGCAGCAGAAGCTGTTCACTCAACTTTTTTTTTCTGTTATTGTTAACAAAAACAAACTGGTCTTCTTCTGATAAAACATGACATGTCTATAAACCTTTTAAGTTTTAGATGTAGAGGTGGTTTCAGAGAAGAACCTCTTGAAAATTGGAGGGTATTGAAAAGAAGAGATTAAGTAAACAACTTTAAAAACATGTTTATGGGGATTTTTCAAATGAAATTTATACTAGAAAATATAAAGCATAGTACATTGACAAATACTGATATTAAACTTGGGGATTGTCTGAAAGTGATGTGACAAACAGATATTTGAATTTAAAAGGGATTTTATTCATTTATATGTGTTATACATTACAACTAGGTTTTAATAACTGGCAGGATTGTTCTTGTTGGACAAAAATGTTCTGAATAGAGTGAAGCTGGAAATCTGTTCCTTTTTAATAAAATATTCCGCCTCAGTTTGAATCTAAGTTGGTTGAAGAAGGTAACCTTGTATTTTGCCTGCAGATCAATATTTTACATGTCAACTCTGTGAGGGATGCCATGTTTGAGGTGTCAGAGATTTCACAGAAAAAGATCTCTGAGCTGTCCAGACACATCCTCGAGAAACATAGGCCACCAAAACCAAGGGGGCAGCAGACATGTATGTCTAAAGTACATTAAAATTGGGGTTGTGGCTGGGGTCTGAGAGACACCCATGCTTGCTGACAGTGGAGTCTCCTTCAGCCCAAGCCCAAATGTTTGGCAGGATAGAGTCACCACAGAGGGGACCCCAAACCCATGTTCTGTAAAGTATGTCCAGGGTTTCTGCAGTTTCAGTAAGTTATATTTAGGAACTTTAAGGACTCTTTTAAGACCATTATAAATAAAATTTTAGACCTATAACAATTATACAAAATAATGCACCTTAATACCTGGCTTATTTAATAGCGTATGTGTAACTTATTTGAAAATTTAGGCAATTTTTAAAAACAATGTTATCCACTAAATTTGGTATTTTGCCGTTCTGACAAGTAACTAAAGTTTTATTTCACAATTAAAACCGTAAACAATAAACTTTATAACTGTCATATTGATGGGTTTTAGTCAACTACAAAAATCACACATTTCAAGCCAAACCCTAAATTATGCTTTTATCATAACGAAGGACCTGGTTGTAAATATCTAATCAGAATGTTTTGATTTTAATTTCTTCAAGAAAGGTTCTGAAAGTTCTGTAGTTTTGTCGAAGCATAACAGTGCCAAGATCTCATTCAGAACCAAAGCAGATAAGGTTAATGAAAACTGTAACTTAATAAAAAACAGTAAATATAATGAATAAAGAACAACATTTTAAAATAAGACCCTAGTATAAGGTAATTTAAGACATTTTACGGAAAATCTCAGCTTAATTAAGACTTTTTTAAGGCCTAAAATCTAAATGGTTAAGTTCTAGATCCTGCAGAAACCTTGATGACAAAGTTTTTATTTTCTGTCTTTTTAGGACCTTCAGAGTGTTGATGAAAAGTTTGGTGCCTTGGATAAGAGCCCTCGTCATAACCTGATAGTCTGCCTGACATAAAATAGTAATCACCCCGCTCCCTGTCATTTAATCTATGGCCTCCCATGTGCATGGTGATCAATAAAGCTAACCTGAGTGACGATCTCGAATCTTTTCCCTTGGTAAATACAATTTTTTTTTACTATGAAAACTAGCTCAATAAATTTTATTTTGAAAGTTTCTGCACCACATAAGTCAAGAAGTTTAGGAACTTCTGTAAATTTTAGAGAACACATTTTATCTTGTCAGCCTTTTTTATTTCTGCGATTCAAAAAGTCCTACAATAGCTCAAAAAAACTCTTCAGATGGTAAAAAAACGACTTAAATTACATTACCATTTCAACACAAACAGCTTGTCATCACACTGAGACAATCCTCATCATCCAATGCTTGAATGTTTTCTTTGAAACGTCTTCTCTTAAGACTACAACTTCTGAATAGAATTTGAATTTATTTGTTTGTGTTTGTTGTTAGGTTTTAGCAAATACCAAAAACTTTACATCATGACCTAAATTAATTTGCGATGCCAGTCCTTTATTGGGCCTTTGGAAAAACAATAAAAACATGATACAAGATTTGAGATGCACATACAACACAAAATAAAAACAAGAAACTCAATAAAAACAATCAGAACAATAATCAATCATATTACAATCAATAAAAGAGATCTTACAATCATTCATGACTACAAAGCGGTTCTTAAACTTTAACTTAAACTGATGCTTGTTGGAGTTCAGTTTTAGTCCTGCAGGACAGGAAATTCATGTTAACTCCTTGTACAGAGGATGCTGTTTCTTCCAGAGAGGTTTTACCTAAAGGCATCTTAAAACTCTTACTCAATGCTTTGTGCTGAACCTGTAGTTTTAAGAGGAACAAAAAGGTCACCAAGGAACCTAGGAACCTTATCGAGTAAAAACATTTAACAATCAGTTTAACATATAAAAATTTTATAAAATTATTAAAATCCATCGTGTTCAATTTTATGAGAACATGGCAGGGATGGGATCTAACAGGCTTGCCTTCCAGGAATTTAATCACCCGCTTCTAAATAAATTTAAGTGACTTAATAGTTGTTGGAGCTGCTTGTGAACAAGAGGTGCACAATAATTTAGATCAGAAAAAAAGTCACTGAGTGCATGAAAACATTTGCAGCATGTGTCTAAAAAGTCTAAAAGTATCCAGGTTTGCTTTTGCAACTCTGCTCATCATCTTGCAATTAATTTATCTGGGTGGAATTACTTTGACTTCCAGTATCACTGTCAATGACCTTGGAGTTGTTTTTTTTTTTTTATCAAGATTTGTCTTTTAGTTCACATTTAAGTTTCTAGAGCCGCTTTCTAAGCTTGATGATTGTATTGTTCTTTAGTAGGTTATTCCAAAGTAAGTCTGAGAGGTTTTCAGCTGATCCAAAACACTGCTGCTAGAGTTTTAATGAGAATTAACAGGAGAGACTACATTTTACTAGTTTTATCTTCCCTCCACTGGCTTCCTGTTCAGTTTAGGATTAGGTTTAAACTTCTTACTCTAGCTTATCAAATACCTAAAGGCTTTACTCCTCCTTACCAGACATTATCATAACTTACTGTCCAAAAAGAGCACTTCACTCCCACACAACTGGTTTGCTTGTGGTTCCCCGAGGGGGCAGAGCCTTTAGCTACAAGGCATCTCTTATGAGGCATCTCAGCATTCAAGGTCAAACTGAAGATGTTTCTTGTTGAAAGAGCTTTTAATTTATTTTTTTATTCTTATCAATTGTTTTATGTTCATCCTAATAATTGTCATAAATGGTATGGTTTTTAGTATTCTATGGAAAGCACATTGAGATGTTGAAAGCAGCTAAATAAATAAAGTTTGATTTGTTTTGATCTTGGCATGCTTATCAAATTTAAATTCAGTGATGTTTTATTTGTCAGTGGTGGTTAATCTTTAAATTCAAAGCTTTATTGACAGTCAAGACTCGTGTCCTAGAAAAACGTTGATTGACAAAGTTTTCATATAGTTTAACGTGATCCGTTCCTCGGTGGTGTAAAAAGGTCTAAAAACAGAGACAGCATTGAAATAGTTGTAACCTCTGTACCAGCTACATGTGTAAGTATGTCATCAGCATACATCTGGGATCCTGCACCGGGATATAAATTTGACAAATCAGTCAGATTCAAAGTAGACAAATACCCCTATTATAATCCTTTGTCAATTTCTCACCTTCTATAACAACCCATTGTTCACTGTTAACAGTATATGATTTAAACCACTCTAAACCTAACTTAAAAAATGTCATGTTTAATCATTTCTGAATATGAATTTCATGCTTTGATGCAATAAATGCATTTAGTTATCCAAACAAACTGCCCCTCTACTACTTTACCCTGATAAAGTAAAAAATTCACCTGCTAGATAAAGAAGCAAATAGCAGACTCTGTCGAATAGTGTGGAAGAACAGGTGTAAACCAGTATGAGCTTCTTCCTAATTAGTTGATTTGGTAAAATCTTCCCCAGAACCTTAAAACATACAGGTTAAATACAAATTAACCTATAATCACATCCTCTTTCAGGGGAAATCAGTTATAATGGGTAAATTAATAACATGAGTAAGAGGCATGAAAAGTACAGGAAAAGAAGCATGTATACTGAATCACCATCTTAGATGTCTCCTACTTTCATTTGCCAGTGTGCTTTTGGAACACCTGAACAACCAGTTTTTTGAGTGATTATAATGAGAAACCCATTGCTCAGTGTATGAACCCAGCGTGATCAGCTGACTGGGGGTGCAGCAAAAGACGTGACTCATTTTAAAGTGCTTATATTCATATGAACTCTTCTATTTCAAAATCAGTGGAGACCTTGCATGTGTAGAACATGAATATGATATATATTTTGGATTTCTGGCACAATTTCCATCTACTTCCAATGTAGATGAAGAGGGTCAAAAATCTCCTAATACAAAGACTCCTGCAACACTTGAAGCAATGTGAAACCAACCAGCATTACCAACTAGAAGTAACTGCGTCGCACTTCCTCTGTCTACAAAACCACCAGGCTTTGGACATCATGAGTCTGTCAGCACGTCCCGTGCATGAGATGATAATCTAATTTCTAAATGCTGGCACAGCATTAACTAAAGGAAGACGAACCGAACAGCTAAAGATATGCTTGGGTTTTCATCTAAGAGCCAAAGCTGTTGAAAGGGTGTATGAGCTGTATTAGTGTATATTAGTGTATATTATATATTATATTATATTATATTAGTGTATATTAGCTATAATATGTGATAATTGGCTATTTTAGGAGAGGAATAGACCATTCTCATTCAAGATTCCTCAATGGAACCAGACTTAACAAACCATGACACTACAAAGGTAAGGTTCAAAAGTTCAGTCCTCGCTGAGTTGCAAATAAATTATAATATGTTTTCATGTAGATTTAGTCTCCTTTTGAGAAATGAAAACATCATAAAAAAAAGAGACTATTCTTGTTCTTGTAAATGGGAAAACAAACATAACTGTGTTAAAATAAGCCCAGGAAATTGAGGATTATTTTTCTCACTGTATGTGCATCATGTTTATTATCATGCAACACCCTTACCCAGTTTTTTTTTTTGCTAACCATTCTAACCATCAAGTATGAACTGCTCCAGTCCTGAATTGACTGGGTTATGGATATGACCCCCAAACTGGGTTAGGTTTTTAAGTGACTTATAGTGACTAATGTTAAGGCTACCAGATTGTGTTTCAAAGAATAACCAACTTCACTGTTGTTTTTCAGCTGTATTGTATTAAAATCAGGCTGATCCTTATAGTTTAGGAAGTTAATTTCTGAGATTATTTTCTTTATGTTAACCTCTTCCATTTTTCTTTGTGGTGGTCTTCTTACAACTTAGCAGTACACCCCTCTAAACCGCAGCATCGCCAGCAAGATTGCCCCAGTGATCCCAGTGAGTCACACTCAGTTTCTGATCAATTTGGGAGTTAAATATTGGTCATTGTTTTCTTCTTCTGTTTTGATGTGCATCATCTTTCTTTTGGAAAAATATTTAAACAATGTCCTTATCTTCAGCCTTTAGGCTAAGTCTAACTCTGTTTCTGATAATCCGTCTTTCTTTTTAATTAACTAACCCTAAACCTTTAATTACACCCTTAGACACAAAGAAAAACGGAGTAATTAAGCAAGAACAATCAGAATCAGAAAAGCTTTATTGCCAAGTACGTTTTTGGACATACAAGGAATTTGTTTTGGCGTAGTTGGTGCAATACAATACAAATTAAACCGTATAAACATATCTACAATATAATATAAATATATGTGCACAGTTTTAAGTGAGTGAGAGTAAATATAGAGCAGTATAAGATGCAAGAGCAATACAACAGTGCAGATGATCATTGTGCAAGTATGGCAGTGCCAGTAAAGCAGGAGACGCTACAAAACAACAAACGTTAAACGTTTGTATGTGTGTAAAAGCAGGTGCACAGGTTGACACCTCAACGTATGGCTTATAATAACATGCTTTAAACGTTAAAGGTTTGACACCTTTCCTCAGAGAAATCTTAGCAATTTAGCCCTATGTTTACCTTTCTTTAAGGAGATTTCGCAAAGTAGCATTATGCTTTATGCTCCCTATAGCAGGGTGGGTTAGGCTTTATTAATTCAGCTTTATGATTCACCTTTCTTTAAGGGATATTAGGAATTTAGGGATTCGGAGTTTCTCTTTGTTTGTGTGCAGTTCAGTCCATGTTTCATCCATTGGCTGCAGCACAACAATTGCAACATTCCCCTCATATAATTAACTTCTCCCTGTCTGTTTTAGTCCTCGATGGAAGCCCTCTACAAACCATTACTCAGCAGACCTTACCTCTTCAGTTTGTTGTCTCAGGGAATCACCATGAAGAAATGTCTTTCTTTGTTTTCCCAAACAGGACTCACCTTGTATTGGTTTCTTCTGGTTACAGAAACACAATCGCCACATAAACTGGTCAGAGTCCGGAATCAAGCTCTCGAGCTTCGTCTGTTTATCCACCTGCCTGCAGCATGCCATTCAACCATCATCTACTTCTTCTGCAATTATGAAAGACCCTCCTGATCTTTCCAAAGTTCCATCTACATACCGTGATCTCCAGAGAGTTTTGGCAAGGATCTTGCTCTTTCATTACCACCCCATTGCACATATTACTGCTCCATAAATCCCTTTCAGGTGCTACTCTTCCATCTAGCCGTCTGTAAAACCTCTCTCTTTCTGAGAAAGAAGCCATGGAACAAAATATCAACGACTCTCTTAATGCAGGCATCATCCATCCATCCTTTTCTCCCATGACAGCTGTTTTTTTCTTTGTGGAGAAGAAGGATAAGATGTTCAGACCTTGCATAGACTACCGTGAACTTAAGCAAATCACCATTGAAAATAATTACTCTCTACCTCTGAGCTCTTCCTTCTTGAATCTGTTCAAGAAGCTTCCATGTTTTCTTAACCAGACTTGTTCACAGCTTACCACCATGTTCATGTTAAGAAAGGAGATAAATAGAAGAGTGCTTTTAAGATTCATGTGGGGCATTTTGAATAGTTATGCCTTTTGGCCTAACTAATTCTCCAGCTGTCTTCCAGTCTTTAATTAATGACTTCTTCAGAGACTTTCTATACCAATTTGTTTTTGTCTACCTTGACAACATTCTTATCTTTTCCAAGAGTCTTCCTGAGCATAAGATACATGTCAAGCAGGTCCTCCAGAGGCTTCCAGAGAACTGCCTTTATGTGAAAACAGAAAAATTTGACTTTACTTCCTCCTCCATAACGTTGCATGGTGGGCAGGTGAAGACAAACCCCAAGAAGATTCGAGCAGTTCAAGAGTGGCCTACACACACCTCCAGAAAACAATTACGTTTGCCAACTTCTAAAGAAGATTCATCCAAAATTCCAGTCTATTAGCAGTCCCCTCTTACTACTTTCACTTCCACAAAAAGACAATTTATCTTGTCTTCTGAGGCAGAATGTGCTCTCTCCGACCTCAAGAACCTTGCTTACATCCCGTGTGCCAGATCCCTTAATCTCCATCAGGCCTGCTGGTCTGTGTCTTCTCCAGGTTCAGTTTCACCATCACCCTTAGATCTGGTTCTCGCAACATAAATGCCTTTAAATCACATAATATCCATGATGTAAATAATAAGCCTGGTCATATTACAGTGAAAGCTTCTAAAAAAGCTCAGTGTAACAACGTTTTGATCACTCTGACACAAACATCCACCCTGTCACTGAACTCAGAAAACATCCTTATATAACAATCTAACCATTTACTGCAGCAGGGTTTTTCCATCTTAAAACATCTTACACCTTTCATTTTCACTGAGAGACTGTATAATATAAAATGGTATAAAACATGACAGAAACCACACTGCTATCAAGAACAGTTTCTAGTATTAGTGTCAATAAACAGCAATTATCCAGGGTCTAAAACTGATTTATGCAGCAATAAAGTTGAAATAAACCCTCAGTATATATTTCAAATGTGTAAACATTACTGATTCGCATTTCAAAGTAGGAAACTAATGTGTTTGTGCTAAAGGACACCGATTCTGACCATTTTTTGATTTTTAATTAGACAGAGCAAATTCTTGAAGTAAGTAAATAATGAAACTGTTTTTCTTTTTGGATTTGTCCCAATGGGGTTTATTCTATTTTTATTGATAAATGAATTTGTTCATTGATTAGGTCATTTTTAATTAAACCTTTGATAGCAAACGTAGACCTGTAGTTACTCTAGCTGTCCAGCAGATGGCAGTCTCTGAGTATGTTTGAGTTTATCAACCAACCCTCAACACCAATATTCTTCTCTGCAGGTTTTACTTTCATTTACGTTTTGTAAAACTACAAGCAGAGACATCAGCAGAGAGAAGCTAATGAAATGGGTGCTGCGGTTGATATTTTCAGCTCAGGTCAGTGATCTTTTTGTAAAACTTTCCCTAAACTTATTGCCTTCTTGAATTCTGCTTTTGTGAATTCAGTTTTCTTTAGCTGAATATACTGAATGCAAGAATTTTGATTTCATAGAGAAGTTAAATTACAGAGTCTGGCACGTGTCAGTGGGATAAAAAAAAAAAAAAAAAAAGCAAAGCCGGTGGAAATCCGTGCTCTCAGTTTCTGTAATCCGACTGATAAACTGTGCTCCCCATTTTGCAATCCATGCGTGCAGATTAGTCATCGACATCTGTCGAGAGTTTGGACGCTTGGGCCACACCTGTCAAGTGTGCTGATTAAAACATTGCTTTGCTTTAAGTTTTTATATAAAAACAGATCCACATGCGTCTCAACATATGTCAATGAGTGATCTGCGCGCAAAGCGTGAGCACAGATTAGTTTGTTTTGGTCTTTTTTTTACCCACTGACACTTTCCGAGTCCGTACAAAATGGCGTCCTCAATTTTTTTCTGACCTTTATTTTGTGTGGATGTTATTTAATGATTCAATACAATACAAAGTAAATATAAAGTTCATACTTTCTTCAGCTAAATCGACTTTTGTTTTTCAAAATAATGTTATTTATACCTTATTTCTGCTGACAGGGCAAAGCCACCCTGCTGCAGAGTTGAGGATTGTGTTGATAGGAGAAAGTAACTCAAAAGCAAGTAGTACAACTGGAAACATCATTCTGGGTGAAAATGTTTTTGACACCAGCAGAAGAACAGCTCAGAGTGAAGCGAAGCAGCAGGAAGTATTCGGCAGACTAGTTACAGTGGTTGATACTCCAGGCTGTTGGTGGCATTATCCAAGCGAAGACACTGCAGAACTGGATCGGATAGAAATCCGTAACAGTGTCCATCTGTGTCCTCCAGGACCTCATGTCTTTCTTCTGGTCATTCCCGTTGATTTATATTTACCTCAGCGGGTCAAATCATCACTAGAGGAGCACCTGCAACTTTTCAATGAAGATGTTTTTAGTCACACCATCGTGCTGTTCGCTGCAGACGATCCATGTAGTGATGAAATGATAGAATATGATATCGAAGATAGTCCAACTCTGCAGTGGATCCTTCAACAATGTGGAAACAGAAAACATGTTCTCAACATCAGTGACAAAGAAGATAAAGATCAAGTCAGGATGCTTTTTGAGAAAATTGAGACCATGGTTACAAACAATGGAGGAAGACACTGTCCTGTTGACAGACGTCAAGGAGAAGCTCTGAGGAAAGAAATGACAGATTTGTCTGAAAGAGCCTCAAGAAGGTTTGATCAAGTTCAGAAACAAAGAAGGAAACTCAAAGAGCTGATTGAAGGTAGGTTACAAGTTTCTCTGTTAGATACAACAAATGCAACTCTTTAACATTACTGTTCATATCAACCCTTTTTTTCTAAAAACCTTCTAAAATTACTAAACAAAAGAAACTAAATCTATTTTCTCAAATAAAATAAAAAACACAGTTGTTGATATATGGAAAAACTAAGATGTATCTAAACAGCAATTGAAATGATTGGTACACAAACACTAAATGAACAAAGACTGCTTCATGGATACAAATACCAGCTTTTGGTGACTGAAGGCAAGTTATAAATTCCTCTTTTAGGAAAGAAATACCAAAATGCTAAAAACTGAATTACTGAAAAACATATGCAACGTTACACATTTAACACTTTATTTCCTACAAAGCCCCTACAATTATAAAGTAACAAAATTCATTTTCCTAAATTTCTAAAAACATTTACTTACAGGCAACAGAGATAATGAACAGGGAACATTTAATTATTTAGCCTCAGCAATCCAGAACAATGGTGAGTGTGGAAAAGTGGTGAAGCAACATATCCAAGCAGGTTGGAACAGGTGGAGAAAATTGTCATGCGTGTTGAGTAATAAAAGAGTGTCAGTGAGAATGAAAGGAAAGATGTACAAGAAGATGATGAGACCAGCATTGTTGTACGGTTTAAAGACAGAGGAGACGAGGCAGAGCTGGAGGTAGCAGTGATGAAGATGTTGAGGTTCTCTTTGGCAATGACGAGGATGGATAGGACCAGGAATAAGTACTTAAGAAGGACAGCTTATGTTAGATTTGTTGGAGATAAAGTCAGACAGGCCAGACTGAGATGAACATGTTCAGAGGAGGGATAGTGAGGAAGTGAGGAGATTGGTAGAAGGATTCTGAGGCTCGAACTGCCAGAGAAGATGCCTATAAAGACTAAAGATGGAATTTATGAATGGAGTGAAAGAGGACAGGAAGCTAGTGGGTATGAGAGAAGAAGATGCAGAAGAGAAGTTAGATGGAGACAGCGGACTCGCTGTGGCGACCCCTGAAAGGAAAAAGGTGAAAGAAAAAAGGTTTACAATATAAATTTGGAGATATACAGGGAAATGCTTTCTTAGATACCTTCTTGGACTTTCTATTGACACCCTTTAAAATATTGGTGATACATACAATAAACAATTAATAAATGAAGAATAACTTCAGTTGGAATAGTTTACACATTCTGTTATTTATTTGAATATTTTAAAATCTGTTTCATACAACCAGGAGCAGTCATTTTTGAAGTACCTTTTAAACTTTTATCCGATTTGATTTTTTTACATCATCAGTGTGCTAAAAAAAAAATGTTATATTAATCATAAAATATTACTTTTGGGGGGGGGGGGGGGTTTATTCAGGTGGGAAACGTCCACCAAAACATTTAAAGATGGTGTTAGCTGGTGCAGAGTGGGAAGGCAAGAGCTCAGCAGGAAACACCATTCTGGGAAAAAAAGCCTTTCATGTTAATACAAATGGAAGAAGGACAGCGTACAATGAAATAAGCCACAATGTGGTTGAAGGAAGGCGGCTCACGGTGGTAGATTCTCCTGGATGGTTCTACATCAACACCCTTCAGGACACCAATGAGATGGACAAACAGGAAATGGAGAACAGTGTGTATCTGTGTCCTCCAGGACCCCATGCTGTGCTGCTGGTTATTTCATTGGCAACTGCTCTGAATATATCAAGTCTGACAGCTGTTCATGAACACATGAGCCTGTTTAGAGAAGACGTCTGGAAACACACACTTGTTCTGTTCACCAGAGGAGACTGGTTAGGAGTGAAGACTGTGGAGGAGCGTATAGAGAGTGAAAAAGGTCTGCAGTGGATAGTGAACAAGTGTGGGAACAGGTATCATGTCCTGAACAACATGGATCACAGTGATGCGACTCAGGTACATGAGCTCCTTGAGAAGATTGAAGAGATGTGGGCAGGAAATAAAGATCCTTACTATGAAGTGGACCTGGACCGAGCTGCACAGATAGAAGCCAAGAAAGAGGCTGGAGACAAGATGGCCAGAAGATTGAAGAAGATCAATGAGAGACAGTCAAGAGTGTTGAAAGTGCTGTTTGAAGGTATGTTAAAAAATTGTGGCTGGGCGGTTGCATCCTCTTTTTGAATGTATGGTCACCGGCATTTGGATCAGCCTAATGGTGAAAGATGGAGCTGAACTGGTTGGTGCTCCTACCTGGGCTGTCTTTGCAGTGGCAGTAATTGGCACCTGGACCTGGGAGTATAGAGTATGTATGGGGAGTGCAAGTGAATGTACAGCATCCATTGTTGTGTGTCTTTACATTGGGTGTGTGAATGTTTTTATGTGATTGTGACTGTGTGTGCCTGTTTTTGTGTCAGATTGGGTCTTAGGCTGCTCCCTGTCATCTTAGCCCCCCCATCAAAATGCGGGGCCCATTTTCTCCCTGCTGGTGTGTTGGTGGTTCTCAGTGTCTGGGGCTGGGTGTGTGCCGGGTCCCCAACTTGCTTCTTTTTTTTCCTTTCATTTCTGTCTCCGTGTCCCTTGCATTTGAAATAATGCCAAAGCAGTTTCTAATAAAGTTTTTTTTATATATACAGAATCAAGCGAAGCATTAAAGCATTAGCGGTAATGCTCCACTTGTGAAAGTAAAGCTGTTAGGCTTCTTCTTGGTACTCAGACAACAATTCGGAGTGCTACTCTGCCAGAAAGGACACTTAAAAAACAAAAATTACAAAATATGTGACAATAGTTTAATGTATTATTACAAGTTTTGAATAAAAATATGAACTGCATAATTTTTTACAGGTGAGAAACAGCCAGTCACTGAGATAAGGATTGGTCTTGTTGGCCAAAAATGTTCAGGGAAGAGTAAAGCAGGAAATATAATCCTTCATAATGAGATATTTCACAAGGTTTTTGACACAGCTCGATTGAAAAAGGTAATTCAATAGAATGCCGTAAAAATATTTTAGATAGTCACAAAATGCCTTTTTAATAGTTTTTATTTTTCATCATTTCAGAACTACCAAGATCAGAGAGAAACTTCAACATGTGTAAAACACGAAGGAGACGTTGACGGAGTAAAAGTCTCTGTTGTTGAAACACCAGGTTGGTTCACAGACCCAACACCACCAGACTGGATCAAAGGTGAAGTTCTCCACAGTGTCTCCATGTGTCCTCCAGGACCTCATGTTTTTCTCCTGGTTGTTCCGATCTCCAGAGCTTTCACAGAGAAAGATCTCAAAGCTCTGGTGGAGGTCTTAATGCCATTAACAGAGAGAGTGTGGAGACACTGCATGGTGCTGTTTACCTGGGGAGACTGGCTCCATGACCTCCCTGTAGAGAACTACATTGCCAGAGAGGGCAAGGAGCTCCAGGAGCTTCTGGAGAAGTGTGGAAACAGATACCATGTTCTAAACCCCTACATTTCCGATGATCCTGTTCAAGTCAAAGAGCTGTTCCAAAAAATTATTGACATGGTGACACAAAATAAGGAATGTTTCACAACTGAAGGAACGAAACTCTCTTTCCTTGAGAAATTCAGTTTTTTCTTTGGCAACAAAAAACAAATGGAAGAAGAATGGAAGAAGAGGGAGGAGGAGCTGATCAGGCGAATGTTGAAAGCTTTAGCAAAGGAACCAGAGGAACCAACTGTCTTCTGCGAGGATGGCACATAGCATGGATGAGTTTCTTATTCCACACAGTAAGTTTGAAATAAATCACAGAAAATTCTGATGAAAAAAATAAGTAGTTTACTGAGTTTACTCATATTCTTAGTTACATTCATTGTTTTAGTACTCAAAAGTTTGGTTTAATGTCATTTCAGCAACAATGGCTATATCATAGCAACAGCATATTATAATCAAAATACTTTTTTAAAACATTAGATAAAAATAAATGAATTCTCAAATAAATAAATATCACAGGCAATTAAACCGTGAGGCAGACACCCCGTCTACTTTTAAGGCTAGGCTTCAAACCTTCCTTTTTGATAAAGTTTATGGTTTATCCTGAGCTATCTCTGTAGTTATGCTGCTATAGGCTTAGGCTGCTGGATGGCATAATGACCACTTTCACTCTCTTTGCCACATTCTCATACTACTCTACAATTCTGCATTATTTGCTGTTATTTCAGCTTTTAACTTTATGTTCTGTGTTTTTTCTCTTCCTAGAAGCAACAGACCTGGCTCTGTGTTTAGCTGTGGCACCTTCCTGGAGGGGGACATCAGCCAAGCGGCTGGCAACAATTAATGCTCACCTTCTACAGATGATACACTTGGCCCTGTCTTTCAGTGTTTTACCCTGTCTCTTCTTTGGAAGACTAATTCTATGGAAAATGTTTTTAATAAAAACAAAGTTTTTTATAGATTTGTCAATCAAAAAATCCTGGAAAATTTCAAAGTGGTAATTTTTCCTATTAGCTTCTTAAACATAAAGGTTCAACAGTATTGTTCTTGGTAGGTTAATCAGAAAAAAACGAGAAACATATAAAGATACAACATGAAAGTATATCCACAGCTCTAAGAACCTTAGCGAGTGATAATTATATCCATTATCCTGGCAATATTATAAATGTTTTGATGAGTATTAATACTGTGATATCGGTGATTAACCTGATTTAGTCCTCACACTTTCATTGCTGTAGAAAGAGTAAGTGCAACTTTCTTAATCAGAAAAACAATTGGATAATATCAACCCAGTCAACCAGCAGGTGGAACAGCACAACACAGGAGATGTTGATCCAAGCCATCAAGACTGGTCTCAACCAAGGCTCAGATCAGTACAACAAACCGCTGGTCCAAATATACAGTCATCACTGAGCTAGAACCTCATATGGTGCAACCATCAAAACCTCCTGTGTTTCTCCAGGTCCAGGAGATGCTGGATGAGTTTCTTTGGACAGAGATCAAATTATTATTTCATGCATTATGTGCTCAGATTTTGCTTTTATGGTTTTCAGAGTGAGCACTCAGTAGGCACAGGGGAGAAATGTTTAAGAAAATCCAGAATTACTCTGAATTATGTAACAGTTATTCTTACTTGGATTTTTAATGTGAAAAACTCATATCTTTCACCAGTGACTCCACATCTGGAGGGCCAGCCTCCCTAAGGGGGGCCCTGAGGAGCTCAGGTGGAGGCTCTAATGTGTTGATAAAGATAACAAACCGAGATGATCAATTACAGGAGCTATTAACAACAGTTACATTTTATCGCATCATGTGATGGTTTGCCACATGTATCTGTATATTATGAGCATGTTTATTAAAATATGTATCGGACAAATTTTTACATCAAAACTCAATAAAAACTTATCCAGTGTTCACACTGAAGTAAAAAGTTATAATAAAAAGCTGTGCATGCATCTTTCAGCAAATTAAATCTTGGTTGACTGAGTTAACACAGAGCTTGCTTCTCAAACGAAGTGTACTACTGGAGAAATAAAACAAGTTTGCTGTGATGAAGTTTTTTTAGGCTGATATAGAGAGAAAAAGAAATCCCAGAAGCACATCAACCAAAAAAGGTATGCTGGAAAATTTAGCTTATTGTGACAATACCACAAAGTCTGTATTATCTGCCAAATCCTAATATTTGACCCCTGCACAAAAGTACGAAAGAAAAATACAGGTTTTAGTGTCCAAAGGAAAGAATTGTTATATTACTGATAAAGAAATTACTAAGTTTTGACATTCGCACATAGGCGTGCGTCTGCATTACACTGATGGGGCGGGTAGACTTGGGGAACTCTTGTGATTTTATAATTATTACATTTTAAAATGTCCGTTCAACTCAAAAAAGACAAATAAATGTATTTGTGTTTTTTATGATGGACAAATTCTATATTTTCACAATAGTTTTTGTCTGGAAACCCAGCTGCTGCAAAATTGTTTAAGAAACTGTATGTTAATCACTGACTGAGCAAATTGACTTTAATGACTTGTGCAGCCACAATTTGACTCCCAACCTTTCTCTCTCTATCTCCCCCTCCACCTGTCTGAAACACTGTAAATAAAGGCCACGTGTTTTACAAAAGTTTTAAAAAAACAAACAATAAATGACTTGAATTTTTCCAGAATCATTTTGTATTTAATGTTACATGTGATACAAAGAAATCAACTGCAAATGAAGATTTGTTTTTCTGCAACAGGTTTCTACCATATTAAAATAAACAACCTCTTTGCTTTGTGCTACCACCTGATATAATATCACATTAGATCATTTATGACAGAGGCATACCTTTGTTTTCAACAGCAGTTTTAGATTTAGTCTTATGATCCTGACAAGTCTAGAAAAATGTTGCTTTGTGCGGGCCTTCGATTGGTCCAATACATCCTCAGTTGGTGTTCTAAAGACGTGTCCTCCATTCATTTCACAGTATGTGAATAAAACTGACATGTCTATGCAAAATTATAGAGTTGTGTAAAAAACAAAGTTAACATTTTAGTGACAGAGCAGCCAAGAGTCAGAAGTTTCCATTGACTTGTTCTTGGCATGAATGTCGTAGATTAGGTTTATTTGAATGGATGTTTTTCCAGGTGGAATGGTCATACAACAAACTGATTCAATGAGATTTTTAAAAATAAAAAGGCCTGGTCCATAGCAGGATACCGTTCAGTTTAGATGAATTCGTCTTAATTTGCCAACAAGATTGGTTGAATATTCAGCTAGAATGCTTCCAGAAACGTATTGATGCCTATGTATGTTGCTCAGAGACATTTAACCACATATTGGTTGGTGTGTTTGTAGTGAAGCGAAATTAATGGATAAATGTCTCCATTCACACAATGCATAGGTAGCATCTGTATTTTTTAAAAGTCAGTCTCATTAAATGTAATGTTATATTTGTCAGTCTGAAATCTTTAAATCTATTTGTCTAAACAGTAAATTCTCTGTCAGAGAGCCTAAATTGCACACTTTATGAAAGGAATGAGAGAAATATATAATGACAATATATTATTTCTTACATTCACAATTTTAACAATTTCAATTGGAAGTTTAATGATTATATTGGAATAGTCAATAAATAATCAGTAAACTATTATTAATCACACTAATATTAGCTAATGCAACATAACTTAAAATGTCACTACTTCAAGGGAATTCTCAAATACTCTGAAAATGTTGAAGATTTTACTTTATCAGATTGTCTCACTGGAAAGTTAAACTCATGGTTTACTCACATATGTTTGGTTCTGATTCATAGACACAGCTGGAGATGAATCGATGAGATGTTGGATGTTTGGCAGTTCCACTCTTTGGGATTTAGAGTTAATTTATAAGCAATTCAAATAAATTGTCTTGTAGAAAGATCTTGGAGAAATATCAGAACAGATACTATGTTATAAACCCATGGCCTAACAGAATGTGGGGTTTCAGTAAGTCAAGCTATTCCAAACAACACCATACTTATTGAAGAGGAGTGGAACAGGAGGAAGAACGAGCTGGTAGAGCAAGTGATGAAAGCTTTACCAAAGGAACCAGAGGAACCAGCTATACATTCTGCAAAGGAAACAAATAGCATGATGATTTTACCATTCCAGTCACTTGAGTTTTAAAATTCTAAAACAAAATAAAACATTTTACAAATTTTCAGTCCCACTAACTCTTCTAATGAATGACATATTTTAATTGGTTTACTCTCATGAAAGAATAAAGAAGATCCTCTAAGCATGTTCTTAAACGCAGCAAAGAATCAACACAAGAATTCCTGTTGGACCAAACATCTAAATCAGAATAGCCTGAGTTAGCACACAGAGTTAGCTCTTTAATAAGCTATAAATATATTTAACATCTGAGCCTTCCTTTTGATCTTTCAAAATGAATATTTGTTACATGGTTATAATGTAGTAAAAGAAACCTGCTAAGACCTCACGCTATATTTGTATATACATTTTTTTCATTAATTTGTGTTATTAAAGCTTCACTCAGTGACATTTGAGCAGGACTGATAAACTTTGAATCCAGAAACTAAACTTTAACGTTATGATTGTTTGAGATTTTTACTGAATACACTCTGCAGGGGATAGTTAGTACATTAACTTTAAGAGCAACATTTCTGATAATTATAGCTGGTCCGTTTCATTAATCAGTTTCTGCTGCCACATGTAGATGTCATTTGTAATTCTGTGTTATTATGTAAAGGTGTGTAACATTATTCTACTTCATCTGTTAGACTGATATGGGTTTGTGGTGAGTTCAAAGTGCATATACCGTGGAGATTTTCCAGAGAGTAATAGTGCATGCAAACAAATTTGTCAAGAAACATTGAACAATGGTGAAAAATAACATGAATTCAATTCAAAGTCAATCCAGGTTAAATTCACAGTAGAAGATCATGACTACAAGACAATGTTTGGAACCAGATTCAACACTGTGCAAAATGTGGACACAATGACAATTATTTCTCTCAGTGTTTTCAAGGAAATTTTCATCAATACTTGGAGCTTTCATCTAATAATCTCATGACATAATTTAGAAATAATACTTCCCTTAATAAACACTGTGCTACTTTGAATTGACCACTTCAAGCTTCTGTTGTATAATTATTCTAAGTATACAACCAAAAAAATTTAAAGCAATATTCAATTCAAAGATACTTTATTGATCCCGGAGGGGATATATGAAGTTATCTTTCCTCTTGTCTTTTATTTTTATTCATACATATAATTTTTTATTATTGGTGTGTTCACTTAGTAAAGCACACAGTAATTGTTCCAAATGTGGGCTTCCGGTACCTACAGTAGACTTGTCAATCAATTCTATTCATCCATGAGATGGCGATGTTTCTCTATTTGATTTTGCGAGTATTTACTTTCGTTTCTGAATCAGAGCTAAAAAAATGGGCTTCCTGTATCAGCAGCCACATTTCTTACTTTCGTTATTTTAGAACACATCATCAAGTTAACGCGATGGGTTTTACTGATATTTCCAACTCAGGTCAGTGATCTTTATATAAAGTTCTCTAAAACGGAGTTAGAAATTAAGAAATCACATTCTGTATAGGCCTACATAGGCCATTGTGCTTATAAACAATATAAATAAATATATGTAAATAATTCATTATCTCTTTTAACAGGGCAAAGGCATAAAGCTTCAGAGTTGAGGATTGTGCTGACAGGAGGAAGAGAATCAAAAGGAAATCTATGTGGTAGAAGCTCAGTTGGAAACATCATTCTGGGTCAAAATGTTTTTGACACCAGCATGAGAACAGCTCAGAGTGAAACAAGGCAGCAGGAAGTATACGGCAGACTAGTTACAGTAGTTGATACTCCAGGGTGGTGGTGGACGGATACACAAGAAAATACACCAAAACTGGATCAGATAGAAATTCAGAATAGTGTCCATCTGTGTCCTCCAGGACCTCATGTGTTTCTTCTGGTCATTCCCGTTGATTTATATTTACCTCATTGGGTCACATCATCACTAAAGGAGCACCTGGAACTTTTCAATGCAGATGTTTTCAGTCACACCATCGTGCTGTTTGCTGCAGATGCTCCTTGTAGTGATGAAACAATAGAATCTAAAATCAGAAGAAGTCCAACCCTGCAGTGGATCCTTCAACGATGTGGAAACAGAAAACATGTTCTCAACATCAGTGACAGAGACGATGAAGATCAAGTCAAGATGCTCTTTGAGAAAATTGACACCATGGTTACAAACAATGGAGGAAGACACTGTCCTGTTGACAGACGTCAAGGAGAAGCTCTGAGGAAAGAAATTACAGATTTGTCTGAAAGAGCCTCAAGAAGGTTTGATCAAGTTCAGAAACAAAGAAGGAAACTCAAAGAGCTGATTGAAGGTAGGTTAAATTTTTTTTGTTAAAAAAGCTAATTTTCGCCCCTTAAGGGAATCTGTGTGTTATACCTTCCTTAAAAAATACTTTTAACCATCCTTTCATATAAACTCTTTTAAAACGATCAATCAAAAGTGACTAAATATTGACTCTTTTTAGGGTAAACGGTTTCTTTTTCCAACATTTGAGGACATACAATGCCCCTTACATTTTGGTTAAAACTATGAAAATTATAACTTAATTAAATATTTTTTCCACCTTTGATGTGACATACAGGTCCTTCTCAAAATATTAGCATATTGTGATAAAGTTCATTATTTTCCATAATGTAATGATGAAAATTTAACATTCATATATTTTAGATTCATTGCACACTAACTGAAATATTTCAGGTCTTTTATTGTCTTAATACGGATGATTTTGGCATACAGCTCATGAAAACCCAAAATTCCTATCTCACAAAATTAGCATATTTCATCCGACCAATAAAAGAAAAGTGTTTTTAATACAAAAAACGTCAACCTTCAAATAATCATGTACAGTTATGCACTCAATACTTGGTCGGGAATCCTTTTGCAGAAATGACTGCTTCAATGCAGCGTGGCATGGAGGCAATCAGCCTGTGGCACTGCTGAGGTCTTATGGAGGCCCAGGATGCTTCGATAGCGGCCTTTAGCTCATCCAGAGTGATGGGTCTTGAGTCTCTCAACGTTCTCTTCACAATATCCCACAGATTCTCTATAGGGTTCAGGTCAGGAGAGTTGGCAGGCCAATTGAGCACAGTGATACCATGGTCAGTAAACCATTTACCAGTGGTTTTGGCACTGTGAGCAGGTGCCAGGTCGTGCTGAAAAATGAAATCTTCATCTCCATAAAGCTTTTCAGCAGATGGAAGCATGAAGTGCTCCAAAATCTCCTGATAGCTAGCTGCATTGACCCTGCCCTTGATAAAACACAGTGGACCAACACCAGCAGCTGACACGGCACCCCAGACCATCACTGACTGTGGGTACTTGACACTGGACTTCTGGCATTTTGGCATTTCCTTCTCCCCAGTCTTCCTCCAGACTCTGGCACTTTGATTTCCGAATGACATGCAGAATTTGCTTTCATCCGAAAAAGGTACTTTGGACCACTGAGCAACAGTCCAATGCTGCTTCTCTGTAGCCCAGGTCAGGCGCTTCTGCCGCTGTTTCTGGTTCAAAAGTGGCTTGACCTGGGAAATGTGGCACCTGTAGCCCATTTCCTGCACACGCCTGTGCACGGTGGCTCTGGATGTTTCTACTCCAGACTCAGTCCACTGCTTCCGCAGGTCCCTCAAGGTCTGGAATCGGCCCTTCTCCACAATCTTCCTCAGGGTCCGGTCACCTCTTCTCGTTGTGCAGCGTTTTCTGCCACACTTTTTCCTTCCCACAGACTTCCCACTGAGGTGCCTTGATACAGCACTCTGGGAACAGCCTATTCGTTCAGAAATGTCTTTCTGTGTCTTACCCTCTTGCTTGAGGGTGTCAATAGTGGCCTTCTGGACAGCAGTCAGGTCGGCAGTCTTACCCATGATTGGGGTTTTGAGTGATGAACCAGGCTGGGAGTTTTAAAGGCCTCAGGAATCTTTTGCAGGTGTTTAGAGTTAACTCGTTGATTCAGATGATTAGGTTCATAGCTCGTTTAGAGACCCTTTTAATGATATGCTAATTTTGTGAGATAGGAATTTTGGGTTTTCATGAGCTGTATGCCAAAATCATCCGTATTAAGACAATAAAATACCTGAAATATTTCAGTTAGTGTGCAATGAATCTAAAATATATGAATGTTAAATTTTCATCATGACATTATGGAAAATAATGAACTTTATCACAATATGCTAATATTTTGAGAAGGACCTGTATATCCTGTACAATTCACATGAAAAATAGAGATGCTGGGATATAAGGGTGTTCACATTTATCGTTGCATAGGTGTGCACAACTGGCATCTTAAACTAAAACTTTGTTAAAGTACCTTTTAATTCAGTTTCAACATTTAGTCTTCCTTTGTATGAGCTCATTATCTTGTCACGTCAACATTGTCATCATTGTGAAATCAACCAGGTCTGTTCTTACAAATATCTGGGTGCAGAGATCATATTTCTTACGTAGACTCGGGGTCTTCGGCTTGACCAGAAGTGTGAATGTTTTCATTCTATCAAGCTATTTTGCAAAGTATTATCCGGTATGGCATGTCAGCGTGGTATGGTAATTTCTTTGTGAAATTAAAATCGAAACTCAGTCGTCTGGTCCAGACTGCAATAAGGGTCATAGAAGGACCTATAACTCCTTTATTAGGAGTCTGTCCTCAGCCTTGCTCACAAAGTACAGTCTGATCCCGCTCATATCCTCAAATCACTATATGAATTGTTACCATCTGGCAAACGGTACAGAGTCCCTGCTTGCAAACCTAATAGATTCAAATATTCATTTGTCCCTACCTCTATCAGATTAACAAATAAGGTAGAAATGTAGTCTGAGGATTTATTACTGTCATGTTGTGCTCTGGTCTGTTTGCTGGTTTGTTGTTCTTTGGAATGTGTGTGTTCTGGTGCAATGTGTGTTTTATTGAGCAACTGAGCGATATGTGTATTTTCTGCATTTACTGCGGTGTAAATGTGCAATTTGTGAATTTAATGTGTATTTATTGCATTTTATTCCATTCAGTTTGGTGAAATCTGATGCTTTTTTTCTGTGCCAAACATACATTTTGGAGTTGTGTCCCAACGTTTCTGTTTGGTTCTTTTAGACTATAAAACATTTGCCCTAAGGTTTTGAGAGATGTTAGCCAAGCCTAAATGTGTTTTGTTTTGTTTTTGGCAGAAAATGCTTTTGTGTTGTAACCATGTTTCTTAACCCAGACAGATGGAGAATACATCATATTGTTGCCACATGTAGAAAACAAGAAACACTTTTGGAAAGTTTGCTGTGCAATTTAGAGGTAAAATAAATTACAAGGCTGAATCTACGTGAGCATCCTAACAAAGATCTAAATGCAGAGAATCATTATCAGCTTGCGAGGAGACGCTGGAGAATTTTCCACTGCTTGATGTTGAAATACTCTGCAAAGTTATTTCATTTGTTATTTGTTTAATAGGAATTACTGTGTATTAACATTATCAGGCTACAACTGGCCTGGCTTTAGGTCTACCTGTGACACCTTTCTGGAGAGGGGCATTGACCCAGCTTCTGCTGGCAACAACTTAATGCTCACCTTCTACAGATGATCCACATAGACCTGTCTTTCAGTGTTTAACCCTTTATCTCTCCTAGATATAGCGATTGACTGAGCTTTTAATGTAACTAATTATATGTGCTCTCTTTCAGACTCTAACCTTGAAAACTGGCTCAGAGTTTATCTGTTCTTTCTTTCTAGGTAAAACGACTAAAGGAGCTACATCCATTAACAATTACTTTTCCTTCCCATAGAAAGTACTCCTGGATCAGTGCTTCTTTGTTCTCTTTGTGTCTCTGCTCTGTTCTCTCTAACTCCCAGTCGGTCGTGGCAGATGGCCGCTCACACTGAGCCTGGTTCTGCTGGAGGTTTCTTCCTGTTAAAAGGGAGTTTTTCCTCTCCACTGTCGCTACATGCATGCTCAGTATGAGGGATTGCTGCAAAGTCAACACCAGTGACTGTCCACTGTCTCTACATGCTCATCTGGGAGGAGGGAATGCTGCAAGTCACTGACTGGATGCAATCTGCTGGGTTTCCTAAGATAGAAAAACGTTTTAACCAATTTGAATAAATAACTGAATCTGACTGCACTGTTCAATGGTTAGGATTAATTGGAATGTATGTACCTGACTTCAAATCTGTATTATTCGACTAAACTGACTTTATAAAGTGCCTTGAGACAACATGTGTTGTGAATTGGTGCTATATAAATAAAACTGAATTGAATTGAACATTTTAGAAATAGAGTATCCTACCAACAGTTTAATGTGGTGGAGGTAGTGTGATGGTCTGGGCCTACTTTGCTGCTTCAGGACTTGAATAGCTTGTCATAAATGATAGAATCATTAATATTTCTCTCCACAAGAAAATCCTGAGGTAGAATGCCCTACCAAAAATGTTTGGGCTTGAGTTCGAGCTTACTTGGATTATGGGGCAGAACAATGATTATCGAAACACAAGCATGTCTACTTCTGAATGGCTATAAAAATGAAGGTTTTGGAAAATGTTAGTTCTTTTGAAAATGTCGCTGTCTAGCCCAAAGCTTTACATTGTTGAATATTTACAGACCTTCAAATTCAATCCAGAGTTCTTTGACAAGTTCTCTAAACTGCTGTATATTATGGGCATTGACTTTGACTGCATTCCTATAGCTGATTCAACATTCATGTTAATGTAAAAGATAGATGTGCTTTTGAATATTGTGAATAGCTTTGGCTTTTCCTAACAATAACAAGGGGAAATGTGCTTGATCTGATTATTTCCAAAGGCTTAAACATTGCTGATGACTGATGTTGCTCTTTCTGATCATTACTGTTTAAAAGGAACTTCAGCTCTGGGATAAACTCGTTGTAAACCTTAGATCTACAGAAATTGTTGAGTGCTGAAAACACTGTTTACTGCAGCTTTCGATCAATAATGATATCGATGAACTGTTTGCTCAACAGGAGAAAGTGAACGAAAGAACTCAAACTGAATATCAGACACAGTAAAGTGTCTCAATGTTCAGACTTCGTCCTTTATTCATTTGCTGTGGATCCTTGTTCAATTGTTTATTTTAACACCTGATTAAATAGTAAATCATAATAAATGTCTGTTTAGTATAGAATATCGCCGTTTATGAGTACCTTATTTATTTAAATTGTTTGCAAACCAAATGTTATTAAACATTTGTTTATATAGAAGTACTTTTAAAGTAAATTCACAAAACACAATTTTTTTTCTTACTAAATTTTGCACGTGACAGTGCAATTATTCCTGATTAAGAATTTTAATAGTTGCCCAGCACGTATAAATAAAGACAGATTAATAAAGCTAGACAGACGGAGATGAACAAATAGATGAGGACAGATGGAGAGAATTAAATATAAAAATTGAAAGATAAAGATAAATATATAGATATGTACATGGACTGATTCATATAGGAGTGCTTGTTCAATAACTGTTAAATTATATTGTGTTTATAATTGTATATTGATTTTTCTGTCATATTGATTGATTGCTGTTATTGATAGAAAAATTAAAATTATTACTTTTTTGTGTGTGTGTGTCGGTACAACCAAAATCCACTTTACACTCTAATGACAGAAGGAAACACATTTTAATCTAAAGTGTTTTTAAGCAGTTGAGCTGTACACGGTGTGCACTGACAGCTAGATGCTTTCTCAATATTATCAGAGACAAAGTTCAAAGTTTGCATTAGAAAAATGTCAGCTGTGCAGGAATAATCACAATTACCAACCCGAACTACTACACACCTCTTGTGACAGAGTTGTTCAGAACACAGGGAGAATGCAGCGGTCACAAAATGTCACAGAGGCTCATGAGGAACAGAGTTTCATTTTGCAACAGTAATAAAAATCTGAGCAATTCACGTTGAAAAGTCATGGATTTGTATATTGTGAGCGCAAGAACTTGCATGCTGACAAACAGCTCAGTTAGAAAAACCTAGGATGAGACATCAAATATTCACAATTTTGTGGCTAGTTGCTGTAACTCCTTTTCTTTTTTTCAATCTCAGCCTAAAACATTTCTACGTTCGGACTCATAATAAATGTCTTAGATATCACAAAAACATTTGAACCAAATGTTTACTAAATTTAGAGACATCTATGAACCATTTAGACACTGTTTAGATGTGATTCAACAAGAAAATCCTCAGTGGGTTAGGTTCAGTTTGGCTCAGGAGGTTCTGGTGCTTGAAAAAAATCTGTAAACTGAAGCAGCCGACTGTACCTACAAAGACCTTTGAGACTTTTAGCTGTTTGGTTAATGCTGCAAAAAACACTAAAACACAGAAGTATATCTTAAGATGTGGATCACAATCAAACTTGTGGGAATGTCTCTGCTGTCCCGAGGGAGGTTGGAGACATGGAATCTGAATGGACCATGTTCAGGACCTTCATTGTGGATGCGGCTTCCAGGAGCTGTAGTCTAAAGTTTATGGGTGCCTATATAGATGGGAACCAGAGTACCAGCTGGTGGATAGCAGTGGTGATGGAAGCCATCATGGTGAAGAGGGAGGCCTTTAAGGCCTGGTTGTCCTTGGAGACTCCAGAAGGAGCTGACTGGTACCAGATGAACCGAAGGACTGTGGCTTCTGTGGTGACGGAAGCAAATATTCGGGCATGGGAGGAATTTTGAGAGGCTATGGAGAGACACCTTAGGTTGGTTTCAAGGACATTCTGGAAAACAATTCAGCGACTCAGAAGAGGATACAGGGTCCATCCCAAGCTGTGTGTTATTTGGGGGGAGTTTACTGTAGATCCAGACTGAGGATATCGTTGAGTGGCAGGAGAACTTTGAGGGTCTCATTAATCTGGTCACTCTGTCCTCCATGCGGGAGATCCTGAAGACGTGGGACAATGTTATTCCCTCACTGTGTCAGAGTTTGCTCCCCAACAGCAGGGTGCCAGGTATGGATGAGATTCAGCCTAAGATGCTGAAGGCTCTGGACATTGTGGGCTTGTCAGGGTTAACATATGTCATCAATGTTGCATGGAGGATCACTGTTGGAGAGGCAGACTGTGGTCCTTTTTATAAGAAAAGGGACCAGAAAGTGTGTTCCAATTGAGGAATCACACCGCTCAGTCTAACTGGGAAAGCTTACTCTGTTGTATTGGACAGAAGGCTCCGACAGTCAAACCTTGGATCCAGAAGAAATGTGGCCTGGCCCTGTAACAGTGGACCAGATCTATACACTAGTGGAATGGGTAATGGGAATATGCTTCTCCGGTTTCGTCTTTGCTTTCCACAGATGATGTGGTTCGCTTGGCTTCTTCAAACCATGACCTCCAGCATGCAAGGGAGCCGTTCCCTGTTAATGAGCATGGAGGATGTCACTGGAAAGAAGGATGTCTGCAGCTTCTTCCTGGATCTGTTGCCCACACGATGGATGGATGGATGGATGGATGGATGGATGGATGGATGGATGGATGGATGGATCTTCTGTGTATGCCAACTGTTTTACTCACGGTTTTTAACATATGGCGACACACTTCCTGTTTCCTCTTTTTCAACATTTCTTCTTCCATTATTTACAAACTTACCACCAATGAAATGTATAAAAACAAGATGATTTGTGGTTGTTTGGTTTTTGGTTTCGGGTTTTTTCTTTATGTTTTTCACATTTAAGGTTTTGAATCGTTCTTCTGTTTGTAATCCTGGTCATGCTTTAGTTTTTGTATTCATGTTTTGCCAAGTTTGGTTTTTGGATCTGGTTTTGCTTTAGTTTCATGTTTTTCTAGTTTCTGTTAGTTTGTACTCATGAGTCTCTGTTTTGCTCCAGCCACGTTTTGTTCTGTCTGTCATTATCTTTATTTGGTTCACCTGCTCCAAGCTAATCTGCCTCCTTACTCCACCTGGTTCACACTTCATATATACATCCATTATGCATCGTGGAAACATTTTCAATTCATGCTCATGTCATGCTGTTCACGCTGAGCCTGTCTTGCCAGCCTGCCTATGTCAGTTTTGCCTGTGCGTTTATTGTTTTGGTTTCTGCCTCCTAGTGTGTGAGTTTTTTGTTATTAAATCTTTTTCCACTTACCATCATGCTGCCTGCTAGTCTGCATTCTGGGTTCGTCTGTTGCGCAAGCCCTAACAGAACCATGGCGAAAAAGGTGAAAATGTCAAAACAAAAAGGCTAACAATGCCCAAAATGTTGCAATAAACATAGTGTAAGCACTCCAAAACTCTCCTAAAAAATTCTTATACTAATATTTACAACACCAAAATATTACTTACACAAAGAAGAGGGAACTGGTGTATTAGCTAAAACACCATCAAAACATCACCATATTACTGAGGACATTTTTCTCTCATTCTTCACTTGTCCTCTACACAATCAATCCCACAGCAACTACATTAATGACCGTATATCAATGTAAAGCTCAATTTGTCAGCTTTCAGAATCTGTTAAAATCACATCACCAGAATGAAAAGTTCTGCTAATTTGAATTATGCATGTCCTTTTCTGTTGTCTGCGTTAGGGCAGGCTTAATGGGCTTAATGGGTTGTGAAATCTTAAAGCACTGTACATATCTATTGATCAATCGATCAGAAATATAGTCTAACTTTGTTTCTCTGGCCCCCCAAGCCCCAACATATTTCTTTTTCTTAGTGAATCTGTACAGGATATCAATCAAATTTAAGATGGAAAAACTTTCAAAATGACCATTCATGGCCCCACATTTTTAAGTCTCAAAAACACATTCTTTGCCTGAATGTTTTTTTTTATTTTTTTTTATCCTAGACTGTTTTACACAAAACCAGCAGTCCAATCTGGTGATTCATATCCTGTTTTGTTTTACATCCCTTTGATGTTTCTGTATTTTTTTATAAGGTTTGTATTCTGAATGTACCACATTGTTTTATTAATTAGATCATGTATATTTGGTTTAATTTTCTTTAGGTGGAAAACCCCCACCAGAGCATCTAAGACTGGTTTTAATTGGTGCAGAGTGTGAAGGCAAGAGCTCAGCCGGCAACACCATTTTAGGAAAGACTGCATTCGTTGTTAATAATAATGGCAACAGAACCACACACTGTGAAATAAGCCACAGTGTGGTAGAAGGAAGGTGGCTCACAGTGGTAGATTCTCCTGGATGGTTCTACATCAACAGCCTTCAGGACACCAGCGAGATGGATAAACTGGAAATAGAGGACAGCATGGACCTTTGCTTACCTGGACCACATGCTGTGCTGCTTGTGATAAGCCTTGAAACAGCAATCCATGCATCATATCTGAGAGCTGTCCAGGAACACATGAGTCTGTTTGGAGAAGAAATCTGGAAACACACTCTGGTTCTGTTCACCATGAGTGACTGGCTGGGAGTGAAGACTGTGGAAGACCGTATAGAGAGTGAGGAAGGTCTGCAGTGGATCGTGAACAAGTGTGGGAACAGGTATGTAGCGTGAGCAGGCCATGTTAAATTATATTAATGTACATAACTAAATCAGTCTCATAATATATCAAAAAATAGTCCGAAGAAGGAATTCATCCCTTCTGATTGAGAAATCTCCACCAGATATTTAATTTAGAATCAGGAAGTTTTGTATCTTGGAGGATTAAGATTTATTTACATTGAAATGATTACACTTCAATTAAAATGGAATGATTATGAGAAATATAATTGGGAACTGGAAACAGCATTGGGAATGTTACACACTAAGGTGTATTTACTAATGAATTAATTAAACCAAATAGAAAAACATTAACACTAATTATGCTGAACAAAAGCTCCTACCAAGGGGAAAAATTATGACTAAAATTTGAGCAGCAGAGTACATTGAATAGCAATTGTATTTTCAGTATAAATGTGGACAATGTCAAGGGCTGCTCGGGTGCAATATTTGGTAGAATATTGTATTTCAAGTGTCATGTATTCATGCTCTGAATGCCGGTAATATATTTTGTTAGTTGGATGGACTGAGTTTCCTTGATGCCCAAACCTAAAGTATATTTTTATTAGCTGAGATGCTTAATGCTAAAGGAGAATGGTGCAGATATTGGGATTTGGATGAATAGTTAGGTAAATGTGGCAAAATGTTAACTGATGCGCCATTGCAATATTCTGCTTCAGTTTCACATTTGCATGTTCTTTTCTGAAAACTGAGTGCTTTAATTCAGTTCAGTTTTATTTACCGGTATATAGCGCCAATTCACAACACATGTCGTCTCACATTATAAAGTCAGTTTAGTCGAATAATACAGATTTCAAGTCAGGTATATCCATTCCAATTAATCCTAACTATCAAACAGTGCAGTCAGATTCAGTTTATTATTCAAATTGGATAAAAAGTTTTTCTGTCTAAGGAAACCCAGCAGATTGCATCGAGTCAGAGATTTGTAGCATTCACTCCTCCTGGATGAGCATGTAGAGACAGTGGACAGTCGCTTGCATTGACTTTGCAGCAATCCCTCATACTGAGCATCCTTTACTTTGGCTCTGATTGCTGTTTACCTTCTCAAAACCAGTTTGCATTTCTGCTCCAATTGTTTTGTGAACTCAGTCCCTCTCAACTGAAGGGATAGTCTGCTTCAGCTTCGAAAACTGCTCTGTATACCTAGAGGAGAGATTGGTAGCTGTCAGCCCATACAGAGGTCTTTTAAATATCTCCTCCCACTTTGGATTCAAAACTGGGTTGAACACAAGAGAAAGTGAGTTAGCAACTCAGTTACTGCACTCAAAGTAACTAGTTACTAGGCAAAGTAACTATTCCGTTACTTTTTAGCATCTAAAATGATGATACAAGTTGCTGACCAGAAAAATCAAGCCTTTTCTGTTTGCACGGTGTAAGATAGTTGGAGCTCCCGCTGGCCACAGCTGGGCTCAGGTTGTTAGCCCGAGTGTTGTGGAAGGGTGAGACGATGCGAGGTGCTTCATAAGGTTGGAGTTGCTGGTCACGGACTTGGATCATGTCCTTGTTCCCAGACACAACTTCCAAATCACATGCACATTTTTGCCTTTAACTTCAGCGAATGTGAAATATTGCCTATACAGTGCCTTGCGAAAGTATTCGGCCCCCTTGAACTTTTCAACCTCTCTCCACATTTCAGGCTTCAAACATAAAGATATAAAATTCAAATTTTTTGTGAAAAGTCAACAACAAGTGGGACACAATTGTGAAGTGGAATGAAATTTATTGGATGTGTCAAACTTGTTTAACAAATAAAAAACTGAAAAGATCCAAAACATAAAGTCAAATCTACAATGGAATGGTTCACAAATAAACGTATCCAGGTGTTGGAATGGCCTAGTCAAAGTCCAGACCTGAATCCAATCGAGAATCTGTGGAAAGAGCTGAAGACTGCTGTTCACAAACGCTCTCCATCCAACCTCACTGAGCTCGAGCTGTTTTGCAAGGAAGAATGGGCAAGAATTTCAGTCTCTTAATGTGCAAAACTGATAGACAAACCCCAAGCGACTTGCAGCAGTAATTGCAGCAAAGGGTGACGCTACAAAGTATTAACGCATTAATATTGCACACAACACTTTTCACTTATTTATTTGCTAAAAACGTTTGACACATCCAATAAATTTCATTCCACTTCACGATTGTGTCCCACTTGTTGTTGATTCTTCACAAAAAATTAGAATTTTATATCTTTATGTTTGAAGCCTGAAATGTGGCAAGAGGTTGAAAAGTTAAAGGGGGCCGAATACTTTTGCAAGGCACTGTACTTCCAGCTTTCGAAACGCTGCCTTTGAATTTACAAGACTCCCCTCCATTGTCATGTTTCTCTCTTGCTGTTGTTTGTCTGTCTGTGTGGTGAAAACCAGCTTACCTGATGCCTTCTCAGCCAATCTGCGTCACGTATGCCGCTTTTTGTCCGTGCCCCCTTCCCTCACTCCCCCACCCCCTGCTTTTTCCTTGAAGAGCTTTAAAAAACACTCACTGCAGCTGCAGGAGAAAAGCAGATCTCTCCGCAGCAGCAGACTGTGCTCTTATTAAACCCCACTTATTGAGTTGTAGTAATGCATCGCGTTACATTGTAAACATCATAACGGTGTTACAGAAATGAGAAAAGTAATTAGTTAGATTATTCTGTTACTGAAAAAGTATTCAGCAGTGTAAGCTCAAGGAGAGGAGATGTCACGATGGGCTGCTCAAGTGCTTCGTATTTCTTAGTTTGACACTTTAATCAGTGAACTATGATTAGTTCTCTTTTAAAGCTTTTGGATTTTTTAATTAGCAAAATAAAATTGTCTATCAGTAAAATTTGACATATATTGACAACTATTGAGAAAAACAACTCTTTTTCATCATGTTATAAAAACATTGTAGAGATTTACGGCCACCACCTGCGTGGGATAAGATGACTAGATCAAAAAGGTCATTTTCAAGGGACCTGTAGGACAGTAGTTGTTTACATTACGTCTGCTGTGGCTGTGTGCACTACAGGTATCATGTCCTGAACAACATGAATCACAGTGATAAGACTCAGGTAAAGGAGCTCCTTGAGAAGATTGAAGAGATGTGGGCAGGAAATAAAGATCCTTACTATGAAGTGGACCTGGACCGAGCTGCACAGATAGAAGCCAAGAAAGAGGCTGGAGACAAGATGGCCAGAAGGTTGAAGAAGATCAATGAGAGACAGTCAAGAGTCCTGAAGGAGCTTAATGGAGGTAGACACAAAACCTCTGACATTTTATGATACAAAGCAATGTTTTCATTTTCAGACAAAATGTAACTCTGCAATTTATTGCAGGTGAGGAAAGTCCAGTCACTGACATCAGGATTGTTCTTGTTGGCCAAAAATGTTCAGGAAAAAGTAGAGCTGGAAACATGATCCTTTTCAATAATTTATTTGATCTCAGTTTCAACATGAGTCGGCTGAAGAAGGTAACCATGTATGCTGCCTGATCAGAAATATTTTACAGTTTAACAGTCAGAGTGGACACTGCATTTCTGTAAAGTATTTAAAATCATAGTTTTTGTTTTTCATCACTTCAGAACTACCAAGATCAGAGAGAAACCTCAACATGTGTAAAACATGAAGGAAACTTTAATGGAGTAAAGGTCTCTGTTGTTGAAACACCAGGCTGGTTCACAGACACAACATCACCAGACTGGATCAAAGGTGAAGTTCTCCACAGTGTCTCCATGTGTCCTCCAGGACCTCATGTTTTTCTCCTGGTTGTTCCGATCTCCAGAGCTTTCACAGAGAAAGATCTCAAAGCTCTGGTGGAGGTCTTAATGCCATTAACAGAGAGAGTGTGGAGACACTGCATGGTGCTGTTTACCTGGGGAGACTGGCTCAATGACTTCCCTGTAGAGAACTACATCGCCAGAGAGGGCAAGGAGCTCCAGGAGCTTCTGGAGAAGTGTGGAAACAGATACCATGTTCTAAACCCCATTCAAATCAGTGGTTCTATTGAAGTCAAAAAGCTACTACAAAAATTGATTGACATAGTAACTCAAAACAAGGGATGCTTCACAACTGAAGACAAACAAAAGACATTTCAGGTACAACCTTGGCAAAAACAGCTAATAGAAGAGGAATGGAACAGGAGAGCACAGGAGCTGGTAGAGCGAATCTTGAAGGTTTTAGCAAAGGAACCAGAGGAGCCAACAGTCCCTTCTAAAAGGATGACAAATAGCATGAATGAATTTTACATCCCAGACAGTAAGTTTACTTTGATTTAAAAATATATTTATTCACAGTTGCATGCTGTGTTCTAATTAATGACATGTTTCATTTTCTGTTTCAGTGAGCAGAGATGTTGCCTCAGAATATGGCAGCATTTCAGAGTTCAGGAGAGGACGAGCACATGACCATGTCACTGAATGGCTGACTAACAGGGAGAGGCAGTCTGAGATCAGCTCTGGGATTAGTAGCATTTGTTTGTCAGCTACTTCTATGGAAAAGTTTGAACGTTCGCCTATAAATAAACATTCGCCAAAAAATAGTTCATTCTCTCAAAACAATAAAGAAGATTCTGTGAGCATAATCTCATACCCAACAAGAATTACAGGAAGTCCTGTTAGTCCAAACAATTAAGGCAGAAAAATCTGACAAAACCTGTGAACCACACAGGATGTAACATGAAAATACACCAAGAAAGAAATCCACAAAATGTGACATTAATGTTTGATATCTGACCGTTAATTCTCATCTTTCAAAAAACACAACTGTTGCATGTTTATAATATTGTTACAAAAAAACTGGTTAGTTGGTTGGTTAATGTTTTGCATTATTAAAGTTTCAGAGAGGGACATTAAAACAGATCCAATAACCCTATAATCAAGAATCCCAAACTTACATTATGGGTACATTTAAATATTACAAAAAGATTAATATTTTTTGTCACTTGTTTCAGAAAATAAACTTTATATTCTATATATTCATTACAAATACACTCTAAGAAATAATTCGCTCTATGTGTAATAAATCGTTATTTCAGTTTCACTTTCAGAAACTTCTGAACTTAACAATATAATTTTTTTTTAGATGTATCTTTATATAGGCTACATGGTGATTTTTCTAGGGTCATGTACTTTGTTTTCACAATATTTAAAGACATTTACACCAAGCTATTAAAATTAAAGTTAATGTATTAAAAACAAATTAATGAAAGCTTCCTTTTAAATTCAAATCAGAATCAGAATCAGCTTTATTGCCAAGTTCGTACATACAAACAAGGAATTTGACTCCGGTACACTTTGCTCTTTTGTTCTGTTTTTGCATTACAGAATATACATATTTACAATTTACAATGTACAATACACACATATCTAATAGAAAAGGTGCATTTGCAGCATCTGTATGCTGTTGTTCTGTACTCTATTGAATGTTCAACAGAGAAACAGCCTGGGGGAAGAAACTGTCTCTGTGGCGGCTGGTTTTAGTAAACAGTGCTCTGTAGCGGCGGCCTGAAGGTAAAACTCTAAACAGTTTATGTGCAGGGTGTGTGGGGTCTGCAGCTCTTTTCTTGACCCTAGACCTGTATAAGTCCTGGATGGAGGGAAGGTCAGCCCTGATTATTCTCTCTGCATTCCTGATTATTCTTTGCAGTCTGGACCTGTCCTGTTTTGTGGATGAGCCAAACCACACTGAGATGGATGAAGACAGGACAGATTGAATGATGGCAGTGTAGAAGATGACCAGCAGCTCCTGTGGAAGGTTGAACTTCTTGAGTTGCCTCAGGAAGTACAGTCTCTGTTGGGCCTTCTTTCGAACAGTGTCTATGTGTGAAGACCATCTCAGGTCCTCAGAGATGGTGGTTCCTAAGAACCTGAAGTGGTCTACAGCTGCTACGGTGTTGTTGAGGATGGTGAGGGGGGTGTACGGGGGTGGTATTCTCCGAAGGTCCACCACCATTTCCACAGTCTTGAGTGGGTTCAGTTCAAGGTAGTTCTGACCGCACCAGTGTACCAACCGATCCACCTGCTGTCTGTATGCAGACTCATCACCGTCCTGGATCAGTCCAATGACAGTGGTGTCGTCTGCAAACTTAAGGAGTTTCACGGACGAGTCTGATGAGGTGCAGTCATTTGTGTACAGGGAGAAGAGGAGTGGGGATAGAACACACCCCTGGGGGGCACCAGTACTTATTGATCTGGATCGGGAGAAGATGCTCCCCAGTCTCACCTGCTGCTGTCGGTCCGTCAGGAAGCTGTTGATCCACTGACAGGTGGAGGCTGGGACGTTGTGCTGGGTGAGCTTCTGGTGGAGGATGTCTGGTATGATGGTGTTGAAGGCCGAGCTGAAGTCTACAAACAGGATCCTGGCGTACGTCCCTGGGCGGTCGAGGTGTTGCAGGATGAAGTGTAGACCTAAGTTAACAGCATCATCTGCCGACCTGTTTGCTCGGTAAGCAAATTGCAGGGGGTCCAGCAGGGGGCCTGTGATGTCTTTCAGGTGCTTCAGCACCAGCCGCTCAAAGGATTTCATGACCACAGACGTCGGTTCTGTGTCAGTATTTGGTAATGTACTATTCTTTATTATTTCTGTGTTATAAATTTATGTCTGAAATACCAAACCCAACAATGCAAATGACCTGATGGCCACTATCAAAGCAACCTGGCCTTCCATTACACCTCAGTTGATCCACAGGCTGATCGCCTCCATGCCACGCTGCATTGATGCCGTAATTTATGCAAGTGGAGGACCAACCAAGTATTGAGTGCATAGAAAAGAACATACTTTTTAGAAACCTGACATCTAATCTAACCTTTATCTAACATTCTAATGTGCAATTTAAAGTTTTTGAGTTGGACGACATTAATGCCTGAAAGAAAGCACCAAAGTCAGTTTATTGTGAAGAAATCAGATTTTTGTTTATTCCCACAGCAGCTTCTTTTTTGGGTGCCAGTTTCAGTCTGGCCTGATCACATTGAGGATGAGAAGAAAGCTTAAGATGGATCGTAGATGGACTGATGACAGAATCAAAGACAAATGGAATAGTTTAAGTGTGGATGATTTAAAAGGAAAGTCTTTAGCTAATTACAAAACTCTTTGACCAGGTGAATATGTAGGAGCTGGTAAACATTTACAATTGAAGATTCTTTTATTTTCAACAGATGCTCTTTCGAGGGCCAGTTTAGTTTTGTTCTTTGGCAATGGCGGAGATGAAATCTGACTGAGAAAATGATGGGATCTGGGAAAAAAACGAGAAGAGTCAGTTGGTAACCCAGAGAACCCTCAAAAGGAGAAAGACCAGATGATGTGGAGGTGTGAGTTATGAGCATGTTTGATCCATGAAAGGTGTTGACTCCAGGTGACTGGGTTTGATGGGAACTTTTACAGAAACATATTTAACCACGACCTTTTCAAAGGAGGCCACCAGAAATACCAACATAGTAGACCAATAGTCTGTTTAACTCCAGGATGGCAGGAGAAATTTGATATGTGAGCCCAGTGAATGAGATCAGCTCTGAGATCAGCTCTAGGATTGACAGCATTTGTTCCTTAAACACTTATATAGAAAACATTGAAAGTTATTAAATGGCAGTAGATCAACCAACAAATAGTTCTTTCAATAAAAAAGAAAGTGGATCTTCTAAACATGTTAAACTTCACAAAGATTCAACGCAGAAGTTCTTATTAAAACAAAAGCCAAAAATGTCACGAAAACTAACTTAAATAAACAGGAAACAACAGGCAAGTAATATTCAAGCAGTTGCAATAATTTGTGAAATCTAAGCATAATTTGAATCAATTAAGAAGCATAAGTGTTGCAATGCCTGTAATATTAAGACTGCTTCAGGTCTCATAACAATTTATAATGTGTTTTTCTTCAAATGGTCTGTTTTGTATAATTTCTTGTGTCATAAATGGATAAATTATGTCATACTGTTTTATCATTCAAAGATGTTTCACATTTTTCTGTTCTTATCCATATCCGTTTTTGGTTTCCGTGCATGGATGGAAGTTAATAGGTGATCTTTACTTCAGTGCAATGACTACCTCCTGTATGTCTGTATAATACTGTAAAAACTACAGGTATATTACCAACCCAAATGTTGGCCTGAACTGCATATCTTCACTGTTAGTTTTCGAGAACGTGATAAAAAATATAAACCTGTAGATGAATGTGTGGAAGGTTAAAGATTGATTCAGGAAAAATACTACACTCGTCAGCACTTCATTATTAACAGATACAGTATTTTCTATAATTGGTCAGGTCAATGAAAAAATTAGATACTGGTGAAGCTGGTTCCAAGTTTATATGTTAAAGAAAGATGATTATTTTGATTTGACATATTTTTATGTTTCATTGTGCTCTATAAATGTAAGTATCCAGCTGCTGATTAATTCAATAAATGATGTCTTAAAAACAGGAAGATTTCAATATCTTGTTTAAATGAAAGTGTGCATATTCCTCAGCTTCCTGCTGTTTCCTTCTGCTTGTGGTTCATCATGTTTCCAGGGGTAAAAATTAACTCCTAAAGTCAGTTCAGTTCGAATTCAGTTTAAATGCATTGTCAAGTATGAGTTGCAGTAGAACATAATTAGTGCAATAAAACTGCAATAAAATCTGCACTATTGCACACTTAAATTGTAATTTAAGAAATAGTAAAGGACAAGTACAAAATAAAACATGTTAAGACGATCAAAGTCACTTAAATATTAGTAAAAACCATCGAAATAGCATTACAGTAAAAAGGCCACAGTGCTTTTAAGTGTAATCTATTAGACTTTGGATGCAAAAATCAACCAGTGTGACTGCAAGACTTAAATAGGTGTAGATTGATTAAATGAATGAAAGCATGCACTTTTTACAGCCTGTCCTAAAAGCTTACCTCCTGTCTGGATGGTAGATCCACGTGTGAGTGGGATGGTCGGGGTCAGCGCTGATCTTCATTTCCTTCCTTTTACAGTCCTGTCTCTAGAGGTCATGGATGGCTAACAGTTGTGTTGATCTGATCTCCAGTAATGTATAACTATAACTGGGTTTAGGGGGTATATGTTGAAATAGTAGTCTCATAAATCACAGAAAGTTTTTACTTGAACACCAAATCCTGCATCGTCTTTTCCACCTAAGGCTCCTGAGACATAATTTGTGGTTAAAGGGTCTGAATTAATGTCCCAGGTGGTTGGTTCTGCTTTGGGTTGAAATGTTTGTGACTCCCCGATGTTCGTGGCTTGTTATCAGCTGGTGTTTAAACCACCAGTTAGAAGCTAATGTGAGGTCCATCAACCAGAAACCTTTATGGAAAAACCAGCCACATTTAGGCCAGGGGAAACCACTCACCCCATTAAGTCGAACTTTAATGTGTCTGCTTACTTTGGAAATTACTTACAACAGCATTTGCTTCGAAATTAGTAAAGTAAGTTCGTCTTTGGACCGGAGTCTTTAAAAAAGAAACTGCTTAGTCAGTCACTTAACCTGGATGGCATTAAATTGACCTCCAGTAATAAAGTAAAAAACCTTGGTGTTATTTTTGACCAGGACATGTCATTTAAATCCCATATTAAACAGGTTTCTAGGATTTCCTTCTTTCACCTCCGGAACATTGCCAAAATTAGAAATATCCTATCCAGGAGTGACGCTGAAAAACTAGTCCATGCATTTGTTACTTCAAGGCTGGACTATTGTAATTCTTTACTATCAGGATGTCCACAAAATGCAGTTAAAAGCCTTCAGCTGATTCAAAATGCTGCAGCAAGAGTTCTGATGAAAATTAAAAAGAGAGATCATATGTCTCCTATTTTAGCTTCCCTTCATTGGCTCCCTGTTAAATCCAGAATATAATTTAAAATTCTCCTCCTCACATATAAAGCCCTTAATGATTTAGCTCCATCATACATCAGAGATCTGATTGTTCCATATGTTCCTAACAGAGCACTTTGTTCTCAGACTGCAGGTTTACTGGTGGTTCCTAGAGTCTCTAGAAGTAGAATGGGAGGCAGATCCTTTAGTTATCAGGCTCCTCTCCTGTGGAACCAGCTTCCAGCTTTAGTCCGTGAGGCAGACACCCTGTCTACTTTTAAGGCTAGGCTTAAAACTTTCCTTTTTGATAAAGCTTATAGTTAGAGTGGCTTAGTTTATCAGGGAGGGAGCCTTCCTCCCTCCCTGTTGGGTGGAGTAAGGGGGAGTCAGGTTTAGCCTAAACTGGCTCAGTTATGGTTGAGGTGCAAACACACCCTCCATTTCTGCTACCTGTATGACCCCTTCTCTTTTCCAATGGTTATAATCAGTCTGACAGAGAGAGGTATCCCAATCATTGTGGTTTTTAATATAACAATGACCATCAGTGGGACCCTTTGTGAGGTGTCTTGAGACGACATTGTTGTAAATAAGTGCCGTTTAACTAAATAATCTGAACTGAAACTATCTGTGTAATTATGCTGCTATAGGCTTAGGCTGCTGGAGGACATAATGACCATTTTCACCCTCTTCGCTACATTCTTACACTACTCTCCAATTTTGCATTATTTGCTGTTATTTCAGTTTTTAACTTTATGTTTTCCCTCTTTTCTCTTTCTAGAAGCTACACCTGGCCTGACTCTGTGACACCTTTCTGGAGAGGGGAATCGTCCGAGCTTTTGCTGGCAACAACTTAATGCTCACCCTCTACCAATGATCCACACAGCCCTGTCTTTTAGTGTTTAACCCTTTCTCTCTCCTTGACTGAGCTTTTACTGAAACTAATTATATGTGCTCTCTTTCAGACTCTAACCTTGAAAACTGGCTCAGAGTTTATCTGTTCTTTCTTTCTAGGTGAAACGACTAAAGGAGCTACATCCATTAACATTTACTTTTCCTTCCCATAGAAAGCACTCCTGGATCAGTGCTTCTTAGTTCTCTTTGTGTCTCTGCTCTGTTCTCTCAAACCCCCAGTCGGTCGTGACAGATGGCCGCTCACACTGAGCCTGGTTCTGCTGGAGGTTTCTTCCTGTTAAAAGGGAGTTTTTCCTCTCCACTGTCGCTACATGCATGCTCACTATGAGGGATTGCTGCAAAGTCAATGCCAGTGACTGTCCACTGTCTCTACATGCTCATCCGGGAGGAGTGAATGCTGCAAGTCACTGACTGGATGCAATCTGCTGGGTTTCCTTAGACAGAAAAACTTTTTATCCAATTTGAATAAATAACTGAATCTGACTGCACTGTTCAATTGTTAGGATTAATTGGAATGTATGTACCTGACTGTTGTGAAGTGCCTTGAGACAACATGTGTTGTGAATTGGCGCTATATAAATAAAACTGAATTGAATTGAATTGAAATGAATAAGTTCTCTTTCCTTTTGGATTTGTTCTGATGGATTTGTTTCATTCTCTTTTTATTAATACAGTTCTTTGTTGAGCTTAGTTTTATTTCTGGTAATCACAGTAGGCATATTTATTCTAGTCGTCTAGTAAAATAATGTGAAAAAGAAACAGCAAACTTACATGAAAGTTCAGGAGAAAAAGACATAAAGGATAGTAACGGAGTTCAGGCAGGAGAACGAAAGAAACCAGCAAAGAACAATGAAAACTAAACAGCTTAAAGAGTGAAGAGAAAGACAGGTGAGGATAATTAGGAGAAGATGAGATGCATGGAGAGAGCTGAGGAAGATGAGAGTAATGAGCAGAATCAGCCACAGAGGGACACAGGGAGGAGATCTAAATATAACAAAGGACAAGAGTAAAATAAGAAACAAGTAAACAACAGGATGAATTAAAATGGCAACACCAAGAGAATATAACCACAGGGAAATAAAGAAACAAGAAACTCAAAAACACCTGACCCAGCAGGATAATGACAGGAAAGTTATTTATATACATAACTCTGGAGAAGTGTTTGAATAGATACCATGTTCTAAACCCCTATCATTCTGATGATCCTGTTCAAATTAAAGAGCTGTTCCAAAACATTATTGATATGGTAAAACAAAACAAAGGAGGTTGCAGCTTCAGACAAACAATGCAATTTCAGAAACTCCTTTGTAAGAAAAACAACATGCACTTTCAGAAGAGGAAATGAACAGAAGAGAACAGGAGCTGATAGAGCGAATGATGAAAGCTCCAGCAAAAGAACCCGAGAAACCAAAAGTTCCCTCTGTGAATGTGGCAAATAGCATGGATCAGTTTTATATTCCAAACAGTAAGTTTAACTTGGTGAAGAATTAATTGCTGATTGATTGCGCTGTTCTTCAGAATAACACACTTCATCTTCTCTTTCAGTGAGCAGAGAGGTTCCCTCAGAGTTTAGGAAACAAGGAGCACATGACAATGTTGCTGAATGGCTGAGCAACAGAGAGAAGCAGTCTGAGATCAGCTCTGGCATTGGCAGCATTTGTTCCTCAAACACGTATATGGAAGGTATGGATGAAAGTCTCATAATGGCAGCAAATCAGTCAACAAGCAGTTCTGTTACTGAAAGGATCCTCTGAAATTGTTCCCATTCATCACTAAGATTTAACGCAGGAACTGTTTTTAAAGCATAAGTAGCTCAACAATGTGATGAAAAGTAACTTCAGTTTTAGAGTAAGAACTGATTTACTGATGTCTGTTAAATACATCATAAAGATGATCTTTTGTTCAGTGCAGTGACTGTATCCTGTATAGAATAGAATAGAATAGAATAGAATAGAAGAATAGAATAGAATAGAATAGAATAGAATAGAATAGAATAGAATAGAATAGAATAGAATAGAATAGAATAGAATAGAATAGAATAGAATAGAATAGACTTGTTTATGTGGGTGTTGTGTGTCTCCCTCAGTGGGAATATTCAGGTGTTTCAGCAGCAAAGTGAAAAGCAAATGAAAGCATGCAGATAACAGAAATAAGAATAAGAGACTGTACAATAAGGGCAAATTTACAGCATATGTAAAATGCTGTAAGGTTATTAAAAACAGCATAATAACATCGAAAGAAATGTGCAACTGAGTAGAATAAATTAAAAAAACTGCAAATAACAGCAGGGATTTAAACACTTGTTAAGTTCGTTGGGAGCAGTGATGGTTATAAAGTCTAACAGCTGCTGGGAGGAAGGATCTGCGATAACGCTACTTTGTGCACCTAGGACGCAGCAGCCTGTCACTGAACGAGCTCTCCAGCTCTGCAACAGCTTCATTCATGTGGTGGGAGACATTGTCCAGCAGTGATGTTATTGTTGCTAGAGCCCGTCTGTCTCCCACCACCTGCACTGGGACCAGGGGCATCCTAGGACAGAGCTGACCGTCCTGATGAGTGTGTTATTGTCTGGTTAATACACTAAAAACTACAGTTTTTAGTACATTTGATTGCAGAGCAGCTGCAATAGCAGAATCTCATGACATATTTTAGATCCTTTTTCTACATGAAGACCTTGTTATTGGTTTATTATTAAAATTGTTTAATGTAAATTTCATATCGATATATAGTATTTCAGGATTTAATTAGACAGAGCAAATTTTTCAATATTAGTAAATAATGAAGTTGTTTTTCCTTTAGGATTTTTCCCAATGGATTTTATTTGTGTTGATAAATCTATTTCCTTCCTGAATTGTTTGTCTTTAGTTATATAATATAGTTAATATAATATAGTCAGTTATGTAATATAGTTACTTTTGGTGGCCAAAGTATACCTGTAGTTACTCTAGTTGTTCAGCAGATGTCTGACTGTGTTTAACTGTAACAATCAACCATCATCCCTCAATAACAGCCAGCATTTACTTTCATGTAGGAACAGGTTTTGTTAGAACAGACAACAAGCAGAAAAGTCAGCAGAGTGAAGCTAATGAAATGGCTGCTGATATTTCCAACTCAGGTCAGTGATCTCTTTATAAAACCTTGACAAAATTTGATCAGATCTTGGATTCTCCTTTTGTAAACTCTTATTATAATGGCTGAATATGTTGGATTCAGAGACTTTGACTTTAGAGAGGAGTTGGGAGTTAGACAAAAATTACTCCCTCTGTTTTTCAAGATTTTATTATACTAGGTTTTTGATGTTGTGTGAATGTTATTGATAATTACTTAATTTTATCATTGCTCCAACAAGAATATATTGTTGAATTAAAAAGTACAGTCTGTGATTGCCTAAACAATGTGTTTGTAAACTGTATGCAGATGATGCCTTGCCTCTCTTAACAGCGCAAAGCCACCCTGCTGCAGAGTTGAGGATTGTGTTGATAGGAGGACGAGAACTAAATGGAAGTCTCAGTGGTAGAAGTTCAGCTGGAAACATCATTCTGGGTCAAAATGTTTTTGACACCAGAAGAAGAACAGCTCAGAGTGAAGCGAAGCAGCAGGAAGTATTCGGCAGACTAGTTACAGTAGTTGATACTCCAGGCTGTTGGTGGGGTTATCAACAAGAAGACACGCCAAAACTGGATCGGATGGAAGTCCAGAACAGTATCCAGCTGTGTCCTCCAGGACCTCATGTGTTTCTTCTGGTCATTCCTGTTGGTTTATATCTACCTCAGCGGGTCAAATCATCACTAAAGGAGCACCTGGAACTTTTCAATGCAGATGTTTTCAGTCACACCATCTTGCTATTCACTGCAGACAATCCATGGAGTGACGAAACAATAGAATCTAATATCAGAAGAAGTCCAACCCTGCAGTGGATCCTTCAACAATGTGGAAACAGAAAACATGTTCTCAACATCAGTAACAGAGAAGATAGAGATCACGTCAAGATGCTTTTTGAGAAAATTGAGACCATGGTTGCAAACAATGGAGGAAGACACTGTCCTGTTGACAGATGTCAAGGAGAAGCTCTGAGGAAAGAAATGACAGATTTGTCTGAAAGAGCCTCAAGAAGGTTTGATCAAGTTCAGAAACAAAGAAGGAAACTCAAAGAGCTGATTGAAGGTAGGTTACAAATTAAACAGCTACTTTATAGAAGGTTGAAACAAATTTATTCTAGCCTTTTGAACTCTGCTTTTCACCCTTTGTTTCCTACAGTAGCTTGTTACCAACATAAGCTACTAAATCTATTATGTCAAATTTGCAAAAATCATTCCCTGTAATACATGATATAGAATAAATGTTTGTTTTTTTCAAATTGTAATCCTTATTTGACCATCTATCACAATTACTGGTAATGTATAGCAACAATAAATAAATACAAACTTTTTAACTCTGTCTTATTTTTATTTTCAAATCTGTTTCACACAACCCCAAACAATCCAATTTCATATTCAATAGAAATCTTTTTGGAGTTGTGAAGTTTTGTTTAAGCTATTTCAATTAATGTATTGAGAGTATTATATAAAAACAGATTGTGTTATTAGTTGTATCATTTAGAATTCAATTTTATTTTCTTCAGATGCAAAGTCCGCATCAGAACATTCAAGACTGGTGTTAGTTGGTGCAAAGTGGGCAGGCAAGAGCTCAACTGGAAACAGCATACTGCGAAAAAATACATTTAATGTTAACAACAATGGTAGAATAACACACTGTGAAATAAGCCACAATGTGGTTGAAGGAAGGCGGCTCACTGTGGTAGATTCTCCTGGATGGTTCTACATCAACACCCTTCAGGACACCAATGAGATGGACAAACTGGAAATAGAGAACAGTGTGTATCTGTGTCCTCCAGGACCCCATGCTGTGCTGCTGGTTATTCATCTGGCAGCTGCTATGAACACATCATATCTGAGATCTGTTCAGGAACATATGAGTCTGTTTAGAGAAGACGTCTGGAAACACACACTTGTTCTGTTCACCAGAGGAGACTGGTTAGGAGTGAAGACTGTGGAGGAGCGTATAGAGAGTGAAGAAGGTCTGCAGTGGATAGTGAACAAGTGTGGGAACAGGTATCATGTCCTGAACAACATGGATCACAGTGATAAGACTCAGGTAAAGGAGCTCCTTGAGAAGATTGAAGAGATGTGGGCAGGAAATAAAGATCCTTACTATGAAGTGGACCTGGACCGAGCTGCACAGATAGAAGCCAAGAAAGAGGCTGGAGACAAGATGGCCAGAAGGTTGAAGAAGATCAATGAGAGACAGTCAAGAGTCCTGAAAGAGGTGCTTAAAGGTTAGCTTACAGTTTGGATATTTTATGATTCATCAAAGCAGTGTTATAATTATTAAGATAAATAATTCTGGTATTTTTTTTTACAGGCGATAGACATCCAGTCACTGACATCAGGATTGTTCTTGTTGCACAAAAATGTTCAGGGAAAAGTAGAGCTGGAAACATGATCCTTTTCAATAATTTATTTGATCTCAGTTTCAACATGAGTCGGTTGAAAAAGGTAACCATGTATGCTGCCTGATCAGAAATATTTTACAGTTTAACAGCCAACGTGGACATTTCCGTGAAGAATTTCAAATCATAGTTTTTGTTTTTCATCATTTCAGAACTACCAAGATCAGAAAAGATCTCCAACATGTGTGAAACATGAAGGAAACTTTGATGGAACAAAAGTCTCTGTTGTTGAAACACCAGGTTGGTTCACAGACCCAACACCACCAGACTGGATCAAAGGTGAAGTTCTCCACAGTGTCTCCATGTGTTCTCCTGGACCTCATGTTTTTCTCCTGGTTGTTCCGATCTCCAGAGCTTTCACAGAGAAAGATCTCAAAGCTCTGGTGGAGGTCTTAATGCCATTAACAGAGAGAGTGTGGAGACACTGCATGGTGCTGTTTACCTGGGGAGACTGGCTCCATGACCTCCCTGTAGAGAACTACATCGCCAGAGAGGGCAAGGAGCTCCATGAGCTTCTGGAGAAGTGTGGAAACAGATACCATGTTCTCAGCCTCTATCATTCTGATGATCCTGTTCACGTCAAAGAGCTGTTCCAAATAATTATTGACATGGTAAAACTAAACAAGGGATATTTCACAGCTAAAGCCAAACAAAAGAAATTTCAGAAATTCCCTTGGCAAGAAAAGCAGATAGAAGAGGAATGGAGCAGGAGAGAACAGGAACTGATAGAGCGAGTGATGAACGCTTTAGCAAAGGAACCAGAGGAACCAACAGTACCTTCTCTGAAGGTGGCAAATAGCATGAATGAGCTTTACATTCCAGACAGTAAGTTTAATATAGTGAATAATTACCTGCTGAATTACTGTTGATTATATGCACTGTTCTTCAGAATAACACACTCCATCTTCTCTTTCAGTGAGCAGAGATGTTGCCTCAGGATATGGGAGCATTTCAGAGTTTAGGAATCAACGAGCACATGACAACGTTGCTGATTAGTTGAGCAAAAGAGTGAGACAGACTGAGACTGTACAGTAAGGGTGAATTTACAGCATAAGGAAAAATACTGTACTGTTATTAAAAACAGCATAATAAGATTTAATTAAATGTGCAACTGAGTAGAATAAATAAAAAAAAACTGCGCAAATAACAGCAGGGATTTAAACATTTATTAAGTTTGTTCGGAGCAGTGATGGTTATAAAGTCACAACAGCTGCTGGGAGGAAGGATCTGTGATAAAACTCCTTTGTGCACGTAGGATGCAGCAGCCTGTCACTAAAGGAGCTCTCCAGCTCCCCATTTTAGATCATTTTTTCTACATGAAGACTTTTTGTTATTAATTAAAATTGTTTCATTTCAATTTTCTACCACTATGTACTGTTTTAGGATTTCATTAGACAGAGCAAATTCTTCAATGAAGTTGATTTTCCTTTTGGATTTGACGCAATGTATAGCGTCAAATGTATTCTATTTTTGTTTTTGGTAAATCTATTTGTTCAGTGATTTGTTCATTATTAGTTTTATTGTGATATTGTTACTTTTAGTTGCCAAAGTAGACATGTAGTTATTGTAGTCATCCAGCAGAAGCGAGCTCTGAATATGTTTGACTTTACCAACCAACCATCATCCCCAACAACCTCTACACTATTTACTTTCCTTTAGGAACAGGTTTTGTTAGAAGTTAGAACAGACAACAAACAGAAAAGTTGACAAAGTCAAGCTAATGAGATGATACTTCCAACTGAGGAAAGAGATCATTTTATAAAACTCTCCCTCAAACTTCATCCCATCTTGGATCATGCTTTTGTAAACTGTTATTTTGCTGGCTGAATATGTTGGTAAAAGAGGTGTTCCAAAAAAATATTGATATGGTAAAACAAAACAAAGGATACTTCGCAACTAAACCCAAACAAAAGACATTTCAGAAACTCCATTGACAAGCAAACAGAGAAATGGAACAGGACGGAGGATGAGCTCATAGATGAAATCTTTAGTAATGGAACCAGAAGAACTAAGACAACATGACATGAAGATCACATTCCAGAAAGTAAATTTAATATGCTAAAGAATTAACTGCTACGTTTCTACATACTGACGGCTACATGCACTGTTCTTCAGAATAAAAATGTTGTTTCATTTTTGAATCAGTGAAGCATTTACTATTCCTACTTCTTGATGCAAATATTTTATTTGGCAATTTGCCATTCGATCTAAATAGAAACAAGCCCTTATATTTGTGATTATTGCCAAACAAGATAATAAAAAATGCTTAAAAAGCCAACTTGAGAGTTTTTGAGTTGGACAAAATTAATTCTAGAAGGAAAGCATTTAACATTAATATATTTTTGAAATATAATTCTCATGTAGGTGCTGTATTTAACAGTCTGGTCTGATGATTTGAGTTGGGTTACATCAGACCCCTGTATTAGTCATGCTTCATTTACCAATCATTTAGCGTTTTGGAGGTTTAATGAAAAATATGTAATTTATATGTTTTTATTCAATAATACAGAGATTTTATTACTCATGTCTGTATATGGTCACTTATGAGTTGTTAGCTTCAAAGCTCAAATGTTAAAGCCAGGACATTTCTGTTTTGACTACGTTTTTTGTCATCATGGCTACGTTTTAATGGTAAAAAAGGAGTGTAAACAGAATGTTTTCAAATCAACATCTTGGTTTAATTCCCAGTCCCAGTCCGGTATTGAGTTTATGGTTCATAGTTAGCTGATCTAGCAAGCCTTCCATTAGATCGTGTTCCTAAAACTTTTGAAACCTGTTTGCTTCCCTTTTCACAGAAAGAGACAATGTTCCAAAATATATAATAAAAATATTACTATCTGTAGCCAGTGGGTTCCCTCAACGTACTTGGGAGATAATTTTACTCCATAAACAGACCTGTTTTCATGTAGATCGTGCATTTTCACTTTTGATATAATTTATTATGTGGTGATTGAGGCCACTGTGTTTTCATACAAAATCTTCTGTAAATTATTTTGCTTTTTTTTTTTCAATGCATAACTACAAACATTTTAAATTAACCGAATATTTAAAGTTCAACACATGCAACCTGATGCACAAACTTTGTATGCTCCCCTGCATCTGCATTATGTAATATTCTGATTATTCTTTTCTGTAAAATAAATGGAGGTTTGGTGTTAGTCACATAAATGTTATAGCAAAGTTCTCTACAATAATTTTAATATTGATAAATAAGTGAACAGTATAAAATATGCTGATGAGTCCAAAAAACTTGTAACTTATTTTAAATTGCAAAACCATAGATTTAGTTTAAGTACATTATCAGAAATTTCCAATTAAGATCTTAAATGAAACCTAAAAACTTAACTTCAGATCCTCTTCCTACTGAAACTCCATGTATCGCCATGCTAATTGCATACTACTTTGTCCTGTTGCCAAAAATCATAACATTTTGTCTTATTCAAATTTAAAAACAAGAGCATTAAGCCACTTTAACATCTCACCAGTCATGTTTATTTACAACAATGACTTTTAAATTATTCTAAATACTCTAAAATGCTCTTTAATGATGCATCGATCGTTTTGGTTGTAAGAGAGAGCAACACAATCCAACATAGATAATACCGCCACTAGATGTCCCTGTTAGTCTGCAAATCAACCAAAATAATGTCGAATGTGATCAACGTGACTCTGCCTATTTAAAGTGTTTCTTTTTCATACCTTACAAATCGTGTTTCATTTTGACATTGTTGTGGTTAATTAAAATTCTTTTATGCTTCTATGTATCATGTATTGTATAGGCTCTAATGGTTATATGTGATGCTGTGGGCCCATTTCGCTTCTCTGCCTTGTGTTGGAGTGGATGGGTTCATGAACTATTTGAAATACCTAAATTTCAGGTAATAATCTGATAATATGCATTGGGTCTCAGTAGGAAAAAGATCCAAAACATGTACAGGGGTTGGACAATGAAACTGAAACACCTGGTTTTAGACCACAATAATTTATTAGTATGGTGTAGGGCCTCCTTTTGCGGCCAATACAGCGTCAATTCGTCTTGGGAATGACATATACAAGTCCTGCACAGTGGTCAGAGGGATTTTAAGCCATTCTTCTTGCAGGATAGTGGCCAGGTCACTACGTGATACAGGTGGAGGAAAACGTTTCCTGACTCGCTCCTCCAAAACACCCCAAAGTGGCTCAATAATATTTAGATCTGGTGACTGTGCAGGCCATGGGAGATGTTCAACTTCACTTTCATGTTCATCAAACCAATCTTTCACCAGTCTTGCTGTGTGTATTGGTGCATTGTCATCCTGATACACGGCACCGCCTTCAGGATACAATGTTTGAACCATTGGATGCACATGGTCCTCAAGAATGGTTCGGTAGTCCTTGGCAGTGACGCACCCATCTAGCACAAGTATTGGGCCAAGGGAATGTCATGATATGGCAGCCCAAACCATCACTGATCCACCCCCATGCTTCACTCTGGGCATGCAACAGTCTGGGTGGTATGCTTCTTTGGGGCTTCTCCACACCGTAACTCTCCTGGATGTGGGGAAAACAGTAAAGGTGGACTCATCAGAGAACAATACATGTTTCACATTGTCCACAGCCCAAGATTTGCGCTCCTTGAACCATTGAAACCGACGTTTGGCATTGGCATGAGTGACCAAAGGTTTGGCTACAGCAGCCCGGCCGTGTATATTGACCCTGTGGAGCTCCTGACGGACAGTTCTGGTGGAAACAGGAGAGTTGAGGTGCACATTTAATTCTGCCATGATTTGGGCAGCCGTGGTTTTATGTTTTTTGGATACAATCCGGGTTAGCACCTGAACATCCCTTTCAGACAGCTTCCTCTTGCGTCCACAGTTAATCCTGTTGGATGTGGTTCGTCCTTCTTGGTGGTATGCTGACATCACCCTGGATGCCGTGGCTCTTGATACATCACAAAGACTTGCTGTCTTGGTCACAGATGCGCCAGCAAGATGTGCACCAACAATTTGTCCTCTTTTGAACTCTGGTATGTCACCCATAATGTTGTGTGCATTTCAATATTTTGAGCAAAACTGTGCTCTTACCCTGTTAATTGAACCTTCACACTCTGCTCTTACTGGTGCCAGGGACGTGCACAGATAGACACCAGGTGGTGCTACACCCCCTACACCACCTGCCCTTTTCCCTCTGAACCAAAAAAGTGCCCTAATGATGATTTTTTTTTTCAACAGTGCAGCTTTAGTGTGTGGCCCAAGGTAGCAACACAGAAGCAAATGAAGCTGTCCGCATCCTGTGTGACTTCTATGAAGAAGATGAGGACCAGCTGAAGACGGAACTAAAAGTCTTCCACTCCAGCTTTCCTTCAAAAGACCTCAAAGAAATCTTTGCCATACTGAGGGAAAATAGGGGCCAGCTCATATTTTTTATTTCAAGTTTGTTTATAGTTTTGTATATTTGAAATGGTTAATTATTTTATAGACACTAATGTTTAATTATACTGTGTTCTGTTGTTACCAATTTTATTGTGAAACCAACCTGTAGAGTGTTCAACAATATTAAACACATTCATCAGACAGAATATGGCTATTAATTTTAAATAGGTATACATACATGATGTTTAAGCTGTGCCCGTAATAAATCTCACACTGCTAGGACAGCGAGCGGTGTTATGCGCCACACAAAGTGCCCCTTTTTTCTACTTGAGCACCTGCCCCCCAAAATGTCTGTGCACGCCGCTGACTGGTGCAATGTGCAATCAATGAAGACTGGCTACCAGGCTGGTCCAATTTAGCCATGAAACCTCCCACACTAAAATGACAGGTGCTTCAGTTTCATTGTCCAAACCCCTGTATATATGGCCAAATAAAATTGCAAACAGTTCACCGGTCATCTCAGGCCCCAGACCTAAATCGTACACAAAACCTGCAGGGTGAGCTGCAGAGAAGAGAGTATAAGACAAGACACAGAACTGGTACTGGTACTGCATACAATGCTAAAAAAAACTTTGTATTTGAGTCAGTATGTGACTTCTAAACAGGAACTTGCTGTGCTTTTACTCCCAGTGTTTTCTTTTGTTCTTTGCAGCAATAGCAGCTTCCTCAGTGTGTGTGTGTGTGTGTGTGTGTGTGTGTGTGTGTGTGCATATAACACAGGAAGTACCAGTGAGCAGCTGAATAATCTTTTTTAATAAGGTGACTGAATGAAAAAAATCTCACCAGTTCAGGTCATTTCTTTAAGCAGCAGGGAAATGTTAAACAACTCTGTCCTTGTTTCACACTTATTACGGAAAATACAAATGTATTTCAGCTTGTTGTTGCAGCCTGATTATTTTGCATTAATTTGCTAGAGTTTATATAACTGTTGATGTACTAGAAGCATATAACTCAACATCTTGGTTTCTCACCCACGCTTAATATTTGCCACAAAGATTAGAAATGCCGACACAGAGTGACCATTGGGAAAAATAAATTTCCAAAAGAAGCAGGTGTAATTTTAAAAATTCCTTTAATTTATATCTTTAAAATTAAAAACATCTGATTTGCATTCTACCACCTCCAAAGGCACAGTCATACTTATAGCAGACCAAATTCATAAAACACTGCCACTGAACATTTTTTTTTTGTCCTTAAATTTGTTTTGTACATAAGAACCAACGCACTATAAAAATGACTAAACAGTTTTACTGGTTAAACCACTCTGAATGGTGTAGCTCATTCACAGACTGCAGACTGGAGTGATATGTACTCAGCTGTAGTAGCATTAGACTCCATTTAATAGGCTAATGTGCTGGTTTAAAAGCTGCCAGTCCCTGTGCACTGCAGCCATTTAAACACATAGCACTGAAATATTCCAAAAAACACATGAGATGTTTACACCAACCAATCCTGATAACCAGTGTTTACGAATATGGAGGGTTGAAGCAAAACAAAGCCATTGGCAGGAGGGCTAAAATGCAGAGAGATGACAAACATTGGCGTGGGGCCGTGCAGGAAAAAAAAAAAAAAAAAAACCTTTCAGATTTCTCACCTCCAACCAAATTCTCTGAACTGAGTAATATGAAATATTTACATGCAGTCTGACGCCTCCATCTCACCACTAAAAGTACAGTCAACGTGTGCAAAGAGAGCCTGTCTGTGGTAAAGTCATCACATATGATCAAGGGTTGATAACTCAACATACAATCATCACAAATCAATAAAGCACACAAAAAATGCTGCTTACAATGTGAGACAACACAGCACCACACACATCACGAGAGGTTCACTTAGTGACAACAAAATTCAAAAATAGTGGATAAATATACAGTAGGATAACAGCTGTTCTTACTCAGGCACGGTCCTCCTTAAAGAAACGAAACAATAAATGAGAAAGAGGGAAAAAAAAGCCACAAAGAAAACCAGGTTTGGCACAAGAATGAGGAAAATATTTAAACAAGGCAAGAAAGTAACATCTCAAAGGAAATGAGGCCACAGAGGAACTTATTAGGCAGGATTAAAGCACTTTGAACATAAACGTCACGCATACAGTACATTTGCTGTGAAACCATAACAGGAGTCCCTATAAAACAGCTGTTGCTTTTGTCTTTACAAGTGTGTAGCAGCCGCAGGAGGCACCCAAAAAAAAAAAAAAGAATCACCAGTACGTTTTCTTTACAGGCCAGTTAACTCAAATCCTCCCAAATGTGTAAGAAAATACCTACAGAAACACTTTCCGTTACTCACAATCACACACAAGCAGGAAAAAAACACACTCAGTCGGCTTTCAAAAACAACGGCTTACTGGTGCAGAGAGAAAACCCACCCCACGAAACGCAGCCACCCCAAATTTAATCGCCCCACATCTATAATTTCTTCTTTTTTTTTTTACAGTTCTTACCATGTAGCGCTTCACAGATTATTGAACACAACTAGATTTAGCGCCCACTGTTTGAACTCTGCTATGCACCCTCCTCTACACACAAACATTGCAGCATTTCAAGACCACCTACATATGGCAGTGACGGTTGTGGGTCGGAGGGGAGCAGGGGTTTTTTAGCTAGGCAACAGGTTGTAAAGATTAAAATTAAACATGCCTGGTTTTACCGTCTTTTTTTTTTTTACAGATTCATACAAATAAAAGTTACAACGCTCTGTGTTTCTCTGTGTATTAGGACTTTGGTTTATAAAGCCACACATCCTATTGCAACATCAGAGACAGTGTTGTTACTCAACAGGTGGTTTTGCCATCCAGGCAGCAGCAGTTAAAGAGACTTTGGATTGCATTGCACCCAATTAAAACAGTTTGCAGCGACAGTGTTTACACACATCAACAGGATCTGTATACGGCTATCAAATGTATAAATTAGTGTTTTTTTTTGTACATCTTGTGCGTGTGATAAACAGGAGCTGGTTAGTTATCACCCGAGCCCGTGGTGAAGAGGACTCGCTGATCCATTCTGGCTAACTTGGCTGGAGGTTCCAGAGACTCCTCTCCAAGAACGGCCCCGTCAGCGGGAAGGGACAGCTCCTGGCCTTCTTCCTCACTCTCATCATCTTCTTCCTCCTCCTCTTCTGTGGATGACAAATGTTAACGGGACATAGTTATTTTCAATGCTTGGAAGATGATTGTTTTATTGGTGGCGATGAGGCAGATTCAATGCAGACCTTTGTCAGGATCCAGCTGGTTCAGACCACGACCTAAACTGGCAAACTGAGAGCAGGACAGCGTTGAGTAAATATGGGATGTGCTGTTGTGTTAATTGTTTTTGTGAGAGTGTGTGTCAGGGTTCCTACACAATTCTTTTTTGGCAAAATTACATTCTCTATAGCTGTCACTCCTTTTTAAGCCAAGTTTTACATTATAAATAAAACATTTCACTTTAAATTTATGGTATTTCTACAATGGTCCGGCTTTACATGTGGAACCTACAAAAACGGATGGACGGCTGGACGGATGGATGAACAGATTGATAATACTTTTATCACTCTTCTGTCCCATGCTTATCCAGACCTGGACTATTCTCAAATAATTATTCCAGACTTTTCCAGGCTGCATAGGAACCCTGGTGTGTGAATGAATACCTCTCCCATAACAGCGATGGGGGTTTCTCCTTTAGCCTGGGCCACTCTGTGCTCTATAAGGTAGTACATGTACTCATCATACAGCAGACGGATCAAGTGAAACGAACCAAAACTGGCTGCACTTCGCAGGGTCAGGTCTCTGATCACCATGGAACTGGAGAGCAGGAATGGCAAAAAAAAAAACACACAATTACACACTGCAAAACTGTGACCAAAAACAGGATGTAGTGCATCTCTCTCCCACTACTTTCTTAATTCCTTCTTTTCTATATCCTCAATTACTCTTCTCAATATTACTCATCACATTTCAGTCCTTACCTCAAGAACTGGACGAACACAATGAAACAAGTAGTAACAGAAGAGGAACTGGAGTGGCAACACTGTGACATCCTTTATTTGAACTGGTAAAAAAAACCAAAGCTCAATCTAAATGTACTATTATTACTGCCGATTAAGGTCTTTCTAAAACATTTTTACTTTAAATTCAGTTCATAATTTAAGATAATATGTTCCCTTTAAATAGAACTGACATTGACTGGATAACACCCAAAATTAATCTCTGCATCAACATATTTTGTAAAGATTGACTTCTGGGCCACATCTAGGAGAACTGTATCAAGAAGCTACCAGGTGGCCCAAATTGGACAAAATTTGCTGTGGCAGACAAATTGGACAAATGCACAATCCAATTATATTTATAATAAATCTTGTCTCACATTGCTGGATCTATTGCGAAAAAACACCTTCTAGTGGCAGTAAATGACCTTGTTGCACTGCTTTAGTGCGCTAACAGGGGAAAACCTAACATATTTAATAACATATTATTTAATTTCCCTTTGGGATTAATAAAGTATTTTTGAATTGAATTGAATTGAATATTTATGTTTTAATACTGATTAGGCACTTATTTTGGGGATGATAAGCTAACAGAGTAGTGACAGTATGCTTTAAGCTTGGAAATTATGTAATAAGCAAGCAACCTTGCTTGCTTATTACATACACACAAGTTCAACTAAGAACATAGTCCACTCAGACTACAACTCACCACCAGGTGGTGATCAGTGGACAGCTCAGCCCCTCTCTTCACCCGAGTGTCCAAAACATGCAGCCGAGGATCTGACAACACGACAACAAAATCAATCATCGACCTCCTGCCTAGGGTGTCCTAGTGCACTGATGAACACCCTTATGCTTGAACATGGTGTTCGTTATGGACAATCCGTGACTAGCACAGAAGTCCAATAATGAAACACCACTCGGATTCAGATCGGGGAGGCCATTCCTCCTGATCACACCTCTCCAGGTGTCACTGTCGTTTCACATGTTGAAGTCCCCAGGCAGAATAATGGAGTCCCCAGGAGGGGCACTATGCAGCACACTGACAGGGAGGCCGGGTACTCCACACTACCACTCGGCCTGTAGGCCAAAACGACAGTCAGAGACCTGTCCCCAACCCGAAGGCGCAGGGATGCACCCTCTCATCCACTGGGATAAAACCCAACATGAGATGGCTGAGCTGGGGGGCAACAAGGAAACCCACCCCAGCCCGCCTCTGCCGCCTATCCCCGTGGGCCACTCCAGAGTAGAAGAGAGTCCAGCCCCTCTCGGGAAGATGGGTTCCAGAGCCCACGCTGGGCGTGGAGGTGAGCCCGACTATTTCTAGTCGATATCTCTCGACCTCCCGCACAAGCTCATGCTCCTTCCCCCCCAGCAAGGGGACATTCCACGTCCCTAGAGCCAGCCGAAGCATCCGGAGATCTGGCCGCCGAGGTCTCCACCAGGTACTGTGAGGCCAAGTGTGCCGCGGCCCGGGCGGTGGCAGAGGCAAAAACTCAGGCCTGGGAGGAATTTGTGAGGTCATGGAGAAGGACTATCTGTTGGCCTCGAAGCGATTCTGGCAAACCGTCCTGCGCCTCAGGATGGGGAAGCAGTGCTTCGCCAACACTGTTTACACTGTGGGGGTGGGGAGCTGCTGACCTCAACTGAGGACATTATCGGGCGGTGGAAGGAGTACTTTAAGGATCTCCTCAATCCTGACATCACGCATTCCCTGGTGGAAGCAGAGGCTGGGGACTCTTTCATCACCCAGGCTGAAAGCACCAAAGTGGTTAAAAAGCTCCGCGGTGGCAGGGCTTCGGGGGTGGATGAGATCCGCCCTGAGTACCTCAACTCTCTGGATGTTGTGGGGCTGTCATGGTTGACACGCCTCTTCAACATTGCGTGGCGGACAGGGACAGTGCCTCTGGACTGGCAGACTGGGGTGGTGGTCCCCCTTCATAAAAAGAGTGACCGGAGGGTGTGTTCCAACTACAGGGGGATCACACTCCTCAGACTCCCTGGTAAGGCCTACGCCAGGGTATTGGAGAGGAGAGTCCGGCTGATAGTTGAACCTCGGCTTCAGGAGGAGCAGTGTGGTTTTCGTCCCGGCCGTGGGACACTGGACCAGCTCTATACCCTCTACCGGGTACTCGAGGGTTCTTGGGAGTTTGCCCAACCGATCCACATTGTGGACCTGGAGAAGACTGTGTCCCTTGTGGTGCCCTGTGGGGGGTGCTCTAGGAGTATGGAGTTGGGGGCCCTTTATTAGGGGCCATCCAGTCTCTGTACAAGCAGAGCAGGAGTTTGGTCCGCATTGCCGGCACTAAGTCGGACCTGTTCCCGGTGCATGTTGGACTCTGGCAGGGCTGCCCTTTGTCATCGGTCCTGTTCATGACATTTATGGACAGGATTTCTAGACGCAGCCAAGGGCCGGAGGGGGTCTGGTTTGGGGACCAGTGGATTTCGTCTCTTCTTTTTGCAGATGACGTGGTCCTGCTGGCCCCCTCTAGCCAAGACCTACAGCATGCACTGTGGCGGTTCACAGCCGAGTGTGAAGCGGCTGGGATGAAGATCAGCTCCTCCAGCTCCTGCCGACTGCCACAAACTGCTCTAATTAAAGCAAAGTTGTTTTAAAACTACACCTGACAAGCTATGAGGAGCCAGTCTGTTCAGCAGAAAAATAACCAGCTCTTACATGTGTTACTCTACAAGAAGCAGAACTGCAAAATGGTTCAATTTAGTTGGTATTTATTCAGTATTTTTGCAGAAGTCTAAGAATGAAAATCAGACTATGTTAGAGATAACATTGTTTTAACTAAAATAATCAATAAATCTAGTTATTTTACCACTAGAAAGAATAATTGCTGCTTTTGAGTTTTAAATACAAATAGTGACATCATGGTATTTGTTTTTTGATTTAAAATTTCTATGTAAACACTGTAAAATCTTCCAATATCATACCAGCGACAGCACCTATGTTGAACATTTATTTAACACAAGAACTCACTTCTTCACTGAAATGTGTCCCTTGTGAGAGCATCGAATGGGCTTTACTGTATTATGAAAGCTTTCAGCTCAAACCTTAAATCCCACATCAAGCGATTATCCAGCCCCACTCTCTGTTGCCTTGTCTTTGCTATCATACCTGTAAAACGACCACTTAAGTAAGAAGAGCTTGGCAGCCTTTGGAAAGGCAGGGCTGTGCTGATAAGGTTTCAGGACCTGGGAGACCACCCCATCAAGCCATGCAGCCCACTGCTCTAAGGAGTTCTGCTGCTGCAAGGTCAGCTTGAAGTCCTGCTCCAGCCGCTGTACGACACGGTCTTCACATCTGCACACCCATGAAGCCTGCTCCTGCAGAGCGTTGAAGAGATTTTGAAATAAACTTGTGTTAAAAGGATTTAATATCTTACTTACAGTTGTTAACTCTCTTTCTTGTGTAGAAATCCAGGCAAATTGGTCCTGGAGGCTAACGTTGATGGCTAGTCTGAATGGTACTGAGACTAAAAAATGGACATTAACTATCTTAAAAGAACTGGCAAAGCATCATAGCAGGTCATAATTCAATGAACCTTTAAACTGCCCTCATGTTTGGATTGGGTGGTTAGACACAAAGAAGCTGATGATTATTTACACAGGAAATGGAGGTAGGAGACGGTACATCACCTATGATCTTCCTGTGTGAAGCAATTACTCAGAACAAAACATGTCAAGTGTTTCCTGACAGACTAATCTCTGATATAAAGGTAAAGCAGTTTAACTTCTTTAAAGTAGCATTTACTTCAAGTAAAGCTGTGCACTTATTTCTTGTACAAAGCTTTACTTTTATTTCAGATAGTTACTTTGATCTCCTACCTCTGTTTACTATGTAAATAATGACTAACTGTTAGGACCAACTAACCCATATTAAACACAAAATGAAGAAGCCAAGCCAGTTAATTACTACATGCAAGATATTAGCTCTTTACGACCTTCTAACACTTCAAAAATTCAGAACTATTCCTTTAGCAAAATAAAGGGAAATGTGAGCAAGAGGCACCTGAAACTGGTATGCAAACCTAAAGGTTGTAAAATCAGCCCCACTTTAGTGTCAACAAGCCACACGAACGTTTCTGAGAAACAGAGAAGGGGCTTCCTGGGTTCAAATGTGATCAAAAATGGTTGCACATCACATCTAACTGAAACCACAAGCTGCAGCAAAAACAAAGACTCAGGCCCTGACACAGAAATTCAAGTGGTGCTACTCACATGTTCTCAGGGCACAAAATTTTAGAGCCTAAACCAACCTGGACGTTTGCAAAGTCAACTCGGTTGAGGTCAGAGAGCATCTGGTTTATCTGAGCTGTGTTCTGGAGGACAGCGCGGGCTGCCTGTGCCAGATGGTTCAGACTGGTGTAGCGACGCAGCGTCTGGGCAAAAGCATTGGCTGATGTCACCTGAGAGCAAGGAAGGGCCAGAAAAGACTGATCAGACACCAGTACTACAAGCAACCTCACCAGAACGATTAATCCTGGTCAAGCAGCTTTTTTAGGTGTTTTTCAAGTAAACTAAATAAAAGCTTTTGAACCATTTTCATAAGGAAAATCCAGTTATTTCCAGAACTTTCTGATAACAATTTATTTCAGAAAATGTTTTTTTTAAAACTTATATCGAATAATCCAGGCTTAAAAGTAGGTTGCTCTTTTGTTAAGTGTGAGGCAGTATTGGAGAGCTGTACCTTGATGCGGACCATTTCCTCAGGGATGTTCATCATGGCGTTGGTCAGCCAGCTCTCAAGGCTTTTGGCAAAGTTACGAATGGCTTGTGTTAAGGCACCTGCAGGCAGCAAACATGGGTGAACCAACCAAAGACTTGGTTGGTTATTACTTGGAAAGTAGATCTATTCTTACTGTCAGGAAATGTTAATGCTTTGTTATGTACTGTGGAGTCTTACTGGGGATGGGTCTGAGGACATCAGGGATGAGGATCTCCACCAGGCTCTGGTACAGGCTGTTGTCACAGTCATGGCACCAGCGCAGCACCGGCTCGTACTTGCACAGCAACACCAGGCAGGATTTTGGGAGGCGCTTCTCTGACTCATCGTGCCTGTGAAAATGGAGAGTTTGTATAAAAACAGTACTACTACTATACCAGAAATGTTCATCTCTGCCAAAAGGAATAGAATAAAACATACACAGCCATTGGGGTATCTCCAGCTTGACTTTGACTGAACCTCCAGAAGGTTTTCCACAGAGTCTCTACCAGCGTAAACTGCAGATTGACCATCACATCCAGTATGGCCTGAGAGAAAACAGCAACAACATCACATAGAGCTGATGATGAATGACTATATTCTGTCAGGACTTTTCATCAAAATTTCAAAAACAACATGGAAAAGCCATTCTCATAAATATTCAGCGTTGAAACTTTCTGCTACCTCACAGTGTTCTCTGTAAAGCAGCTGAAAGCTCTTTATATGGTCGAGCTCAATTCCCTCTGGGAAAGACTTCCCATGGAGGTCGATGTCTGGAAACTCTGGGAGAGCTTGGGAAGCATCTGGAGACAGGAAACAAGCACAGATTACCCAGAAACATATGACTTTAAATGCATTATATATAACATTAAATCAATTATAATGGTTTTGAAACGCTGAGATAATCATATTCATATTTTCTTCAAGTCTCTGGCTTATTTAAGCCTGGTAGTATCAACTCTGTAACCCAATAAAGGAATTTACTCTGGATTTACCTCTGGATCTGTGTTAGATTTACTGTAGCATAAACCATCACCAAACTCACCCAGGAACTGCTGGTACTGCTGGACCTGGGTACTGATGTCCACATGTCCTGATCCCTGTTGCTGTTGTTGCTGCTGGCCTGCTCCTGCTGCTGTCCCATTGGTCATACCTTCAACTTTATGCACAGGCTTCAACCTGCCAGGAACAAGGGCACACACTGGAATAAACCAATCATCGTTACATTAGTGTAATGATAAGCAGGATGTAAATATTTGTGCTCATACCTTTGTTTCTGAGAGAATGGCTGTTGTCTCATGGCCAGATGTTGTTGGTCTTCCATCAGGCGGAGAAGAGATGAGCCTGCCTTGATTCTCAGTCCATAATAGTGGTATTTAGAATTACCCCTAACAGGAGGAAAAATATCTATCACTCTCCTTTTTTATGAAATTCACTCACTAGCACTAATGCCGAGTTGATCTCTACAGAGAGAATGGCACAGTTGAGAGCTGGAAGGAAAATTATGGATAATTTTCAACAATTAAAAAACATTTAAATTTGATTTAAAAGAGTGTTGTGGGGATTCGGATTCAGCCACCCTGACTCAATGCTTTGTAAAATCAACATCTAAAGCCTGATAATTTTGCCCGTCACTCTTTGTAAAATAGTTCTCGTCCAATCAGATTGTAAAAATTGATGTTCACAGAAAATCTGTGAACATCAATTTCTTAAGTCTTGTCAAAGATTCTCAATGGGATTCATCTCTGGACTTGACTGGATTATACATAAATATGCTTTGATAGGAACTAAGTCTTTGTATCTCAACACTCTATCTATCTTCTCATCAACTCTGGCCATCCTCTGCCCCTGCTGAAGAAAAACATCCCTTTGCATAAAGCTGTCAGCACAGTGTTTCACTGTGGAGATAATGTGTTGGATGACGTGTAATGTTAGTTTTAGGCCACGCATAGCGTTTTGCATGTAGGCCACAACGTTGGTTTCATCTGACCAGAATCATGCATGTTTGCCATGTCCTCAACATGGTTGTGGCAGACTCCAAATGGAACATCTAACCGATTTTTTCAACAATAGCTTTCTTCTTGCCACTCTCAAGAAATGGCCGATTTGTGGAGTGCCTGCCTTATGGCTGTTTGTCAAAAGATTCCAGGAGCTGAGCTGTGGATCTCTGCAGCTCCTCCAGAGTTGAACAGAGCTTCAGGAGATGTTTAAAGCTAGGTATATAGTTTTATAACTTCGCTCTGCTTTCAAATTTTTCACAACTTTACCCCTTACATGTTTACTGTATTTGTTGGTCTTTATGATGCTGTTAGTTCATATGTTTTTCTAATAAACAAGTAAGGCTTTCACAGAAGAGCTCTATTTATACTAAGGTTCATTTAAACAAAGGGGGACTCTATTTACTAACTAGGTACCTTAATGGCTCTGGAGCTCTGGAGTAAAACAGGGGTTTAATATACAGTGGCTTGTAAAAGTATTTATACCCTTTGAGCTTTTCCACATATTGTCACATTACAACCACAAACAGAAATATATTTTATTGGAACTTTATGTGAAAGACCAACACAAAGTGTTATACAACTGTGAAGTGGAATGAAAAATTATACATGAAAAACTGAAAAGGGCATTGTGCAAAAGTATTCAGCCTCCCTGAGTCAATGCTTTGTGGAAAGACCTTTTGCTGCAATTACAGCTGCAACTCTTTTAAGGTACAGGTCCTTCTCAAAATATTAGCATATTGTGATAAAGTTCATTATTTTCCATAATGTCATGATGAAAATTTAACATTCATATATTTTAGATTCATTGCACACTAACTGAAATATTTCAGGTCTTTTATTGTCTTAATACGGATGATTTTGGCATACAGCTCATGAAAACCCAAAATTCCTATCTCACAAAATTAGCATATTTCATCCGACCAATAAAAGAAAAGTGTTTTTAATACAAAAAAGGTCAACCTTCAAAATATCATGTACAGTTATGCACTCAATACTTGGTCAGGAATCCTTTTTCAGAAATGACTGCTTCAATGTGGCGTGGCATGGAGGCAATCAGCCTGTGGCACTGCTGAGGTCTTATGGAGGCCCAGGATGCTTCGATAGCGGCCTTTAGCTCATCCAGAGTGTTGGGTCTTGAGTCTCTCAACGTTCTCTTCACAATATCCCACAGATTCTCTATGGGGTTCAGGTCAGGAGAGTTGGCAGGCCAATTGAGCACAGTGATACCATGGTCAGTAAACCATTTACCAGTGGTTTTGGCACTGTGAGCAGGTGCCAGGTCGTGCTGAAAAATGAAATCTTCATCTCCATAAAGCTTTTCAGCAGATGGAAGCATTAAGTGCTCCAAAATCTCCTGATAGCTAGCTGCATTGACCCTGCCCTTGATAAAACACAGTGGACCAACACCAGCAGCTGACACGGCACCCCAGACCATCACTGACTGTGGGTACTTGACACTGGACTTCTGGCATTTTGGCATTTCCTTCTCCCCAGTCTTCCTCCAGACTCTGGCACCTTGATTTCCGAATGACATGCAGAATTTGCTTTCACCCGAAAAAAGTACTTTGGACCACTGAGCAACAGTCCAGTGCTGCTTCTCTGTAGCCCAGGTCAGGCGATTCTGCCGCTGTTTCTGGTTCAAAAGTGGCTTGACCTGGGGAATGCGGCACCTGTAACCCATTGTTCGGCCGTGAGTTTAGGTGGACGGTCTTGTCTCAGTAGGTTTACAGTTGTGCCGTACTCTTTCCATTTCTGGATGATGGATTGAACAGTGCTCCATGAGATGTTCAAAGCTTGGGAAATCTTTTTATAGCCTAAGTCTGCTTTAAATGTCTCCACACCTTTAACCCTAACCTGTCTGGTGTGTTCCTTGGACTTCATGATGCTGTATTCTCTTAACCAACCTCCGAGGTCGTCACAGAGCAGCTGTATTTGTACTGAGATTACACACAGGTGGACTCTATTTAGTTATTAGCAATCATCAGGCAACTTCTGAAGGCAATTGGATGCACTCAGATCACAGGGGGTGAATACTTTTGCAAACTGCACTTTTCAGTTTTGTATTTGTACAAAAAGTTTGAAATCATGTAACATTTTCTTTCCACTTCACAGTTGTATACCACTTTGTGTTGGTCTTTCACATAAAATTCCAATAAAATATATTTATGTTTGTAGTTGTAATGTGACAATATGTGGAAAAGTTCAAGAGGTACGAATACTTTTACACGCCACTGTAGATGCACGACACTTTTCAGATATTATATTTTGTTTTATGTCCTTCAGCTTCATGATTATGCACTACTTTTGTTGCTCTGTCACATAAAATCCCAGGAAAGCATATTGAAGTTTGTGAGTGTAACATAACAAAATATGAACAGGTTTAAGGGGCATCAGTACTTTTATATGTATATCTTCTCTATACCAGAGTTTGTGTTACTAGTTGTCTTACCGAGTGCCCAGTCGTCGTGTGCGTAACCCCATGAACACGGACCGAATGAGTTTCCCAAAGGAAGCAGCATTGACTGGTTCGAGTTTCTGTTCCTGGCAGTGCAGCAGGTAGTGGCAGTACAGGGTGGAACGTGGCAGACTTACTCCTTCAGCCGTCTCATAGTTGTCCAGCAACCACTGTACCTGACACACATGCAATAAAGGAGAAAGAAAGGGAGAACAGCTGGTGCGATTAGAAACACCAGTAAATGCCAGCAAGAAGTACACAGCTATTACACATTTCAAAATTCATAGAAATAGTACATGCAGACAATTTCTTATAACTAAATCCTGCAAACATGAGTCCATTCACATTCACAGCTTGGTCATCCATTCAGGAATGGAAAGACAAATACGTCTGTTTGCGTGCCGTGGCATACAACTTTGGTATGCAATGAATCAATGACCTGGAATACTGATGAGATGTCAGTTTTAGTTAATATAATTATCATATGGGAATCAATATGATGAATTTGGGATGAACTGTGTTGTTTCAAGCAATTTATAAATGCCGTTCATCGCATGCACTGCAATGACATGAGAATGATGAGGTCATGGTTTAGTTTTTCTTTGAGGAGGAACGTTTTGCAATTTTTAGTGGGATCAGAGTCCTCAGATTATCCTCATCCGTTCTGATTGACAAAACTCCACTATGACATCATCAGTGTGCGCCATCGAAGGGTTGTGTGGATGGGAACGAAACGAGAAGAAACTCCTGCGCTTGGCGCCTCTGCATACCTTCTTGTCTGCCGACGGCACGCTACTCTCCTCGCCCTCTGTAATACTCACAGTGGCTGGGGAGGCGCGGGCGCTGTGTGAGTAGGTCTGACTGTTCCCGGCCGCCCCTCCGTTGCTGCTGCTGCTGCTGCTGTTGCTGCCACTGCCCAGCATGTAACCACCCTGGATCACGTAGCTGCCTACAGCGCTACCATTGGTGCCTGCCCCTTCCTCTGACCCGTTGGCAGTACCCCCGGTGGTCACTACAGCGGCCCCACCCTCTGCTGCACTAGTGGGCTGGGCCACAAACATGGACACACCCCCTGTGGTGCCCGCAGTCACAGCAACTGTCAAACTTGTGCTGGGGGATGAGGCCTGTGTGCCCGATGTTGGCTGACCTTCGTAATACTGGGCAGCTGTGCTCTGGGTATACAGGGGCGTTTCAGTGTAAGGGAAGTTGCCGGAGCGACTAGATGAGAGAAAAGTAAAGGTTTCTTGAAACACTTTGAGAAAGCACAGCAGGTTACAAAGAAAAAGAATTAAGTTTTGACATTTTAAGTTGATCATCGGATACAGATTGATTCTAACATGGTGCTGGTGGTGTAGTTATTGTCTCCTTCCACATACTGCACTTGGTTGGTGTAAACATGCTGCACCGGCACTGAAGCAAGCTGCTGCTGGACCTACGGAGTAAGCACACACACAAACATCCAGTAAATCCTTGTTATTTACTCATTCCACCAGGAATCTGAATTCCTTTTGCATACTTTTGCATTTGTAATGAAAACTGCACACATTACTCAGCTGCAATTAGACATAATAATACAAGACACAATACAACACAATAGTTGTTCCTTCAGCTTTAAAGCAGCACTTTCCCTTGTGTTTTCCTAACCTACTTGGTCAAAAACAGTGTCATCTAGCACCCAGGCCAAGCATTCAGGATCTTCTGTCAGAGGATGAAGCTGCATCTCGTCTACTGTCCTATCTCTGCCTAACACCACGATCATCACTGAAACAGGAGGCTAGGAGGTCCACAGAGACAATGAGCTGACTAATCGTGAGCCAAAATGAGAGGAAGTTATAAATTTTTCAGCACATATATATTTTAAGAACCGAAGCTATTAAGACCAGCTTGTTTGTCCTTAACTTTGTCTACCTTTTGTGTGTGTTTTTGACTTACTTCCTGTGTGATATGAACAGGCTGTAGATTGGCGACACTGAGCTGTGTGCCTGGCTCAGTTTTGGCTATCTGAGAAGTGGCTTGCACCACTGACCTCTGTTGAGAAAAAAAAAATCCTCTTAGAAAAAAAAAACATTAAAAGAATACCAGCTTGTAAGAGTATTTAAATGCATGTATGTGTGTGTATCTGAGTATTACCTGCTGGGCTGCCTGTACCTGCTGAACAACCTGTGTGGGAACTCCTGTCTGCACCACAGCTGGAGGTGGGCTAGAATCTGACACGCTGTCGCTTGAGTGAAGGGAACCCTCTGAAAGAAAGGAGCCAGAACACCCAAATTTTTAGAGCATTCCAGTTTAAATTAAAGTATTTTACCTTTATTTCTTAGGATTCTGCTAATAACTCAAGTGACAAATGTAACCTTTTAAATTCAATGTCTTGAACAATAAATATTCTTAATAAGAATTAAATGGTCACACTGGATCAGCACTTGTTAAACAAAAAAAACACAATCATTTGCATACATACCACACTTTTTCCTTCCATTAAACTTCCCATGAAAATCCTAAGATGTAGCTGGTTTCATTTAGCAGTTACCTTTTATGGCATACCCTCCATATGATTACAATGATCTTCTAATGTATTGAAAAGCATCTGTTTATATTAATGAAAGATAAACTATATGGGTAGCATCAGCCACAATGATCAAAACCAGAAAATATCCAAACAACCTTTCGTCACTCATCACATGTCAAACTGATGGAAATATAATCAATCTATAACAGCTGAAGGGAAATGTTCCTGTTCAAGTTATTTACAACCATTTTGAATTAGTGAAGAGTGCATTGAGCCCAGTCCGATTCAGCTGTATTCCCCATCTGATTAAAAGCAGAGAAAGGAGCATACTTTATCAACCCCTCTCCTAATTCAGTAATGTTTTGGGATAAAGGAACAGCTGCCTTTTAAACAATTAAATGTTATGTCAAAACATTTAAAAAGAAGCACAAAGATTAAATCCGTGACTTTTTGTGATGTCTCTGGATATTGACATACCGTTAACTCCTCTCATTCAAAGGGTTTCAACAGCTCAGAAAGCCACAACAGCTTCCAGAACCGATAGAGGAATTCCTACTGTCTTGTGTTTTAGCAATTCTGATTACCCGACAGGCGTGACTGAGAATCAGCACCAATATAGAGAATCAGATTAGTGAAAAGCATCAGCAATTTTACAAGTATAGTACTTATAAAAGGAAAACAGAAGCATGCACGTTTAAATGATCAAGGCTGTGCATAATATATAAATACCGAACACGGTAAATATTTTGCTTAATCTAAACTAAAACTGGTAAAGTAAAAGTATTTTTAGAGACTCCACTAAAGCTGAACAACTAAACTACAGGAGTTCTTGTGCACAGATGCGTAACTGCATAAATCCTGATCCCATGGTGGTGAGGAGATTTCAGCAAACGATGTGCTAAATTCAGTATTTACCTGTGACTGTGACAACAATGTACTGAGGAGTGCTTTGAGCATTTCCAGACTGCGTGGGGGAACCCTGGATCTCTGCCGTCACGTACTGTGTTTGAGCCGGCTGCACCTGTGAAGCGGTTTGGGGTTGACTCCCAGCTGCAGGCTTCTGAGAGGCGACGGAGGAGGCCTGTTCAGTGGGAGTAGTTTGGCCTGTGGGTGTGACGACAGTGGGGGTAACAACAGTTGTTTGAATTTCTGCCAGAAACTGAGGAGTGGTTGCAGAGGTGGAGGCATTGTCAGGCTGACCCGATGTGACGGTCACAGCTGCCCCCTGAAGTTGGGCTGCTGGTTGCATCTCCCCTACATAGGCTGAGGTGGCCATTGCAAGAGCTGGCAATCACCCTAAAACATCAAAAAAAGCAAATGAAAATAAATCAGTTTCTAGTTAATACAAGGGAGGCTTGTATTTTGAAAAATTCTTCTTAATTACTTTATTTTTTTTTTTTTAATATATTGTTTTTACATTTAAAAGATTAACTGTGTAGCTGAGCATAATATACAGGTCCTTATCAAAATATTAGCATATTGTGATAAAGTTGATTATTTTCCATACTGTCATGATAAAAATTTAACATTAATATATTTTAGATTCATTGCACACTAACTGAAATATTTCAGGTCTTTTATTGTCTTAATACGGATGATTTTGGCATACAGCTCATGAAAACCCAAAATTCCTATCTCACAAAATTAGCATATTTCATCCGACCAATAAAAGAAAAGTGTTTTTAATACAAAAAACATCAACCTTCAAATAATCATGTACAGTTATGCACTCAATACTTGGTCGGGAATCCTTTTGCAGAAATGACTGCTTCAATGCGGCGTGGCATGGAGGCAATCAGCCTGTGGCACTGCTGAGGTCTTATGGAGGCCCAGGATGCTTCGATAGCGGCCTTTAGCTCATCCAGAGTGTTGGGTCTTGAGTCTCTCAACGTTCTCTTCACAATATCCCACAGATTCTCTATGGGGTTCAGGTCAGGAGAGTTGGCAGGCCAATTGAGCACAGTGATACCATGGTCAGTAAACCATTTACCAGTGGTTTTGGCACTGTGAGCAGGTGCCAGGTCGTGCTGAAAAATGAAATCTTCATCTCCATAAAGCTTTTCAGCAGATGGAAGCATGAAGTGCTCCAAAATCTCCTGATAGCTAGCTGCATTGACCCTGCCCTTGATAAAACACAGTGGACCAACACCAGCAGCTGACACGGCACCCCAGACCATCACTGACTGTGGGTACTTGACACTGGACTTCTGGCATTTTGGCATTTCCTTCTCCCCAGTCTTCCTCGACTCTGGCACCTTGATTTCCGAATAACATGCAGAATTTGCTTTCATCCGAAAAAAGTACTTTGGAACACTGAGCAACAGTCCAGTGCTGCTTCTCTGTAGCCCAGGTCAGGCGCTTCTGCCGCTGTTTCTGGTTCAAAAGTGGCTTGACCTGGGGAATGCGGCACCTGTAGCCCATTTCCTGCACACGCCTGTGCACGGTGGCTCTGGATGTTTCTACTCCAGACTCAGTCCACTGCTTCCGCAGGTCCCCCAAGGTCTGGAATCGGTCCTTCTCCACAATCTTCCTCAGGGTCTGGTCACCTCTTCTCGTTGTGCAGCGTTTTCTGCCACACTTTTTCCTTCCCACAGACTTCCCACTGAGGTGCCTTGATACAGCACTCTGGGAACAGCCTATTCGTTCAGAAATTTCTTTCTGTGTCTTACCCTCTTGCTTGAGGGTGTCAATAGTGGCCTTCTGGACAGCAGTCAGGTTGGCAGTCTTACCCATGATTGGGGTTTTGAGTGATGAACCAGGCTGGGAGTTTTAAAGGCCTCAGGAATCTTTTTCAGGTGTTTAGAGTTAACTCGTTGATTCAGATGATTAGGTTCATAGCTCGTTTAGAGAGCCTTTTAATGATATGCTAATTTTGTGAGATAGGAATTTTGGGTTTTCATGAGCTGTATGCCAAAATCAACCGTATTGAGACAATAAAAGACCTGAAATATTTCAGTTAGTGTGCAATGAATCTAAAATATATGAATGTTAAATTTTCATCATGACATTATGGAAAATAATTAACTTTATCACAATATGCTAATATTTTGAGAAGGACCTGTACAGTATAACCCAAAAACATGCACCTAATACCTCAGAATAACTTATTTATATTTCAAGGAACCACGATAAAAAGTTATAATTGGTCTAAAAGTGTAAGATAGTGTTAAAAAATAAAAATAATTTTGGGACAACTTTACATACTCAGTCAGCTCTACATTCTCATTTGTATAGAAAATGCAAATGAATGAATGAGGCTGGTCTAAAAGCACCGCAGAGGCTGAGCTGTTGGTGGAACGGCTACTGAAGAGATGTGGGGGAGGAACAATGATGGGTATAAGCAATCTGGTGTATCATTACCTGTAACGTGATCTCCCTACCTAGACCCTTTCATTTAGTTTTGCCTGTTACGTGAGCTGGGAAAATACCTTACTACATTGTCTTATTGTTGCAGATCATCCTGTTTTCATGCTTTAGGTTACCACATTGCATCAAGTGTAACCCCTTTTATTGCATTTACTAAATATAAAAAAATTATGTTGGTGCCTCAATAGTGAGAAATTTTTGCAAAGCTGATTTCAGTACAAACACAAACACAAACACAAAGAAAACATAACAATGAAATAAAAACGGGTTTTTTTTCCACAGACATAATCATATTGCAATCCATTTCACTTCTTTCGGTTTATACAGCCAATTGCACCCATTTTTAGAGAGACTTACCAAGATTTTAGAATAATATTACTGACACTCAATTCAATTCAATTCAGTTTATTTACATTATATAGCGCCAATTCACAACACATGTCGTCTCAAGGCACTTCACAACAGTCAGGTACATACATTCCAATTAATCCTAACCATTGAACAGTGTAGTCAGATTCAGTTATTTATTCAAATTGACTTTGCAGCAATCCCTCATACTGAGCATGCATGTAGCGACAGTGGAGAGGAAAAACTCCCTTTTAACAGAAATAAACCTCCAGCAGAACCAGACTCAGTGTGAGCGGCCATCTGCCACGACCGACTGGGGGTTTGAGAGAACAGAGCAGAGACACAAAGAGAACAAAGAAGCACTGATCCAGGAGTCACTGTATTTTGATTTTGTTCCCCCTGTTTATTCTTATTGGGTTCTTTATGTCTTAAGTTCTAAATCAAAAGTTTAAAACAAACTCTTCATGAGGTTGAATGTCATTTTAATTTTGATCTTGAATAAAATACAACCCTACTATTATATGAATAAGTCTCCTTTAACAAGTTGTACTGAAAAGTTGCTACAGTGCTTTTTGTAACCATATAAATATGTCCGCTTATTTTAATTGCTTGATTTCCCTTCCCACACATCTGATTTTTAAGCATAGGCCATACATTTTCAATATAATTGAGGTAAGGACCATTCCAGTGGATTAATGTTAGCCTGTCTTGTCGTTCCAAAACTTTAGGTTAAGGATTTAACCCCGGTTCTCTGAAACATGAGTGAGGTATCTCACTATGGGACACGCCTCCAGCGCCTGTCCCCCAGAAGCTCTATTACATTACGCCAGTCTTGACTGGCAGGCAGAAGTGACGTCCGCTCCCATGGGAGGACTTCCTCCCAGTATAAAAGTCGACGTCACGTAGGTGATCTTCAGTTTAATAAGCCCACCTCTTCCTCGCTCCCTGCAAGGAGGGTGATCTGGTGAGATACCTCACTCATGTTTCAGAGAACCGGGGTTAAATCCTTAACCTAAAGTTCTCTTTCAACATTCGTTTCGGTATCTCACTATGGGATATTTCTGCTCCCGTATTGCCAGATAAGCTCACTCGAAGACCAACAGATTGCATCTTGCATTCATGGCAATGTGGAACCCACACCCAGAACCGTGTGAGCCAGTGTGGGCCTGGTGACATCCAGTTTATAGAACCTAGTGAAGGTGTGAGGGGTCGCCCAGTTGGCAGCCTCACATATTTCCTCCACAGGTATACCCTGGAACAGTGCCCAGGATGATGCCACACTACGAGAGGAATGAGCCCGCAGACCTGCAGGGGGTGCAAGGCCTCTGCTCTCATAAGCCATAATAATAGCCCCCACTACCCAATGCGAAAGACGTTGCTTTGTGAGAGGCTTTCCTTTATGTGATGAAGCCCATGACACAAACAGCTGCTCTGATTTACGAAAATCTGCTGGGTTTTTTTCACATATAACCGCAGAGCTCGTACTGGGCAGAGCATATGCAGTCGTTCATGCTCCTGAGAGGAGAATGGTGGTGGGTAGAAAGCCATTAATTCAAGGGCACGGCATGGCAGAGCCGTAGCAACCTTAGGTATAAAGGCAGGATTAGGTTTCAGTAAAACCCTTGACTCACCCAGAAACTGCATGCAGGACGGGTTAACTGAGAGCGCTTGAATGTCACTCACACACTTAGCAGAGACCAGAGCAATCAATAAGACCGTTTTAAAGGAAAGCACTTTGAGCTCAACCTGCTGCAACGGTTCGAACGATGCACGTGACAACGCATCGAGTACCATAGGTAAATCCCATGAAGGAGTGAGGCTCCTCGACACTGGACGGAGCCGTCGTGCACCTTTCATGAATTGACACACCAGGGGGTGCTGCCCCACTGTTTTGTCACCAAAGCCAATGTGACAGGCTGAAATAGCAGCCAGGTACACCTTCACAATGGAAAAAGCCAAGCCTTTATCCAACAGTGCCTTCAGAAAAGTTAAAATGTCCGACACAGGGCTTTGCATTACGCTCACCATAGGTTTTGCGCACCAACCCACGAATGCCTGCCATTTACCCTCATACACGTTACGCGTGGAAATGGCCCTTGCATTTTGAATTGTGTCAATAACGCTCTGGGGAAGCCCACTGGCAGCCAGATTTAACCCCTCACAGGCCAGGCCCATAGGGCCATGCGCTCTGGATGCGGATGAAATATTTCTCCGCGTGCCTGCGTCAGGAGATCTCTGCGGAGGGGAAGCCGCCATGGCTCGCCGTGTAGCATCTGAAAAATCTCCGCTAGCCAATGTTTCCCTGGCCAGCGGGGAGCTATCAGAATGAGTGAGTGTTTTCCCTCTCGCACCCTGGCGAGAGTAGGAATGATCAGTTCCAGTGGGGGAAAGGCGTACAGTAGGGCCGGCGGCCATTTGTGCGCTAGAGCATCCAGCCCAAGCGGAGCTTGTTGCTCTGTCAGTGAGAAAAACATCGGACACTGAGCATTTTCCCCTGATGCGAAGAGGTCGACTTCCGCTCGGCCGTACCTCTTCCATATTTGGGTCATCACCTCGCTGTGGAGTTTCCACTCTTTGTAGCGGGGATTGCCCCTTGACAGCAGATCCGCGCCTCTGTTCATTACCCCTGGCACGTGAGTCGCTCTTAGCGACAGCAAGTGTGAGCTGGTCCAGATTATCAGTCTGTATGCCAGCTCGTGTAAATGACGTGAGCGCAGACCCCCCTGTCTGTTGATGTAAGCAACCACTGTTGTGTTGTCCGTTCTGACCAAAACATGGTGCCCTTTGATAAAGGGCAGAAAGTGTCTCAGTGCCAGCATCACGGCCAGGAGTTCCAGACAATTTATGTGAGCTGTCTGTGTTTGTGGACTCCAAACGCCGTTTACCATCATCCCCTCGTGAGTGGCTCCCCAGCCTGTCAGCGAGGCATCTGTGGTAATTACCTTCCTCGTCGGGATGGTTCCCATGGTAACGCCGGTGTTGAGAAAACCGGGACGCTTCCACGGGCTCAGCGCGCGTGCACATATGAGAGAAACCAGGACGCTGCGGTGAGCATGGCGTGTGGGGCTCAAGCTGAGTGACGCCACCCACCTTTGAAACGGGCGCATGTGTAGACGGCCGAGTGTGATGACCGCCAGCGCAGACGCCATCAGACCCAGCAGTCTGAGGCATAACCTGAATTTCACCTGTGTGCCTCTGCGAAAGAGTGCCAGACAAGCCTGAAAGGCTTTTACTCGTTCCGCTGAGAGGCGCGCTCTGAACTCGACTGAATTCAGGGACAGGCCAATGAAGGTGATTGTTTGTACTGGGGTTAAAATGCTCTTTTCCCAGTTTATTGTGAATCCCAGGGCTGTCAGATGTAAAGTAAGCATCTCGGCATGCGTCCTGAGCTCCTCTAAAGACTGAGCTGCAATCAGCCAATCGTCTATATACGTCGCCAGACGCATCCCCCTTTCCCTCAGAGGCGCGATGGCTGCCTCGGTGCATTTCACGAACACACGTGGGCTCAGTGAGAGGCCAAAAGGAAGTACCAGGTACTCGTATATCTCTCCCTGAAACGCAAATCTGAGGTATTTTCTGTGAGGGGGGTATATAGGGATATGGAAATATGCGTCTTTCAAGTCTATGGAGACAAACCAGTCTCCTTGATGCGCAAACTTTATCAGAGCTGCGTGTGTTAGCATCCTGAACGAATACCGTCTCAGATATGTGTTCAGAGCCCACAGATCCAATATCGGTCGCAGACCCCCGCCCCTTTTCGGCACGAGAAAGTATCTGGAGTAAAACCCGTCTCTGCTTTTCTCCTGCGGTACCAGCCGGACAGCTCTTTTGTGCTGCAGGGAAATTATTTCCTCCTGCAGGACGCGAGCGGACTCTCCCCGGGCGTATGACTGTACTATGCCCTTGAAACGGGGTGGGGCTGTCACAAATTGGAGCCTGTATCCCTTGGATACAGTCTTTATCACCCAATCTGACGCTCCACACGCTCGCCACAGCTGAGTGTTGTTTGCCAGTGGACCTAAAGGTGCTTCCGTGTAAACACTGCGCAACACCGGCTGAGGGATCTGCTGTTCCGCTACAACTGCCAGCTGCGCTCGTCCCAGGTCTGCTTCTTCCACAGAAAAAACAGCCTGCTGTGTTAGAGGTAGGGTGAGAGCTCCCCCTTGTGGCCTCATGTGCAGCTGTGGCAAGGGTGGAGCGGGAGCTCCAGCCTGCCGCTGTGCCAAAGCTGGAGCGAGAGCTCCCCCTTGTGGCCTCATGTGCAGCTGCACGTCCTGTCCTTGTGTTATTTTTAACATATTTTTCATGTTTTTTTGTTGTGGCTGCGCCCTCGGCTCCAGGCCTGGATGCGTGCCAGAAAACAACTTTATTGAACATGTTGTGAAGGGGGAAGGTCGTGTTTTTAGACACTGGCATGTGTTTGTGCACTGGTGTGTGCTTTCTGGCCACAGCTGCGGCTCCACTGAGCTCTCGGTGGCTTTGATCCTCCTCCGCTTCGGTCGGCTCTGAACGATGAGCTCCAACGTCGGCTCTGCAGGCCGTTTGAGTTGCCTTGAACGTGGCGTTCTGAACTCGAACTGGGACAGGACGTGTCCTGGTAGGGGGGGTGCAGGTGTCTGGCAGATCCTGCTCTCCCACCCCGAAGACGGCTCCCTAAGTAGTGCGCCTCTTTTTCTTTGCGCTCACAGTAGCGGAAGGGGTCGCTTGGTTCCCCGGCGTCGTCGGGGGAGCGAATGGCTTCCTTCCCCAAGCACCTTTGAGCTCGGTTTGTTTCCCACGGTCCGCTGACTGCGGCTGAGGCTGGCGTTTGGGGATGCGGTAGGCTGGTCGAGCTGCCGCTTGAGCGAACGGCACACGGGGTGCTGGAGGGGGAGGAGGCTGCGCTTTCCTGGGCAGACACAGCTTTAGCGCTTCACCTTCCCTCTTCTTTTCCTCACAGCGTTTTTGCATGGCTGCCACAGTGGGTCCGAATAAGCTCTTTGGGTCCACGGGGGTGTCGAGGAGCTGGTTCTTTTCCCTCTGAGACAGGCTAGACAGGTTCAGCCATCTAGCTCTCTCCTGAGTGACCATCAGGGCCATGGCTCTCCCGGATGCTTGGACAGCGCTTCTGTGGAGACGCAGGCATAGGTCTGTCACCACGCACAACTCGTCCCACAAATCGGCCATTGGTGTGCCAGTCATCTGCTCCTGTAATTCCGCTTGGTAAGCGAGGAGAAGAGATTAAGCGTTTAAGGCTTTAACAGATGCAGCCACCGCCTTGTAGCTTTTCTCATTCAGAGTGGACTGAAAAGAGTCAGCTTTGAAGGGAAGGGTGGGTCCTGCCGCTGTCATGGCTGACTTTTGCGATGGGTGCAGGTGAGATGCCAGCAGAGGTTCTACGGGAGGCAGATGTGAAAACCCGCCGGCCTCCATGCCCGTCCAGTCCAGCGCCGACCCTCCCAGGGCGGGGTTCTTGGCGGTGAGAGGATTGCTCCAGGACCGGGTCGCTTCCTCGAGGCACTCGGGAAAGACCGGCAACAGTTGTCTGCCGGAAGATTTGGCTCTCGGAAGCCGCTTCCCCTCATATCGAGATGTGGTAGTTTCGGTGAGGGTTTCCGGCCACTCGATGCCCAGCTTCTTTGCTGCCCTTCTGCAGACATCATGCAGGTCCGTTGCAGTTGGGTTTGGGGAACCGCAGCGGCTGGTGTCATCCGTCACCGAGGGCTTTGCAACCGACTGGATGGCATAAGGCCCGCAGTCCAGCTCGTCGTCGTCAGACCCGAGACTGATGGACTCCATTTCAGATTCGTACTCGGCATTAGCAAGAGTGCTGAAAACTGGAAGTGCAGCCTCGTCTTCCTCTGGGTCAGTCAGTGGCGCGACAGCGTCGAGCTGATCACCCCAACTGGCTCCAGCCAAAGTGGGCTCTCTCTCATCAGTACCAGGAAGCTCCGGTGGCGGGGGATTGGCTACCCCCATCATAGGATCAACCTCCGACAGGCTAGCTTGCGTGCTAGCCTGCGCCGACGAGACTTAAGGGAGAGCCGTGCACAGTGCTCGCAGCTCGCCGGTGACGCCAACGCGTCCTGGGCATGTTGCAGCCCCAGACACGAAGCGCAGACAGAGTGGGTATCTGCCCCAGCTATGAGATTGCCACATGTGCAGGTTCTAGATGGTGGCTTGACTCTGTTCATGGTGAGAACGAGTGCAAGTTACACAACTTCTTAAGCTCCGTTAAGGTTGCAGCTAGTTTGGTGACCAGTTGCAGCGCTGCTGTTTGGCGACAGACCAGCGTTGAAAGGGACTCAGAACAGTTGAGCACAGTTATTGAGAAGTGCTCGGCGACCGAGGTGTTAGCTCGCTCTCTGAACAGTTAAGCTAGCTCAAGTTACTGTAATGACCGTCTGAGAGGTGCTTCTGGGAGCGAGAAGAGGTGTTAGACTGAAGATCACCTACGTGACGTCGACTTTAATACTGGGAGGAAGTCCTCCCATGGGAGCGGACGTCACTTCCGCCTGCCAGTCAAGACTGGCGTAATGTAATAGAGCTTCTGGGGGACAGGCGCTGGAGGCGTGTCCCATAGTGAGATACCGAAACGAATGTTGAAAGAGAACCAGTAATGATGTGTACTTGGAGCACCCAGTTGTGGCCAAGTTTCAAAGTGTTGACTTCAAGTGGAGTTGAAACATTTGGGGCTAACTGACCGTCTTCATTGCTCCACATACTTTGTGCAATTGATCATTGCCAAGGACAGAATAACAGAACCAGTCAGAACGTACGAGGAATTTGCTTTGGTGGTAAGGTGCTACACATAAACAAACATACAGTTGACATAAATAAATTTGTAATTAAGAAAAAGTTTGCAACTTTTTGTAGAGAAAGTGCACCATAAGCAATATTAAAAATATACAGTAACAACAATATAAAATTAAATTAAATAGTATTTACATGGTGAGATATTTGTATTATTTGCAAGGGAAAACTGTCAGTGGGGGACCAGGGCCTTGTTAATGAGGCTGGCTGTTTCAACTTTGAGCTTATATTTCTAATATTGATCCTGTTTGAAAAGAGACCACCTACAATAAATCCGAACTAGTAAACCTTATTCCTGTTGTACGTCATGAATTTTCTCCACACTGGAAAAAGTACAATCCAAATAAATCCCTAACAGCCCAAAATTAACCAGACATTTATGCTCAAGTTTGATAGATGTAAATTTCTGCCTGGAGCTGTTGTCTGTGAAAAGAGCTTTAAAAATAAATCATTCATTCATGAGTACATACAATCAGCACAGATTGACAGAAACAAAACTTAGAAAATGATCCTGATTACATTTTTAACTGCTGGAGATAGGCACCAGCTTCCCCGCAACCCACTATGGAATAAGCGGTAGAAATTGACTGACTGACTGACATTTTTAACATCAGTCAGTCATTTTCTACCGCTTATTCCATAGTGGGTCGCGGGGGAGCTGGTGCCTATCTCCAGCAGTCTATGGGCGAGAGGCAGGGTACACCCTGGACAGGTCGCCAGTCCATCGCAGGGCAACACACAAACAACCATGCACACACTCATTCATACACCTAAGGGTAATTTAGAATGACCAATTAACCTAACAGGCATGTCTTTGGACTGTGGGAGGAAGCCGGCGTACCCGGTGAGAACCCACGCACGGGGAGAACATGCAAACTCCCACATTTTTAACATATGTGAACAAAAACATCAACATGTTAGGAACAATCAAGATCAAGAAGATATTTCACCAAGGTGTTGTGTAATATGTTGTTTTGGCTCAATACAAGTCCTTCTCAAAACATTAGCATATTGTGATAAAGTTCATTATTTTCTATAATGTAATGATGAAAATTTAACATTCATATATTTTAGATTCATTGCACACTAACTGAAATATTTCAGGTCTTTTATTGTCTTAATACGGATGATTTTGGCATACAGCTCATGAAAACCCAAAATTCCTATCTCACAAAATTAGCATATTTCATCCGACCAATAAAAGAAAAGTGTTTTTAATACAAAAAACGTCAACCTTCAAATAATCATGTACAGTTATACACTCAATACTTGGTCGGGAATCCTTTTGCAGAAATGACTGCTTCAATGCGGCGTGGCATGGAGGCAATCAGCCTGTGGCACTGCTGAGGTCTTATGGAGGCCCAGGATGCTTCGATAGCGGCCTTTAGCTCATCCAGAGTGTTGGGTCTTGAGTCTCTCAACGTTCTCTTCACAATATCCCACAGATTCTCTATGGGGTTCAGGTCAGGAGAGTTGGCAGGCCAATTGAGCACAGTGATACCATGGTCAGTAAACCATTTACCAGTGGTTTTGGCACTGTGAGCAGATGCCAGGTCGTGCTGAAAAACGAAATCTTCATCTCCATAAAGCTTTTCAGCAGATGGAAGCATGAAGTGCTCCAAAATCTCCTGATAGCTAGCTGCATTGACCCTGCCCTTGATAAAACACAGTGGACCAACACCAGCAGCTGACACGGCACCCCAGACCATCACTGACTGTGGGTACTTGACACTGGACTTCTGGCATTTTGGCATTTCCTTCTCCCCAGTCTTCCTCCAGACTCTGGCACCTTGATTTCCGAATGACATGCAGAATTTGCTTTCATCCGAAAAAAGTACTTTGGACCACTGAGCAACAGTCCAGTGCTGCTTCTCTGTAGCCCAGGTCTGGGGAATGCAGCACCTGTAGCCCATTTCCTGCACACGCCTGTGCACGGTGGCTCTGGATGTTTCTACTCCAGACTCAGTCCACTGCTTCCGCAGGTCCCCCAAGGTCTGGAATCGGCCCTTCTCCACAATCTTCCTCAGGGTCCGGTTACCTCTTCTCGTTGTGCAGCGTTTTCTGCCACACTTTTTCCTTCCCACAGACTTCCCACTGAGGTGCCTTGATACAGCACTCTGGGAACAGCCTATTTGTTCAGAAATTTCTTTCTGTGTCTTACCCTCTTGCTTGAGGGTGTCAATAGTGGCCTTCTGGACAGCAGTCAGGTTGGCAGTCTTACCCATGATTGGGGTTTTGAGTGATGAACCAGGCTGGGAGTTTTAAAGGCCTCAGGAATCTTTTGCAGGTGTTTAGAGTTAACTCGTTGATTCAGATGATTAGGTTCATAGCTCGTTTAGAGACCCTTTTAATAATATGCTAATTTTGTGAGATAGGAATTTTGGGTTTTCATGAGCTGTATGCCAAAATCATCTGTATTAAGACAATAAAAGACCTGAAATATTTCAGTTAGTGTGCAATGAATCTAAAATATATGAATATTAAAATTTCATCATGACATTATGGAAAATAATGAACTTTATCACAATATGCTAATTTTTTGAGAAGGACCTGTACTCTAAGAGCCTTCAAAAGGCCTTTGATGAAGACAGCAGAAACATTCACACGGATAGCCCGCATGCTGCAGCACACACACAATAAAATTGTTGCTTTTGTTAGAGAGAGAAAAAAGTCCCACCTGCTAAAGAATATAAATAATGCATTTATAACAGTTGTTGTTACTGGAATTTGACATGAGAAATATTACAGTTTTACACAGTATTTATAACTAGGGGTTATATGCATATTTTGTGAGTGACTGTACATTTTAAACAACATTTGCTATTTAATGTAATAAATCAGAGCTACCATGATGTCAGTAGTCAGTAGCCACAGAAGTCAGTGGTGACCACAATAATGTAAGTTTTTGGCTTGCTGGAGAACATGGAAGGGGGTGTTATTACACCATAATAAACACACATCTTGAAGTTAAAGGTTCAGAACCGAGACGCAACCCTGTTCGACCTTTGCACGGTCATTAACTGTTAATACAGAGGATACTCTGCACTCAGACCAGCCAAACACCTGCGTATCACCCTCCATCGCCACGCCCCTTCCACGTTAAATGTCTGCCACCTGCCACAGCTGTCTCAAATTTCACATATATTTCCGTCTTGCCCCTGCCAAGCCTAGACACCAGCCCAAACCGTATTCAGCCGTTAGACTTATATACCAGTCTCATTTTATATCTCCATTGAAAAGTACACGTTATAAAACATGAGTGGCGAGTGAGCTGATCGGAGCAACATGACGATTTAACACACCACCTTATGCACATCATATGCCGAAATAAACACGGACATCATTCATTTCTGGTCATTTTATACGAAAGCTCCACGCAGTAAGGAGCACAAGCTTGTCGTGACAGCTTTCTAGCAATGTAACACGAGCAGCACGCTAACTGGTCCCTACAACAACCGCCATTTTGTACCTTTTGCATTTGACATCGCCATAACAACGGCCTGCTTGACTATGCATCTGTGGCTGCGCCGTCATGGCAGGCAAGACTCCGTGTCGTTGGAAGGAGATGTATACACTAACCGTCGCAGTTAACTCGTTATCCGACCAACAGCTATCTTTAGGCTAACCTCGCTAAGAGGCTGTCTCCCATTATGGCTACTGTAACAACAAGGAAAAAGCAAAACGCACAGTTCAGGTTGAACCACTAGAGAGGAAAATGTTTCGATTTACCTAGCACTTGACCTCTGGTTCTACGTATGTTACTCCCAAATTAAAATATCTTCTTTTATTTTTTATGGTGGATTCAGTTGTTGTTGTTGATTCTCGTTGCTGGGTTCTTGTCGCCAGGGCTACCGTGGCTATGGCGCTTCGTCCTCACCAGGGCAACTGTTGCTACCCACCCGCTGCCTTTCCTCTCCCTTCCTTACTCTGATTGGCTGACGCCAACCAAATTTAGTTAAAGTCATAGTGACGGTTAAAAAAGCATACTACAAAGCACTACACGCCCATTTGAGTATTATCACAGCATATACACGTTTGAATAAAATGGCTAAATTACTGTATATATGTAAGTTAATTAAAAGTGACAGTCCTACAGAATCATTACACAGTGATATTTTTAAAGCATTTATTTCTGCTAGTTTCAATAATTATGGCTTACTTTTGATGAAAAGCTCATTTTTAGTTTCTTGTGAACCTCAAATTTCAGAGTAATAAAATAAAGCATTTTTAATTCTGAAATGTTATGTTATGGCCATGTTATAGCCTACACAATAATGGGGATGACTGCTGACTTTACAGTTGCCCAGCAGAGAGTCATTGGCAGCCACAAAAGGTCATTGCGAAGGAAGCCAACTGTTCACAGCGTTGTGTCCAAGAATTTAAATGGAAAGCAGAGCGGAAGGTGTGGCAGAAAAAGATGCATAAGTAACAGGAATAACCACAACCTAGAGAATTCAGTTCACTTCAGTTCAATTCAAAAATATTTTATTAATTCCAAAGGGAAGTTGAATGTTGTTGTAACTCATATTATGCAGGTTTCTTCAAAGAGATGTTTTAGACACTGATGGATCTCTTACAGTGGATCTGAAGAAGTTTCTGACTGAAGATTCTGTTGATGACAGTCTGATGAAGAGGATGCCCAGGGTTGTCCGTAATGTTCCTCATTTTATGAAGAATCCTTCACATGAAGATTGTAAAGCGAAGCCCACAGTTTGGGGGAGATGCAAAGAACATGGACTGAAGCTGAAGTCAGTGCTCCTGTCCATGCCAACAGTACCGATACCTGAATTCATGGCCAATCGCTGTGCTTGATTGGCTTGGTCTCCTGGCCAAAACCACACAGAGAATCTATGGGATATTGTCAGTAGGAAGATGAGACACAAGACCCAACATTTGAGACAACCTGAGGTTGGTATTAAATAAATCTGTGCTTTCTTAACACCTCAGAGCCACAGACCAATCAACTTCATGAGAGGCTTCACTGATGCAGTAATTCATGCAAAAAGGGTCCCAAACAAGTACTGAGTGGATATACTAGATGGTACATGGATAAAATGGGATGACATTTCTGAATTAAAAAAAACTGAAAAAATAGTCTGGCTTCACGGTAGAGCAGTTGGAAGCACTGTTGCCTTGCAGCAAGAAGGTCCTGGGATCGACTCCTGGCCGGGGGTCTTACTGCATGGATTTTGCATGTTCTCCCGGTGCATGCGTGGGTTCTCTTCGGGTACTCTGGCTTCCTCCCACAGTCCAAAACCTGACGGTTAATTGGTCTCTCTAAATTGCCCTTAAGTATGAATGGGTGTGGGCATAGTTGTTTGTCCTGTGTGTCTAAGTTGCCCTGCAATGGACTTGCGACCTGTCCAGGGCGTACCCTGCCTTTCGCCCATAGACTGCCGGAGATATGCACCAGCTCCCCTGCAACCCTGCATGGAAGAAGCAGGTATAGAAAAACAGTCTAAAGAAATTATCTAATTTTCTGAGAAACAGAATTTTTTGTTTTCATTAGCTGTGAACTGTAATCATCATAATTACCTGAAATAAACGTTTAAAAATATTTTATTCCCAGTATAGAAGTTTCACTTTTGAAATAAATCAACTTTTATATGATACCCTGAATCTTGATAAATACACTTGTTGCCCTAGTTTCAGCTGTCCTGTTGACAACTAGGAGTGATTTGACAACTCCCTGAAATTATGTATCATATCAATTATGAATCATTTATCTTTGCACATAATAGATATTTGTCATTCAGTGGTTATGTTTAGCATAAACAGGTTTAACTTATCTAACACTGGATAGTTGCATTAGTCTAGTTGTTTTTCAGTTCTTCACTTCCTGTATTCCGTCACTGTGTTCCAAATATTTTGTGAACACACTCTTACTTTAGCAACTAAATGAATCTAACTTTACTACCAGCACTGCAAAATTAATTTATTTGTATAACATTTTATATTTTAAGATCATATAATTTTTTATTTACAATTATATACACCCAAGATAGAATAACTAATTTGTAAGCTTGTTCAAAATACCCATATTTGTTGATTTAACTATTTAATAGTCCTGCAATGACCTCCATGGGGACACATTAATGAGTGTCAGGGTGGATGCCCTGCCAAAATGCCCTTTAGCTTGCTTTTATTCCTCCATTAATTACAGATTCACCATTTCTATTGTTCTTTCCTAAACGGGTGACCTTTGACTGTGCAGGAACAGATAAAAAATGTACTTTATAGTTTTCTGACTCAGGGTAAGACTTCAATGTTATCTGCTTTTGAAAATGTCACTGGTCCTTGCTGTTCACCTTTTGGCAAAGGGCTAACAGAAAAGCTAAATTTCTATTTGAAAAAAAATATTCAAAAGTCATATGGGGTGTATAAAAAATCTGAAAATGCCAAATTAGTATAATATCACATATTATCATGATGATTAAAGGCAACAGATGTTCATCTTCGGGGTTGGGGGGTTATCAACCTCTGATATTAATTTGCAGGACAGTCTGGTATGGATAGTGATTCATTATTTCCTATAGGAGAGGAGAAGACCACCACTATAGATGTCATGATTATTATCATATAAAACTCCTGATGAACTCAAATATGATCAGTTTTGGTGTGTGCCACAAAAAGGTCTGGCCATTACTTTAAAAGCTTTCTAAAGGCATCCCTGCTCTGAAATGTGGTATTTCTGTGTTCTCTTTTTGAATGCATACTCAAATATATGCCAAAAAGATTTGAAATCATTGCATATTAATATACCATCTGGTTAGTTAGTCATTGGGTGTATTGATAATTACATTGACTTGCAATTTAGTCAAATCTGATGAAGCATTACATTTAGGGACAGTGAAGGTGATGAATATACATCACAAGCTGAAACACAATTGGATCACAAAGGCCTCTAACACATTTGTTGATTATACCACCTTTGGTCTGCCTTTTGTTTCCATAAAGGTCTTCCTCTATATCACTCTTCCAGATCTCTTCCTCTCTTGGAGAAGGCCTGCATGCGTAATGTGACGCCCTCTCCAAAACATGGCGACAAACTCCTTTATAAACCACACCTGGATCACCTGCAGAGGCACAGCTCAAGCAAACCAAGACACAGACAGCAAAAAAAAAAACAGATTTTTTTTCTATCTCGCTTTACTTGTTTGGGATACAATGTGGAAAGCATTGGTAATTGCTGTGTGTCTGCTTGTGGCTAGGGTTGGGGCTCAGCCTATGGAGGATCCAACGTATGGGGTGAAGCTCTGTGGCCGAGAGTTTATTCGAGCAGTCATCTTCACTTGCGGAGGTTCACGTTGGAAACGGTCGCTTAGAAGTCAAGGTAGGACTGCAGAAGCTGGTTAATCTTCACTTTCCCTGTTATCATGATGTCAGGATCTTCTTTCATAATTTCTATGTAACTTTATCTCATAGATGGTTCGAACTACAATTTTTGTAATCTATTTGCATGATTTCCAGACCATTACCGAGATAAATCAATATCCATGATAAACTTCCTATTTAAATTGTTCGAGAAAGAATTTCAAGAATTTTATTTGCAGAAGAACCGCGTCGGGGATACAAGTTGTCAGATGTATTATACCAAATTATGTCCCAGCAACAGGTGCATTTGACAGTCCAGGAACCCTTACTATCATGTGATCTCTGGAGCTTCTTTTATGACAGTAAACATAATGAGTAAGCTATATTGTTCTCTCCACCAGATGTTTCAGAAGACCCATTCACTTCCCATCAGGATGAGTCTTCTGAGGGCTTGGCCTCCAACTTTGCAATTGAAAGCCTCCTTCAAAGAAGTCAAGACCTTAGCTTTACGCCCAAAAACAACCCTGAAGGAGCGTTCAGCAGGTCCACCCGGTCGTTCATCACCGATGAAATTCTGGAAGCTCTGCGCAAAGCCGACCGCAAAGGCCGGGACGTCGTGGTGGGTCTGTCCAATGCCTGCTGCAAGTGGGGCTGCAGCAAAAGCGAGATCAGCTCCCTTTGCTGAGGGTTGATGAATGCCATGTGAATGCATGTGGTGGCAAATGTTGTTTTTACACCATCCCACAAATATGCATGCATACACACAGAAATATGTTCATTTAATTTCACGTGTTTGTCAAGAAGTTGAATCTGTTTGGTGTGTTTTATATTTTAACAATAAGCAAATAAAATGTCTTCTGTTTAATGATAAATCACAGGAAAACATGTATTTTCTTATCATTCCTGGCTAAATTATTGTTGCTGCAACTTTTGAGAACTTTATGTTGTTTTGTTAAACCTAATAAACAGTCTGAAATAAGGTCTTACTTAACTTGTACTAATTATTTTGCATACATTTCATTAAACAGAATCTGATGTATGAATCTCAGATCCACAACAACAACATTGTGTCATGAAACTATAAAAAGCCTTACTCACAAACATGTTGACGTGTCTTTTTTCACAGTTACTAAAAACAGGAAACACATTTCTCTCCTCCGCTTTCTTAACAAAACACAAGAGAAAGCTGTACATTGTGGAGGCAATGATTAATCTTACACACTGATAGTTCATAGCAAATATAGGTTATTTCTAGTATGCAGCTTGAGTTAAAGTAAAGAATTATGGTGAACAATTTCTTCTATAATGAGCATATACAAGGCTTTTATCTATAGTACTTTTATTGTAAAACCATTGTTATTTAGTTCAAATTTTTTAATGAACATTTTACCTGCTAATAGCACATCTAGATATGCTGAAACTAGTTTTTTCATTCAGACATGCAAAATAAAACAACAGACTTAATAAGCTTAATAAGGCGAAAAAAGAAAGTAACAAAAAGTGGAATAAACATTTAGTATTGTAATTAGCGTAGGTTATAATGTTCCCATATTTTCCATAGTATTTAGAGAGCTAGTGAAACCTTTACATCCTCTCATAATGGGGATGAGTGCTACATTAATCTGGAACTTTCATTGTTTAATTTGAACTGCTGTTCTTTCGGGGTGGACTGACAATACATCATACAGTTTCAACGATTTTCAAAATGAAGACTTTTCTGCACAAGTTTCAAAATTCACTGTGAACTTTCCCAACTCTGGCATCAAAATTATACAAACAAGCTCAAATATATTCACAAACCCCATTCTATGTGGTCACATGTCTCCTAACAGGTTGCAGAGAAATGACGTGCTTTTCTAGGGATCTACAAGGTCTTGGCCTAATTCCAGGTGGAAATTTGACCATTCGGTTAGATTCCCATTACAGATCCCGCTTTAAACATAATCCACAAATTCCCTGCAGAGTTGAAGACGAGGTTATTGCAGAAGCTTAATGTTATCCTTCTTCTTCCATTTCAAAACCAGTTTTAATGTGTGTTTGGGATATATATATTTTGGAAACTCATAAATGTGTCCAGAGTTTAACTGTCTTGTCCTTGATTTCAGATGAAGTTAATACAATTTGAGGTAGTCCTCAATCTTCAGATTGAGGTAGTCCTTAACCTACATTGTTTAATCCACAATGTACCAATATCAGCAGAATGATCTCCCAGCATGATTCTCCCACCACCGTGCTTAACCGCTGGTTCTGTGTTCTTGGCTTTAAAAGCATCACTTTGACCCCTTCAGGCACTATTCACGGTGGTTTGTCTTATCTAACCATAAACCTTACTACAGAAAAAATTGGTTGTTCATGTAGGCAACTGCAAATTTAATTTGAGCTTAAAGGTGCTCGTTTTGTAGCAAGGGCTTCCTTCTTCATGGTACCATTTTAGTGTATGTTTATGTTCAACTCATTTCACTGTGGACTGGTGTTTCAGCATCTTCCACTTTACGACAGGGTTGATGGTTCCTGGGTTGAGCTGGGACTAAATTTGGTATTCCAACAGGACAGAAAAACTGGTTTGGAATCAGGGGCGAAAATCCCATTTTATATTTGGGGGGGACACTAAACAGAAAAAATTCAGAGAGTAATTCTTGGGGGCGGACAAGGAAAAAAAAGTTAATTCTCCCTCTCTTTCCTGCTCCTTGGCAATTTTTCAGCATGTTAAAATTATGTTATTGAAAGTAATATTTGTAGTTATAGCATTGCTCTTTATTAGTCCATATTTTACCCTTATACAGGTTTTTCTATGTTCAACCTGCAATGTCAACAATGGTATTACGTGGAAGGTAGCAATGGTCCATCTTTATGATTACATCTGACAGAATTTATTTGCATCCTGCTCTAATTTACACTTTAAGTAGTTTTAGAAGAAATAAAACAAGATAAAAAATAAACCAAATCTCAACAAACTGACCTGAGACTCAACGCCTCTTTCTGATTGCCCCTGGCTCTCTGTGCACTGCTGACTTGACTTAGCCTAATGAAGCCATTATAAAACATATTCATAAGCATTTCATTACTTTCTCATAGACATCTTTATCAAAACGCCTTCATATCACTGTGGTTTTTGTACTTATTTGGCATTTTGGAGAACTAAAAAATGTCTGTAATTTTTCCTTTTCTCTGCCATTTCAGCTGACCTGGTTGACTGACATTTGGACACACTCACCCAAATACAACACACACGGGAGATATTTTCATTAGCACACACCTACTACAAAACAAAACTTATTGCATAATAAATAAAAATATTTTTATTTTTTAAATATTTCTTTATATTTTTTATCGATTCAAACTTAAAATGTCAGTAAAATATGAATTAGGTTTATATCTGACAATAACATCCTGACGGAGGTTTATAAAAATCTGTCCTCTTCAGTCCTAAGTGATCTCTTTTCCCTCCTCACTCTCTTCTCACCTGTCCCATCAGTGCTGCTACCTACTAGCAAGCTGATAGGAGAGGCTGGTTTTGGAGAAAGCGGGAGAAATATAACTTTTTATGTTATAATCTTGCACTCATTGAACAAGTGATATGATAAATGACATACTGACACATTGATGCAGTTTCCTCATTAAGTGTGTCTGATCCGCTCTGAAAACGGAGCTGCCGAGACCACCAGCCGGTAGCCCCTCCCTTTGGAAACAGCGTGTGCATGTGGACCAAAACACTTTGTGGGATAGGGGTGTCATGATCTTTTAATAATTAGAAAACTTTTTTTTACGTATTATCTAACTTGGATCACTTTAGTGGTGCTTTTATTAATAATTACTATATTATCATTAAAAAATGCTTTTGCATTTACAATGATTATCCGTCGTTATATCCGTCCCCCCCAGGATTTCCGCCTATGTTTGGAATGAATAAAGCAGGCTAATGTTGTCACTTATCTTATTGTCCCCCTCCCCAACTTTTTTTTTAAATTTATGGACCGTGTATCATCTTTATTCCACAAACACAAATAACTGAAATGAACTCTAATATTTCTGACAGTATGACTCCATATCCATAATTGAGGATATCCAAATATTAACAGCTGAACATGTATGCATAGTTATAATCCTGTGTGGCTTAAAGGAAATTTACAACAAATTACATTTTTTGTGCAGATATCCTGTTTAAAAAAGTAATTTCTTGTAAACCTCAAACTGGTAGTCTACAATATACAGGGGTTGGACAACGAAACTGGTTTTAACCAAGTACACCTGACAGACAATTTCATTATAGTAGATCATTATCAGACAATGCTGTAACAACTTTTAAAGAATCTGTTCCACTTTTAATTTCCTCATTATCACTGAAAAGCACAGTGGAGGGCAATAATTTTGTTTCTGCCCCTTCACAAATTGATTCTCTTGTTCATAGTGTTACTTCCTCATTGCGTGATGCATTAGACAATGCAGCCCCGTTGAAAAAGAAGGTAATCATTCATAGGAGGCTAGCTCCTTGGTTTTAAATTAAGATCTGCGTACTTTAAAGCACAATGTTAGAAAATTGGAGAGAAAATGGTGCTCTACACACCTAGAGGATTCTTACTTAAACTGGAAAAAAAATAGCCTACTGTTGTATAAAAAGACATTTCGCCAGAACAGCTTATTTGTCATCATTAATAGAAGAGAACAAGAATAATCCTAGGTTTCTCTTTAGTACAGTTGCTAAACTTACACAGAGTCATAGCTCTGTTGAGCCATCCATTCCCTTAGCTCTTAGCAGTCATGACTTTATGGGATTCTTCTTAAATAAAATTGATTCTATTAAAAATAAAACATACTCCCGAAGATGATTATTTCATCCTCAGCAAGTGAGACAACATTGGAAGTAATTGTAGAACCTGATCTGTGTTTGGACTGTTTTGATCCTGTGGAGCTTCCTGAGTTATCAGAAATATTAGCTTCATCTAAACCTTTAACTTGTATGTTAGACCCAATCCCAACCAAATTATTTAGGGAAGTGTTCCCTCTGATTACCAGCCCCATTTTAGATATGATTAATTTACCCTTAGTAAATGGATATGTACCACAGGCTTTTAAGGTAGCTGTAATTAAACCTTTACTTAAGAAACCTTCGCTTGATCGAGATGACTTAATAAATTACAGACCTATATCCAATCTTCCATTCTTATCTAAAATTCTTGGGAAAATAGTTGCTAATCAAATGTGTGAGCATTTACACAGCAATGACCTGTTTGAAGAGTTTCAGTCAGGTTTCAGAGCTCATCATAGCACTGAACAGCTCTGCTGAAAGTCACTAATGATATTCTTATGGCCTCAGATAATGGACTTGTGTCTGTACTGGTTCTGTTAGATCTCAGTGCTGCATTTGATACAGTCGATCACAATATTCTCTTAGAAAGGCTGGAATATGCTGTAGGGATCAGGGGAAAAGCGCTAGGCTGGTTTAAATCTTATCTGTGTGACAGATTCCAGTTTGTTCATGTAAATGATAAATCATCTTTAAACTCCAGGGTTAATTGTGGAGTACCACAGGGTTCAGTACTTGGGCCAATTCTCTTTACTATATATATGTTTCCGATAGGTCAAATTATCAGGCAGCATAGGATAGATTTTCACTGTTACGCTGATGATACTCAGCTTTGCTTATCCATAAATCCTGATGAGCCCAACCAGTTAGATAGACTACAAACATGTCTTGAAGATATAAAAACTTGGATGACTTTAAATTTTTTGCTTCTAAATTCAGACAAGACAGAAGTTGTCGTCTTTGTACCGGAGTCTTTAAAAAAGAAACTGCTTAGTCAATCACTTAACCTGGATCGTATTAAATTGACCACCAGTAATAAAGTAAAAAACCTTGGTGTTATTTTTGACCAGGACATGTCATTTAAACCCCATATTAAACAGGTTTCTAGGATTTCCTTCTTTCACCTCCGGAACATTGCCAAAATTAGAAATATCCTATCCAGGAGTGACGCTGAAAAACTAGTCCATGCATTTGTTACTTCAAGGCTGGACTATTGTAATTCTTTACTATCAGGATGTCCACAAAATGCAGTTAAAAGCCTTCAGCTGATTCAAAATGCTGCAGCAAGAGTTCTGATAAAAATTAAAAAGAGAGATCATATTTCTCCTATTTTAGCTTCCCTTCATTGGCTCCCTGTTAAATCCAGACTAGAATTTAAAATTCTCCTCCTCACATATAAAGCCCTTAATGATCTAGCTCCATCATACATCAGAGATCTGATTGGTCCATATGTTCCTAACAGAGCACTTCGTTCTCAGACTGCAGGTTTACTGGTGGTTCCTAGAGTCTCTAGAAGTAGAATGGGAGGCAGACCTTCAGTTATCAGGCTCCTCTCCTGTGGAACCAGCTCCCAGTTTTAGTTCGTGAGGCAGACACCCAGGCTACTTTTAAGGCTAGGCTTAAAACTTTCCTTTTTGATAAAGCTTATAGTTAGAGTGGCTTAGTTTATCAGGGAGGGAGCCTTCCTCCCTCTCTGTTGGTTGGAGTAAGGGGGAGTCAGGTTTAGCCTAAACCGGCTCAGTTATGGTTGAGGTGCAAACACACCCTCCATTTCTGCTACCTGTATGACCCCTTCCCTTTCCCAATGGTTATAATCAGTCTGACAGAGAGAGGTATCCCAATCCTCGTGGTTTTTAGTATAACAATGACCATCAGTGGGACCCTTTGTGGGGTGCCTTGAGACGACATTGTTGTAAATAAGCGCCGTTTAACTAAATAATCTGAACTCAAACTATCTGTGTAGTTATGCTGCTATAGGCTTAGGCTGCTGGAGGACATAATGACCACTTTCACCCTCTTCGCTACATTCTCACACTACTCTCCAATTTTGCATTATTTGCTTTTATTTCAGCTTTTAACTTTGTTCTCTCTTTTATCTTCCTAGAAGCTACACCTGGCCTGGCTCTGTGTCTACCTGTGACACCTTTCTGGAGAGAGGCATTGTCCGAGCTTTTGCTGGCAACAACTTAATGCTCACCCTCTACCGATGATCCACATGGCCCTGTCTTTTAGTGTTTCACCCTTTCTCTCTCCTAGACATGGCGATTGACTGAGCTTTACTGTAACTAATTACAGGGGTTGGACAATGAAACTGAAACACCTGGTTTTAGACCACAATAATTTATTAGTATGGTGTAGGGCCTCCTTTTGCGGCCAATACAGCGTCAATTCATCTTGACAATGACATATACAAGTCCTGCACAGTGGTCAGAGGGATTTTAAGCCATTCTTCTTGCAGGATAGTGGCCAGGTCACTACGTGATACTGGTGGAGGAAAACGTTTCCTGACTCGCTCCTCCAAAACACCCCAAAGTGGCTCAATAATATTTAGATCTGGTGACTGTGCAGGCCATGGGAGATGTTCAACTTCACTTTCATGTTTATCAAACCAATCTTTCACCAGTCTTGCTGTGTGTATTGGTGCATTGTCATCCTGATACACGGCACCGCCTTCAGGATACAATGTTTGAACCATTGGATGCACATGGTACTCAAGAATGGTTCGGTAGTCCTTGGCAGTGACGCGCCCATCTAGCACAAGTATTGGGCCAAGGGAATACCATGATATGGCAGCCCAAACCATCACTGATCCACCCCCATGCTTCACTCTGGGCATGCAACAGTCTGGGTGGTATGCTTCTTTGGGGCTTCTCCACACCGTAACTCTCCCGGATGTGGGGAAAACAGTAAAAGGTGGACTTATCAGAGAACAATACATGTTTCACATTGTCCACAGCCCAAGATTTGCGCTCCTTGCACCATTGAAACCGACGTTTGGCATTGGCATGAGTGACCAAAGGTTTGGCTATAGCAGCCCGGCCGTGTATATTGACCCTGTGGAGCTCCCGACGGACAGTTCTGGTGGAAACAGGAGAGTTGAGGTGCACATTTTATTCTGCCGAGATTTGGACAGCCGTGGTTTTATGTTTTTTGGATACAATCCGGGTTGGCACCCGAACATCCCTTTCAGACAGCTTCCTCTTGCGTCCACAGTTAATCCTGTTGGATGTGGTTCGTCCTTGGTGGTATGCTGACATTACCCTGGATACCGTGGCTCTTGATACATCACAAAGACTTGCTGTCTTGGTCACAGATGCGCCAGCAAGACGTGCAACAACAATTTGTCCTCTTTTGAACTCTGGTATGTCACCCATAATGTTGTGTGCATTTCAATATTTTGAGCAAAACTGTGCTCTTACCCTGCTAATTGAACCTTCGCACTCTGCTCTTACTGGTACAATGTGCAATCAATGAAGACTGGCTACCAGGCTGGTCCAATTTAGTCATGAAACCTCCCACACTAAAATGACAGGTATTTCAGTTTCATTGTCCAACACCTGTACAGGTCCTTCTCAAAAAATTAGCATATTGTGATGAAGTTCATTATTTTCCATAATGTCATGATGAAAATTTAACATTCATATATTTTAGATTCATTGCACACTAACTGAAATATTTCAGGTCTTCCATTGTCTTAATATGGATGATTTTGGCATACAGCTCATGAAAACCAAAAATTCCTATCTCACAAAATTAGCATATCATTAAAAGGGTCTCTAAATGAGCTATGAACCTAATCATCTGAATCAACGAGTTAACTCTAAACACCTGCAAAAGATTCCTGAGGCCTTTAAAACTCCCAGCCTGGTTCATCACTCAAAACCCCAATCATGGGTAAGACCGCCGACCTGACTGCTGTCCAGAAGGCCACTATTGACACCCTCAAGCAAGAGGGTAAGACACAGAAAGAAATTTCTGAACGAATAGGCTGTTCCCAGAGTGCTGTGCTGTATCAAGGCACCTCAGTGGGAAGTCTGTGGGAAGGAAAAAGTGTGGCAGAAAACGCTGCACAACGAGAAGAGGTGACCGGACCCTGAGGAAGATTGTGGAGAAGGGCCGATTCCAGACCTTGGGGGACCTGCGGAAGCAGTGGACTGAGTCTGAAGTAGAAACATCCAGAGCCACCGTGTGCAGGAAATGGGCTACAGGAGGCGCATTCCACAGACCTGGGCTACAGAGAAGCAGCACTGGACTGTTGCTCAGTGGTCCAAAGTACTTTTTTCGGATGAAAGCAAATTCTGCATGTCATTTGGAAATCGAGGTGCCAGAGTCTGGAGGAAGACTGGGGAGAAGGAAATGCCAAAATGCCAGAAGTCCAGTGTCAAGTACCCACTGTCAGTGATGGTCTGGGGTGCCGTGTCAGCTGCTGGTGTTGGTCCACTGTGTTTTATCAAGGGCAGGGTCAATGCAGCTAGCTATCAGGAGATTTTGGAGCACTTCATGCTTCCATCTGCTGAAAAGCTTTATGGAGATGAACATTTCATTTTTCAGCACGACCTGGCATCTGCTCACAGTGCCAAAACCACTGGTAAATGGTTTATTGACCATGGTATCACTGTGCTCAATTGGCCTGCCAACTCTCCTGACCTGAACCCCATAGAGAATCTGTGGGATATTGTGAAAAGAACGTTGAGAGACTCAAGACCCAACACTCTGGATGAGCTAAAGGCCGCTATCGAAGCATCCTGGGCCTCCATAAGACCTCAGCAGTGCCACAGGCTGATTGCCTCCATGCCACGCCGCATTGAAGCAGTCATTTCTGCAAAAGGATTCCTGACCAAGTATTGAGTGCATAACTGTACATGATTATTTGAAGGTTGACGTTTTTTGTATTAAAAACACTTTTCTTTTATTGGTCTGATGAAATATGCTAATTTTGTGAAATAGGAATTTTGGGTTTTCATGAGCTGTATGCCAAAATCATCCCTATTAAGACAATAAAGGACCTGAAATATTTCAGTTAGTGTGCAATGAATCTAAAATATATGAATATTACATTTTCATCATTACATTATAGAAAATAATTAACTTTATCACAATATGCTAATTATTTTAGAAGGACCTGTATGTCTCTGACCCCAGGACTATATTAGAACTAGGATGTTTTTTTTTTGTCTTTTTACATGACAACATAGACATACCTTGGTTAGCAGGATGATTTAGGATTTATTTAATAGACATCCACTGCATAAAAACGAATAAATAAAATAATAAATAATAAAATAATAAAGTTAAATAAAATATAAAACAATGAGGTACATAGTAAATTTGCTCATTGTCAAGTAGCATGACATGAAAACAAACATGACTCAAAGTGAATTTAATGTTGGAATAACTACTATCAGTTTCATTATGCGCTTCAAGCTTTTCCAGTTTGTTAGAAGCTGGATTGTGATAAAAAATGTTGTTTTTTTTAAAGATATTTGCTAATTTATATCTGGAATAAAGGTCATATATATATATTTTTTTTTTTCTATATATAGAGATATAACTATATATAAATGCTACAGAAAACCCCCCCAAAAAGAAGCACGCTTGGACAGAAGCATAAAAAACAAAGCCCGAGGAGACGTCAACTTACCCTCGCTTCTACGTCATCGGCAATTCCTGAAATGGGAGGAGCATCAAGCGGCAAACTTTTCAACTCCGCAACAACTTTCCTCAGTCTCTAAAACTGGTTCGCTACAGTCGCAACATGCGCTTCATGCGTCCTTGTGTGTGTAGCAATGAGGTAAATAGTCTTCTGTTATAATTAATTTCTCAGTTGATGTACAGCCTTGCTAAAGAGAAAATATTGTTGCGTCTTATTTATACCGCTAAGTCGTGGAAGTGAACGCGGCACATTTTTACCTGGTGTGAAGGTCTTGCGACGTCCAGCGTGTTCGCTTGTTGTCACCATGCTTCTGGTCCCGTATGTGAATTTATCCGCCCAAAGCAGAGATGAAATTCCTGAATGTAAATATGTTCGTGTGTTTTACAGAATCCTGAGGTCCAAATGTGATGGCCACACCCACGACGTGGCGGCTTCTGCCCGTCTTGCTGGTCACCTTCTCGTACCGTTGTTGTTCTGCCTCAGGTAGGCTTATTAAAACTGTATATGAAGCACATTTTAATTACTGGGGGCACATAATGTCGAAGCTCCGTGTTTTCCTTACTTGTGCAGATGTTACATGCAGATGTTCTCCTAGAAATTTGTTTTATTCTAATAATATAAAATGAATTGTAGTGTGTGCGTCATGTTTTTTACTTGAGTTATTTCATGTATCAATATTGTGTAAAAAATTTCAATTATAAAGAGGTAGTCATCTTTTGATAATATTGATAAACCCCCAAAACTGACTGTATGCTCGTGAGTGTTTAATTTTACTCTCTGAACCCTTGTCCCATTGCTTCCATGAGATCAATAAATGAAAAAGGTTGTTGAGGACTGTTTTGGTGTATAGTTGCTCTACCTGAATGCTATTTTTAAAAGCATCCTTTTTAATTTGTGGTAAATATAATTTTTAGATCAGTATTTGTTTTTGTATTCTTCTGACTGTATGCAGACTGGATGCAGTGACAGCCTTCAAAGATGTGGTGAATTTGTTTATATTTTTTTTTAATGCCACGTTTATCGTCTTCACAGTAAAAGCCAGGAAACATGTGGCGATGGTATTTTAAGTCCGCATCGACCGTCCCTAGCTTTATTCACCCATCAAGTTATGTATACTCCGACCCTATTTTTCTCATTTACACTCTGAATATGATTTGATTTGCAGTCTGTATTGAAGGGGAAGTGGTCTTAAAGGAAAAAGCACTCATTCAGACTGTAGCTGCCTGCTTCCTGTTAGCGTTGCAGCTACCCTGCTTTCTTGTAATGTCTAGTGTGCAAGTGTTGAACTGATTACGCCAAAACGTGCGTAGGGTTATGAGAAATGGGTAAAGGTAACAGGCATGCGTTGAATGTAAAAAAAACAAAAATAACGTGTGCGCTTGAGAGACAGGCGGATGGGCATGTGAATGACTCGAATGACTTTGTATTGTTTTAATTTTTTTAATTTTTGTTTGTTCTTTAGGGGCCTACTTCTATTTTGTTTTTGCTTTTATTTTGACTCAATCTTACCTACCAGATCAAATATCGACACTCACGGGCAGTAAAATAGCCTAGGGGTCTAATTTTCTTTTTGTGTGTGTGTAATAACAATGAAAAAGTGTTGCACTTTACCATGTTAGTGACATAGGAAATGTCACAGGTACTTGGAGTTTTTTTTCTGACTCATCATACCCCAGCAGCTTCTCACAGTGGTCATTGCATTTGTGTGCTGTGACTCACAAGTATAGTACCTCCTGTACCTTCATTTTTTTTTAGTTCTGTAACATTTTTGCCTGTTTTTTCTTTTATAAATCATACAAATATATCTGCATATATATACCTCCTAGGGTGTTCTGAGTTCTCCTGGTTACAAATGTGAAGTAGTAAAACTGAAACCTAGAGCATTAACACCTCGTTTAAATGAGTATATAAGTAGGACTTTCTCATTAGAAAAGGACATACGTTTTAACTGATGACAAGTTGCTTAACCCAGAGTGTCGCATTCAGTCATATCCTGTGTGCATGGAAAATATATTGCTTTGTGGTGTTGCTAAAATAAGGCACGTTTTCTTAAACAAAAAGACATTACAAAATCAATTGGGGCCTGTTACTTCTGATCTGTTTTTATCTATTAGAAAGCAAAAGAACTAACAATGCATTATGGAATGTTTTTTTTTTATCAGTGACTCTTTCTAGAAGTGTGAAAGTATTGACAAAAAATTGGTTTAGAGAGCTCAAAGCTTTGAAGTCATTTTCTATATTCTACTCATAGTATAATGAAGAAAATGTGCCTCCAGTAAATACTACATGCCAGCAGAAGGATGCTCAGAGTCCTATTTTATTGGAATGAACTGGCCCAAATAAAGACCAGAACAACAATACATGACAATATGGTGTGATGAAAAACCCTTTGAAAGTACAATACAATTATATTAAATTATAAGGGAGATTTAAGCATTTTTATAGGTCTGCATTCCTGTAATCCTTAAAAATACTTTACTACTCAGGGAAATAAACAGACAGCAATTGTTGTAAGTACATAGGCAAAAAATAGTTTGTTTTAGTTTTTGAAATGGAAGAAAGAAGGGATGAAATGGCACATATTAGCTTGTGGGTAGGAAATGGGAGTACAAATTGGTGAATTGACCCTGAGCCAGTTGTACCCTTTAGCAATGGATTATCTTCTGTTGTCATGTTGATCCATGTTTTATTCCAGTTCTAGAGCAATGAATGCTTAAGAGAAGTGATCTCACACCCCAATCCTCGGGAGTCGGTGTCCTGCAACCTTTAGGTGTGTTCCTGCTTAAACACACATGAATCAAATAATTAGGTCATGAGTAGGACTCTGTAGAACCTGATTGCAAGCTGAGGAGGTAATTCAGCTATTTGATTCAGGAGATTCTGCAGTAGCAGCAGACACAAGGGATGATTCAAGATCTGAAGACACTACCTGGTGTGTCTTTTTTTTAACTTCAGAATCTGGCTATAGCATCTGCTTCAACATTCTCCTTCGTCTGTAAAATATCCTGACTTCTGACATCATTTCTCTTGTGAATTCAGAGGTTTCTTGTTTGAGGCAGTTTGCCAAAAGTTCTCCGATCACAACTGACTTTGCTTGGTGGGACCAGCCCATCTGTCCCTCCTCAGTTTTCCAGCTCTGATCCAGGCAGCTCTGGTCCTCAGGGAAATAGTGCAGACTAACGCCTGTTGTCGTAGTATTGCTGCCACCACCAGCAAGGCACCGTTTCACCATATTAACGCTGTTTTTAATGCAACTTTGCTTCTGCCTGAACCGTTTATTATTGACGCTCACACAATAAATGACCTGAGACTTCCCCTTTGTCGTCATTTCAAGGCGACTTTGGACTGGCAAAATGTAACATCGAAATATGCTCATTTTGTGTCACAATTGTCTTTTATCAAATCTTTAATCCTGTTATGTCAACTACTGCCGAATTCCTTCGATATTAAGATGTTTTCTTTCAATTTCTGCATTTGTGGGAAAAGTGTGTCACAGGCACTTTAATACCTTCATTGCCCTTCACAGAAAAGCCTGTTGTTTTACATTATTGGTGGGAAAAGTCTGGGCTCTAATCATATCAATGTCTCCCTCAGGCAGAAATAACCCTACTATGTTAGGTCACAAAAAAGATGAGGCTTTTACCTTCAGGTCAGCGCTACAGAGCGCTGTCTGCTAAAACCAGCCGCCACAGAGACGGTTTCTTCCCCCAGGCTGTTTCTCTGATGAACACTTGACAGTCAGAGTTCCAGAACAACACCATGCGTACTTGGACTGATCTCACGTTATATTCCATTGTAAAGTCAGTAGTGTATATATGTACATTTAAAAATATAATCTTTATAATCCACAGCATCGATTCCCAACGCATGTCTATGCACTCCATTTGATTGAGGGGTCCAGTTAATACCAGATTATATCTATTCCAGTTGAGATTCAATTCAAGTCAATATAATTTATTCCAAAGTCTGATTCAAATTCAAAAATACAATCCAGTTCAGTAAAAAAATATAATTCAACACAGAGAGATTCATTTAAAGTTATAAAGGCAGTTGGTAAAGAAGTAATTTATTCAAGGAAGTGACAATGGAGAGGAACCTACATCAGAACCAGCCTCAATCTGAGCGGCCATCTTCCTCGACTGGTTGAGGGATTGAGAGGACAGGAAGATTCCCGGAAAGCACTGAGCTGTTTTAAGGGAAGGGAAACTATCTTTTGAAATAAGACTCCTTGTTGGTGATATAATGGTATGGTAGGAGGAAATCTGCTCTGCTGAGGTGGAGGACCCATGCAACAGGTTTCTGACATGGAAACTATTTTAAGTTGAGGCAGAGGAAAACATTTAGGAGTGCACACTTTCATAGCTGTTATGGCAACATGGCTGATGAATGAAACATCTTTTTGTTCAAATGTGCAACAAAGAAAATGATCTACAATCCCATGTGTCTGATTAGGGACATCTTTCATCTTCATGTTTCCACAGGCCCCCCTGCTCCTCCCTCCAACCTTGAGTGTTATAGACCATGTGATCAGAAGGACTGTTCAGTTATAAAATGCATTTGGGATCCAAAGCCACACCCTGGTGCCCCAACTATCTACAACCTTCACTGGAAGCCAGAAAATGCAGAGTAAGGACAACTTGGCCAAGTTTTGCTCTTCATCTCCCAAGTCTGCTTTTTTTTTTTTTTGCCTCATCTTGTCCTGTCACGTCTTCTCTTGCATTATTTTCTTCTAGGGATGAGCATGTGACCAATGGGAATAGTTCAGATGGATTAATCCATCGTGAAAACTTTGTGAGCCATGGAAACCTCAGGGTTTGGGTCCAGGCTCGGAACGAGTTTGGTTCTGTCAATTCTCAGGAAATTGTTATCCATACACAAGACATCAGTAAGTAAACTCTCAAATGTACTCAGACAGCGCAATCCTCTTTATCAAAATAAATTGATGTTTCTGATACTGTTAGGATATCGTCAACATATTAACTGTGTGAACTGTGTGTCTGATTGAACATTTTAATCTAATCTGTATCCCTTTGTCTCTTTCCCAATGTCACCAGTCAAGCCACCACCTCCTACATTTGTATCAAGCCATCAAGATCCATTAGAGATTCATTGGAGCAGCATTTGCGGTGAGCTGCAGCTTAGTGTTGGACTCTGTGACGTCAGATATCGTACTAAGGATCACCAAAACTGGATTCAGGTCGGTTTGGCAAACTCATTGCACATGTTTTTTTGTCTTTTTTTTCAATTAATTCATTAAAGTTAAAATTGTACCCATTTCTTCACAGTATGTATATAATCTCAGTAGCAGCTTTGCAGTCATGGAGCCCCAGCCCAACATCATTTATGAATTTCAGGTCCGTTGTCAGTGTGACTCAAGCCTGATTAGTGACTGGAGTCCAAGCTATACAATAAAAAGCGCAGAGTCGGGTAAGTATTTATTTATTGGCATTTGCCAAGAAATATAAATGTGACTTATTGCCTTGTGCATGCCTGCTTAGATCAGATGCCACGATTAAAACCATTTAGAAACTGTGTTTTGTTGGTTATTTCTTTGTTGTAACAGTGCTTCCTGGTAATACATTCTATACAACTGGAAAACCTGTTTATTAATCGTTAAATGGTCCCACATATATTTGTGGGTTGAGCATCAGGGTTAGTTATTTGAGAAGCACCCATGAAAAAGTTGCCAAAACGTCTCTGCTGGTGACAAATGCTATCTGCTGCTATCTAGTTTTCTTTGGTGTTTATTGGATTGAGTGAATTAGGGAAAAAAGGAGGACCCGAACACTGTTACAATAGCTGGTTTCCTCCTAACACTGGTCACCATGTCTGTGTGGGTTGAAGTGAGGACAGGCAAGGCATCCATCCTCCCTTCTTCCAAATTCCGGAGGTAGTCTTTGTTATACCCTGCTATGTAAGGCAGAGTGTCGTCATTTCGGAGGATAGTTTGGTCCCTAAGAATGGGGACATGGGACTAACACTGGTTGCTGAATCTCATCAAAATTCATCTCTGCTTTGAGATTTCCTCTAATGGTTAAAAGGGTTATTTTTCTAGTTGGGGAGGTTCTGCAAAATTGGGCAATTTTTTGATGAGTGCAACCCTCTGCTGCTCAACCCATAAATGCATTTTTCTTACAAAAGTAACCATTTAAAGGTAAAGTTTTTAAAGATAAACAATGTCAGATCTGACCCAATAATATATAAACTGTGGAGTACCCCAAGGGTCAGTTATTGGACCAAAACTTTTTATTTTATATATCAATGACCTGGTTCACATACCTAGGCATCTTCAAAATATTCTCTTTGCAGATGACACCACTTTTTTCTTTTCTGGTGAAAAATTTACAAATGTGTTTGATGTAGTTAAAAGGAATTGAGTAGCATGAAAACATGGTTGAATATAAATCAATAATGAATGTGGAAAGAACTAACTACGTGATATTTAGCAATAGAGTGATTCCTACAGATGTGTTGATTGATGTTAATGGGGTTGTGATTAAGCGCATGAGAAAGGTCAAATTCCTGGGTGTTACTCTTGATGATGAAGCATTGTTGGTATGTAATTCACTGATCGTTCACTATTTGAGTTTAGGGGAAATGCCTTTAAAGCGTTTACAAATTCAATTTTTATTTTGCAAAAAAGAGCTGTTAGAATTAAATGAGGAAAACATTAGAGATCCAACAAATCTATTGTTCTTCAATTTAAAATTAATGAACTTTCATGACATAGTGGATATTTTGCTGGTTATGTTTTAAAATACATAACAGGAATATTACCAGCATGTTTGCAAAAAAGATTTTTTTTAAAGAAATAGCATTTATAATTTGGGAAGATCAGAGATTAAAAAAAACTTAAAGTCAGAATTAAACAAATGGTATGTTGTATTTCTGTTTATGAAATAAATATGTGGAATAATCTCTACAGAAATCAAATGGAGTAGATCAATTTCTACTTTCTGCTAAGAAAATAATAAAATATAATATTCTATCAAGGTATAATGAAGTACATTGATTCAGTAGAGTGCTGTATCTATATGGATGGTTGATTTATGTTGAGTTGCTTATAGTATAGTGAAGTGACTTTTGAGAGAAGGGGGAATATAAGAGTTTTTTTTTTCTTCAAACTACTCCTTTTTATTCAAAACGTTTGTTTGCGTTAACATGTGACATGTTCATTTTAAATAGTAAATAAATGAATAAAATTAAAAAAAATGAACAACTGTCATATATGTATTGCCATTAAGCATTGTAACAGCAAAGAGAAACTTGACCACAGACACATTTACTTACCTTTTGTGCTCTCGATTTTTTCGAACAGTTTTTGATCTAAACGTTTTTATTGTTCAAAGACAAGATGTAGGATGTTAAGGCAGGAGGTTTGCAGGTATGAATAGGAGGATCATGCCTCAGCTTGAGAGGATTTTTTTTCTGTCTTCTCAGTGTGTACTAAGCTTGAAAATATATGTTACTCAGCCAGATGAGCTACAAGTTGAAAATTGAGCAAAATTAGGTATAAGGAATCACATTGCCTGGCTAAAGTATTCACACCCATTTTACTTCACATTTTCTCATTACAGCCAAAAACTTGAGTGTGTTTTGTGATTGACCAACACAATGTATCGTGTAATTGTGAAGTGGAAGGAAAATGAAAAAGGTGTGGTGTGTTTATATTTGCACTCCCGAATTTGATACTTTGTAGAACCACCTTTCCACTGCCATTCAAACTATGTAAGTCATTTGGAGTGTCTCCTTGCCAGCTTGCCAGCTCGGCTAATCTATAGACCAGAACCTTTGTCCATGTTTCTTTGCTCAACCCAAGTAAGCATGCAGAGTTCCTCAGTGGACACCAGTTGTCCACACTTACCACAGATTCTCAATTGGATAAAGGTCTGGACTTTAACTTGGCCACTCACGGATATGCTTTGATCTAAAAGCATTTCATTGTAGCCCTGGGTGTATGTTTCACATTGTTGTCCAGCTGAAAGGTGAACCTCTGCCCCATTCTCAAGCCTTTTTCTTAAAGGATTAAAGGTTGTTCTACAGCAAATTAACAGCTTATACTAATTCGACTGCTTATCCCTGGGATCCTGGGAAAATGGACCTTGACACACAGGCCACTTGAGCTACATGTACTGACCTGTTACTTGGAAAATAATGAGCTCCAAACATATTCTACCCAGTCAGTAACATTTTTACTTGCTTATCTTTACACATATCCATAGGCTATTATTTCTATATTGCAAGTCGTCGTTGGTCACTCTGTCACGAGTCAAAAACATCCTTTCCACATTTTCTGAAATGTGCCAACACCACAAACGTGACTCAGACTGGCAATTAGGATTTTGCAAGTTATTACATAAAGTAGATCCTATAAGTTTATTGTGTGTTGAGTTTATAACATTGATCTTTCTTTTTCTCCTCTTCTTTTTGTCTTACATCTCCTTCACATTCATTGTCCAGCCCCAGTTGGAGAGGTGGATGCATGGTGGGACTGCGGGCAGCTTCTGTCAAGCTTTGACTGTTTTCTGAACTGGAAGGTAAGCTGAAAGATGAGTTTAAACCCCCTCTCACTCTAAATGTACATTCAGCATTCAGCATCTCCTTGTGTCTGGCTTGTCCAGAATCTTTCTGTTTCTCAGGCACGAGGGTACATTCTGGGATATGAAGTCAAATTTTGCTACAATAATGGCACTGTACAGCAGATGAATGTGTCCACAGATGACCCAAGTTGCCTCTTTTTGTATGATAAAATGAAGTGGCGCCTCAATTTACCTCTGAAGGACATGTCATCTGTTAATGTCTCAGCCTACAATGCTCTTGGTGCTACAAAAGCTTCTCCTCTGTCTATGCCAACATCAGGTATCTATTCCCTATAGGTCAATGTTCCCTTTTGGCAAAGTAGAAAAATTATAACCAGAGTGTAATATTGCTTTGAGTGGTTGCTATGGCTAGAAGTTACCCATGGTTGTTGTTTCACAATGTCATTTGTGTTTCTTCTGCAGATTAACAGGGTTTAACAACATCTTTTGTCTCCTGTCAAGGTAAACAAGCGAATGAACCAACAATTTACCTCGACATGAACGAACAGAACCTCACTGTGTCCTGGAACCTGCCATCTAAGTTCTTTGACAGCGTCAAACAGTATGTGGTGCAATACAAAGAGTGTCAACCTGGAAACAGTTTTGACTGGATTAAAGTGGACAAAAATCAGATGACAGCCTTTTTTAGAGGTCAGTTTGTTTTGTTTGTATGTTCAGCCTCTTGCGCTGATTTGTTCAGCTTGTTTTTTGGTAGTGAATTTGTTAGGTGCATTTTTTATTTTTTTTAAGTTGTGAATGTAATTTTTTATAATGGTTTTTTTTCTCTGTGTCTCCATTTAAAGGGGCATTTAAAAGGTACACATCATACCAAGTGTCATTGTTTACAGTGTCAAACTTCAATGAAGTCAGTCAGCTTGCAACAGCCATAGGATATTCTGTTCAGGGAGGTCAGTGAGTGGATTTATTCTCCCCAAATCCCTTGTCTTTCTGTTTTTCTTACATTAAAGGTATAATAAGTTCATAATCATCATCTCTCTTTCTCCCTTAGTTCCCTCCAGAGTGCCTTCATTTGAGACATTAAATTTTTCTGGCACTGGTGTGACTTTGTTTTGGGAGCCTGTTCCCAGCTCCAACCAGAAGGGGGTGATCTTGTACTACCAAATAGGATTAAACACACAAAAAGGTACAAAATAATATGATATATTACACTTGTCAGTCAGTCATTTTCTACCACTTATTCCATAGTGGGTCACGGGGGAGCTGGTGCCTATCTCCAGCAGATCTATGGGCGAGAGGCAGGATACACCCTGGACAGGTCGCCAGTCCATTGCAGGGCAACACACAAACAACCATGCACACACTCATTCATACACCTAAGGGCAATTTAGATTGACCAGTTAACCTAACAGGCATGTATTTGGACTGTGGGAGGAAGCTGGAGTACCCGGCGAGAACCCACGCATGCACGGGGAGAACATGCAAACTCCATGCAGAAAGATCCCCGGCCGGGAATCAAACCCAGGACCTTCTTGCTGCAAGGCAACAGTGCTACCAACTGTGCCACCGTGCAGCCCATATTACACTTGTATAATAGAAAAAGATCCTAATTAAGATTAGGACACAGTGAAATTTTCAGTTTTTATGACAAACAGATTTCTGTAGGCCCGTAGACATTTATATCTGAAAAAACACAGCAGGAAAAAACTCTCAAACCTCAAATACAGAAAGGAAAATTCTAAAACTATGAGCACTATCATTTAGCACTAAACGGTCTCAAAATCCATGCATGGTTTAAGTACACCACAATAAACAGAAACATCAGGAACAATAGTCTTTTCAACTGGTACTGTAGTAATACTACAGCATAGTGTGTAACAAAAAAAATGGCTTACAGATGCTGCATTTTCTTTGCTCTCCAATTCCCCTTCGACTTAAATTACCAACTCAAATTACCTATGATTTATTCAATGTAGTACTAATAAAAAGCCTAAACATGTAGAGTAGCTGCAGAAATACTTCAAAATAATATGCAAATATGTTTTTTTAGGCAGAGAGAAAAATCTTCCAATATGTATTTGTGGAGATTCCAACTTCAAAGTATTGATCCCATCCAGGAAAATGTACTTGACAGAGCAGCAACAGAAGAGAAATAAAAGTAGGAAAGATAAGACGGGAGCGAATGTGAGAAAAATTGTGACAATGAAAATGTGTGGAAAATATAAAAGAAACAAGAAATGGAAAAAATGGCATAGAATGCATTATAAAATATGTGTAAAAAATACAAAGAACTAACAGAAGTAGAAGAACAACTCATGGGAAGCATTTGGGGTATTGAGACTATTGATTTCATATTTAGATTTGAATGGTACAAATGACCGGCACAATGTTTCTTTTTTCTAGTTTAGGATGCTCTTGGCACAGAAATAAGCTACTGTGTCTCTACGTGGGTTAATTACCCTGTGTTTTTTTAAATTTTTAATTTCATTAAAAACCCATTTCTGTCCTAGTATACAACGTGAGTGTAACCCCAGATCAAGAAAACATGACTTTCAAGCTGTGGGATCTTAGTCCTGGTCAGGAGTACAAGGTTTGGATAAGAGCTGTGACCGTGGCTGGGCCGGGGGCAGAGGTCACCACAACATTCAAAATCAATCATGATGAAGACTACGGTATGACATCATGTATCAACTTTTTATACATATATATATATATATGTATGTATATATATATATATATATATATATATATATATATATATATATATATATGTATGTATGTATATATATATATATATATATATATGTATATATATATATATATATATATATATATGTATGTATATATATATATATATATGTATGTATGTATATATATATATATATATATATATATATATATATATGTATGTATATATATATATATATATATATATATATGTATGTATATATATATATATATATATATATATATGTATGTATATATATATATATATATATATATATATATATGTATGTATGTATATATATATATATATGTATGTATATGTATGTATATATATATATATATATGTATGTATATATATATATATATATATATATATATGTGTATATATATATATATATATATATATATATGTGTATATATATATATATATATATATATGTGTATATATATATATATATGTATATATATATATATGTATATGTGTATATATATATATATGTATATGTGTATATATATATATGTATATATATATATATATATGTATATATATATATATATATATATATATATAGTGAATTTAGTAAATTTCTTGCATCAAGCATTTTTCCTTTCTTCCTTTCTTTTCAGTTTATTTAATTGTCACTGTGGTGGTGCTGGTCTTCCTTTGCCTCTTTTGTTGCATGCTGTGGTAAGACAATCATTGCTACATACCTTGATACCTATTATTAGAGAGTGTTAATCATCACTGGTCATACGAAGCAATTATACATAAAGTTTCTGCAAAGTCTTCACACACCTTAAACTTGTTTACATTTTTTCTGGTTCCAACCACACACACACCAATGTTTTTATCATTTTGTATTTTCGTTGTCCGATGAGCTAACCCCTCCCTCCTACTTCCCCATGTCTAAAGGGATTGCTCAATACAGCTCTCCATCCAACGGGTCCGGACTTCCCTAAACCTGAAACGTCTTACTAAGCAGGTTTACTGAAAGTTCTGTTTAAGCTGGTGTCGGGAAATGACTCGCCTAGCCTCTGACAGCCTTCATACAAAAGTCTCGCCCTTCTTCAACTGGTGGTCTGGGCGACCAAGTAGCCTCTCGCAGTCATTCACACTTCAACAGTCACTTTTGTTCACGGCTGCTCATTCCCTAATTTTACAACTGACTCTTGGTATATGGGCTAGGTATAGTGGCTCAGCACGAGCCCTAAGGTCGCTGTTTTAACAAACTTGACTAAGGCAACCTATAAAAACCTCCTAAAATATCTTAGAACCAGGCAACAAGACTTTTTACCACCAATGAAAAACCAAAATACTGTGACTCAAATAACTGAATGTCCACGATTTAACTAGAATTTTATATGCTTTCTATAATTAGTAACGCTTTTGCAGGGGTCAGTAACAGCTTAAATTTGGCAACACAAAATAATTTCAATAATAGAAATTAATCAATCAACTCAACCTGTCTTTCTCTGATGCTGAAACTAATGAGTTTGGAGAGTCTTTGAAGACGGAGACTCATCCATGCACCTGATGGAGATGATTCTTCTGGTAACAATGAGTGGTTTCTTGAAGGGAATACGACTTAATCTTCAGTTTTCTTCCTTTAAGTGGCAGGCACTGATGCTCCAGGCTTTGATGGTTAAACGGGATCTTTGTTGTTATTTGTCTCCAAAGACAGTAGTTTCCAGAGGCTGAACAGTTGAAGGAAACCCAGGGACATAAATGAGGTTGATTCAGGACTTCCAGAAGCCTGAAACTTAGAGCAATCAGCTGTTCACCGATCAAGTTCACTTCTGTTGTCTTTATAAAAAGGCTTTAGATGAAATCAGTCTTAATCTTGAGGCACAGTCCTTTCTGGGCTCACGGGTTGATCCTCTTCTTTAATGCAGTCGACCAGTGGGGCTGTGTCTCTGTTCCTTTTCCATCTAAGCTTCTTTTCTCCGTCCGATCTTGTTCGCTGGTCTTCTGCGAGGAAACAACCGCAGTTCCCTCCTTCAGCATTGTTTTTATGGTGCTTGATGCTTTCACCAGTCAGCCCCTTATTAGGCTTCTCAGTTATTGCGCAACCTATTCAGCTCAGCTTCTTGATTATTGCTCAATACTTTAGTCATGGTCACTGTGACCCACTGATTCTGTTTCTCAGCCTTGGAGATGCCGATAATAGCAGCTGGTCTGTAGTGACATCCTCCCGTCGCTGTCAGCATGCAGCTGGCTCTCGTCACTTCTTGTCATCCTCCAGTTCGTTCCCTAATCTGCTCAGTTTTAAACTTTACACAGTATTACACATTTCATTCTTCAGCTTTCAGCATTTACTTTAAAACACAGTTACAAACCATCACTTCATTCTTTTTATTCATGCTTCACACATGATTAACGTTATATCTCTTTCATATATAGCTGATTGAGAATGTCAAACCTTAATGTTTTTTCCTCTAATTCTCAGTTCTTACCCACATTTCAATCATACATCTTTTTACTTGTTAATTAAAGGTTACTAATTTCATTTAATACATGTGAAAGAATGTAAAATCATCATACATCATTTGATACTTGTTGTTTATACTTCTGCAAAAGATAAGACAGATAACATGTGGCAGATAATATGCCACATGTGATGCTTGTTTCCCTGCTGGAAACAAGCATCACTACACCATGATGCTCCCATTACCACATTTTGCCAAGAGGAGGTGTTCAAAATTGTTTAGTTAGGTTTTCTTTCCACACAGTGTTTTACAGGCTTCAAGAGGACCATCTTCCATATGTTTGTTTTGTACCCTACATGGCTTGTACCAAACTCCAGATGGGATGTCATATTGCCTTTTTTTTTCAACAAGGGCTTTCATCCTGCCACTATTCCAAAAAGGATAGATCTCTGAAGTGCAAAACTCTTATTTTTTATTGTCCAAAGGATGCTGTAGCTCCTCCAGAGTCACCATAGCTCTCTGTCTTTGTGACCATTGATCACAAAGACAGAGACCCATGGTATTTACCACAACTTCATCCCAGACCTGTCTGCCATGTTCCTTGGTTGTTATGATGCTGTTTGTTCACTAATGCTCTCCATGAAACCTCTGAGGCGTTCACAAAATAGCTAGTTTAAATTACACACAGGTGGACTCTTATTTTCTAATTGGGTGATTTAATTTAGGGGTATCGGAGTAAGAGAGGGGTGAAACATTTCATATTTTTATTAGTAAGAATTTTGAAAACCATGTATCCTATTTTTTTTCTTTTCTTCCACTACTACATTCTGCACTACTTTGTGTTGGTCCAACACATAAAATCCTGATGAAATACAGTGACGTTTGTGATGTGAAAATGTTCATGGCGTATGACGCCGTTTGCAATTAACTGTATGAGCTTCAACATGGCTGAACTATAACTAAAGTATTGATGGTGTGTGTCTCATGTTTGTTTTTGCTGCCAGTTTTTTTCTAAGGACCAATAAAATATGCCCAGTTGCATCACAGTGTCTTTATGAGAAAGTTCCCGATCCCAGCAACAGCCATATCTTCAGACAGATGAAGCACCAGGTGAGCAAAAATCTAACGTCCAAAGAATCAATTCAGACTGTTTATTAATTAAAGATGCTTAATTTATTTGGAAATGACTTCTGATTACGCATTATTTTTTAATGTTTTAACTTACAAAATGCAAAAATAAATCGAGTTTTCTGTTTGAACTTCCTGTAGATTAACGAGCCCTTGACCTGGATCTGCGATCCTCACAATGAACCGTATCCTAGCATCTCTGTTTTGGAAGTCGTGGAAAAAAAGGAATTTGACCCTGACAGGATGAGAAAGGAGACTAGTTGTTACCAGATGGACTGCCAAGATGATGAAAGGGAGGATCCCATCACAGAAAACGGGGACAGTACAGACGGCAGATACGGGAGAAAAGAGTACAGTAAAATGGTTGACTTGGATGAAGAGAAGAATGATTGTTGGAGCTCATCAGAGGAAGAACAGTCTATCTCAGGTTATGAAAAGCACTTCATGCCCTCTGCTTTGGAAATAATGGTGGAGTGAAGATATATTAGCTCAAGATCATGGACATTCATTTTTATTGTTTTGTACGTATTGCCATGTTTTATGTTTTTGTTACTGAAGTGTTTGTATATAATAAGGTTTTGTTAAAAAGCTTCATCAGTGGTCACTGCAGGAAGACCGCAAACGGCTCCAGCTTTTCTATTTTGTGACCTCCAACTTTTAGGTTGTATCCTTTGAGGTTTGTTCTTTTATTTGATTGCATCATGGCTAACCAAATAAATGTCTTTTTGAGTTTTCCGTTTTCCCGTTTACTGTCCTTCTATCCTGAATCAAGAGAATTTTGGATTAAGCAGTATTTTTTGAAGGGAGGGGGGTGTTTAATATTAGAATTTCATTGTCATCAAGAGATTATTCCAACTAGGTACAACATTCTTTGTTTTTGTCATTCTGATGAAATACACAATCATATCTGTAAGCTAAGAAAACCAAAAGGTTAAGCTGCTTTGTCAGTAGTGTGTGTTGTAAATCCATATTTTAAACATAAGGTATAAAAACACTGAATGAATCCTCAAGGATCGAGCGTCACCTGATGTAATGATGTTGCCACTGAAATACAGAAAGATTGACACCATTTTTTAAGTATTAGGTCAGCTGGTGCCTGGATTCTTCTACAAAGCATCTAGAACTTCCATCATGTTTAACTCAGTGAGTGTAATGGCTAATTCTGGTTGCATTTTCAGTGTAAACTTCTGTTTATTAAAGTTGAGAACAGTTTTGGGCCCACACAATTTTCCTTATTTTTGCTTCTAAAAATCATTTTTGAAGACTACAATTGTTCTTGCTTTTCTTAACATTTAAAGAAATATATTGTGTATTTCAGTAGCAACTTCCCCTAGGCTTTACCTTGTTCCCTGGGCAAATATCACACATTACATACACATCTATTAATTTTATTTGGTTCTCTTAAGAGTTTACAGAATGTACAGTACAAGCCTGTGACCAACAACAAACAATGCCCAGATATCACACAACAGGAGGCTATCACTTCATGATCTAAGGTGAGCTGCACTTCGCAAGACCGTAAACAGTTGAAACCAACCAGTAAAATCTTTAGGATTCTACTGATAGTAAGGGTACTTAAGCAGTACTTTTCAAAATTTTTAAAACCTGTTACACCTCAGAAAATACTGGAACTCTTATGATGGACAGAGTTGTGCAGCTTAGGTATCAGCTTAAGTTAAGATCATATTGTAAGCAACATTTTATCTTTCTTCGTTTAATTAGTTTGGTGTCTAATGAAAACTTCAGTTGATATACAACTTTGTTTTTGAGTACTACTACAGGTAGCCTGGGTACCAGGTTTTGATAATCATGACACTAGAGCAGTGATTGTATTTATTACTGGTGCTTTTGTTGGGTCTTGATACAAATTATGGTTCCTCCCTCTGAAGTGAATACAGCAGTTTTCAAATATTTTATTAGGACAAAAAAGCTCTTAAAATCAACTGACACTGTGTTAAAAAGTATTTCCTCCCTTTGTTAAATAATGAATTAACTGTGATTAACCATATTTTTTGTTTAATTTCACTATCCACCCCCAAGGCTGATTATTGTTAGATCTGTGGAAGTCTCTGACCTCATGAAATATGACAAAAGGTCTAAAAAAAAAAGTAACACACACAAGGGTACTTTTATTATTTCATTACAAAAATCTGAAAATTCCACTATCAACTAAGATACTTTGACTAAGTGAATAATCAACACTTTACATAAAAAGACACGTTTTAGCTTTCATTTTGTGAGAAAAAGGAGACAAAAACTAAAACGTTTTGGCTCTTAACAGAAGCTTTAAACATAATCTCGCGTGGCTTTAGTTACCTAAAATCCTGTGCTTAACGGAAGCTTTCGCAGGTCAATTTAAGTCGGCGTGCTCATTTGAACCAGTAAAACTGAAACGAAGCAGAAGACGGGCGGCCCAGCGCTGATTATACAACTTTCCAATCAATATTGTAGGTACAGTTTCAGGGGGTCTTGTTTTCAACCACGTATGCAATTACGTCGTTCGTACGGTATTTCTGATAAAACGTTGATAAAGCAACGATCAAAATTATTTCGATGTTAGCACGGCTAGTAGGTTTAGCATTAGCAGCTTAGCGGCCAACGGTAGCCCGGGAAAACGTGTTCAGCGAGTTTTAAATTACTGTTAAATTCGCTTCAGAAGTCCGTGGTGTTAACCTGTGTCAAAATGTATTCGTTCTCAGATTATTTACAGATTGGGTCTGTTACTGTGACGTCGGATGAGTTATTAGTTTCAAGCCGGGGCACATTGTTAACACACAGCTCCCTCACCAAGTAGGCCTGAGGAAGAAGGGCAACTTTTGCAGCATCAGGTCTGCTGCATTAGGGGGGGGGGGGGGGGGTGAATTAAAAAAATACCACACGTTAAACTAACTGCAATATTCTGTCAGGATAACGCATGATTTTTGGGTCTTGTCGGAGCAGCCCCTGGTCGTAGCTCATTTATTTCCTCATAACTTTTCTTCGCACGCGAGTCTTCCGATGACCCGCGTGTCTTTGGCCCACCCGCTGACAACCACGGCGTTGAAATTTGCGAAAATATTGAGACGAGCTGCGTAAACTGGCGGACCGGGAGGCGTGGGGGCGGGGGTAGGATTAACATGAGGTGGTTAAGCCGGGTCACTGAGATTTTATCTGGTCGTGTGGTCTAATGGCTTTGTTTTAGTGCCGTAAACCCGTTACACGTAATACCCATTTGGTAGCAGTCTGGATTTCTGCTTGTACATCTTAGCTTGTTGCTAATCTAACTAAACATGTGGACTGGAGATGATGCATTAAAACCAACCTGACCTTCACTGATGGTGTTCGTATTCATACTGTCTGATCCGGAGACCACATGTTTTCACCTTTTGAGTTTTTTGTGTGTGTTTTTTTTACATGTATATTAGCACACTAACGACCATGTTAAAGTGTAGATTTTTGTGTGTCCACAGAATGGAGTGGCAGCCAGATGAGCAGGGGCTCCAGCAGGTCCTCCAGCTGCTTAAAGACTCCCAGTCGCCCAACACTGTCACACAAAGAGCTGTCCAACAAGTATCCTGCTGCGGTGTAATTTAAGGGGAGACGTGCACTGATCGGAAAGTGTGGGCATTTTCCGATGGAGATTTTAGCAAATTCTTATCTTTTAGCGCCATGAAAAGCATTTCTGCCATGAGGTCGTTAACTGATCCTTTATTTTAAGGACATAGTCGACCCCGTGAAACCGTTTTACTAAAATAAAATTACCTTTGACCTTACGATTTTAACAGTTTTATGTTACCTATCAACACTGATAGCAATACTAAAACCATAGTTTGCAAATTGATTCCTTTTTAAATAATGTAGATTCTTTCCTTAACTCTGAGATTATCAAAAAGCTGTGATATGGAGAAATGAAAAAACACATTTAAAAAGTAATTCTTATCCCTTTTTGGCAACAGATTGTTGGGCTCTAACTGTACAGGTCCTTCTCAAAAAATTAGCATATTGTGATAAAGTTCATTATTTTCTATAATGTAATGATGAAAATTTAACATTCATGTATTTTAGATTCATTGCACACTAACTGAAATATTTCAGGTCTTTTATTGTCTTAATACGGATGATTTTGGCATACAGCTCATGAAAACCCAAAATTCCTATCTCACAAAATTAGCATATTTCATCCGACCAATAAAAGAAAAGTGTTTTTAATACAAAAAACGTCAACCTTCAAATAATCATGTACAGTTATGCACTCAATACTTGGTCGGGAATCCTTTTGCAGAAATGACTGCTTCAATGCGGCGTGGCATGGAGGCAATCAGCCTGTGGCACTGCTGAGGTCTTATGGAGGCCCAGGATGCTTCGATAGTGGCCTTTAGCTCATCCAGAGTGTTGGGTCTTGAGTCTCTCAGCGTTCTCTTCACAATATCCCACAGATTCTCTATGGGGTTCAGGTCAGGAGAGTTGGCAGGCCAATTGAGCACAGTGATACCATGGTCAGTAAACCATTTACCAGTGGTTTTGGCACTGTGAGCAGGTGCCAGGTCGTGCTGAAAAATGAAATCCTAATCTCCATAAAGCTTTTCAGCAGATGGAAGCATGAAGTGCTCCAAAATCTCCTGATAGCTAGCTGCATTGACCCTGCCCTTGATAAAACACAGTGGACCAACACCAGCAGCTGACACGGCACCCCAGACCATCACTGACTGTGGGTACTTGACACTGGACTTCTGGCATTTTGGCATTTCCTTCTCCCCAGTCTTCCTCCAGACTGTGGGACCTTGATTTCCGAATGACATGCAGAATTTGCTTTCATCCGAAAAAAGTACTTTGGACCACTGAGCAACAGTCCAGTGCTGCTTCTCTGTAGCCCAGGACTGGGGAATGCGGCACCTGTAGCCCATTTCCTGCACACGCCTGTGCACGGTGGCTCTGGATGTTTCTACTCTAGACTCAGTCCACTGCTTCCGCAGGTCCCCCAAGGTCTGGAATCGGCCCTTCTCCACAATCTTCCTCAGGGTCCGGTCACCTCTTCTCGTTGTGCAGCGTTTTCTGTCACACTTTTTCCTTCCCACAGACTTCCCACTGAGGTGCCTTGATACAGCACTCTGGGAACAGCCTATTCGTTCAGAAATGTCTTTCCGTGTCTTACCTTCTTGCTTGAGGGTGTCAATAGTGGCCTTCTGGACAGCAGTCAGGTCGGCAGTCTTACCCATGATTGGGGTTTTGAGTGATGAACCAGGCTGGGAGTTTTAAAGGCCTCAGGAATCTTTTGCAGGTGTTTAGAGTTAACTCGTTGATTCAGATGATTAGGTTCATAGCTCGTTTAGAGACCCTTTTAATGATATGCTAATTTTGTGAGATAGGAATTTTGGGTTTTCATGAGCTGTATGCCAAAATCATCCGTATTAAGACAATAAAAGACCTGAAATATTTCAGTTAGTGTGCAAGGAATCTAAAATATATGAATGTTAAATTTTCATCATGACATTATGGAAAATAATTAACTTTATCACAATATGCTAATATTTTGAGAAGGACCTGTATGTCTCCTTTTAGAAATGAAACAAATTCCCTGGTCAAAAGGGCTACTTTATTTGAGTATTTACCATGTTTGTGGTTAGAGCTGCATATGAATCAGTCAAGGTCACCATCAGACTTTTTTTTTTTTTTTTTGGTACATCTCTATATGATGGTGTCCTTTTGTAAAGTTGGTGCTGAGATTGTTTTAACCTAGTGCTGAGGATGGACTGTGGTTGTTGAAATTGATATTAAACCAATATGGCATTTAAAACAAACATAAGCGATCTTAACTTTCCAAACTCTTGACAGTTCCTCTAGATTAAGATTTTTGTCTGGCTTGGTCCTTAACTGCTTTACTAGAAACTTGAACAACTCAATCAGTTCCCTGATTTCAACAACTATCTCATCTTTGTCCTCACAAGACTTAAAACTGAAGGTAAGCTTCTGTTGTTGAAGTTCAAATGCTTCTGTCATAGTTCATAGATGCATGCCACCCTGGAATGCAAGTACCACTCACTCTGTTATTAGTTCATGCATGATCTCTATAAGCTGTCAGCATCACTTTCTTGCTTCACTTAACCATGTTTGGTCACATTCTTCTTCAAGTGGGAATGTAAACGAGTCTGAAGTACTCTGACGCAGGGCTTATTCAAATTGTGCTCCTACACTTCAGCTGCAGGCTTTTAGCTTAGATTTTCTGCTTGTCATTAGGATGTGGAAAAACGACAGAGAAACTAACTTAATTTGCCGTATCTGTTACTAAATGGGAGAAAAGGACAAGACAAGTCGATGCCAAGTGTTGTCTGTCTTTTATGTCCTAACAATTATGTGTAAGTTGGTATGCAGCTAAAGCAGCCCTTCAGAATTTACTTCTATATTATATTAGTCCTATGCTATTTCTGTAAAATACTTCAGTGATTTCTGAAATTACAGGGTTGAAATACACATAAATATATATATATTTTAGTAAGTTTCTGTGTTTGCAGTCCTTTCTTGTATCACTGTCCCCCACTTTGCACACCAAAGTTTTTTGTTTTTTTTTATGTCTCTGCTCAGATGAGCCGACTCGCTCTTTGAGTGGTTTGATATTGAAGAACAATGTTAAGGCCCACTACCAGAACTTTCCCTCGGGAGTTTCAGATTTCATCAAGCGGGAATGCCTCAACAGCATTGGCGATCCCTCGCCGCTTATCCGGGCCACCATCGGTGAGCTTTCATGTTCTGCTGGCGCTGAATGGCGTTTTCTATTGTTTTCAAGCAAACAGGCTTCTTCCTGTTCCACCCATTAGTTGTGTTACTGTCTGGAGATGATGCATTTAAAAAAAATCTGAGTATCCATGAAGGTTTTTGTATTCATACTGTCTGATCCAGAGTTTCCTCGGAGACTGTGAATGTTTAATGATTTAAAATATGACTGGATCCGTTTTTTAACCCCCGCCTCCTTTTCTCCCCCAGGCATCCTTATCACTACGATTGCCTCCAAAGGGGAACTACAATCATGGCCGGAGCTGCTGCCACAGCTCTGCAGCTTGCTTGACTCTGAGGACTACAACACCTGTGAGGTCAGCATCTACCAAGCTATGACTTTGTAAATGTTGCTTTAGTGAAACGCTACACTGTGATGGGTTTCTGTACCTCTTTTGACCAAATACATAGTTCCTCAAGCTGAAATTGGCTATAACATTTTAAAGTTTTAAATATGTATTTAAGCTTTTACATTAAAACTTGAAGGAGTGACTAAACGCTGAACCTTTACTGGGAATTATGTACTTTCTTTTTTGTCTTTGGTAAATATTTTTTCTTAACATGTGAAGGGTGGGAAATTATCATTTCTATCCATTTTAAAAGTAAGCATTGGTTCTTTTGACTTAAATTACATTACAATGTTTGACTTGGCAAAGATGCAAGTCAGGTGTGGCTAAAATCCCCGATTACTGCTCGGGCCCCAGTTTTATTCCCTCATTAGTTACCATGTCACATAGATGAACTCAAAGTGGAACAATCCAACACATACTCCATTTGAGCTTGTGCATATATGAACAATTTGTTGTCAAACATCAGTTTAAAAGCTGAAATGTGTGCGATGCATTGATGCCTTTTGCTCTACGTGAATCTTCTGATGCCGTCTCATTCTCTCCTCTGTGTCTCCGTCCGTGTTTGCGTTTGATTTGACAGCCTTTCTGTGTATGTCCGTGTCTCAGGGCTCGTTCGGTGCATTGCAGAAGATCTGCGAGGACTCGTCGGAGCTGCTGGACAGCGATGCTCTGAACAGGCCCCTCAACGTTATGATACCTAAATTTCTTCAGTTCTTCAAGCATTGCAGTCCAAAGATTAGGTACAGGAGAGAACAGGAAATGCTAATTATGTATCGTGCAGTTGCTGAGTATTAGTGATAGATTGGTTTGGTAATAAATATGTGCATCTGTTAGCAGCTTGATTGCTTTTACGGCAGCTGCTTTTCTTTCTTTGAAAATAAGCTGTTTGAAATAGGGTTTTTTTTTGTTTGTTTAAACCTTTGAGAAAAATCTATTTTCTGTGCTGATGGTTTAACCTTAAGACATGTATGTTGGACTAATTTTCTTGCAGGTCCCATGCTATAGCCTGTGTGAACCAGTTCATCATCGGAAGAGCCCAGGCCCTTATGGACAACGTTGATACCTTTATAGAGGTTAGCTATTTGATCACTAAAAAGTTAATGAATGTATTAAATAAAAAACACTTGGCTCTTTTTGACCATACATCGTTTGCCCTATTATTTTTAGAGTCTGTTTGTGCTGGCAGTAGATGAAGACTCCGAGGTCCGTAAGAACGTGTGCAGAGCCCTGGTCATGTTGCTAGAAGTCCGCATCGACCGTCTGATCCCCCACATGCACAGCATCATTCAGGTAAGTTCAGGCCAACGGTAGGCTGGACAGCAAATGTTTTAGCCTTGTGGTTCACCCCATCAACCCTTTGTGTTCTCTCTGGTCTCCCACAGTACATGCTGCAGCGGACTCAGGATCCTGATGAGAATGTGGCTCTGGAAGCCTGCGAGTTCTGGTTGACCTTAGCAGAGCAACCTATTTGTAAGGAGGCGCTGTCTGGACACCTGCTGCAGTGAGTAATCTACGTGCTTTTAATGTGGTTGGTGTTCACGTGAATAGTAAAAGCGAAGCTTGGGTTCCCTTTTATTGTTGAAATTCAAATACAGCATCACCTCTTCAACTTTTTTTTCCATTTTATGTTGGTGTATTTTATTTTATTAGAACATTATGTGATTGTAAATATTTGGTGCATAACTTTGAAACGGCTGCAAAACAATGTTGGAAGCTGGAAGTCTTTTGTCGTGTACTCCACTGTTCTATCCCGCTTAGGAGATGTATGAAGAAAGCCATGCTTGGCAGAAACGGTTCAGAACAAACCAAAGTCCTTTATAGATCATCCTTTCATCCATTGATACTTGCGATCAAATTGCGGCCGGCCTTTTTTTTTTTTTTGCCCTGAAGCCGCCTTGGGAGGTGGTCATAAATCCGTAACTACTATGAAGGGTAAAAAAAGATTGGGGGGAATGGATATGACATAGAGCCAAGGAAACATTAGACACCAGTAGCTGTTTACTCTGTGGGTGCGTACCAGGTGGAGACATCATATTAACCTTCAGTGTCTTTCAGATCTAAGAAAAGTTGCTTAGCAGAACCCGATGCTTAGTATGGCACACAACAGCATTGCTTGCAATTAAAACACTGAATGCATAAGGTTCACAACACAGAGCTCAGTCCTGGGGAGATCCTCTGCAGACGAAGGCTGCGAGTTGTTAGTTGTTCACAGCAATGAGCTGAAAACCCAAGGGGCCCTTGATCTCTGGATCGCTTTGTATGATATGAAAGGACAAAGTTATCTGTGAAGGGTGGTGTGTGGTTGTGTTTATTGCAGAGCTGCTATGTGAAAGGGGCCTGCATGCAAAACCCCTTCAATCACATGGTGGCAGCAGCAACATTATGCTGTGAGGTGGCTGAGCTTCATCGTGTAATTAGAAGCTGGTCAGAATTGATGGATGGAGCTGAATACAGGGCACCATGTTGAAGACTCGAGACTAGGGCAGAGGTTCAGCTTCCTGCAGGACAACGGCCCTCGACGTGTATCCAGAGCTACAATGAAATGGTTTAGATCAAACCATGTTCATGTGTTAGGATGGCCCAGTCAAAGTCCAGACCTAAATCCAGTTGAGAATCTGTGGCAAAGCTGGTAGAGCAGCTGTAATTTCATCTATTCACTACTTTATGTTGGTCTACTGCATAAAATCCCAATAAAATGCATTGAGGTTTAAGGTTGTAAAGTGACAAAACATGAACAAGTTTAAGGGGTGTGAACACTTTGACAAGACATTGTACTTTTATTTTATTTTTTTTAAGCTGCTTTTCTGTTCACTGCTGCCTATTTCTCCACCCGTTGCTACAGACTGATCCCCGTTTTAGTGAATGGGATGAAGTATTCAGAGATCGACATCATTCTGTTGAAGGTAAGAACAGTATTTATTTTAAAGTGGATCAACCAGCTTGGTGCTGAAGAACTACTACCTCGTGTTTCAGGGTGACGTGGAAGAGGATGAGGCGGTGCCAGACAGCGAGCAGGACATCAAGCCCCGTTTCCACAAGTCGCGCACCGTAACCTTGCAACATGAAGGAGGGGAGGGAGAGGAGGATGAGGACATCGAAGATGACGACGACGATGACGACGACGATGACGCGCTAACGGACTGGAACCTGCGTAAGTGATGAGAAAAGAGGCTACTTTAAGAAGAAGATGCATGTGGTTTTCAGCCTTTGAGATTGGTTTATTTTTATTGCCTACCTGAATTTTTAATGAGTTTAATAAAGTGAGCAGATTTATTTATAAAACAAAGTATAGAAACTGAAACCCACCTCATTAATTAATATCCACATCTAATTTTTTTTTTTTTTTTTATCCCACACACACACACACCCCCTTTTTTTTTTGTTATGTACAGGAAAGTGTTCGGCTGCAGCACTCGATGTTTTGGCCAACGTTTTCCGCGACGACCTACTGCCCCACCTTCTACCGCTTCTAAAAGGGTTACTCTTCCATCCGGACTGGGTGGTCAAGGAGTCTGGCATCCTGGTACTCGGAGCCATAGCTGAAGGTGAAAATTGCAGAATGTCTTTGCGCAATGTACGCCTTCTGCTGCAGCATTCAATCAGTGTTGTAAATGGCTGACATTTATATTCACATGCCATCCAGATTGTATCATTGTATCATCTTCAAAGGGAAATCGAATGCACTAGAACAGAGACATGGTGGAATTTACTCCTGACTGATCTATTTAAGCTTGGATGTTTCAGTTTATAAAAGCAGAAGTGGATAAATCTTAAGTGCACAAGAATATGAAAGCTTCAAACTAACACTCTACAAACACTAAAAATGAATTTATTGAAAGCAAACAGATTTTAGAGTCACAGCTTGACAATGCACACAGTAGGGAATGATCAACCGGATCCATTTGCTGCACTTTGAGCGAATGTTGTTTGCTCACTTTTTATATTTCAGTGGCAGCATCAACCTGGTTAAAGTCGTATTTACATTTTAATATACTAGACATGCACCACTCAGAATTTTGACCGGGTTTTTAAGGTCTGACTTGCTGATTTTTATTTATTTATTTAAATTTTTCTTCAAAAGTCGAAACAGCTTTCCACCGTAGGAAGGACAGTGAATGTGTTAAGCTGTGCGTTTAAGAGAAACGGCTATAAAGGTTTTACTAATATTTTTTAAATGAAGACGAATAGTTGGAGACCCTTAAAGACATATTTAAAACCCAGCAAACCTAGCATTACTAAAACGACTGTAACTGTGTGTATTTCTTTGGGAATGTAAAAATTCACCTTAAAGCACGTTCCATGAAAGACGGAGGGCAGAAACTTCCTGTTGTCAGCTGGAAATGTCGCTCTCTTGCAGAGTAAACTGTAGCCATGTCTCAATATGTCACAGAAAAAGGTTTCCTCTTTAAATGGCTGCTTACATCTCTGTCTTATCTGACTTGTTGATACTGAAAATGACTAACGTTGAATCTTTATTCAGTAACAACTTCTATGCAGAAGAGGTGTTTTTGTTGTTACAGTGACCTGGTAGCTCTTGGGTATGGTGTGTTCAGCAATCAGAAAAAGATTGGATTTTTGAGTTTCCGACTAGTTGGAGTTGATCAAGCAGAAAATCAGTAGTTTCACCAGCCGATTTTTCTCTGCTTTTCTAAAATGTTTGTATAACTGACTTTGGATCAGAGAAAGATGTACCATCTCTTTAAAGCCAGTGACAACTTTTTTTTTTTTTTAATGGACATCTAAGTTTAGGAACATCTCGGGAATAGTATTTGATTTGTTGTATTATCAAATAAATAGTTAAAGTAAACTTTCTTCTGATGCCTGTTCTTGTGCCTTTCTTCACACCTAGGTTGCATGCAGGGCATGGTGCCCTACCTACCTGAGCTCATCCCCCACCTCATCCAGAGTCTGAGTGACAAGAAGGCCTTGGTGCGCTCCATCGCCTGCTGGACTCTGAGTCGGTATGCGCATTGGGTGGTCTCCCAGCCCCCCGACTCCTACCTCAAACCCCTTATGACGGAGCTTCTCAAGCGTATCTTAGACAGCAACAAGAGGGTGCAGGAGGCCGCCTGCAGGTGAGCAGCTTTCCCCTCCTCCGCTTCTCGTTATGTGGACATGATGAAAAACCCAGCTCATTGATGAAAAATGATACACTTTGTTCCCATATTGTTTCTGATCCTCATACTGCAAGTGTTATTAAACTTTATAAATTACTCCTAGATTAAGAATATTAAGCATTTCCATGTTGGGTTTTCAGCTCCTTTGCCACCCTGGAGGAGGAAGCGTGCACAGAACTGGTTCCCTACCTGAGCTTCATCCTGGACACACTGGTTTTTGCCTTTGGGAAGTACCAGCACAAGAATCTTCTTATTCTGTATGATGCCATTGGGACTTTAGCAGATTCAGTGGGTCACCATCTTAATCAGCCTGTAAGTGTCTTTTTAAAATGACAGCAGACGGGGCTTTACTCCTTTTCTTTATTACCTTAAAGTTTTGGCTTTTAGTAGGTATGTTTAACATAAATGCAAACTTATATATATATATTTCTTACTATTCATTCCTCCAAATGACTGATTTATTGAAAGTGATGAGTATGATGGTGATCAAGTAACACAAAATGATAAATGAAACACTTTTTGACCCAGCTATAATAAACGTATGGCTCTAGTTGCCAGGGAGGGTTCCGACACCCTCTTGAAAACCCTGAAATTTGCTAATTAAAATTGTACCAATCGGGCTTTTTTTTTTTTTTTTTTTTTTTGGGTAAAAACTGATTTCCAGTTCGTCTCCGATATCTGACTTGCCGATTCACATTGTTTCTTTTCCTATAGTCTATAACACATAGAGGGATGAATGGGCAGCAGATTCTTCGATAGACGAAGTAGTTCCTAAACCAACTGGAAATCAAGGAATTACAAGATTATCCTTACTTATGCACCAAAACATATGTCCCTAATCTTTATCTAATATAAAAAAAACACAAATGGCCTCACAGTACATGCTGTTGGTTGTTTATAGACCATTTAATGGTGGGAGCATGTAGTTTTGATACATATAATGGATTGGGAGGGAATAAAGTTCAGTTTTTTCAGTGTTTGAGCTGCTTATCACTAATCGGAGCCAGATGAGGGAAAATTGGCTGATTTCAATTGATTGATGCATCTCTAGAACTAATACATTATTAGGTTTTTCAAACATTTACATATGAAATAAAACCTTTGAGCTTACAGTTAGTTCTGTTTTCTAGGAGTATATCCAGAAGCTGATGCCCCCTTTAATAGCAAAGTGGAATCAGCTAAAAGATGAAGACAAGGATCTTTTCCCTCTATTAGAGGTGAGTAAAAATCTTATTTTTATAAAGGGATCAAAACTAGAATAAAACCTTGGTTTTAGCTGGCATTGTGTTTAAACGGTTATGTTTTTTCTTTCAGTGTCTGTCGTCCGTAGCTACCGCCCTGCAGAGCGGCTTCCTGCCGTACTGCGAGCCTGTTTATCAGCGCTGCGTCACATTAGTTCAGAAGACGCTTGCTCAGGCCATGGTGGGAGCACAAACGCATTCACCAAACTTTTTTTTAAAATATTATTACTAAAAGTTTTCATAACCACGAAGTCTCTGCCATCTGTCCAGATGTACAACCAGCAACCTGACCAGTATGAGGCTCCAGACAAGGATTTCATGATCGTGGCCCTGGATCTGCTCAGTGGGCTTGCAGAGGGTCTCGGTGGCCACGTGGAGCAACTTGTAGCCCGATCGAACATAATGACCCTGCTTTTTCAGTGCATGCAGGTGAGACTTAACACTTTTGCCCCTTTGCTTATTTGCTTTAAATATAGGATATAGTATTTTTGTTGCTAAAGTTTGTTTTAAACTTTGTAACGGTCATTTGTCTGGTTCTGTCCCAGGACACCATGCCCGAAGTGAGGCAAAGCTCCTTTGCACTGCTGGGGGATCTAACCAAGGCATGCTTCCTTCATGTGAAGCCCTGCATTTGTGAGTCACTTTTGTCTTGTTTCTACAGGAGAGTCCTCCTCATCTGTTGTCCCACATGGCTTGTTTTTAATTAGAAGTTGCTACAGATAGGAAGCTGGGAAGGAAGAGTTTTATTTTTCTGAAACCTTTGTGTGAACTTGCCTCCTTCCAGCTGAGTTTATGCCCATCCTCGGGCTCAACCTGAACCCAGAGTTTATCTCTGTGTGTAACAATGCCACCTGGGCCATCGGAGAGATCTCTATGCAAATGGGTAAGAGTTCCTGGTGTAAATAACTTATTATTCCTACATGTTGCTTTTTTGTTTAAAAAGTGATCAGTATCTGGACATGATGAAACACCCAGCTCATTGACACAAAATGATACATTTTGTTCCCAAAACATTTTCTGATCCAAATACTGAATACTTGATAACTCTAGTTGGTGCAGTGGAGCATTTCCTCTGGATTTCTACATTGTCATAAATTTGCTTTGAACTTTTTTTTTTTTTAAGCTTAGGTGTTTTTAAAAACTTATTTTCTGACTTTTTTTCTCAGTTCCTAAAACGTAAAAATTGAAAATTCCAAAAAAATAAATAGTTTCTTATTACCATTATGAGTACTGGTGCCCATCCCTAATTAGTATAACGTATCAGGTATTTGCTCTCCTAATCGATAGGTGTGGTCAGTTGGATGAACTCTTAACTGCCCGTGAGAGGAGAAAAGGGGTTAGTTGTAATAAGGCCATGGCCTTGTTTTGCTTCGTAAAAGATCGTTTTTAGAAATCTAGTAATTGGTGATTTATAAATGGGGAAAACCTGTAGCTGCAACTTGTTCTATTTTAATGAGAACAGATTTTGTATAAAATAGAATAACTTCCACTTTCTATCCTTTTTAAGTTGATAAAATATATAAATTATTTTCCACCTGAAACTGTATTGGTGGGATGTTCAAAAAATCTGCTTTGGAAAATATTTGTTAATGTGAACAAGGTTTAAATCTCATCTTGAACTTATGCGAGTACGTATAGAAGTACTGTTGACAGTTAGTGATATTCTCTGTAAGTCCTATTAAATGTTTTCACTTGGAAATGAAATCCAAATATACTGGGCAATTTGAGTTTGTAGATTTCTCTTAAAAGTGCTGACCTGATATGGCGCAGCAGCTAATCTAACCTGGGCATGTTATCACTTTTTTTTTTTTTTGGGTGGCCATGCTTGTGTTTCAGGCATTGTGTGGATTTTATGTTTGAAATACTTTCCTGAGTAGTTTTATTATTTACTTTTTTTGTTTTAAAGATGCTTTCCCTCTGATATCCAGTTGCCTTGTCTTAAATGATCATCCTCTTCTGTGTAGGTGCAGAGATGCAGCCTTATGTTGGTATGGTGCTGCCCAACCTGGTGGAGATCATCAACAGACCCAACACCCCCAAGACTCTGCTGGAAAACACAGGTACACTGAGATGATCACACAAGTTGTGTTCATGACAGACCCACAAGGCAGTTGAGTTCACCTGAACCGTTTTTTGTTTCCTGGTGTGCAGCCATTACGATTGGCAGACTCGGGTTCGTCTGTCCTCAGGAAGTGGCTCCACAGCTGCAGCATTTCATCAGACCATGGTGCGTCTCCTGTGAAAGTTTCCAGTTCTGATAACCATTTTAAAGCAGCAGTATTTATTAATGCTATGTTTTGGGTTTTTTTTAAATCACAGGTGCACGTCATTGAGGAATATTAGAGATAATGAGGAAAAGGATTCTGCTTTTCGAGGAATCTGCGTTATGATTGGTGTCAATCCTGCAGGTGTGGTGCAGGTGAGGTGAATCTTCAGCTAGACATGCTTCAGATTATAGAAATACGGTGGTTCTACGTTCATGTGCTGAGAGAACAAATATTATCTCTGCAGGACTTTATTTTCTTCTGCGATGCTGTGGCTTCATGGGTCAGCCCAAAGGAGGATTTACGAGATATGTTTTGTAAGGTAAGTGCCAGATCATGAAAGAACAGGGTTGGTAATCACAACCTTCCCTAATTCCTGTTCAGTCTTAGCTCAACACACTCTGTGATGATCATTCATCAGACATTCGAAATCTGATTACGAGGTGTGGATGATTATGATTCTGAGAAGTGTGGTAAGATTTCCGAGTTAGGAAGACATTGCTTACAAACTTCTTGTCCAAAACTCATTCAAGCTGACCTGCCAGCACCCTAGTGTTGTTAGTTTTTCAGATGCTTTTGACCTTGTACAGCAATACATACGTTAACACCCAAAGATCATAAAGATCTTTAGGCTGAACATCACCAGGCTGTTCTTTCACTGCAGTTTCTAAGAGTGCTGCTTGCATTATAAGGTATAGCTACTAGTTCTGAGGATATTTCCTGGTCAGAATTTACAATATCCACTATTTACAAAGCTCTCACTTGTCAGTACTTGAGTTGCACAATATATTGAATTGTGACCTTCATCACAAAATGTGTTTGCTAGATTGCATGTGCAAAGGACAGCTTAGGTGCAATATCTGGTAGGATATTTAAGTGTCAAGGTTTCGGCATATTCCTCGTGAGGTGTTCCAGGCACGTCCCACCGGGAAGAGGCCCAGGGGATTGCCCAGGACATGCTGGAGGGACAATGATTCTCTGCTGTCCTGGGAACGCCTTGGGCTCCCCCCAGAGGAGCTGGTGGATGTGTCTGGGGAGAGGGGCATGTGCTGAGTCTGTTGCCCCCGCGCATCGGTCCCGTGTAAAACTGAAGACGGCGAGTACATATTGGCTCAATTGTGTGACATGACGATCACAAATGGATCAGTTAGGCCAGCTGGCCCGAGATTTATGGAGAAAACGCACATGGATTTGTCTTCACTCATTTACAACTTTCACACAGAGGAGTGTGGCTGTTACTGTGACCTGTTAACCCTTAAGTATGGTGCGTTGGAATAAGATCTAATTCATGGAGTTTCCAAACAGCTCAATAAGCTGAAATTTGTCTGGTCGAATGTACACCCTTCAGACTTCAGCCTGTTGGAAGAGCTTACATGGTTTTATTTTCTCTCCCAAGATCCTGCATGGTTTCAAGGACCAGGTGGGAGAAGAGAACTGGCAGCAGTTCTCTGAGCAGTTCCCCCCTCTGTTGAAAGAGCGACTATCAGCCTGCTATGGTGTCTAATCCAACCCTTGTTCCAATGACCTGTCAAGTAAGTCGTCATCAAAAGATGATTTAGTCCCAAGACGAAGGTCTCTGGATATGATGAAACACCCAGCTCATTGAGAACTAATGATACATTTTGTTCCCAATTTCATTTTTCTGATCCAGAATCCCACTTTTCACCAACAGCAGATGTATTCTCTGACCACAAAAGATCTTTCATGAAAATGGACTTTTTTTCTTTTCTTTTTTCTCTTCCTTCTAGGTTCTGAAGGGGAGGGTAACAGGGAAACTCATTGCACTGCCCAAATCTTGGGGAGAAACTTGAGCTGGAGGGATGTGACTGGCCCCAATCCTCCAGTCTACGGATGGCCTCTGTTTCCCCTGCGCCCTGTTTGTCTCCAAGGGAGGGTGGGATGGGGGCGGTAGTTGAGGGAGGGTAAAACAGGGATATTTGTATACCTCTCGTAATAAATGCCTCACTGCTAGAAACTCAAAAGTGACTTTCGCCAACCGCAATCCAGGGGTCTTGGGTAGGCGAGGGCAGAGTTCAGACCTCCGTCTTCACGTTTGGATTGCTCATACAAGTTGGTGATGTCTGGATGGGGAGGGGGTGGGCAGATGGGTACAAAAAGTAATTATCTGAACCAGCAAATACTACAAAGCATGTAGAATGCTCACATGTAGCTGTTTAAACAGGAAACGGATGCTTTTACTTTGCAATGATGTGCACAGAACCTTTGCACCTTTTCCAGCAGAATTGCATACACCTTTCTATGTGTACACGCACGCATCTTTGTTCATATGTAAATTAAGTCGGATTTGTAGATTTCCTTTCTAACTGTAGGACTCTCATTTCTTTCCCGTCAACAGAAGCAGTAAAGGTTTATGCCTTCCCGGTTCCAACATACTATAATACACATATTCTAGGCTTAAGTTGCATGTTCACGTGAATGTCTTCTTTATTTGTAAGCATTAATTGTCAGTTTTCAAGCCATCTACTGTTTGGTCCATGTGTCCCCTCAATCTAATCATCGCCCCCCCACCTATAGTTTTAACAGAGGTTGTTTGTGTTAAGACGAACTATAGATAAATTCAGGAATAAACGTGTTTGATGGTTGTTAATGCAACAACATTGCTAATAATGTAAGCAGATAAAGAACCGTGTTCGCTGCTGTGGCTTCGTTCTTAATATTTAAGGAATGGACTCGCTGAGATCCATCTGTCATCACCAAGAATGGATTCTTACTGGTATAAATGCACTTTTTCTGTTCTGAGAAAATAGATTTTCTTATGTAAGACAGTAATATTATACTGAAGTTAGCTTTTTCCGGATAAGTGATTTTAGGACTGCTATAAGCAAAATTAGAATAAAGCGGAGTTAAGAGTAAGACTTAAGCGAGCCCATAGATTTATAATGTAACTCCTAAAATGGGATAAATAGGATTATAGGAATGACGCACTGCACCCTCATATGAATCAGAAATCATCTCTTTCTCTCTCGTCACGTGTTAAGGGTCAGAAAAGCGCTGATCAGGTTTTTGTGGTCAGTATCAGATCTCGGGTTTTTGTAAAGCTTTAAGCAGCCAATAGCGATTTTAGTCAATTCTGATTTCGGTTTAAGAACTATTGATAGAAACCCGAACAATAAACATCTGTCTTATTTCTTTTCTCCCCGTGGTCTTGCTGTCAGCTGTTAATTATAACACAAAGATCATATGTCGGCAATCAGCATTAGTAAAACAAGTCTCGTGTATTTCCCTAAAGCATGTTCATCCTTAAGGCCTTGGCAGACCTTGCTGTGCTTTTAAACGTTAACTGCTCTGATCTGGCAGACGAGCGCGCTCTTCTATTTGTATGTTTTCACTGCAACCTCTTACGAGGTAATCATGAGCTGGTTTATACACCATGTTAAATAAAAAATTATTCTTTCTCTTCAGAATATAAATCCTGTTTTTCCTTGTGGTTCTTAAAAGTTGAATTATCCACACTGGGAAAGCCGCAGATCTCTGCTCGCTATATTTGTTTAAAAACTAGCATCGTCATCTTTCTTCTGCTCATGGATCTGATATCCATTAGCTGACACAAAGACTTTCTAGTAGAGCACACTAGGAATTAGACAATGTTAAAAGGCTGACAACATGTGCAGATCTGCCAGGTTCTGTAAAAGGTTTAAGTCTCTGAAGGCTGAAATGCTCTGACTGTTTAGCCTTCCTGTTATCTACCGGGAAGTCTTGCTCTTTTGTTTTGCAGCCAGAAGAAAAGGCAAAAGCATGTCTCTAAGTTGCAGACTCAATTTTAAACATCTTTTTCCATAATAATTATGAAAATTCCCAGCTTTGAGTAATCTTCACTGAGTAACAGCATCCAACTAGAAAAGTATTGCATATGGTGCATTCACTGAGCGGGAAAAGATTAGATAATAAAAATTCAACCTGTTTCTCAGGTATTCTGTTATTGGTTATTAATGGCTGTTTATTGATCCCTGAATTAAAAGATTTGAGTTTTAGCAGTTTTTGTAGCCTTGCTGCTGGACTTGTATGGTACTTCTCCAGCTTCTTATACTAGTGATTACTGTTGCCACACATTCTCCTGCTGATACTGTGTAGGTTATGTCTGGGAATACTGGGATGTTTTTTTTTTAAAGTTCTTGGGTTACACTGGTTACCTTATTAGTGGGAGTGTTGGTCTCTCTTCTGGTTTATTTTTTTAAATTCTTGTCCGTAGTTCATGGTTACATTGAAACTGTGTGGATCTCTGCCTGTCAGTGTTTACCAGAAGTACTTAGACATAATTGTGCACCAGCCCTACTTAAAAATGATTCAAGGAAGTACAGTCTAACTCATGCCTGTTTTCATGTAGCTCTCAGATGTATTTGTTTGCCAGCCAATAAGTCATTCTTATTGTCAGGTTGCTTAAAGAAACTCCAAAGATGAAGGTGCTTTTTAAAAAAAAAGAAATCTATTCCTGCCTGATTGAATAAACAAATGTCAGCTTCTGTTGATGGATTATGCATTTTGTAGGTTTAATTTGATTTGCTTTTCTCCTTCAGCAAATGTGATGTATTATTATTATTTTTTTTTGTTACTGATGTTTTAAGATCTTAAACCACATTCAGAAGCACCACATGGAGACCATGGCTTGTTTTTTGGATGTAAAAGGAAGCATTGGCCTGTGTTCAGAAGTTGAATTGTGCTGAATTCAGCACAATGTTAAATTTAGTTTAATAAAAGTATAATGTAACTAGACCTTTGCCATAGTAATATGCACAAAATTACACTTCAATGCAAGCTTTTTTTTATTTTATTTTAACTTTAATTTATTGTTTTTTTTATTTTTTTAAGGCTCATGGCAATTTTTATTTATTTTACTTTTTGTTTATTATATTCTATTGTGCTGCCATGCACAATTTTTGTTTTGGACTTTAAAAGTTTTTTTCTTTCTATTCTTTTTATTTAAAGAGCAGTTTTGTTTTATAGCTTGTCATCTGATTATGTTACATTTGATGTGGGCTGAATGCAAGTCAATGCTGGGAAATAATTTTAGGGGAAAATGTGGAAAACTAGCTTTTTTTTTTTTTTTTTTTATAGCTGGCAAATTTCATAATTCCTTCTTGCTGAACTGTGGTGTGAGTGGGATCTAATAGGATGTATCCCTTATGTAATATTTAAAGGGGAAATATTTTTCCTATAGATCTTTGAGTTTGCTGAAAGTTTTGTACGATAAATAACTCATGAATAGAACAATCATTGTTTTGAGAGTAACGGCTCATTAGCCTCCTAGCAGAACTGCTGAGGTCCTATCTTCGGCGGTTCTGCTTGGAGGTTAATGGCACCTGAACAATATGGAATAAATGCCACTGTCAGAGGATACTTTAAAGGCATTTTGAGGTTTTTTTTGCTTTTAAATTTTTACAAAATAAAATATGAATTATCATCCTTGAGTTTTAATTTATTTTTGCCTGGTATTTTAAACTACTTGCATAGTAGATTAGAATTGACCTGTTAATTTCAGTATTTGAAAAAGTTTTTGTCACGATGTAATATTTCAGATAATCCAAAACATGTTCATATCTGATAAAGATAACCAAAAGTAGTTTTCAAATGATATAATTTTAAAAGCTATCGAAACCAACCTGGTCCTGTGTGGAAAAAGTAATTGCCCCCAGTGATTAACAGTGATCAAACACATTTTTGTTGGGGGGGGGGCCTGAAACTACCAATACCTGCCTTAATGATCATGGTATTACTGTGGCCAGAAAACTCCTGATCTACCGCTTATATACAGGTCCTTCTCAAAATATTAGCATATTGTGATAAAGTTCATTATTTTCCATAATGTAATGATGAAAATTTAACATTCATATATTTTAGATTCATTGCACACTAACTGAAATATTTCAGGTCTTTTATTGTCTTAATACGGATGATTTTGGCATACAGCTCATGAAAACCCAAAATTCCTATCTCACAACATTAGCATATTTCATCCGACCAATAAAAGAAAAGTGTTTTTAATACAAAAAACGTCAACCTTCAAATAATCATGTACAGTTATGCACTCAATACTTGGTCGGGAATCCTTTTTCAGAAATGACTGCTTCAATGCGGCGTGGCATGGAGGCAGTCAGCATGTGGCACTGCTGAGGTCTTATGGAGGCCCAGGATGCTTCGATAGCGGCCTTTAGCTCATCCAGAGTGTTGGGTCTTGAGTCTCTCAACGTTCTCTTCACAATATCCCACAGATTCTCTATGGGGTTCAGGTCAGGAGAGTTGGCAGGCCAATTGAGCACAGTGATACCATGGTCAGTAAACCATTTACCAGTGGTTTTGGCACTGTGAGCAGGTGCCAGGTCGGGCTGAAAAATGAAATCTTCATCTCCATAAAGCTTTTCAGCAGATGGAAGCATGAAGTGCTCCAAAATCTCCTGATAGCTAGCTGCATTGACCCTGCCCTTGATAAAACACAGTGGACCAACACCAGCAGCTGACACGGCACCCCAGACCATCACTGACTGTGGGTACTTGACACTGGACTTCTAGCATTCTGGCATTTCCTTCTCCCCAGTCTTCCTCCAGACTCCTTGTCATTTCCGAATGACATGCAGAATTTGCTTTCATCCGAAAAAAGTACTTTGGACCACTGAGCAACAGTCCAGTGCTGCTTCTCTGTAGCCCAGGTCAGGCGCTTCTGCCGCTGTTTCTGGTTCAAAAGTGGCTTGACCTGGGGAATGCGGCACCTGTAGCCCATTTCCTGCACACGCCTGTGCACGGTGGCTCTGGATGTTTCTACTCCAGACTCAGTCCACTGCTTCCGCAGGTCCCCCAAGGTCTGGAATCGGCCCTTCTCCACAATCTTCCTCAGGGTTCGGTCACCTCTTCTCGTTGTGCAGCGTTTTCTGCCACACTTTTTCCTTCCCACAGACTTCCCACTGAGGTGCCTTGATACAGCACTCTGGGAACAGCCTATTCGTTCAGAAATTTCTTTCTGTGTCTTACCCTCTTGCTTGAGGGTGTCAATAGTGGCCTTCTGGACAGCAGTCAGGTCGGCAGTCTTACCCATGATTGGGGTTTTGAGTGATGAACCAGGCTGGGAGTTTTAAAGGCCTCAGGAATCTTTTGCAGGTGTTTAGAGTTAACTCGTTGATTCAGATGATTAGGTTCATAGCTCGTTTAGAGACCCTTTTAATAATATGCTAATTTTGTGAGATAGGAATTTTGGGTTTTCATGAGCTGTATGCCAAAATCATCCGTATTAAGACAATAAAAGACCTGAAATATTTCAGTTAGTGTGCAATGAATCTAAAATATATGAATGTTAAATTTTTATCATGACATTATGGAAAATAATGAACTTTATCACAATATGCTAATATTTTGAGAAGGACCTGTATAACTTGGAGTATTGCAAGGGGACGAATAAGACATAAGACCCAACAATGCAATGAAATAAAGTACTATTAAATGGTAAATTATTAAAGCCATACAGACCATGCAAAACACTTTTACCAGTCACATATTCACCTACCTGCACTCAAACGTAAACATACAGTACACCATTTGGTAGGGAGGCTGAGTGCATTGCCCCAAGGGTGCCTCACAGTGTGGCTGGGAAGCTGAAATTAAACCCACAAAGTTCTGATTGCAAGATGTTGATGTCTCCTATTGAGCCACAGGTGCCTTAAAGCCTGTCATCCCACTGTCTGCCACATTGATGCTGGAATTCAAGCAAAAGGAGCCCTGACCAAGCACATCAAATGACTAAAGTAAATTAACTTTTTAATGATGTCCTAATTTGAGAAGCACTAAATAATTTTTTTCCAAAGTCTATGTTAAACTAGCAAACAAAGTATGCTAATATGGGCATTTTTTTTTAAATAACTGCATTTGTCTTGTTAGACCTCAGGAGACAACTGGCCATGAAAATGACTGTGCTACATATAGATGAGATCAGAAAAATTTTAATTAATTTTTGAATTAAACTGTTCAAAATTAGTAATGTTTGATTTTTGTATTAAAAATAATATTTGTAGAATAGTGTGTTGCTCAATATTAGATGTGAAGAATATCAATAACTGGAAATTACAACATTGGGTAATAGATGGGGTTAATACAGGGAAATCACTGTTAATTGTAATAAATATGTGCCTTATCATAAAATAGGAAGATGTTCTAAGCACAGCTAAATCTTCAAGTAAAAAGGATTAATGCTTAAATATACTAAAATCCCTTTTACATGTGTTATGGCATTTTCATTTTATCCGGCACATTCATGCAAGCCTATGCTCGCTGAGGCAACAAAAAATGATCCGAAAAAAAGATGGCTGCAGACTTATGAGCAGCTTTGATTTACAGAAAACTCAACATGTAAATAGATGCCTTTTGTTTTTAAGGAACTGCTAAAAGCAAGAGGAAAGGTAGCACAGAAATAAGGATAGAAGCTGACATACATTTTTTTGCCACCATGAGGGGTGTTTCCGACTGGTAACGTCGCACTGTGACGTAGGATTGACCCAAAAACAAACTCTGGGGAACCGATCATACATGTAGTCTATTAGAAAAAAAAACAAACAAAAAAACACCCGAAGCCAAACATCACAAATATAAAATAATTGAGAACTGAAAAGCATCTGACAACTCCAACTTGAACATCGCCTCTATTGATGACATCATCTTTCTGTGTCGGAAGTTGTGTTTTGAACTTTGAATTTTTTTTGCAAACAGCAGTGAGGTTGACGGGTCTTGTTTTGGATTGTGCTTTGGTCGTTTTCATCGTCATACAGACTCGCAACCGGAAACACCAACACTTCACCCTGAAGCCAGTAAAGTGTTCGCAAAGCTGTAGTAACAATGTTGTAAGCTAGATATGTTCTGTTTAAGCTAAAAATCAAATGTAAATGTCACGTTTGGCTAATTCAGGACGAACGTTGTAAGGTCAGTAGCTCAGTGTTAGTTTAGAGTAATGCTAGCATATAGTTGTTGAGTGAGGGGTCGTTTGAGGAAAAAAAAAAAAAAAAATGTCTGAGGTCAGAGTTAATCTACATGAAGCAGAATCAGGAAAACAAGTTCCGGATGCACCGTGTCCTGGCCAGGTGAAACCTCCACGTACTGAAAGTCCCAGCATGGACCTCCAGGGGTAGAGCTTTCTTTTTCAATCGATCTGAATTCATGTTTATCGTGATGATGACTTAAGTCATGACTCAGTTTGTTCTCCATATTCCTTTCAGTCTGCTGCCTGCTCTTAGCTCACCATCAGCAGAGGTTAGCCCCTCACCATCTGCTGAATCAAGTGACTTGTTGTCATTACCATGGGAGATCTTAATCCACATTGCCTCACACCTTCCGGCACATTGTGTGGTCAATGTGCTGCCAAAGGTCAGATTGAAAAAGTTCAAGCTCCCTGAATCACAGCATCATGAAGATTGGCTTGAAAACGTGTCATTTTATGACCTACACGTTTCATCAACAACCTATGCTGAAGGTTGTTGATTAAACGTTTATTGGAATTTATGAGAAACCAACACAAAGTAGTGCATAACTGAAAAGTGGAGGTGAATATTTTTTTTAACAAATAAAAAACAGAAAATGATATTGATATTAAGAATATGTGTAGTGGAATGCTAACACTGCACATCGCCCTGAGCGAATGGGCTATTATGGAGGAAAACCTGTTGGATGCTGCACAAGATGTGAGGGGTAGAGGTTCCCCTTCCAGTCAGAAGATGACCCTGAACATACAGCCAGAGCTGCAATAGAAAGATCAAAGCATATTTATGTGTTAGAATGGCCCAGTCAAAGTCCAGAAGTAAATCCAACTTGAGCCAATTAGCAAGAAGGTTTTATTTCATTTTCCTGCAACTTTGTAGTTATTCTCTGCTTTGTTTTGGTGCATCATCTGAAATCCCAATAAAATAACCAAGAATTTGAAGATGTAATTTAAGTCAAAAGTTAGTGCAAGGCACTTTTACTTGTTCCGTTTTAACAGTCCAGCTTTTGTTTCAGGTATGTCACACATTGAGAAGTGTTGGTGAAGACGCCACAGCTTGGCAGCTACGGGCACAGAGACTAATTGGATCAAAAGCGCGATTTCCAGTTGGGCCGAGGGAGGACTTCAACTGGCCCACTGCTTGCCTGGAGATGGAGCAGCTCATTACCTGCTGGGCAGGTGAAGTGCAACATGTGGCCAAACAGTCAGAGGAGAATGAGAAAGAAGGTGATCAAGTGAGGCTGCAGGAGAGAGGACAGGTTCCTGGGGGTCATGAAAATGTAGGAGGAAATGAGGTAGATAGGGTGGGGGTGGCAGCACAAGAGGTTGCTTATGGTGCTGATGAAGGCATAGAGGTAGTAATGGAAGCTGAGGATGGTGAAATGCAGCCAGACTTAGATGGGGACCAGATGGCAAGGTTGAGAGAGGAACTGGAAGGTAGTCTGGAGGTTGGTGTAGCTGCACTAATTGAAGATGCAAGGATGTGGCTCAATGCATATGTTGGGCGAGGTGGGGCTCATCATGACCAAAATGACCCTGGCTACCCTAGACATGTGAATAACAGAGGACAAGCAGAAATGATCCAACATAAATCCTCCAGAAGTCCTAGCCCACCCCCAGCACTGGAGTGCATTACCTTACCCTCAAGTCACATTGCCTCGGTCAACTCTGTGCTCCTCCTCGGAGGAAAAGGAGCTGTCTGTGCCACAGCGTCCAGAGACTATAATGTGAAACTTTGGGACCTGGAGGCAAGCCCTGATGGTATGCTGCTCCACACGTTGGGAAGGAAGGGGGACTTCACCTCCCATCGGGGCTGGGTCTGGTGCCTGGCATCTGAGGGTTCTTTTCTGGCCTCAGGGGGCTTTGATAGCACCGTGAGGCTGTGGGACTTACAGGCAGGCGGCACAGATAGGGGCCTGATCAAGGCCGGGGCCTCTGTCCTCTGCTTGTCCTGTCAGACGGATGTCTTACTGGCTGGGACTTTTGACAAGAGGATCAATATGTATGACACCAGAGGTAAGGACAGTTAACACATACAGTGCCTTGCGAAAGTATTTGTTCTAAATTTCCGCTTGTTTTCCCTTTGCTTCCTTGTTAGCAAAATCGTTTATTTAGTGTTTCACATAAAATGCCGATAAAAGACATTGGGTTTGAAAAAGTTCAATTTCTTAAAGCAATGCCAATTACTGCTGCTTTTAAACAGACTCTGGAAGTGTGTGCTCTGCCAAGCTCATATGTTATGGTTTTCTCCAGCTGCCGAACCACTGATTAAAAGTGTTCGCCTCCATGGTAATGCTGTAATGTGCCTGGCTGCTGATGACACATACATCATATCTGGGAGCACAGACTGCACTGTGGCAGTCTATGATCGCAGGGCACTTAAAGCATTAAAGAAAATTAAGGTAAACCACGTCTGTAACACTTGTTTTTTTTGTTGTGCTCTCAGATCTAAGACTGACAGTATCAATGTTTCTGTCTGCAGCTGAGCTCCTTTTTATCCTCCATGAGCTACAGTGGCCACGAGGTTTGGGCTGGAGACAGCAAAGGTATGCTGCACTCCTTTTCCATGCAGACCGGTACCTTAAAGCCCCTCTCCCAGTTTGATGTGGGACACACAGCTCTGGTCAGTGGTATCCACCGGTCTCAAGGAAGCCTCTACTCCTGCTCCACTGATAAAACTGTCAAGGTGGGTTTGAGTGAAGAGTTTTTTTATTAGATTACTTATACAGTACTGATTTTAAGCAGCCCTACTTTGTAACTGCCGTGTTTTGCAGATTCATATCCCTAGTGGACCACCAAGGACTTTGTGCACACTGCGTCATCCAGCTGAAGTCCATGGGGTCAGTTCTATGATTCTTTTACAAAAATATCAAAGATTAAATATGAAAACCCAACTTACTTTCTGGCATTAAATGAGACTAAAGTGTCCTTCTGTTAGCTATGATTGCATGCAAAAATTATTTGTATTATCTAAATTTCAGATTAACAGAAGGATGTATTTTAAAGCACCTTAACGCCTAAAAACACACTGCTTCCTTGTTTCACATCATGGGAAAATCACAAGAAAATCAGCCAAGATATCAGGAAGAGAACTGTGGACCTTCACAAGTCTGGTTAATCTTTGGGTACAATTTCCAGATGCCAGAAAGTGCCACTTTCATGAGTTCAAACAATTATATGCAAGAATAAACAGCATAGGGATGTCCAGCCATCATACTGTTCAGGAAGGAGACGGGTTCTGTGGCCCAGAGATGAGCATATTTTGATGCAAAATGTGGGCATCAACTCCAGGAAATGAGGCAGTTAATCTTGTAGAGATGCAGGCCTAATCATTATCCACAGTAAAATGATCCTATACTAACATGGGCTCAAAGATAATTTAGAGAAGAAGAAGCCGATACTTTAAAGCTACATAAAAAGTCAGACTGCAGTTTGCAAATGCCCTCAGGGGTAAAGATAGTCATGTTTGAAGATATTTCCTGTCTCGTGAAACAAAAATTGAAGTTTGGTGACCTTCGTTACATTGGGAAGAAAATGTGGAAACCTTAAAGCCTGAGAACTGTGTCCCAACTTTGAAATACGGGAGTGGCTGCATCATGTTGTGGGGGTGTTTGCTCCAGGAGGAAATGGAGCACTTTAAAAAACAGATGGCATTAAAAGGAATGACCGTTATGTGGAAATATGTCAAGACATCAAACAGGAAGGTAAATCTTGGACACCATTGGTGAAGATAATTCTGTTTTTATTCAGGCATACAGCAAATAGAAATAGTTTTAGTAATTCTAAGTGACCTAAAATAGGAAAAGTTTGGTATAGTTTATGTCAGGCAGTGAGGGGAAAAAATGTTATATCATTTTATATAGTGTATGTAAATATCTGGCTTTATATTTAGCTATTCATTTTATTAAAGTCTTTATTACTGTTTAAAAAAATAAATAAATACTGATCTCAACTCTTGTTTAATTATTCAATCTCCTTCTGTCCCTCCTGCTGTTTCCTTCTGCTGTCAGCTGAATGTGGAGGCTGGAATCTTTGCTGTGGCCGCTGGTGATGTTACCGTGGATATCTGGAGACCCAGAAAATGAAATCCCATTGGAGGATTTAAAAGAAGCATCTACAGGTCCTTCTCAAAAAATTTGCATATTGTGATAAAGTTCATTATTTTCCATAATGTCATGATGAAAATTTACCATTCATACATTTTAGATTCATTGCACACTAACTGAAATATTTCAGGTATTTTATTGTCTTAATACGGATGATTTTGGCATACAGCTCATGAAAACCCAAAATTCCTATCTCACAAAATTAGCATATTTCATCCGACCAATAAAAGAAAAGTGTTTTTAATACAAAAAACGTCAACCTTCAAATAATCATGTACAGTTATGCACTCAATACTTGGTCGGGAATCCTTTTGCAGAAATGACTGCTTCAATGCGGCGTGGCATGGAGGCAATCAGCCTGTGGCACTGCTGAGGTCTTATGGAGGCCCAGGATGCTTCGATAGCGGCCTTTAGCTCATCCAGAGTGTTGGGTCTTGAGTCTCTCAACGTTCTCTTCACAATATCCCACAGATTCTCTATGTGGTTCAGGTCAGGAGAATTGGCAGGCCAATTGAGCACAGTGATACCATAGTCAGTAAACCATTTACCAGTGGTTTTGGCACTGTGAGCAGGTACCAGGTCGTGCTGAAAAATGAAATCTTCATCTCCATAAAGCTTTTCAGCAGATGGAAGCATGAAGTGCTCCAAAATCTCCTGATAGCTAGCTGCATTGACCCTGCCCTTGATAAAACACAGTGGACCAACACCAGCAGCTGACACGGCACCCCAGACCATCACTGACTGTGGGTACTTGACACTGGACTTCTGGCATTTTGGCATTTCCTTCTCCCCAGTCTTCCTCCAGATTCTGGCACCTTGATTTCCGAATGACATGCAGAATTTGCTTTCATCTGAAAAAAGTACTTTGGACCACTGAGCAACAGTCCAGTGCTGCTTCTCTGTAGCCCAGGTCAGGCGCTTCTGCTGCTGTTTCTGGTTCAAAAGTTTTTTGACCTGGGGAATGCGGCACCTGTAGCCCATTTCCTGCACACGCCTGTGCACGGTGGCTCTGGATGTTTCTCATCCAGACTCAGTCCACTGCTTCCGCAGGTCCCCCAAGGTCTGGAATCGGCCCTTCTCCACAATCTTCCTCAGGGTCCGGTCACCTCTTCTCGTTGTGCAGCGTTTTCTGCCACACTTTTTCCTTCCCACAGACTTCCCACTGAGGTGCCTTGATACAGCACTCTGGGAACAGCCTATTCGTTCAGACATTTCTTTCTGTGTCTTACCCTCTTGGTTGAGGGTGTCAATAGTGGCCTTCTGGACAGCAGTCAGGTCGGCAGTCTTACCCATGATTGGGGTTTTGAGTGATGAACCAGGCTGGGAGTTTTAAAGGCCTCAGGAATCTTTTGCAGGTGTTTAGAGTTAACTCGTTGATTCAGATGATTAGGTTCATAGCTCGTTTATAGACCCTTTAAATGATATGCTAATTTTGTGAGATAGGAATTTTGGGTTTTCATGAGCTGTATGCCAAAATCATCCGTATTAAGACAATAAAAGACCTGAAATATTTCAGTTAGTGTGCAATGAATCTAAAATATATGAATGTTAAATTTTCATCATGACATTATGGAAAATAATGAACTTTATCACAATATGCTAATATTTTGAGAAGGACCTGTATACACTTGTTGACCATGTTGTTTTGTCTGCATTGTGAAGTTTGTGATACATGGATTTTTTTTATTTTTTTTTTAAATAAGAGGTTCTTCAGTTTTATTATTCACTAATAGTTGTACACTGACAATAAAAACACAACTGTTTAATGAAGTATACATTTCAACTGCAGGATTTCAAAAGGTGACAATGTATTTGACGAAAAACTGCAAATTCTCCTTTGTGTGTATTTAGGTCGATACACAAGAGGCTCAAAAATCCAGCTGTTGACGGTAAACCTTAATGCATACGAGCGACTTTTGACAAATTTGGACATAAATTACGGAGCATAATGCATCCATAATATTTAATTATTCCAGCTAATGATGTCATCGACCCAAATACACACAAAGCAGAATTAGTCATTTGTTTGTGAGAAAATAAGCAGACCGCTGGATGTTATCTTTAAAGAACTTTTTAGTGGTGGGACTCAAATAAACCTGCACCCACAAATTCATCGTTTGAGAAGAAATTTGATTTTTTTTTTTTTTTTTTTTTTTACTCTTGTGTGGTTTAATGCACTTAGAAATATCAAGCAAACAGTAATACAAACTGACACGATTAAATTGATTGCTTCTTGGCAGTGAGTGTAAACCTGTGCACCCCAGCTAAAAATGACAGTTTTGTTTTTGCTTTCTGTTTTTCAATATACATTTGAAATTATTTGGAAACCAGATGTTCAATGCTGATGGAATCCTGTTTCATGTTTTAAGATTTATTTATTTATGTTTTTGCTGCACTAAATTTTTTTATACGATACATTTAATTCAAGGATGTTTCTGTTGGTGCTATTTATTGTGGTTTTTTTTTTAGATGTCTTGTATCTTTTACACATTTTATGTTCATACCCCCAAAGAAACCACAAATATTTAAATGTTTATTGTATTTATGCATTAAGAAATGAAATTACAATGAACAATGAGAGCACTTTGATCTTGTAATGTTTGTTTCCTCTGTTAAACATTAGCTGTTCTATTAAAAGTCCTAAAAATGTAGTGTCTGAAATCTGTTATATTCTAGTAATGATCTCTTCTTGTGTCAAAGCAGCACACAGGTCTTCTTGTCTTTGAAAGGGTTGGACGAGGCAGAAATGCCGGTGAGCAGAGGATCGTTGCGTCTGTGCTCCTGACAATATTGGACTAAATCTGCTGCTGTGAGGGAGATCTGCTCGGACAAACGGCATCAAACACAAGTTCAAATAGTTAGAAGTCCGGGAAATTAGTTTAGAGAATAGGAAATGTTTAAAGCATATTCTTTTCATTTTAATCAATAAGGGAATAGCTCACAGTTTGAATATCCAGCTGGTATAAGTGTGATTGTATATTAGTATTTGAATTCATACGTACCTTGAATCTCTCCATGGCTGCTTCAATTTGAAGTTGATCCACCAGTTTTTGAGCCTGAATAATGCTGTTACTGCTGCTACACATCTTACCTGACATCGCCAAAATAAAATGCTCTATAGGCTAAAGAAACCCTGATTTTTAGTGCAGAAAAGGGATTCTGAGTAATGTTTTACCTGATGCTAAGAGTCAGCTCAGGTTTTGCAGCAGGGTCTGCTCAGAACAGACTCCTGGCTGTGTGTTTTGACCCTTACCCCCTCTTTTATTCACTGCTGGGAGGAGTTCAAAGGCTCTGTGATTTAAAAGGTCACACAACCCTTTTTTGAAAATGTCACAAACCTCACACACTTCACAGACGCTGATGATGAAAATATATTCTGGCTGTTCCTCTCAGTGTTTAACTCTAAAAATAGCAGGAAAGTTTTGAGCTCACCGCCTTGGTGTAAATGAACAGGACGCAGTGGTCAGTGAGCTTTCTGCAAATGTCCTAGTAATTCATAATTGAAACTATTAATGTCAAATTAGGCAGTCTCTTGAGTTCTGTAGGTGTCTTCAAGCAATGTTTCTGGAGCATGAATATAAAATGCTGGAAATTACACTTTGACACTGGATCTGACAGCTTGCACAGTTGAATTTTACTGTAAAGTACATAAATTTAGCAACAATGTAGAGGTTTAGATCAAAACATGTGTGAATGGCCCAGGCAAAGGCCAGATCTAAATCCAATTAAGAATGTGTGCCAAGCCTTGAAAAGTGATGCTTAAAGTAGTTCTCTATTCAGTCTGACTGAGCTTTTTTTTGCAAAGAAATTGACAAACATTTTAGTCTCCAGATGTAGAAAGCTGGTAGAGACATAGCCCAGAGGACCTGAAGCCGTAATATCAATAAAAGGTGGCTCTCATGTGTTGGCTAAATTATGTTTATGCTATTCCATTGTTCTGATGATAAGAAGCTCATAACTAAAGAAAAATGAAATGTGTTAAAAGCTGTTAATGAGTGTATTCACAAAATGATGAATGCACTGAAACGTTTACACACAGCACCCTCTGTTGGTCACTAAGGGACATTTTTACCACCTAAGCGTGTCTGCAGAAATACATATTGGTTCATTTTGTCCGCTTGCGACTTCCGTAGTGGAAGGTTTTAGATTAGCATCTCATGCTATGTTTCCAGGGCTACAAATATTTAATTTATTTGCTGTTGAGTGCTGTGGTAGAAGTGAACTACATAACCTGTTCCATCACATAACGTCTTGTGAAGAAGAGGTATGTTCTATGTTTCAATTTAAATCGAAATTAGAAAAGAAAGCAGCTGCTAGCAGCTAGCATGTCACTGCTACTGTCAAGCCACATGGATCTAACATGTTTTTATTTAAGTGGTCACATGTATTTCTTAACGCTTCTTATATCTATATATAGATACATATATGTACATATCTATATCTCTATATATATCTTCCATGCCATTTATGAGATCTCGCATAACTTTTGGCCCACCTCCCCCCAGTTCATATATTATTTTTTTAAATATCCGCTACTTTTTCCTGACATCATATTCTGATAGTGCCACTGGAGAGCGACTAGGACAGCCTAAGCTGCAGACCAATGTCCTATTAGTTCAGTATATTGTTTGTATTTTTGATACAGATTTCTAAGTATTTCTTGGTAATGTAAGTGTTTATTTTCTATTTTTTTTACAGGATAAATGGCAGACCTTGCCCCCACTGTTGCCATGGAGGCAGTTCTGAAGCCCAGCTCTGACCTCCCAGAAGACATGCCTAAAATCCGAGGCTACGACTTCAACCAGGGCGTTGATCTCAAGGCGGTGCTGAAGTCCTACCTGACCACAGGCTTTCAGGCCAGCAGCTTGGCTCTGGCCATCCAGGAGATCAACCTAATGGTGAGAGAGGGAAGAGGCTTTTAGGAATGGATGAGAGAATGAGCCAGAGATGCATCAGTTAGGGTTTTCCTAACTGATAAAGACCCATGTTTTTTGTTTTTTTTTTAGGCCTGACCTGTTCAGGTTTTGTGCCAATCAATATTTTTCCCAAGTAGTAAAATCTGCTGCAGGTTCTTTGATAAAGCTGGGACTTTTCAATCAATCAAAAAAAATGAATATAAACATCCCATTTTATGCATCAAAACATCTGTCCCTAACCTTTATTTGCTTTTTATTTAGCTCAGCAAAGAGTACATCAAACTGATTGCTGTTAGTGACAAAGAGTTTATATAAAGAAATGTTGCATTTCTCAGTCTAATACCCACAGGGATCTGCGAAATATGATGTTTTGTTATCAAACAGGACAGTTCTGTCCTGTTTGTCCCTCAGATATTGAAACAGATATCCTAAAATATATAGATGATTTAAAGTACACCTGCTTCATTTAATAGTACTTTTTGATATTGTGCAAAAAAGGCGATTTCTGTTGCAGGTTAAGACTACAGAAACACAAAAAGCTTAAAAATATAGCAGTGTGCTCATATACATATTGCACTCAAATTGGAAGACAATATTGCTCATATTCAATTATTGTTTTAATAACCTCCACGGTTGGTAGCACTGTTGCCCTGCGGCAAGAAGGTTCTGGGTTCGCCCCCCAGCTGGGAGTCTTTCTGCATGGAATTTGCATGTTGTCCCCGTGCATGCGTGGGTTCTCTCCAGGTTCTCCGGCTTCCTCCCACAGTCCAAAAACATGACTGATAGGTAAATTGGTCTCTCTAAATTGCCCTTAGGTGTGACTGAGTGTGTGCGTTGATGTTTGTCCTGTATGTCTCTGTGTTGTCCTGCGATGGACTGGCGACCTGTCCAGTGTGTACCCCGCCTTTCGCCCGTAAACTGCTGGAGATAGGCACCAGCTCCTCCTTGACCCACTATGGAATAAGCGGTATAGAAGATGAATGAATTAATAGTTTTATTTTTGCACTTCTGCTTATACAGTCTAACCGATGCTAGAAGGAAAGATCTGCAATTTCTTTCCTTTGTTCATGCAACAGGCTGCCACTGGTGAAGCTTTCCAGTGGTGGAAGGAGATGTCCTGGAGTGATGTTAGGTTGACTAGAGTTCTCCTGCCTCCCACTACCTTCACTGGGTTGGGAGGGGGCATCTAAGGACAGAGCTTGCCTCCATGATCACATTGTCTGATTTAAAAGGTGTTCTGATCTGTGTTCCTATACAGTCTGGAAATATCTGGAATTATGTGATATCATTTTCTAAGTCTGGAAAAGTAGGGAAAAAAAACATTTCTGAAAAATAAAGTATTTTATAAAGTACTGACCAAAGGTTTGGACACACCTTCTCATTCAAAGAATTTTCTTTATTTTCATGACTATGAATATTGTAGCTTCATGCTGAAGGCATCAAAACTATAAATTAACACATGTGGAATTATATACTGAACAAAAAAGTGTGAAACAACTGAAAATATGTCTTATATTCTAGGTTCTTCAAAGTAGCCACCTTTTGCTTTGATTACCGTATTTTCCGCACTATAAGGCGCACCGGATTATAAGGCGCACCTTCAATGAATGGCTTATTTTAGAACTGTTTTCATATATAAGGCGCACCGGATTATAAGGCGCATAGAATAGAAGCTACTGCAGTCAAACGTTTGACTGGGGTTGCGTTATGCATCCACTAGATGGAGCTGTGCTAAAGAGAATGTCAACAAAACAGTCAGATAAGTCAGTCAATCAAACTTTATTAATACACTACAAACCAGCGTTCTGATAACTCCATTCACTCTCATGGTAAGGTCTCCTCTACATAGAAATCTATTGAATAGAGCCAACCGCACGTTAGGAATGCATTGGAGTCTATGAAGTTGAAATCAAACGTTAGTTAAAACGTGAAAGGGAACTTTTCCCTGATTCAGTAAACACGTAAAAGAAACAGTTTGATGCACTAAATCAAACGTTAGTACATTCACAATATAGTAGCGTTAACTGTTGAATTCTCTCGCTGCTGCTCTATTCCCATGTTCGACTGCGTAGCTGACAGCCTTGAGTTTGAACTCAGCATCGTAAGCGTGTCTCTTGAAAGGTGCAATTTTGGGGTCGTTATTCACACACAAGTGGTGTTGGACTAGGAGTAAGCACAGTACAGGTGTTTACCGCTATTACTTCGGCGACACCCCCGACTACGGTAGCCGTAATGCTGCAAGCGGTGCGGCTTTGTAGTTTACCAGTCGTACTGAAACATTTTGACAGAGCGCCGTGTACAACCAGTATGGATCAACCAATTAACCAATTGATCCATATATAAGGCGCTCCGGATTACAAGGCGCACTGTCATTTTTTGAGAAAATTAATGGTTTTTAAGTGCGCCTTATAGTGCGGAAAATACGGTACTGCTCCGCACACTCTTGGCATTCTGTTGATGAGCTTCAAGAGGTCGTCACCTGAAATGGTTTTCACTTCACAGGTGTGCCCTGTCAGGTTTAATATGTGGGACTTCAAGCCTTATAAATGGGGTTGGGACCATCAGTTGTGTTGTGCAGGAGGTGGATACAGTACACAGCTTATAGTCCTACTGAATAGACTGTTAGAATTTGTATTATGGCAAGAAAAAAGCAGCTAAGTGAAGAAAAACGAGTGGCCATCATTACTTTTAAGAAATTAAGGTCAGTCAGTCCGAACAATTGGGAAAACTTTGAAAGTGTCCCCAAGTGCAGTCGCAAAAACTATCAAGCGCTACAAAGAAACTGGTTCACATGAGGACCGCCCCAGGAAAGGAAGACCAAGAGTCACCTCTGCTGCGGACGATAAGTTCATCCGAGTCACCAACCTCAGAAATCGCAGGTTAACAGCAGCTCAGATTAGAGAACAGGTCAATGCCACACAGAGTTCTAGCAGCAGACACATCTCTAGAACAACTGTTAAGAGGAGACTGTGTGAATCAGGCCTTCAAGGTAAAATAGCTGCTAGGAAACCACTGCTGAGGACAGGCAACAAGCAGAAGAGACTTGTTTGGGCTAAAGAACACAAGGAATGGACATCAGACCAGTGGAAATCTGTGCTTTGGTCTGATGAGTCCAAGTTTGAGATCATTGGTTCCAACCACCGTGTCTTTGTGTGGCGCAGAAGAGGTGAACGGATGGACTCTACATGCCTGGTTCCCACCGTGAAGCATGGAGGAGGAGGTGTGATGGTGTGGGGGTGCTTTGCTGGTGACACTGTTGGGGATTTATTCAAAATTGAAGGCATACTGAACCAGCATGGCTAACACAGCATCTTGCAGCGGCATGCTATTCCATCCGGTTTGCGTTTAGTTGGACCATCATTTATTTTTCAACAGGACAATGACAGAAAACAAGATCTGTTGATACCCTGTATGATATGTTTCTGAGTCATTTGGTTGCTAGGTACTTTATTGTATAATGTAAGCATGTAGGTTTTTTTACCAGCTCTGTATATTTGGTTATAATAGATGTGAGACATAATTTCAAAATGATTAATTTATCGTTTGAATGGTGTTGATGTCATAATCTGTTCACTAAGATTAACTAATTCTGTTGTCAAATGCAAATGAGTCACATTTTCCAAAATTATTACAGTAAAAATAAAATATCTCACACATTGGTTAGTTAAAATAACATTCAGTTCATCTAAAGAATCAGAAGTAAGGACATTTAATGTTGTATTTGTCTTATGAAAGGTTGACTTTTTGTTACTACAATTTTGTTTTCAGGAGGTACTTCCTCTGATTGATTAAATCATTCCCATAATATTGCTTTGGACGTTTTTAACAATTCCCACTGAGTCCAGTAATTTCCTTTTGGAGGATTTTTAACAGCAGCTTCCTGCCTGGGTCCTGCCCATGGTGAAAATAATCCGTACTCTCGTGAATAATAATCCTGAGTCTGTAATAAGAAACTTAATTTCAGTTTTGTGTGTTGCTGTTGAACAGGGTTAACGAGATAAAATGGTAAAGCTCCGCTGTGTTAAGCTGCCGTTAACCAACAGTTTACCACCCACAGATAGAGAAACGCCTTGAACCGGTGGAAGTAGACGAAGAAAACGAGTATGGAGAATCCTGCAAATCCTCCTGCAAGTCAGGCTGCACCATCTTCCTGGGATACACCTCCAACCTCATCAGCTCTGGAGTGAGAGAGAGCATCCGCTACCTGGCAGAGCATAAAATGGTACAAACCTATTAACGTACAGTTAACAAAAGTGATCAAACCGTTTGACGTGACTGCAGCGGTTTATCTCTACCCGTTGCCTTGTTTTTAGGTGGATGTGATTGTCACCACAGCTGGAGGAATTGAGGAGGATTTGATCAAGTGTCTGGCCCACACTTACTTGGGAGACTTTAGTCTCTCTGGCAAAGAGCTGCGTCTGAGAGGCATCAACAGGTTGGTGATGGCTGATGGGGGTCGGCTCTGTCATTTAAATCTAGATTAAAAGGATTCCTGCTTTTAAAATGAGGCAAAAGAAGATGGAAATAGGGTTGGTAACTTAAATTTGTGTTTCTTCTGGTGGCACCATGTGAAGATAGTGGGTGAAAAGGAGGCAAACACCAAGACAAAGAAACGATTTCCCTGTGGATGAAAATTTGCCTGGAAATGACTGTAAAGTAGAGGGTGAGAAGGATTGGGGGCGGAGCTAATAGAGCAGAGCTCAGGTTCAGCAGAGAGGGAGGGAAGTGCTACATTTTCAGATGAACTGGCTTTCTTCTCATGTTACCTACCATAGTCTGCAGATCTAACAGAAAACATGCTCTATTTTAAAACAGATGTTTTCTTTTGGAACTCACCAATTTTCATCTTGCATTAAATCCCAAAACATTCGCATTTAAATTGCAGTTTTTCGGAAAGCGAAATAACATACAGGGTTGAATCATTTCATTTTTTGTGTCCACTGATGTCTCTCTCTCCTTTGTCTTCACTGACTGTAGAATAGGGAACCTTCTGGTGCCCAATAATAATTACTGTAAGTTTGAAGACTGGCTGATGCCCATTCTGGATCAAATGTTACTGGAGCAAAACACACAGGTGGGCGACTCTATTTGCTCCAAATCCAATCATTTGACATGCACAAATCATGTAGTTAAGATGTTCGAAATGTTTGCTCTACATATAAAAATCCTCATTTCAGAATATTTACTACTTTAAATTAAATGGCAAGTTTGTTTGTTTCAGGGAACCCGGTGGACTCCCTCTAAAATGATCCATCGGCTCGGCAAGGAGATAAACAACACCGACTCTGTCTACTACTGGGCATACAAGGTTTCCTCCTAACATGTGAAATCATACATGCAACCTATCCTGTCTTCAATAGCTCAGATTGCTAAATATCGACATTTTGTGTTTCAGAATAACATCCCAGTGTTCAGTCCTGCTCTCACCGATGGTTCTCTGGGCGACATGATCTACTTCCACTCGTTTAAGAACCCCGGCTTGGTTTTGGACATCGTAGAAGGTAGAGGCAGCAGTACTTTAACAGAACAATGCCACCTTAGTGGTCCCGGTTGTTCATATCATGAGTTCGGTGTTTGTTTCAGATATCCGGAGGCTGAATGGTATAGCGGTTTTTGCCAAGAAGACGGGAATGATCATCCTGGGAGGAGGGTTGGTGAAACATCATATAGCCAATGCTAACCTCATGGTAAATGACTCAGTGTTTTGGTTTGAACAGAATTTAAAGTCTGTTAGTATTTTTTTTTTCAGGTTCAGATTAGACTTAAAGTGCTGTCAGAATATTTTAAGACAGCTTTTTTATTCGTCATACTAATCATACAACTGATTCAAGATTTACACGTTGAAGTAATTTTGTAGTGTCCAAACATTTCTAATTAGGCTCTGATGCATCTTGCTTCCATCAGATCTTTGTTAGTGCTTTATTTGTGCTGTGTGGTTGTTTTTAGTTAGTTACTATTATTTTTTAAAAGCTGTCCTAAAGCAGCCCACAAAGCTTTTATGATGATGTTCTACACTGTAGTAAAATTTATTCCAGCAGAGTAAACTTGACAAAGCTTCCTCTCTTTACATTACCCTATCCTTGACGTGCTTCCAGAGGAACGGAGCTGACTACGCCGTGTACGTGAACACTGGTCAGGAGTTTGACGGTTCGGACTCGGGGGCCCGACCTGACGAGGCCATATCCTGGGGAAAGATCAGAACAGATGCTAAACCTGTTAAGGTACAGACCCTGAGGTCAATCTTAATTTATACTGTGACTCTGGCTGTATATTTAAAGGCGCTGTCCAGCTGGAAAGTGGACCTCCGCTCCAGTCTCAAGTTTTTTGTAGCAGGTTTTTCTTCAGGATTGGTCCTTTATTTAACAACTTTCAGCTTTTCTGTTCCTGGTGAAGAAAAAGAAGGCTTTGCCTACTGTGTCCCCTTCAACAATGGAATTGGTGGGAATAAAAGAAAATAACTGGATTTGTTTTTGAGATATCAGAATAATTTTTGTACAAATGTTTTAAACCCATGAATTGTGTTGGTCTGCACAGCGGTCCAGTGGTTAGCATTGTTGCTGTGCAGCAAGAAAGTTCTTTCTGCATGGAATTTGCATGTTCTCCCCGTGCATCTGTTGGTTCCTTCCGGGTACTCCAGCTTCCTCCCATAGTCTGAGAACATGACTGTTAGGTTACTTGGAGCGCAGTATTAAAGTGAATCATCTACCAGAGAGACATAACAAACCGTGGTAATGGTATGTTTTATGTACATGATTTCAAATGTGTAATATTTATAATAAAGTAACTTTTATATGATTTAATTTGCTGAACACCACCGACATTGTTTTACTGCATTTCACTTAATCATTTATTTCAAGTGATCATCAACCTTAAAGCTGATTTTAGCAATGACATGCTGAAGCCTAAAGGTGGTGCTGTTGGATCATTTTTGCTAATTTTATAGTGGCTCAGCGATTTAACCAGAGATAAACATAATTTATTGTATTGTTCATTTAACCGGCAGTAAGCCCCAAAATTAATCCTAACCCGGCAGGTTTAGATTTAGAATGATTTTCATTGAAGCAAAAAGTTTAATAAAACATTGTACAAGGTCAGTCATTTTCTACCGCTTATTCCATAGTGGGTTGTGGGGGAGCTGGTGCCTAACTCCAGCAGACTATGGGCAAGAGGCAGGGTACACCCTGGACAGGTCGCCAGTCCATCGCAGGTCAACACACAAACACTCATTCTTACACCTAAGGGTAATTTAGAGAGACCAATTAACCTAACAGGCATGTCTTTGGACTGTGGGAGGAAGCCGGAGTACCCGGTGAGAACCCACACATGCACGGGGAGAACATGCAAACTCCATACAGAAAGACCCCCAGTCGGGAATCGAACCCAGGACCTTCTTGCTGCAAGGCAACAGTGCTACCAACTGCGCCACCATGCAGCCCCATTGTACAAGGTGTACCTGTATAATTTTTCTTTATATTTTTTATATTTATTTATATATATATATATATATATTTTTTTTTTTTTTTTTTGAAGGCATGTCATAGATTATTTATACCCTTTTCAATAAACAATAGAAATAATCTTTACTGGTGTTGTGGCAATCAAACCCTTCTTTTTATATGTTTCATTGGTATTTTTACTGGTAAAAGGCCACCTTGCCATCTTCCTAATGTTAAGTTTTAGTTCTAGCTCAGACACTTAAATAGTTTTGTTCATACTAGTCATTAAAAAAAAACAATGTTGGTCAAATTAAAAGATTAAACCTAAATCTGCCTGGGGTATGAATAATTCAGGGCTTAATTGTAACAGTGGTCCTATTAAATAGTTACTCTGATCTGCTGTCGGTTTTCAGGTGTATACAGATGCCTCTTTGGTTTTCCCTCTCATCGTGGCTGAGACCTTCGCTCTACACGCCGACAAGCTGACAGCGGCACAGAAAGCAGATTAAAAGTGATCCTGCTGCTTTACATGTCCGGATAAACCGCCATCCTGCTTTATTCTCCT